>NC_088833.1:32251226-33451226 GCF_904066995.2 Poecilia reticulata
GATGATGTTGGAGCAGCCGATGAAGATACTCGCGCCGGGCGGGGCTGAGCGAGGGATGAGCGAGGGCTGAGACCCTCGACAGAGAACCGGGCCTAGGGGACCGGGACTTTGGTCCAGGCCTCCGTGAGTGACATCACCCGAACCGGGGGCATCCCAGGAGCACGATGGTGCCAGTCCCGGTTCGTTTGGACCGCGGGAAAGGGTACTTTTGACCCGACTTCCGGTAGACGGTTAAACACCCATAGACGACCGCAGGAAGGTCCTGGAGCAAAACGGAGGCCACCCTAGTAATCCCCGGAGCGGCCCGGATCCAACGGTGTACGGCATGAGCGGGTTCCGGGCCTTCCGGACCGCCTACTCGCCCCCCCCCCCAGGCCCGCTTAGGCGCAAATCGCTTAAAAATTCGTTAAAAATCGGGGGAACGTCCTAGGCGAAATCGGAGACCACCGGGGCACTCCTGGGACTCGCCCGGTTCTTCCAGTATATAGTTTGCCTAGGTTCCGTACGAATTTGAAATCCGGGCCTGGAGCAACAGAGACATCCAGGCCTGCAGAACCAGGCTGGGACATCCAGGCAGAGACATCCAGGCCTGCAGAACCAGGCTGGGACATCCAGGCCTGCAGAACCAGGCTGGGACATCCAGGCAGAGACATCCAGGCCTGCAGAACCAGGCACAGACATCCAGGCAGAGACATCCAGGCCTGGACATCCAGGCAGAGACATCCAGGCCTGGACATCCAGGCACAGACATCCAGGCAGAGACATCCAGGCAGAGACATCCAGGCTGGGACATCCAGGCAGAGACATCCAGGCCTGGACATCCAGGCACAGACATCCAGGCAGAGACATCCAGGCCTGGACATCCAGGCACAGACATCCAGGCAGAGACATCCAGGCCTGGACATCCAGGCACAGACATCCAGGCAGAGACATCCAGGCCTGGACATCCAGGCTGGGACATCCAGGCAGAGACATCCAGGCCTGGACATCCAGGCTGGGACATCCAGGCAGAGACATCCAGGCCTGGACATCCAGGCACAGACATCCAGGCAGAGACATCCAGGCCTGGACATCCAGGCTGGGACATCCAGGCAGAGACATCCAGGCCTGGACATCCAGCACAGACATCCAGGCAGAGACATCCAGGCCTGGACATCCAGGCACAGACATCCAGGCAGAGACATCCAGGCCTGGACATCCAGGCACAGACATCCAGGCAGAGACATCCAGGCCTGGACATCCAGGCACAGACATCCAGGCAGAGACATCCAGGCCTGGACATCCAGGCACAGACATCCAGGCAGAGACATCCAGGCCTGGACATCCAGGCCTGGACATCCAGGCTGGGACATCCAGGCTGGGACATCCAGGCCTGGACATCCAGGCTGGGACATCCAGGCAGAGACATCCAGGCCTGGACATCCAGGCACAGACATCCAGGCAGAGACATCCAGGCCTGGACATCCAGGCACAGACATCCAGGCAGAGACATCCAGGCCTGGACATCCAGGCACAGACATCCAGGCAGAGACATCCAGGCCTGGACATCCAGGCTGGGACATCCATGCCTGGAGGTCAAGGCTGCATGGAACTCCACATAGCCTTGACCTCCAGGCCCACACCCAGACTTGGCTCCGGGGTCAGACACAGTCTTGGAACCCCCCCACCCCCGATAGAACCAGGCTCTCCACACGAACACGTGTACCTACACTTAAGCACCCCTCCTCGGACTAAACCCAGCAGTACGCAGGCCCTGGAAGCTCGTGCCCCTGGTAAGGCCACTCAGTTTTACGATGTGGCCTTGGGTTGACCGGGGAGAGGCTACCCTCCCCAGCCTCTTCCGGCCGAGCGCCCCCTGTCCGGTCCCTGGTTGGGACTTAGACTTTTTCTCGCCATCAACTGAGAACCGGGCCTGCCAGGCCCACCGGCCGAGCACGTGTACCCACACTTAAGCACCCCACCTCGGACTACACCCAGCAGTACGCAGGCCCTGGAAGTTCGTGCCCCTGGTAAGGCAGCAGGACTTAGATTCTGGTAAAAAATGTTGGGTTTCTCCATAGGTTTAACTGGAGAGTGTTCGCTGCGTACCCAAATTTTGCACATCTTCTAACGGCCACCAACAGGGCAATTTTGACCCGATCGAGATGCGGCTTGGCAGCCTTTGCGATCTCGTCTCGGACTACACACATACCGAATTTTGGAGCTCTAGCATCAAAGCTTGGCCCTTCAGAGCCATGTGCGGTTTTCGGACCCCAGGTCCGGATCGACACAAGGGGGCGTGCCTGAATTGAAAAACCGGTGACATTAGTTCCATGTGGTCGGACTGAACACCCCCACGAAGTTTCAGCTCCGTTGGACCACGTTAAGTGGGTCTCCCTGGTGTTTGAATTTCGTGTTTCCAGAAAAACCGCTCCATTGATTTGAATGGGAAATGGCCGCCCGGAACCATAATTTTCCACATATTCTAACGGCCACCAACAGGGCAATTTTGATCCGATCGCGATGCGGCTTGGCAGCCTTTGCGATCTCGTCTAGCTCTTTAAACGTACCGATTTTTATAGCTCCAGCTACTACGGTTCTTGCTGGGGGGCCGGTGCCGTTTTTAGAAATGGGGGGGTCCGGATCGACCCCACGGGGGCGTGCCTGGATTGAACAAGCGGTGGCATACGGTCCATGGGGTCGGACTGAACACCCCCACGAAGTTTCAGCTCTCTGGGACCACGTTAAGTGGTAATGCCACGCGGTTTTATTTCCAGTTACCATAACCCTACTTTCAAAAGCTGGTCCAGGAAACCCAAATGTTGAGGGATTACAGAGTTATTGGAGCTTTTAGAAGAAACAAGAATCTGGGAGATTACCTAATTAAGGCTAAAATCCCACCTTTAGTTCAACCCAGAACCAAAAGTAGAGGACAGTTTTTCCAGCACCTTAAATGGCTGCGCAGTTTCTATAATAAAAAGATATTCTTATCCAAATATGAAGGCAATCCATACTCAAAAAATTGTGTTTATCTGATAACTTGCAAGAAATGTGGAATGCAATATGTAGGAGAAACTAAAAATACTATACTAGTAAGGTTTGCTCAACACAAATATAACATCCTCAGAAAAAGAAAAACACAAACACATTTAGTTAAACATTTTATTTCTCATGGTTGGGAGTCTGTCTCTGCCACTGTAATACAAGCTGATCTTAGATGGACAGTGGGTCAACGGCGAACAGCTGAAAAACTTTGGATCTCTAAACTAGATACTAGACATCCTAGAGGCCTTAATGAAAAGTTTAATTAATATATTTTTTACCAACCTAAAGGTATTATTATTTTCATATGTCAATTTGACCCATTATGACTTTCCAACTGCATACTATTCTACATTTCTAGAACTTGCTTTCTATTTAACCTTACCCAAATTATTTAACCTTACCCTAACCTCTTTGACCCCTATTGCCTCATCCTAACCTTTAATTCCCATCATAACAACCTAATCTTTGAACCTCTCATTCCTTTAACTGTTTCTCCTTTGTAATGATAATTTAATCTAAACCGGAGCCGGGGTTCGGAGGGACTGGGGTGCAGTGATGGACTGTGCATCATAAATTCTGTCGCCTTCGGCGACAGAATTTAAAGTTTGTTTACCCTAATCGGCCCGTGCCTCCTGCCCACCTGCCTCCTGAATTCCTGGACTCTTGTGTTTACATCTTGTGAGGAATAATAACATTAAAACATAATTCAATGAGGAAGGTTTTCTTTAGAGAATAAAGATTTATTCATAAGAGAATTATGGGAACATAGAAGAAAAATGCTTGTTGACAAATACATTTGGGTTAAAAGACATGTATATAATATTGTATATTGAACTGTTTGTATATAAAGAATAAAAAGAAACTAATTATGATGGTTCATGTAAAGCTGAAAAATGTTGTAAAAAAAGTGTGAAGATTCTAAACTGTTTACTGTAACCTAATGTACAAAATGGATGTATTGAACACACCACCAAGAAGGAACGACCAATGGCAAAACTCTGTTCTTGATGAGTGGCAGACACCTGTGAAAGACTTTATTCTATTGGTTCAAGTACCGGAAGTGTCAGAGATTGTTGGACATTTTGTTGCAGCGCAGCGGTGACAGCGCATTTTGGACTACACCTGACGCTTAGAGAACGCTGTTTACTGTAAGTCTTTGTTCAACTTTAAACAAGCCAGCCTGATGAAGGTTTCGCTGTAAACCGAAACGTTGCAATCTTGGCTTGTTTTTGTTTATTTTTGTACTTTGAAATACAAATTAAAAGTGCGTTTCAGCAATTAACTCAAGCTCCGTTTTTGATGTTAGCATGTAGCCAATTAGCTAACTGTTAGCACATGACACGATTGTTTTTGAGCTAAATGACAACTATAAGAGAAGACATGCCGAACTTTTTTGAGGGTTATGATGATGGTTGGACACAAGTACAAAGTAGAAGGGGTCGCAGAGAGAACCGTTTGCAGGAGAGGGACCGAAGATATGACTATTATGGGCCGGAGCGGTTCTACCGGAGCGACTTTTCCCCTCCTGATGTGCGACAAAGACCCAGGAGGGACTACCCTTCACAAGGAAGGCGGCTAGGACGAAGGGACGACTATCCATCCGGTGAAAGGTGGCAAAACCGCAGACGTGATTACCCCTCTTTGGAAAGACGACAAACCTACGCTGCAGTTACCAGGTATGGAAGACGCATGGAGGTGAGAGGGGACCGCAGAGATGGAGATCGCAGGGGTGAAGCGGCACCCTTTTATCCCCGCACCCGAATGCGCAGAGATGACAGATGGATGAGTGAACGAGAGGAGAGAGAAGTACGGAACACGAACAGAAACAGGAGGTATTTCAACCCTCCACCCCCCAGACAACGGATGAGACCCCAGACGGATCGGATCCAGTCAGATGACCCAGACTTCCGGGAAAAGGTTCGTGTCATCTATAGACTGATTAAATCCATACATCATCTAAATAATGTTTCACAGAAGGAGCATCCTCCATCTTTGAAAAAAATGACACAAAATCTATCCACTTTTGTGAAACCGGCATTTCCTAATAAGGACACACAGACTTTAATTGAACAGAATGCAAAAAATTGGGCCGAAACCACGGCTACCATTTTGCAAGATCATTACAATGTTAACATGGAGACAGAAGTCCACATTCTCTCTCAGCTCTCTGCAGATGACTGGCGCCCTCCTTTTGAAATCGCAACGTCTTGGGCCCAAAGAAACCTGGGTCGCAGACTCGCAGAAGAGACGCTGGACCAAACACAAGCGGTCATTGTGGCAAAGATGGCAGATTTGAGAACAACAGAGGGAGCATCTGTGGAACCTGCCCTGAGGACCGGACGGGAACACACCACTCAAATCAGAGGTGAATCTTCACATGTTACAAACAGGCAAAGGAAAACGATAGAACCAGCCAGAGACGTGACAGACAGCAGAGAACCAACTAGAGGGGAGACAAACAGGAATCAACCTGACAGAGGGAGGACAATGCCACTACCCCCCCGTGAGGGACCAGTAAGATCACACACCACCCGCACAAACCAGAGATTGGTTACAGCTGAGATCCATGCTCCACCCCCTAATCACCACACACCTCTCAAAACGGTTGCTACAATGACTGAACAACAACAAAACACAGATTGGACAACCATCTTTGATGAAAGTGACAAGGAAGAGAGTTATCATTCAGACTTGGATTCTGAAGATCACCAGCAGGCCAACCAAGAACCTCCGGAGCGGAGAGAAACAGGACGGAGAGGAGCAGCTGACCAGCAAGGAGGAAATTCGGACAAGGAGGGAGATGCTCCTTCTGAGGAGCCCCCTCTTTCTTCTGATCCCTCTCTTCAAGATCCACCCTCTGACCCTTCACCATCTACAATCGATGAGGGGCAGACAGTGAGAGATCTAACTGAAGAATTAAGTCTACAAACACATGATGACGGTGAAAAACCGAAATCCCCCACCAGCGCGTTCTGCCCCAGATTGAGCCCCATTAACATCAGTAGACTGAAATCCAGTGTCCAGACACAACTACAGGTGGAGACTATAGAAGAAGAGCCCACTGCTTCACCTGAACTACAGATCTACACACCAACTAAACACGCCAACACACCGAGAAAGTTTCAGGACTGGAGTCTCCATATCAAAAAGAAAAACTTGATTATGGGGGACTCAAATGTGGCGAGAATGCCATCTTTTGCAACTAAAAATGTCCAGATTGACAGTTTCCCAGGGGCAAAATGGTGTCATGCAGAGACTATTCTTGATAAGGCCACGACTGATGTAACGGTGGAGAAGCTTGTTCTTTCTTTTGGGTTGTGTAACAGGTCACAGAGGGACAAGAGGACACCGGTGGCGGAACTGAAAAGAACGCTGCAGGCAGCCCAGGACTACTTCCCGGAAGCAAGAATCTTCATTCCGATGGTCAACTTCTCTACACATCTTCCTGACAGAGAAAAAGGCATGTTACAACATCTTAACAACTTCATTGGAGGCCTGGAGGACCACATTCCGGTTCTACCAGATGACCAGTTCAACACAGAAAGAGATCATGTCCATTGGACAAGAACCACGGCAATTCACATGCTCAAACATTGGAGTGATTATGTAAACTAAACATCCCCATAAGCCCGTTACAACGGGAGGGGATGAAAAGTGTTGTTAATCTTTCCAATTCATTCACACTTTCGGATGCGCAATACAGTTTACTCAATAAAGGTCTAAATTTCATTCCAACTACAGAGTATAGTAAAAAATTAAGGCTACAAGGCGAATTTGACATGCAACAATATCACAGAAGAATAAAACTAGCATTATATTATAAAGATAAACCTGAATCAGAGCCTCAGCCATTTACACTAAAATCAGATTGGACGCCCTCTATGGGCCAACTTCCACCCCAAACGCTTAACCTGATCAAGGCTGATCAGAAATTCTTTTCAAATCACTTTTATCCAATTAATATAAAATCTAATCTCACTTCAGAGGAAATTAAAGCTTTACAAGAACTTAACCATAATAAGGACATTATTTTAAAGCCAGCCGATAAAGGGAGTGCGATAGTAATATTTGATAGGGATAAATATTTAGAAGAGGGATATAGACAACTTAATGACAAGAAATATTATTCCAAATTAGAAAAACCAATTTATTTAGAAACTGTTTCAATGGTGGAAAAAATAATTAATAATTTATATATAAAGAAATTCATTAATATCAAACAAAAAAGATATCTATTAGGTTCCAAAGAACCGAGGGCGAGACTCTTTTACATGCTTCCAAAAATCCATAAAGATCCTGCCAGCTGGTCAGTTCCATTCATAACACCACCAGGGCGGCCCATAGTTTCTGACTGTGATAGTGAAACTTACTACACAGCAGAATACTTGGATTATTTTCTGAACCCCTTATCCACAAAACATGACAGCTACATTAAGGACACGTATGATTTTGTGGAAAAGGTTAAAAAATTGGTTGTTCCAGAAGAATCTTTCCTTTTTTCATTGGATATTGACAGTCTGTATACAAACATAGACATCAAGGAAGGAATAGAAGCGGTGAAACAGATTTTCAGAAAGTTTCCAGATAAAAAAAGACCGGAAAAAGAGCTTTTGCAGTTATTAGAAATTAACCTCACCAGGAACGATTTTGAGTTCAACAAGGAATTTTTTCTTCAAATTAAAGGTACGGCCATGGGCAAAAAGTTCGCACCAGCGTACGCAAATATTTTTATGGCCCAATGGGAGACTTCTGCTCTAGAAAAATGCTCCAAAAAACCCGGTTGTTACTTTAGATTCTTAGACGACATTTGGGGAATATGGTCGCATTCTGAGACAGAGTTTGAGGAATTCTTGGTGACCTTGAACAGTCATAATGCATCTATAAAATTAAAATCAAACATTAATAGAAATGCCATTGACTTTTTAGATACGACAACATTCAAAGGTCCAAATTTCCATAAAAATCATATTCTGGACATAAAAGTCTTCTTCAAACCAACAGACACTCATGCTTTATTATTTAAGACAAGTTTTCACCCCAAACACACTTTTGCAGGACTTATTAAATCCCAACTGTTAAGATTCCACAGAATCTGTACTCAAGAAACTGATTTTAAAGAAGCCACCAAAACCTTATTTTCCGCTTTGGCCAACAGGGGGTACTGTCGCTCTTTTTTAAGAAAATGTTTTAAATCGTTTTTGAAAACAAAACCTATTGACGTCTCCCCCTGTTGCCTTTTGTTACCACGTTTTCTCCACAGGCAACCAAATTGACCAAGGTCATTAAGGACAACTTTCAAAAGCTGGTCCAGGAAACCCAAATGTTGAGGGATTACAGAGTTATTGGAGCTTTTAGAAGAAACAAGAATCTGGGAGATTACTTAATTAAGGCTAAAATCCCACCTTTGGTTCAACCCAGAACCAAAAGGAGAGGACAGTTTTTCCAGCACCTTAAATGGCTGCGCAGTTTCTATAATAAAAAGGTATTCTTATCCAAATATGAAGGCAATCCATACTCGAAAAATTGTGTTTATCTGATAACTTGTAAGAAATGTGGAATGCAATATGTAGGAGAAACTAAAAACACTATACTAGTAAGGTTTGCTCAACACAAATATAATATCCTCAGAAAAAGAAAAACACAAACACATTTAGTTCAACATTTATTTCTCATGGTTGGGAGTCTGTCTCTGCCACTGTAATACAAGCTGATCTTAGATGGACAGTGGGTCAACGGCGAACAGCTGAAAAACTTTGGATCTCTAAACTAGATACTAGACATCCTAGAGGCCTTAATGAAAAGTTTAATTAATATATTTTTTACCAACCTAAAGGTATTATTATTTTCATATGTCAATTTGACCCATTATGACTTTCCAACTGCATACTATTCTACATTTCTAGAACTTGCTTTCTATTTAACCTTACCCAAATTATTTAACCTTACCCTAACCTCTTTGACCCCTATTGCCTCATCCTAACCTTTAATTCCCATCATAACAACCTAATCTTTGAACCTCTCATTCCTTTAACTGTTTCTCCTTTGTAATGATAATTTAATCTAAACCGGAGCCGGGGTTCGGAGGGACTGGGGTGCAGTGATGGACTGTGCATCATAAATTCTGTCGCCTTCGGCGACAGAATTTAAAGTTTGTTTCCCCTACCCTAACCCTAACCCTGGTAAAAAATGTTGGGTTTCTCCATAGGTTTAACTGTGAAATGTACAGTTAAACCTATGTGATTTTGCCCCGCTGTTAACGGGCGCTGACAGGGCAATTTTGATCCGATCGCGAAGCGGCTTGGCAGGCTTTGCGATCTCGTCTAGCTCTTTAAACGTACCGATTTTTATAGCTCCAGCTACTACGGTTCTTGCTGGGGGGCCGGTGCCGTTTTTAGGAATGGGGGGGTCCGGATCGACCCCACGGGGGCGTGCCTGGATTGAACAAGCGGTGGCATACGGTCCATGGGGTCGGACTGAACACCCCCACGAAGTTTCAGCTCTGTGGGACCACGTTAAGTGGTAATGCCTCGCGGTTTTATTTCCGGTGACCATAACCCACGTGCTGTTCCTATAGGCGGAACCTGGGAAGGCTGATACGTACCGCGCCCCTGGTTTCAAAAACACGCCATCCGTTAACACCGCAAGGTGGAACTAGCATGCCCAGGAAGCAGAAGCGTTCTCCGTTGATTCTCTTTTGGTCTGGTCTGGGTTGAGTGCCAATGGTCTGCTTGGTGGGGCACTGACTCACCTTTGCCACCAAGCTAGCCAACATGAACTGTGCACCAGCAGAACTCAACCATGTTGTTAAGGCTCCCCATGCTACAGTACCACCAAGAGGAATGAACAAAAGCAGCCATAGCAAAGTTACCACCCAGCCATCCTCCCAAGGAAAGAGAACCTGGACCAGCCACAGCAAGCTGCTGCCTTCCAGGTCTCTAGGCACCTGCTGGGATTCAGCACCCCAGTATGAGTAAGGTCATTCTAGTGCCATCATATACCGCAAGACCTCTAGAATGATCAGTATTATGTGATTTAAAAAGGGTAAATGACCACATTAACTTACCCAAAGCTGCCACCATGGGATGTGTCCTCTATGATCAGCAGGCAGCAGTTCAACAAAATGCACCCCATTCTGAGTCATGGTGCTGATTTTCTATATGTTTCCAAGTTCATTCTAAGTCATCCAGTTCAACAGCTGAGCTCATTCTGATAACAACAGTATATGGTTTGTTAAGGTTTGCAGCAAAAACAGTTGAACTTCAAGCTACAATTTTAAGCTCCACTATGCAATGCATTCTGGGAAATGCTGACAGATATTTTAAAGGCCATTTCTGATGTTCAGAATGGCATTTACTCACATTTTTGGCAAATAGCAGAAGCTCAGAGATGAGATTTGAATCTGTGCTGTGATTTCTGTCTTAAAAATTGAGTTTGAATAAAAATCAAATCAAATAAAACATGGTTAAAAGAGTAGATGCTTAAAACTAAAGACTAGTCTTCAGAGCAGCAAACCCTTCATCCAACAGAGGCTCAGAGATGATATTTTAAAAGTAAAGTATGATTTATTTCCAAAACAGTTAAAAAACAAATAAAAATGGAATAAAATCTGGCTAAGTTGAAGTAAGAGGCCACTGAGGGTTAAAACCCAGCTCTATATTCCTAGCCAGATTGACTAGAGAGAAAAATGAATGGGAGTCTTTAGCTCGGTCCACCAAATGTGGTGGGCAGAGGGGTGGACGGAGCATAGAAAACCAAGTTTGGTGAAAAGAGCATTTATAATTTTGGAGTTGTTTTGAGTGAGCAATTCCTCAAATGAATGGAGGTCAATGGCAGCTGTGTCAAAGGAAGGAGCCACACCGACCAAACTTGGAGAGTATGTGAGGCCCCTTCCACATATTCTCTGTGCCAAGATTGTCCCCCCACCATTTTTTTGTTTATTTTATTTGCTCTAATGTGCAAGTGGGTTTCATCCTATATGCCTAACCCTCCACTAGATGGCAGCATAGGACTGTCATTGAAAATGGAGCTCTCCAAACAATCCAGATCAAAACCTAATCAAATTAAACAGACCGACAAATATTAATGATTAAAAAGACATTTATTTTATAACAAATTACAAATTTTATTATATTACAACACTGCATGATATTAAGTAAACAAGATATATATATATTCAATCATGTTAGTGTAATACACTATAAGACCAATCACAGCCCATCTATTTGTAGAAGTATTTTTCATTTCCATGTATTTGTATATTATAGTTCCATGTTGTTTTATGATGCCATGCATGGGGCTGCCAGCAGGGGGAGTAACTTAAAACCCTTTCACTTACCCCTCCGCCCTCTCTCTCCTCCAGCATGAACATGGCACGCCTTCCAGGATGCATGTTTTTTTTTGTTTGTTTATAATCTTGATTGAGATACAAAATACATATTACAAAAACAGCATAGAGTGTGACATAATGACCGCCAGTACATCAGCCTAGTATTACATAAATACATTAAAGAGAACATAAAGTGCATATTTTAATAGCTTTAGTATTGGTGGAATGTCCAATAGTTTTGATATATTGTTTGACCTCATTGCCAAAAATGGAAAGAAGTGATTTTTTATTAGTGTAACTGCATTTATGCATGTGCCATTTGGCTAAGTATATAAGATTAATAATATAAAAAATGTTTTAGCTGTTGGATAGTTAATGAAGCAAAACAATACATGTTCAAAACAAATGTAGACATATGGTTCAATAGAAGCAGAAATCAGAATGAAAATACTTTTAAAAAATTTAACAGAGAAAAGGCCAAAATAAATAAAACATGTTCTGTGTTTCCTTAACAAAAGAGCAAATAATATCCATGTTGTTGTTAAAACACTGTATAAAAACTTTGGAGGGGTAAATTCTGTGAATAATTTTATAAGACACTTTTACTTAATTAGTTATCATATATTTGGTAAAGTCCAAATGCTTTTCCAGTGAAAGTTATCAATAAAGATGTTCCAATAAAGTATCACATATGGAGTTGAAATGTTTTTCAGAAATAATTAGCATTTCGTTTTTATGTTTGTTGCTTTTACTGGTTGAGCAGAAACAGATTTGGAAAAATTTCAAGTTGGTTGGATAAAAATGAAACAGTCTTGGATTCTGTCCTATTAAACTTTTAAATAAAATAATTACTCCAGCATGCTGGGAACCAGGGTTTTTTGTTTCTTTGTGGGGAAGAAGTTTCTGTCTGCCTGCTGCTTCCCTTTTTAAATCCACTAGAGGGCGACTGGAGGCTGCACATGTGGAGAGTATCCCTGTTGACTCAGCCAGAGCACCTGTGATCTATCAGCTAATAATCCTGGAGTATATGAGGAGCTGACTGCCAACACCTTGACGTCCGTCAGCTCACTCCTGCCCACCTGATCTTACCTGTCCGCCCTCCACCGCATGCGGCCTCCTCATTTCCAACAAAGAACCCATTCTATCAAGAACTCACTGGAACCTGAATCACTTCAAGAATGCCCACAAAGAGACCAAACCCTGGAGCCCACAGTATCTCCTCTTTGGTTAAAATCTCCTTCTAAAACAAGTAAGATATTTCTGATTGTTTCAAAGATTCAATTTTTTCAATGACCTCAACCTCACCATTTTCCTCTCACTACTCTTCAGAAAACTGACGACCCCGTAGCCCCTCCCAAGGACCAGATTCAGATTCTCACATTCTCATCATTGTTAAAATAAACTTTATCTGATTATCTGTTCTCCTGGTGGTGTTCTTTATCTGGGTAAAAAAACTGGAACCCAACATGACATTTACAATATCTTGCAAAAGGAATCTGACCTCTCAATATGTTTCATTTTCTCAGCTCTAATCCACAAACCTCAGTGTGTTTCATTTGGGCCATCTTTATGCAACAGGAAGCAATGCTAAAGTTGAAAATAGCTGTCACAGCGATACAGATTTCACCTGACATGGCAATGCCTCAATCTAGTGGGCAATAAAAAGAACAGCAAGCTGCCCAACGAAGATTGTTTTTGAGTTGAACTCAAACAAAATGTCCTCCACTGCAAGGAAGGTCAGCTGCCTTGGCCCTTTGACCAAACATTTTACACATGCTCAAAGCCAAAGTTTAAAACAAATGCAAAAGGAAAACATTCTGTACCATGGTTGGTCAACCCAGAAGCACAAGACAAAACAAAAACTTTAATTGCAACAACACAATTTAAAGTCATACTGAACTTTGGAGTACACACAAAAGAGCAATTACAATACTAAAACTTCAAACACTGAATTTTTAATACAACACCACAGTCAAATTAAAAATATTTAAACTGATAAATTATTGAATAGAACATTGTCAACATAAGACTAAACTATTTCTCTTGGGGGGAGATGAGCAAACCTCACCCATCCAGCTAAGATCATCACCTGGCCTTCCAACCCTAAACAAGTGCTGCCTCACCCCTAGTCCATGTAGATCTCCTCTCCCAGTTTGATATCTCTTGTTTTTATTAGGAGAAATGTGTCTGCCAGGCCTGGGAACTTCACTGATAGGTGTTGAAGTTTTTGACAGAAAAGTTAATCAGTCAGCCAAACATGGCGAGCTGTGGATGACTGTCACACAGGTGGACCTGAGAGTTTATGCAGAAGTCCTTGGTCCCCAGACTTGAAAAAGTAAATGTACGCATCTTGTCCCGCATTCAGGAACCCCGCAAGCCCCCAGCCTGGGCAGCAATATTCCATGGTAGTCGTGATGGACCCCTTGATGAAAGTCCTGGTCGCAAAGAGTCATGTGGAAGAAAAAAAAATATTATTTATGAATTAATTTTATTTACAGAAGTGTCAGTTTCCAAAACAAGATCCAGGAACCAGCATTTGATATCCATCCACCTCTTCTGCTGACAGTCTTCTTGCTCTCCAAAATGGTAAGTCCCGTTCACCTCTGGTCCTGGATGTGGAACATAAAGTCCTGGCTGGATTTTGGGGTGTGGTTGATAGTGCTGCACAGATCTCCAGGACCTCCTCTGCAGTGTTACAGTTCCAAGTTTGCAATGAAGCTCTCCACCTTGGCCAATATGGGCTTCTACCTGCTCCATTTGGCCAGGAGACAGAAACAACCCATGTGTTATTCGCAGTTAGTCAATTAATCAAGACTTATTTTTGTGGGCCCATGTCCTGTTTTGTCCCAAACTCTGCAACTTATTTAAAGCCCCGCCTCCAGCGCAGTTTGAACAACGTCACCTGTTCCACTGTGATTGTGGCTGGCTGTTTGGCGTCTTGCTGAAAATTCATCCTGGCAAATTAATCAAAATCTCTGCAACCACTGATTTGATCTACTGAACTGGCGTTTGTTACCTGGGCGTCACCCTGATTGTGGTCTAGTACACCCCACTCTCTGCACATAGGTAACCTGATCATTGGTTTTGTGGAAGCTTTGGCACTGTTGTAATAAAATTTATTAAAATAGGATGTAGCTACATTTAAGTTGAAATTGTGCAATATAATTTATTTAACTTACTTTTTTTCCCTCCTTTTCCCCACTGAGTATTTTGAGTTGATTTATTTTCTCTTGATATTTTGAAAGTGTACTTTGATTTCAAATTTAACCTAAATTAATTAGTTTGAAATATGATTGATATTCTTTTTATTTAAATTATGGTTAATTTAACCTGACTGAAATGTTTAGTTGAATTATTAGATATTTAATAATTGCATTTGAATTTGATATTTATTGCATGTGTGTTTGCACATAATTGTTGTTTGATAAAACACTTAATGGTTTTTTTTTTGGCCTTTTATGTCGGTTTTTTTTTCATGATGGATCAGATCCTCAGATCCTCTTTGAAACCGATGGCGAGCTAAGAAAAGGACAAGAATTGAATTGATTTATTTTGAATTAATTTGTGTCTCTTTGTATATTTGTAATTGTTTTTTCCCCCCCAAATCACTAATATATATACACTAAAACTAAAACATTTCTTTGTGTCTTCATTCACACCTCAGGCTCCCTAAAGAACCATCTTCTGATGCTGCTTTTGTTGCCGCAGTTGGCTGCATAGCCCATAACTGTTACACATGCATGCGGTTAGAGCTGAATATAACACGCCCTGCATCAGAACCTGGTAAGGTAGGGTCAGTACGAGGAGGGGAAAAAAAACAAAAAACACACTCAATCAGGTGGTCCCGCCTCGTCTTAAACTGAATAAACTACCACTTGTCAAAGAGGCTCCTTGTCAGGGGGGAATCTTTTTAGGAGGCAGCACATCATTCAGGGTTATCCTAAAAGACTTGAGAAAAGTGCCCATGTCTGTTTATCCCTCACAGCTTCGCCTCCACCTTTTGGGCCTCAGAGCGTTGTCTGTGGAGCTAAAGGAGATAAATACATTAAACACATCACCAAACGTTGCTACCCCGAGATCAAATGCACACACCCTGCTCACCTTTAGGTTTCCGCTCTGAGCTTCCACAGGATGCTTGTTTCCTATTCTGAAGATTGGAATTTTGATTGTGGAGTCCTTTTTTCATTACTTTCTTTTATTTCATTTTTAATTTTTTTATTTTATAACTCAGTTTTTCTGACATGAAGCTTGATTCAGCCCTGCAAGCGCTGGAACGGTTCAATAAAATCAAATACAAACATGTCCGAGTTTTACCCAGAATGCATTACTTGAATGCTCCTCTGAAGGCTGAGTGCTGTCTTTAAAACTCTGCTTTTTCACCAAGCTCTAATTCTTTGTTTGCAAACTCATTTTCCTGATATGAAGCTTGATTACAGCTTTTAATTTCACTTCTGAGCTTCTGCCCAGGGCTGGAACTACACAATCAGATTTGGACTACAAACATGTCCGCTTCATTTACCCATAATGCTTAGCGGTTGGGACTTTAAATTAGTTTCTAGTTTGATCGTTTTGATGCAAAGTCTGTTAAACTTTATACCATTGGATTCAGCACAAATTTCTCTTTTAAATTAGTTGGGTCAGAACGAGCTTTAAAACGAATTGGGGATCGGCGAAGAATCGAACAGAAAATCAGACTTGAACTACAAACATGTATTTCTCAGCATACTTTGAGGTTGGGCCTTTAAATCGGCTTCTAGCTTACTGGCCTTTGATACAAACCCTGACAAATTTTATACTGTTGAAATCAGCATGAGCTCCTCTTTCGGACTATATTAGTTAAAAAGAGCTTTGAAAAGAACTGGAGATCGGCGAAGAACCCGAACAGACTATTAGATTTGGACTATATGGCCGCTGGACTTGCCCGGAGTACATTATGGCTCCTTCTTTACTACATACTACAGCTGCCATTTTGATCACAGAGAACGCATGTGCCTACAGCTGAACTGCTGGAGAAGTCTTCTCCGTTTACAATCAGTCATTCAACCTTATTTTGGGACCACTAAAAATCTAAAAAGTAAAGGATAGAAGAATAAAGCTGGATTTAACTCAGTTTAAAACCTGATTTTGGTGTTCTCTTGGAAATAAAGGTTTGAATTATTCTGCATTAATCTGATTTCAATTCCTGATTCATCTTTGGAGAATGAAAGTCTAATGGTGGTTCCTCAATAATCCTGTTTGAGACTTTACACATGATCCTGCACATATATACACAACTCAAATCTCAATTTAACTCGATTTAACTCTTATTTTTATCTCGGACACACAGCATGGCTTGATCAACCTACCCAAGGAGCATGGCATTCTCATTTATTGTATTGTCGAACTTTATTATCTTTTTCATATGACTCCATGAGAGTGTTCTGCATGTGGGTATGGAATCATGACATCACCTGAAAGGGCAAAAACGGCTTTATCTCAGCGAAAGAAGTGAAAAATTGAGAATCTGAAGATTCGCAGCACTGCATTCTACATTCAACCTTTTCTGGTGATTTAGATAGTTTCTTAATATTCAAGATTATTATTTGTGTAAGATTAAAAACAAATGTTTTCGAGTTTATACATCAAAATTGCTGGAACAGTAAAAGCCTGTCTAAATGAGAGAGATATAAAAAGTTAAATATTTCTGAGAGAAGCATAAAATGGACACTGAAGAAACGTATGCTGGTCTTGAATCTTAAAGTTTATTGACTGGTTTAATATTTTAAATATAAATATTAGACATAATTATGCATTTGTTAGGTTATACATTGAAATACAACATTTCATTAATTTCAAACATGATTCGTAACTACTTTTCATAAAAATATTTTTAATTTCTCAGCAATGAGAAACGACAATGAAACGGATTATTTTTTATTTCGGACACACAGCATGGCTTGATCAACCATTACTGGGCTCTCCTTGGGTATGTTCTCTAGTGACCTACCCAAGGAGGTCACTAGACCCTCCTTGGGTCTAATGACCCAAGGAGGGTCTAGTGACCCAAGGAGGGTCTAGTTCCGATTGTTGGTTCCGGTTCAACAATCGGAACTAAATAAGGTTCCGATTGTTGAACCTTATTTGCTGTTTCACATTCAGATTAGACAGCAATCTGAAGTGCTGTCTAATCTGTACTACATCTTCTCTGCTTGACAGAGCAGATGTTAGGCATCTCCTCTCTCAGGAGATGCCTAACATCTCCTGAACAGATTGCATGGGGTCAAAAACCAGACAGAAAAAGGAAACCTTCTCAGTTTTACGTCTGATGGGGTCAGTGGCAGTTTCTGATAGGCGACATGAGCCTACAGTCTCAGACTAATGTAATTTACATTAGTACAGTCAGTGAGTAGTCTTTAACTCGAGGGTTAATGTCATGATTTCAGCCCTTCAGCTCCACCTTCAGTGGGCTGATTACTCATTACCCTCACCTGCTCTGTGCTGCTCCCTATTTAAACAGCTGCTCGTCACCAGCTCAGTGCGAGATCGTCTGTTGCCACTGTCACAGCTTTCAAGCCTTGTCCATGTTCCAAGTAGTCTACTGGTTTTCTGATCCTGCCTGTTTTTTGACCACTGATTTTGCCTTTTCCCTCTGCTCTGAAGATTGTGCCCTCCTGTTGCTGAACCCTGCCTGGTCCTGACCCTGCCTCCTGGTTGCCGTCTATTCTGTCTTTTTTTCTCCACCAGTTGTATCTGTTTTGACCTTTTATAAATGCAGAACAGCTGTACTATTAATTTCAGTTTACTGTACAATGACAACAAATCAAGTCTATCAAATCTATCTACCGTATTTTCCGGACTATAAGCCACTACTTTTTTCCTAAGCTTTGAACTCTGCGGTTTATAGTCTGGTGCAGCTTATATGTGGATTTTTCTTCAACCACCAGGGGGCTCTTTAGCATGACGTAAATCATTGGAAGTCAAATTTGAGAATGTTGTTGATCAGTTAAATAGCATTGAGGGGGGAAAAAGAAGATTTTTCATTTTCTAAATAATACTGGGATCATTATGAGAATTTGAAGCATAGATATTAGGATCCAATAGATGGCAGTAGTGCAACAATAATGGATGCAAGCTGCCATTGAAATCTAAAGAAGAAACAGAAGAAGAAGAAAACGCCCATTTTCATTTAGCACATGCTAGAAGCAGACATGAAGGATCAGCACTCTTGACTGTTACAGTTACCGTTCGGAAACTACCGTATTGAGTTCAGTTAAATCTGAAACTGGCAACTTTTTCTTTTTCAACCGTAATAAATGTGATATTCAATTGACCTGTTATGACTCAAATTTTTGGTGTCCGCCCCCCTCTGCTGAGTGCTGTGTCGTTGTGGAAAACCTAGAGCGGCAGAGATATCTGCAGTTTATAGCACGGTGCGCCCTATACAAGTACAAAATTGATTTTCTTTCTAAAATTAGAGTGTGCGGCTTATAATCAGGTGCGCTCTGTAGTCCGGATGCACTCTGTAGTCCAGTATTTACAGTAATATATATTCAAAGTCTGATATTAAAGCTTTGTTAAGGAGAATGTGATACAAGATACTACAGATTTGGATGTTATGAATAGGTTTAGTTGTATGGACATTTAAAAATAGTACTGCCCTTTCTACACTTGAATCCTCTTAACAATTATCATACAGAAAAAACTAACATTTAAACTCATTTCAAAATAGTTGTCGTTTCAAAATTGTTTTAGATTATTTTAGTTTTAGTATCCAGCAAGATAAACCCTGGATTTATTCATAACAGGATTTCTGCTGTTTGGAGTTTGTGGATGTCTGGTTTATCGACAAATTTGTGATGGACTTGGCCGAACTAGCGTTGGTGTGGACAGAGACACACATTGGATGTGAGTCTTGCTGAGACTCGCAGCCCAGCTGAGGACTCTAAGGGTGCGTTCACACTGCAGCCTGAAGTGACTCAATTCCGATTTTTTTTGCCAGGCCGTTCACACTGCCAGTAAATACGACCTGTATGTGTTCTGCAGTGTAAACGGGCAAACGACCTGAAAGTGTCCCGCATGCGCAGTAGAGGGCGCAAAAGCGTCAGCGTTCTCAGTGTTCTGCCAACCGCCATAAAAAGAAGTGCTCAGTGTTTGTGGAAGTAAACATGGAGGCTAACGGTGGAGCTTAGCTTGCACATTTGAAGTTGTTATCCGGCCGGAGCAGCATATTAACAACTTAATCATTATATAGTCCATCATGGTTGTTGTTTTCTTCCCACTTGCGCGTCTCAGGACGCAGAATAGTGAGATTTGTTGAGAATCAGTGACGTTCAGTTCGGATGAATGCGGCCAGGACGTTATGGTCGCATTTGAATCGGATATGTATCGGATATGGGTCACATTCGAAAAAGAATCCGACCTGTGCTGTTCACACTGCCATGAAAAGATCGGATACAGATCGCATTATGTCAAAAAAATCGGAATTGGGTCACTTCAGGCTGCAGTGTGAACGCACCCTAAAACTCACTAGCAGAATGGAATCAATTTTGGAGGAGTTGCTAGTTTCGGTTAGGGTTACCCTAATGAACTAATTTGGATAACTGAGAACTGAGATGTATCGGAGAGACTTTAGGGAAGATCAAAATTTATAATCTACCCGACCTAAGACATTCTGTTTCTGAATTGGCTTTCTCCATGTTGCCTTGGAAGGGCTGCATATTTCCAATCTCTTCAAAGATATGTAAACATAATGCTCCTTCCCACCTCATCCCCTCCTGTTATCCATGCAGCTGTGGAGCTGAGCGCTCCCAAGGCCTTGATAACACCTTTATTGGACTTCTGCTGGGAGGCTGAGCAATGTGGTTTCGTGGCCCTGTGTTGTCATCGCCTACACTCATGTCTTTGATTTGTCTGAATGTTGCCATTTCCCCTAATGTGTACTTTCCTCTTTTTTATTTATTTTTTATTTAACTTTGTTAGAAACTGTGGAGAACTCACTTTTAACCCAGAAAAGGATTGTTTTAGATAATTTTAGTTTATTAGAAAATGTGGAGTACGCATGACTTATATCAACATTATACTTCTTAGATAAATTTTATGCAGAGAGACTCGTACTGCTACAGATCAGAAAAGGAATTAGTATTAGAATTACAATGAACTTAGAATCCAGAAATACATGAGCAGTCACTACTTAGTTCCTTTTTATACATCTACTGGTTATAAACTATGGAGTACTCACTTTTAACCCAGAAAAGGAATTAGATTAGTTACACTTTAGCTTATTTTGTCAGAAACTGGAGAGTACTCACTATTTAGATACAGAGACCAGAAGCACAGAGGAAACTTTTGGATCTAGACTACTTTTTAGACTCCTGTTCTTCCAACCCAGAAATGGAATTAGACCAGAGGATACTTAGCAACACTGAACAGGAGCACCTAGTTTAGATACTTGGATCAACATTAGATAAAATTAGATTATTTTTCTTATTTTGCTCTTTCATTTGGTTTATTTTGTTTGTATTTCCTTTTAATTCCGGTAAAGCACTTTGTATTGCCTTGTCGCTGAAAATGTGCTATATAAATAAAATTACCTTTACTACAAGCAATATACATAGGATAAATAAAATGAGTTTGCAGGGATGGCTGTAAGACTTCAGTCCTTCCATTTGTTGCCATTGCATTGCTAAACAAGGATTTGTTTAGCAACTTGTTCCATGAACAAATACTTATTCATGGAACAAGTGCTGCTCTGTCTTGATTCAGTACAATTAGTATGTGCCATTTTGTGGAACAATTTCTCTACTTCACAGATCTGGTGTACAAAAGTATGTAGTTGTTTTTAATGACTTATCTGTATTTTGAGGACCCATGTTTGACTGAATCTCATCATTCCAAAAAAATGCCACAAAATATTAACATCAATTTTCATGTCTGAAATAATTCCTAAATCCAGATAGACAAAAGACCTTGCTCAGTTATATTGTAGCTTTTGGTTGACACTATCCATACACCACCCATTAACAATGTAGGAGAGAAAAGAAATTGTTGGTTAAACCAACTCTAAGGGTGCATTCAGACTAACCCAGGATTAGAGTCCTGAATCAGACTCTAATCCGTTTGTCTAGAAAGTCCGATTTTTGCGGGGAGATCAGAATGCAAATTTGAATTCCAAAACAGACTTAAAAAGCAAACTCTGATCCACCTAAAAACCTAGGTCTTGGGCCGGTTGAAATGAACTCTAAAACGGTAGAAAACCTGTCTGAATGAAACTTGGCCGTTCCAAAAGCAGGAAGTTAGTGAGAGTGCAGGACATTCAGGGTAATATATTACTTTTTGCTCTGCGGGTTAATGAAGATGTTGTGTCAGTTGTCGTAGCAACAGGTCTGCGTGCTGACACAGAAAGCAAGGAAAAGCAGAATATCCATCCATCCATTTTCAGTACACCCTTGTCCCTTAGTGTGGTCAGGTGGGTTGCTGGTGCCCATCTCCAGCTAACGTTCCAGGGGAGAGGTGGGGTCACCCTGGACAGGTCGCCAGTCTGTCGCAGGGCAACACAGAGACAGACAGGACAAACAACCATGCACACACACACTCACACCTAGGGAGAATTTAGAGAAATCAATTAACCTGACAGTCATGTTTTTGGACTGTGGGAGGAAACCGGAGTACCCGGAGAAAACCCACCATGCACAGGGAGAACATGGAAACTCCATGCAGAAAGACCCCGGGCTGAGAATTGAACCCAGAACCTTCTTGCTGCAAGGCAACAGCTCTACCAACTGCACCACTGTTCAGCCCCCGAAAAGCAGAATATAAATAGTTTAAAGTTGTTTTACTGTTTATCAGTTTAAATCCCAATTGCTGTGGCACTCTGCAGCTGCTGTAATTTTAAAACCTTTAATAAATAACAAAAGCTGAACTAAACTCATTTGTTTGCACATCTAATCATCATAAATCATATGATGATTAAATAATATGATGAAATAATCATATTTCATTTGTCCCATATATAAAGTACATGAGTCATGGTTTATTACATTTTGACAAACTAATAAAATTAACAGCAGCAATTATGTAATTATTCACCAATATAAAAGAGCAATTTGCTTAATCCTCTCTTGCATCTTGATAGAAACCAAACTGTTAAGAGCAGGGGTGTCCAAAGTGGGTCCTCAAAGGCCGGCATCCTGCACATTTTAGATATCTCCCTGGTGATAGTAACAACTTCTTCAGCTTATCAATGTTCCTCTTAGGCCTCTAATGAGCCATCATGTGATCCAGGTGCGTTAAACTAGGGAGAGAACTAAAACATGCAGGATGCCGGCCCTCGAGGACCCACTTTGGACACCCCTGGTTTAGAGATTTATATCAAGGGAAGATACTAACAAACATCAGGAATTTCTGTAGCTTTAATTTAAGCCATGTTTAGAGAAATCGGGTAAGAAATAAGGGCATTGCGATCATTTTTGCAACAGATTCTTGCTCATCCTGCATTGGAACAGCCTGGTTTAGTGGACAGACTCACCACGTAGTAATGGCACCCGCAGGAGCATCGCTGGCGTTAGCGGCTAACAGGTGATGTCCAAACCAGTAATGTATATGAATAAAGAAATCCTACAACTGCTAAAATCTGACACTGCTCCGTTTTTGTTTACTTTTTGTGAAGAAGGAAATTGTGCTAATTTTCTTCAGAGGTTTTGTGTCGATTTCTTCAGTAGATCTTGGTGCAGTGCCACCACAGGTGATGGGGGAATATTTTTTTCAGTTAATTTTAGTCATTTGATACAGTGAATGCAAACTAGAGTACTGAAAATTTAATAAATGTTGCAATTTTAGTCCCCAATCGAACCTAGTCTACCGGACTATCTGACTATCTGGGTCTGAATGCATCCCAACATACCTCAAAATAACTAACGTCTCATTCTTTTATCCAGTAATTTGTCTTGCACAATTAAAAATAAACAAGCACTATATCCACTGTTTCTTTTAGGGTTTCTTTAGGTTTTATCTCAGGAAGGTTAATAATGATTGTAAACAAATATATATTCTGTATATGTAGGAAGAGTAAATGAGGATTCAGGATTGTCTTTGGGAAGGTATTGGTGTAATTTCTACCACCAGTCCACATACAAGTAATTGTCTTGTTTTCCTGCAGTGGTCATCTCCTCACTGGCCCCTCACTTACTCCTTATTAAGCAAAAATACATAATTTGGCTTTATTTGCCTTGAGTGCGTTTAAAGGAGAGGTTGCATTGCGTAGACATCAAAACTTCCCAGGTACTCCAAAGCTGCCCTGTAGCACATGTGGTACTGCTCCTACAGACAAAAATGAAGAGATCAACAAAAGCAAAGAAATTACTAGGGCAATACATAAAGGGTAAAATTAATTCACTGGCATTGAAATATATACACAGAGATGCAGAACATTTTGAAGTATTTTAGGTGAGCTAAATAGAAACCGAGCAACTGTGCTTGTAAAAAATAAAATCGATTTTACAACAGATATCCATCCATCCATCCATTTTCTTCCGATTATCCGGGGTCGGGTCGCGGGGGCAGCAGCTTCAGAAGGGAAGCCCAGACTTCCCTCTCCCCAGCAACTTCTTCCAGCTCCTCCGGGATATCCAGGATAACAGATATCCATAGAACATATTTCAATTTTCCCAAACTTGTAAGATGGTTAATAAGCAGGTTTATATCAGTTTACTCATAATCTTATGGTCATGGAAGCAAACCAAGGATTAAGACACTTTGCTTGGGGCTGGTCGAGGACCAGCTTCTCTACTATTTTAATTCCAGCTTGGGGACCACTGGTCTAAACCTTGTGTTAATAGTTTGCATTTGTGCAAATAGACATGAGTTATTCCATTCATCCTCAGGGATTTCTGTTTGCAGATCAGTTTTCCAAGCTTGTAAATATGCGAGACTATTTTCTTTTGAACCTAAAAGTAAAATATTATATTTGGAAAGTAGGCCTCTACTCTGATTATGGTGAATGGCTATATTCTCTATGGTAGAGAGTGGAGGTTCAGAAGTAGTGAGGCAAACACAAAACTTCCATCCATCCATCCATTTTCTTTCACCCTTGTCCCTCAGTGGGGTCGGGAGGGTTGCTGGTGCCCATCTCCAGCTAACCTGCCGGGCGATAGGTGGGGTCACCCTGGACAGGTCGCCAGACTGCCGCAACACAGAGATACACAGGACACACACTCACACCTAGGGGCAATTTAGACAGACCAATTAACCTGACAGTCATGTTTTTTGGACTGTGGGAGGAAACCGGAGTACCCGGAGAAAACCCACGCATGCACAGGGAGAACATGCAAACTCCATGCAGAAAGACCAGGGCCGGGAATCGAACCCAGAACCTTCTTGCTGCAAGGCAACAGCTCTACCAACTGCGCCACTGTGCAGCCCACACAAAACGTCTAATCTGTAAATACTTTAAAAAATGCTTTTGGGGCAGGCTGTACTTATTTACCAGTTGTTCAAAGGACATCAAAACTCCTTTAACTACAAAGGTCCCCTATTTTATTTAAGCCTTTATTCATCCATATTCATCCTGTCTGCTCTTCCTGGTTTGAATCTATTGTTTCCCCAAATAGGTGACAGACATGAGATTTAGGACATCTTATCTAAACCCTTATGGGAGTGGTGCCAAACTGATATTGTGTTTTTGAGAAAAGGATTTTTGGTGTTTTTTAATAGATGTTTAAGTTCAGCTGAGTAAAAATAGGATGTCAAAGGTAATGTTACCGAGTTGTTTTCTATTTGTACCCAACAAGGTATGTCACTGGTTGAAAATTAACAGGAAGCAGCACAAAGCTGCGCAGCACAATAGTACAATTTAATGTTTGGCACTCTATTTATAGACGGACCAACAGTACCACAAATTAACGTAATCGAATTAATTACCAAAAATAAAGAATTATCCAATACTTTAAAGAAGTATTAAAGTTTTTAATACTTTAATACTGAAAATGACTGACAGATGTCTCCATCCAATCTGATGGCTCTAGAGAAGAACTGAACAGAAAAATGGGTCACACTATATAGGTGAGCTAAGCTTGTGGCATTATATTCAAAAAGATTTCAAGCTGGAATTGCTGCCAAATGTGGATCAAAGTGTGTGAATACTTACATAAATGTGATTTCTTGTTTCTTTTTCAATAAATTTGCAAAAATAGCATTTTTTCCTACATTACTCTGATGATTACTATATCTGTGTAAAATTTTGAGGAAATATTATTTAATACAATTTGGGATAAGTTGTATTAAATTATTCATGTTTCAAACTGCAACATGAAAAAATTGAAATGCTGTGAATGCTTTCCAGATGTGCTGTATTTTGCCCCACATTCCATTACCTTTCAAGTAATGGAAGTTATCTTAGTTTCCTTATAAATGATAATAACACAACATATGTACTATTGTTGACATGTAATTGGTAATGGCACCAGGACATTAACAAAGCAATACCTCTGTCTGAACCATGGCTGGCCTTTGAGTTTGGAGAATCTTGACTGTCTGAAAGATGTCAACCACGCCTTCGTACCTCATCCTCTCCAACACGATACTCAAAGTGATGAATACTCCAGTCCGTCCGACCCCAGCGCTGATGGACATACATTACATATTACTAAGATCATCACAGTGGCAATAGTGAGGATACACCCACCTGGTAAATGTTGCTTGTGAAACATTATCGAAAGCCAACAAATATGTTGGTATTGAGCAAGTCAAGAAAAAAAAAAATCAGAACTTAGGTTGGTGATTCACTCTTTGAGGCTGTGGGCTCCCACAAATGGTTCTCAGCCCCTTTAGGTACCTCAAAGGATATGCACTCTCACTTGAGATCAAGAACCACCTTGGGCAACAGGGACTATGTTTTATGGTAGGTGTATGGTGCTTGGGTGTGCTCCAGGGCGCCACCTTTTGGTTTGTATGTGCTGTGTGGGTTGCGTAGAATATGGTATCTGATGAAGACTTGAAGCTTTGTGTTATAATGTTGGTTATGTTGGGGCTTGTCAACAATCATGTTGACAAACCCCAAGACAAAAGGGCAAAAAAAGCTCTTTAATATATTAGAGAATTTTGGTCTAACACAACATGTCAAATAAGCATCACATACTCGATGTTACACTGAGAGCTGTGGTGAGGAAGGGGGAAAAATCAGCAAACTTGGCTGTACAATAATCAAAGCTGGTTTGTTAGGCAGGCCTCCAGCATCATAGCACAGTTCAAAATGACAGTTTTCCCATCAGACAGTCTCTGCTACAGCCAGCAGTCAACCTATATACTGGTTATCCCCACCTTCTCAATTTACCCCCAGCCAATCAAACTCCAGCCAGCTCAGGAGCAGGCCCGCCTCAAACCCAGCTCTTTTATAGGAGCTGGGTTTGAGGCGGGGCTGCTCCTTATCAGGGTGCCAAAATGGCTGCTAAAAGGACACACCCACAAGATAACAAACATTTCACAGACATAGGATCATATATACGCACACCAGAATTGCAACATTACAGAAAATCTTATTGCTTCTTAACACTTGAGGTCACACACTAGACCTGGTTATCAGTAAGGGTGTGAATATTTCCAATGTGTCTGTAACTGATGTTGCCCTGTCGGATCACTTCCTGTTATCTGTGAAAGTTCTTTATCCGATAACCCACTTGGACAAACAGCTACTGTCACAAAATGTTCTTTCACAGAAAACACAGCAGAAACATTTAATCAAATCTACTTTTCTTCCTTGCCCTTAAGCTGTAATGATGTAGGGTAGGGTGCGGGTTGGAGTCCCCACTCCCCCGCTGTTTTTTTTTCTGCCGATTTGAAGGGCAGAACTTCGACTCTGTGGGAAATTTAATGTTTTTGATTGTTGATTCAATGTTGCATGACTCTGTGTTTATGTGTTTAATGATGTAAAACACTTTGAAATGCCTTGCTGCTGAAATGTGCTATACAAATAAAATTTGATTGATTGATTGTTGGTTTGTGTTAAGAAAATATATTTAAAATAAGCTAGTTGTAAAACTTAACCATATCTTCAATAATTAGTTAAAATTAATGGTGTTTCAAATAAGGAAATTCACTTCAAATTATATTCATGGTTCAATTGGAGTAATCATTTATCTAGGATATTTCTAGTGAAACATACACTAAATTGAATTAAAATAACTTAAAAAGGGTAGTTCTCTTTAATTAAGAACGCCGCTTGTTTCCTTGTGTATGAGTTTGATCACTTGATAAAATTCTAGACAGGGCATAAAAAACATCTGTCTTTATTTTAATGAAAAATAATACTTCTTTTGTTTTCATTTGTTCTTAAAATGAAAACTCGCTAAAGCACACTCCCCCTAAGTTCAATACAGCGTCGAAGGGAAAACACGCCCTCCCGTTTAAAGTGTGGGACCCGGAACAAAAACTTCAGATCGCCATGAGGTTCCTTTGTGACCTGGTCTCCGAAGAAACATCCGTAGCGGTGAGATGTTTCTTTGTAATATTTTGTCGTGGTGTGCGGATGTCTGTCTGTGAGGTAAATATTGCTGGTTTGTGATTTTATTTGAGTTTTGTCCGTGTCATTAGTTGTTTGTTTAATAAAATTTTATGCTTTTGGACGTGGAGAAACGTGTTGTCCCGTTTTTTATGGTTCAGCTGATACAATGACGACTTCAATGAATCCGGGCAGGGGAGGAAATAAACGAGTCAAAAAGTTTGTTTGATTATTCCTCTTCTGAATCATTTTAACATTTGCCATAATGACAGCTTGCTTGTTGGAAGACAGCTCTACTTCCGCAAGGGAACAGTGACAGTGACACCGGTTCTGAACCCAGAGCCGGTGTCATGTCAATTCCAGTGCACCATCACTTTATGGCATTACACCGTTATGTTTTCAACTATAAGAACAACAAAGAACACATTTTACACTTTACCTGCAATGTACAGTGATCGGTCCATCCTGTCCAAACTGTTCTTTAGTTTTATGGACTTGACCAATAAAGTTGATGAAGTCTTCTCCAGTTTTGGGCACTCCTTGCTCTGGCCAGTGAGTGTATTGAAACTGCCTGATGGTCCTTGACTGACCATCCTAATGGAGGCACAAGAAAATGAAAATGCATACAGAAAACAGCTGTACTTTAAGTGACATTAGCACTGTTAGTGTTAACTTCATATATTCATCACTGTCATTGGTCGTGGAACATTCCTAAATATCGAACAGTTTTCAAATTACAGAATGATGTTTTATGAGGATAAAAAAGCGGAATAAATCTTTCTTAAATGATAAACACAAATGTGTGAGATATCTCACACAGATATTTTGAAAAAGCTACATTAGGAGTGCTACAAAAATCAGTTTTAGGACCACTTATTTAGAATTAATATTTAATAAGATCTGTACTGAAAAAAATGCATGATAATATCAACACTGACTATCATATTAGAAAATTGCTTTAGAGTTAACCATAAAATCAACATTAAGCATTCCGCAGTTCCTAAACACAGGGAATTGCTATGTTTGTGTTAAAAACATAGTTGAAACAAATGTGCTACATTTGTACATTCTTAAGAATGTAAAACACTTAAAAATTATTGGGTGAATTTTAAACAAATGCTACAAAATGCAAAGAAATAAATTGGATATTGGTCAAACTATACTTCGGAAATTAGCTTACTACTGAATTATAAACCAAACTACACGGTTCTGATTTCTGTGACTTCACTGTTGCTTCATCAAAGAAAAAATATATATCGGTGAGGGCTTACTCTGGCGTCTGTGACTTTAAACTCTCTCAGTATGTACTGAGGCATGTTGTACTCAGCCACTGGATCAACAACCAAGTACTGGTATCGAGTAGAACGCACCACTGGCCAGTACTGATAGCACTTTTCCTACACAATCAAAAGGAAGAATACAGAAATTAGTAATAATGAGAGGAGTAAGAAACCCTTGCATTACAGAAGTTAATGTGGCCATTTTGTTTTCACAAGATACTACTGATGATTTTACCCTGAATTAGCACCTTGAAAGTGTTGTATTTGTAGATCTAGACCTTTTGTCACTTTTTAATCATGCAAGTGTACAATGTTTCTCCCTTCTACCTTATGGACATGATTGTTGTGATTTACCTGTCCCATCTCGCGCAGTTTGGTTAACATGATTACAATTGTGGAGTTGTGTTCCCACAACATTCTCCAAAAGTTTTCAGTTGTTTGTGCCAGTGGTCCCTGAGCAGCAATGTATGCTCTTTGGTGCCTGCACAGATTTAAAAAACAGAGAGATTTTATTTTTCTTTGGTTGGTTCTAACTGGGATCAGCTGCACCACCAATGTGATCTATACAGCAAACAAACCAGTTTAAATTGTATTTTTACATTTGCTTTATTCTGGATGTACCTTTATGCAGTTCGTTTGTTACTGTTCCCGTCAGTTCAACCTGTAGGTGACTGAATGACTGAAAGGACTAAGTCTGTTTTATTAATATTATAGTAATATTATTTGGTCACAGACTTCAGACCAGATCTGATTCTTGGTTCTTTAGCTCGGTTTTGTCAGACCTCTGCTGTTAATCTTGGTTTTACTTTTGATAGCTCTTTAAAGCTAGATAAAGAAATTAGCTCTGTCGTTAATGTTTTTATCACCTGCAGATTTTAGCAAAAGTTACATCTTATTTTTGTTTTAAGGACTTTGAAGGACTCATCCATGCCTTCATTACAACTTGTTTGGACTATTGCAATTCATTATGTAGAGGCAGATGCAGCGACTTCAAATGATCCAGAATGCAGCAGAACAGCTTCTTACAGGAACCAGGAAGTGTGACCATATAAGTCTACACTGGCCTCTTTACACTGGCTGTCTGTCTTTTATCGAATAGATTTTAAGATTCTGTTATTAACTTATAAAGTTTTAAATGGGTTAGCCTCCCTTTATCTTCGGGACTTTTTAAAATTTCAGTCTGTGTCCAGAACCCTATAATCAAACAATCAGCTGATAGTTCCTCGGACTCGACCTAAGAGGTAAGGAGATCAGGCTTTTTCTCTGTTGTTGCTCCTATTTTATGGAACAATTTACCTTTCCAGATTAGATCTGCCAACAGCCTGGATCACTTTAAAGTGCTTCTGAAAACTCATTTTTGTTTGTATACTCTGCTTTTATCAATTTGTGTTATTGTTGTTCCTGTACAGCACTTTGGTGCAGTTTTACACCTGTTTTTAAAGTGCTATATAAATAAATTTGACATTGACATTGTTTTCAGTCTGTGCCCCACCCATTTATTCACAATTTCGAGTTGTGGTGAACTGAAGAAAAACAGGAAAAATGGAGAAGAAACATTTCCAGTGATCAAACAATGACTCTTCATTGTAGAGAGTAGGGTGTTAAAATACACCAAGGCATATCTGCACATTGGAACATAAAAAAAGGCATCCCACAAGGCTCTATACTATGCACTTTGCTTTTTAATCAACGACCCTTGGACACACTCAGCTTGTCTGAGTGACATGATGTTAAGATAGGAAAATTCAACTGCCTAGTAGTTCCTTCGTATGAACGGTGTGTTTGACCTATGGAGGCCAACACTGAAACTGTTTTATGTAAAATATTGCATAAATTTTTTTGTATAAACATTTATACAAAAATATCTACATTCAGACATAGACATAAAGATAGAACCCTAAATATTCTATATAGACAGTCTCAGTAAAAATGAAAATTTATTCAAATGGAAGGTTGAAAGGTCTGGAAGGTCCGTTTTTGGCCTAAATATGTTGAAAACTTGCTGCTGGGCTGAGGATGATTTGGAAGATTCAGTAAATGCGCCATGTAATGGATGCCTACAGGAATGGCATGTGAGCAATGCTGAAGCTCCCACCGTCGCCTCACGACTAGCGAGGTGCTAAGTTGTGAGGGCCCCCTAATGCTGCTTGAGGTTTTACATTTTTTTGTATTTACTATTAATCTTCACTTTTCATTTAAATCAACTCTTAAAGGTAAGCACCTTTAGGACAGGTGTTGCAAATGAGCATTAGCTATAAACATTGTGATAATGGAATAAAATTGTTTTGGTTAATTTTTCTTGTATGTGTCCCTGGCAAATAAACAATGAAAAAAATCTTAATTGATTAATCTTAAGAAAAATGTGTCATGAGAGGAATAAATAATATAATGCTAATAGTCATTTCCATAAAATCTTATGAAAGTTTCATTAAAGAATTTCTGGATAACATTTTTAACATTGTGTATATGTAGTCCAAGTGACTCATTTACATACTGCATATTTATATCCACCCTTATTTTAATAGATTACATTATTAAAATTTTTTATGGACCCATTCAATACTGAACTGCACAGTGGCACTGTTGGAGGCACTGTGACTTTACAGCAAGAATGTCCTGGGTTTGTATCTGGGCCGAGAAGAAACAAACTTCTGCATGGAGTTTGCGTCTTCTCCCTGTGCATGCATGGGTTCTCTGTGGGTACTCTGGCTTCTTCCCAAGGTCCAACAACATGACTGCTAGGTTAATTGGTCTTTCTAAATTCTCCCTAGTTGTGTGTGTGCATGCATTGTTGTTTGTCCTGTCTGTCTCTGTGTGTGTTGCCTTGCGATGCACTGGTGACCTGTCCAGGGTGAACCCTGCCCATTGACTGCTAGAGATAGGCACCAGTACCGGTCACGATCCCAATAGGGATAAATGTATATGATAATGGATAGATGGACAGCAGATGACTTGGGTAGTATCAGTGGGCCTGTTGTTGGCTCTGTAACAATTACAAGTGATTTATAATTTTGTTACGTCCACCCTACACAACATACTTGAGGACACGAGACAAGAATGAGGGTTCAACAAAATATTTTATTCTTAAACTCTCTTGAACTTTGTTTTTTTTTTTTGGTTCAGTGGCTTCTGATTTTCTGAGAAGAAAAAGAGTTAAATGCCCTCAGTATCCCATGTCCCCCCCCCCAAAAAAGAAAAAACAAAACCCCAAAAGTATCAACAGAAAGTTGGATCTGGTGAGCCGATCAAACAGAACAAAACGGTACAGCAGGGGGCCAACCCTATAGAGGGCTGTCGAAGCCCCTACTAGTACCGGACTAAAGCAAAAAAGAACCTAATTCAAGAGAAAGATCAAAACCAGGCCAAAATCACAACAAAAAAGCAAACAAACACAAGAGCTAGCAGAAATACCGCATGGAAGGCTGGAGACATCAGCTGGACGTGCACCGCATCAAGATACATCCCCGGTGGTGGTGGTGTGAGTGGAAGGGCGGATCTCCCTAACATGTCGAAACCCAGTCTATTTATAGGCGGACCAACAGTGCCACAAATTAACGTAAACGAATTAATTACCAAAAATAAGAAATTATCCAAACTCCAAAATATATCAACAAAAGGTAATTCAACTCAAGTCTATAAAAAAAAAAATAAAAAAACAAAGACAAAAATTATCATAATGTGCCTGAAGCACACAACACATTTTTCATGTGCAAACAAGTTTTGGCCACTTGTTGTCTTTTGCTATTTTAATAAGTGCTCAGAATTTATGCTGAAATTCTTCCCTTTCTGTATTTCATTCTTCTGACTTCGTGTGAACCTTCTGGAATGACAGCATTCCAGTGAAATGCTGTCATTCCACTGAAATTTAAACAATGCGGGACAATAAATTTATTGTGTTTCTTTTAAAGCAGTTAGCGAGAAACGTTAATTGAATGTTGAATTATGGTCAAAAAGGTTGATGTTTGGCTAAAGCAGTGGTTCTTAACCTTTTTTGAAGTACCGAACCCACCAGTTTCATATGCGCGTTCACTGAACCCTTCTGCAGTGATAAATAAAATATGATTTTTTTCCCCCAAAATTCAAGATATAGGGGTGACCCAACTAGAGTCAGTCTAGTTGGGTCACCCCAAGATCACTAAGTCTTCTTAAAAGGTAGAGTCTCTGAGAACAGTTCTTCAAAATACAGTCAGTGTTTTCAGCAAAGTTGAGCTGACTGTCCAGGAACAACCAGAGGTATTTAAAATCTGCCAGTTTCAACAGGTTGGCCATCGAGAGAAACCTGAACCACTTTAAGGTCTTTAGATCATTTAATTAGCTCTACATTCTTAAGAGAACTAAAAATTAATAATAAATAAGAAAGACTTTGCGGTATTCTGATTTAGTAATGTAATTATATTAGTTGTGTTACCACCCTCACACCACTAGAGGCAGTAGCAACCCCGAAAAGATGCGACTAAAGAGCAGATTTAGAAATACACCGAAACTACAGAATTTGGTAAAAACTGTGAGCTTTGCTGAAGTAATTAAAGCCAAGTTCAAATTTATGCTGAGAGTGAAACTCCTTCAATCAGTGCTCCTCCGCAGTTCTGATTGGCTAAGCAATGTAACGTGATCCTCTGATTGGCTAAGCAATGTAACGTGAACCTCTGATTGGCTAAGCAATGTAACGTGATCCTCTGCAGCTAGTGATGGCAAAGCAGGGTGCGTCATCACGACTTTACACAAGTGTGTCTTTACCTCCACAGAAGAGGCTCCGCCGAACCCCTGAGACATACTCATCGAACCCCTGGGGTTCGATCGAACCCAGGTTAAGAACCAGTGGGCTAAAGTCAATAAGTAATGGTGGATCAACCATCAAACAATCATCCCATTCTAGCCAATTAACCAAAGTTTAAAAAATGTCATTGAATCCATGTTGGGTAGCACTTTATTTGAAGGGATGTGCATAAGACTGACATGACACTGTCATAAACATGACATAACACCTGTCATGAACATAAAGAAGTCTTTATGAATGTCTGACTGTTGTCATGAAGTATCATTTGGTTAATAATGACACTTTTAATGCAACGTTGCTCTAAAAGTTGCATTGAAAGTCCATTGAAAGTGCCAACTTTGCATGATTTTGTAAATAATGACAATTTAATGCAAAGTTGGCATTTTAATGGACTTTCAATGCAACTGCAAGTTTTAGGCATTCCTCTGCTTCAGCACACAAGATTTCAATTGGTGGCTGATTAACAGGGTTTTGCTGAATTGCAATCTTCTGAATGATGTGTGTTGAAGTAGGGGAACATTAAAAACATTCAGGTCAGTGTGCCTTAAGGACCAGGTTTGGGAAACACTGGTAATCAAGATCAATCAAGAAGGGAGCGGGAGATCGCCAGATGGATTGGAGCAGCATCTGTAGTGAAGTGGGTGCTGTACCAGTCCGTTGTGATGAAGAGAGAGCTGAGTCTAGAAGTGAAGCTCTCGATTCAGGAATGTAGGAATGTAGATTCCTACCCTCAGAGAGGAGCCAGTTGAGGCTCGGGCATCTGGTCAGGATGCCTCCTGGACGTCTCCCTGGTGAGGAGTTCCGGACACGTCCCACCGGGAGGAGGCCTCGGGGAAGACCCAGGACACGCTGGAGGGACTATGTTTCTCGGCTGGCCTTGGAACGCCTTGGGATTCCCCCGGGGAAGCTCGAACAAGTGGCTGGGGAGAGGGAAGTTTGGGCCTCCCTTCTGAAGCTGCTGCCCACACGACCCGACCCCGGATAAGCTTCTGTTTGGATTGTAATCAATGTTGAAATAATATATGCAATTTGTTGCATCCATTCCACCTCTCATTCTCCTCTTTGAGCTCTGGCTGAGATAATTTTATTATTGAGTAGGTGTTTATCATGTTTTACATTAAGCACCATATGTTGTGGACAATGGGTTGTCATTCCTTTGTGTACATTTTCTTATTCATCTGTAAATATTATTACTGACTGTGTATAATGTGTTGACACAAAAACATCTACAAGTCACAAGCAGTGGAGTGGTCCACCTCACCCTTTTTGAATGAGTGGTATATTCCAACTACACAGCCCCTTTGCGACTGTCCACAGGAATTTCATTCTACTCTGAGCACTTTTTCAGTTACTTTGGCAATATTACTTTTATCTTAACTGTTTATTGAAAAATAGCTACATTGTTTTGCGCCTATACTTGATAGGTAAATGTGTGATTATACTGTATATGTCAACTAACATTAATATTCATGAACGGTAGCACCTGCAGATGTACAGCTGTACGCACTGTGTGTACGCTGTACGCTCAGAACTGAGGACCCGAAATTTCAGTCAAGTAAAAAAAACAATAGGATCTTTGAGGATCAGGGTATGGGACAGGCAACCACCGGCAATGGGACAGGAACCTCTGAGGACGGAGAAGCAGGTTAGTGGGTTGTAGTCTTGAGGGTCAAGGCTGAATAAGAAAAACCATTAACCTTCTGAAAGTGTTGTGGAGGATGAGGAGTCCAGGTAGCACAGTGGTTAGTAACAGGTGACACATCCAGGAAGAGACCGAACTTGGAGGTCAAGGGGTTGAGGCAGGATCAAGATAGCAGGACAAGGCAAAAATATCAGGCGAAGAACAGTGGTCAGGGCACAGAAAAGGGTCCAACACATGCAGGCAATATCAGACAGGCAAATCCAGGGACAAGGCAGGAAGTAGAGGTCGAAAGGCAGAAGCAGGGTCGAGTCCAGAAAACAGAGGCCAGTGAAGAATCCGACGTGGGCTAGACAGGGCAGGAAAATCCAAGGGACAAAGGACATGTTCGAGATCGTGGTCAGGTCAGGAGGAAATGCTGGATATCTACTCACACCAAGGCTTTCAAAAATCTGGCACCGTCTCCCTGCCTGAGAACTGACTATAACTGCTGGTGAACAGGTGGAAGACATGAACCTGATTGTGCTCCAGCGCAGCAGCATGCAGGTGAACCAGATGAGCTTGATGGGAGAGGTGAGTGCTGAGGAGAAAAACAAGGCAGGCAGACGGGCCAGAAACATGACACTGTGCGTACATTGAGATTTTTCTTTGAGTAAGAAAAATAAATACTAGATTTTTTTTATTATCTAATCCTGTTTACTGTTAACAAAATTGTGGAGACAAAAATGGTATTTTGTGTCAAAACATCCTGTTGGTAGCCCACATATGTCTGTGGGGGTGCCACATGTATGTCCTAAATGTTAATGTTATTGGCCAGCTCACTTTTGCTTATTGGTGGTTTGGCGCTCTTTCTGTACTCTAAATGTGACAACTGAAGTTCACTAAAAATTAATTAGTGGGAGTTTTAATCCTCCCGTAGTTCCAAGAGGAGTCAAATGAACGCCACTTGAGCTTTTTGCCGTGTGTGCGGTTCTGAGTCACCAGTCTAACAGTTATTTTTTTGGATGGCCGACCATGACATCTTCCGTGCTCTTCCTGAGTGTTGCAAGACTTCAGAAGGGTTAAACAGTTAAATCTAGTGGAAATTTTGCCAAAAACGGTAGAAATTAAGCAAATATTGTTTTTCCCCTCCTTCTCCTCTGGAAGTCTGACACACCACCTGAACCTGAGAATCTCCATCCTCCACCTGTGGATCACAGATAGGCTTTGCTTTCCTGTCTTTATTAGTTAGTATAATTTGTAAGAAAAAACACGGATTAGATCTACTGGTTTTTGTCAAGTATGTCTGAGTATTTGTGTGGTGTATATGTGCGCTGTTTTGTTGCGACATGCACACAATGCGCATATGGTGTTGGGAATGTGGTTGTGCAGGGTATTGTGCGTACCCTCTGATAATATTCTACAGGTGCCTCTGTTCATGAATATTCATTAGTGTCTCCTTATTAATATAACTGCAAGTATACAAGTGGTACTATATGGTTTCGGTGTCTGATTTCAGACCTACAACTAGGTCTGAGAGCTAAATTACATGATTTCATTTTTCAATGTGTTTCAAAACTTTTCAAATGTTTCTTATTGTCTTCGTCTAGGGCCATGCGGAGACAACTAAAGGGGCAGATGCTAAAAAAAAAGGGCATATCTAACCGCCTTCTTGGACAGAATATAACAAAGCCACTCAGCTTTCAGAGTTTAATAAACAATGATAAATTACAAAATTGTGACATGTACAATCAAAGCTAAGAAAAATCTCTTTATAGAGCATACAACTACACATATGTATTAGTAATTTCTTCCTGCAGGTCTATTTTGTTATAGGAAAGTATTGCAATATTCAAACCAGCAATTTAGCAAGATATGTAAATCAGAGCTGGACCAGACATATTTTGTCTTTACAGAATTACACTATTAAATACACAATACACAAAGCAACCTTTTAGTGACTGTAATCTATAAACAGAGCTGCCTGTTTGCTGCAGTGGAGATGAAGACGATCCATTCAGGAAAGCAGAGCTGCGTCAAACTTTAACGTGGAACTGCAGAAAAAAAAAGAAGCAAATATTGAATTGTTAATGCATGTCACCATGAGAAAAGCCTACTGAGTTTTGCTTTAAAAAACAAAATCACAGTTTTGTCTCATGAAGTGATTTTTTTTTTTTGCAAAACAAACTTATTTGTGCATGTCAGAAATCTTTTCTTGATATTCTAAGTTTTTGTTTGTGACTCAAAGTTTTGCTTGTGATTCTCACATGATGTCGTGGGCAGGGCCTAAAATCACAACAAAAGATTTCTGATGGGTGTAAATAAAAGTTTGTTTGGCAAATAACTTTTTAAGTTCACGAGACAAAAATGAGTTATTTAATTTAAAAAAAAGTTTTTTAAACAAAACTTTTTGATTTAAGAAAATAAATAATTACAATTCCAAAAGATTTTGATTAAAATTTTATTTTACTTAACTGAAGTCAGTTTTTTTTTTCATTGAATAATTAGGTGGAAAAAATTAACTGCATACTTTCCGAACCAGACCATAAACTTAAAGTCTGAGTTGAGTTTTTTACCCTTCATTAATGACACTTTTGTTACATACTGTTGTTGCGCAACACCTCCTTCCCCTTCTCTCTCACTCTACTTCCCCTTTTCAGAGGAGGGAGATGTGCAGCCAGCTCTCCATCTAACGGGTAATTTGAGTTTTCTAAATCTGATGGGATTTTACCCTGTTCAGAACTGAGTAAACTCTGTTTAAGCTGGCATCGAGAAAGACTAGCCTGGTTTCTAACGACCTCCCCCTCCAGATGTTCCACCTTCTTCACCCTGTGAATTAGCCAGATTGAGCAGCCTGCAACCAGCTAGCTTCACAGAGGTCACCTGTTAACGGTCGCTCTTTCTCTTTATTACAACATGCACTTGTTACTGAACCAGGTTGGTTTTAGTGACTCGTGCGAGTCCCAAGGGTGTTTTAGTTTTGGCTAAAAGCAACCTATAAAACATTTCTACTTTTTCCTCCCAGAATCAAACCTCATAGCTATTTTACAACCATCAAAGAACTTTAAGGTGACTCATTAATTGAATGTCCACAACATCTTTTAGATTTTCTTAATGCTAATTATTTTATTAGTAAGGCAATTTTGCAAGGGTCAGTACAGCTTAATTCAGTAGCAGAAATAATCAAATAAGTAAAATCAATAATCTAGCCTATCTTTCCCTAATGCTGACACTGAGAACTAAAAAAGGGAAACTTTGAGAGAGACGGACAGAGTTTGGCATTTTGAACCCCAGAACTGGCCTGATGATGAAGAAGGTGTTGCAGCAGCAGGAGGTTCCCAGTACAGGAAGAGTACTGACTTAGAGCAGCAGGTCTCGGGCCTCAGGGTGACTTCCTCATGCGTGTAGAGGTCCTCAGCTTCTTGTCATGCAGCTCTGTAGCTCCCTTCTCCTCGTCTCATGATCTTCCTGGTCCCACGGAAGGAACACACCAGTTCTTCCTCTTTGCCTTTGTCTTTATCTTCATCTTTGCCTTGGTCTTTGTCTTTGGGGGTCTAAACCCAGCTGTTGAGAGAAGTGCGATTTGAAGCCACATGTTGCGGGGCTAACGGGTTGGTCCCCATGTGCAGAACAGTCTTCGGCTCTGTGGCCCCGGCTCTTCTTCAGCTGCAGAGTTCTTTGTCCATCTCCATCTTGGCTCCAAGCTGCCTGAAGGATCCAACCAAAGGTTCCTCTTTTGCACCCACCTTATAAAGGGTTTATCCACCTTTTGGTGCGTTTGCATTGGCTAGCTTTGTTGCTGTGCCTCTCATTGGCTGACTGCTTGGACAGATGATCTCATATCCATCACCCTGGAGACCTTATGACCGGATCTCTGTTCTAATGTCCCCAAGTTGCTCAACAGTTCCTCCTACCTCTGTTTCCTGCCCAACCTTTTCTTAGGCAAGTTGAAGTTTAGCAATAAGGCCTTGGTCACCTCCGCTCTCCTATCAGTTCCTCTTTCCCCCTGACCTTTCACCTCCCATCTACCTCCAACACAACATCAGTGACCTTTAATTACAGTTACAACATTTTACACCTTTTCAAGTTCAATGTCAAAATCACATTTATAACCTTTTTGATTTAACATTCATTTATAATGTTATAATAACCATAACTTATTAGTTACTCTTATTACAATCATAATGTGAGTTATTACAGATACTTCTGAAAAGAAACCAAGAATAATCCATTATTCTAATTATCTGATACCATGTTACAGTTACTTGTTTTACCTTTAAGTACTTCCACAAGTGTAAGAGTAAGTGTAAATATTCTTATAATCAAACCAACATCAACCACTGGTTAAACCAATATTAATTATTGGCATAATTATAAGTCATTATTTTAAGTATTTTACTCTGGGTTTTATCCAATCTCTCAAAATGTTTAGATTTTATTCTTTAAAAACCTTTAATGCTTTAAAATAAGGAATGGTCTGAACTATTTTTATACTGATGCAAGATAGAAACTTCCCCTTTTCTTCAGAAAACCAGCTCTTCCTGTTTCATGACTCTCTTTCTGCCTGACTTTGATTTTTTATGATTAAATAGAAAAAAGTAGAATTAAAGCAAAGTTTGCAGGACACAATAACAACACACACAACCAGATTCATTTTATTACCGTCTGACTCTACTGTTGGGTCTTGATGTCACTGTGTAATTAATTTTAAGGTAATTTTATTTATTATTACTATTAAACTAAAATCTCCAGCATGGGGAAGTGGGATGAGCTCGACTTTTCTCGACAATACATTATATCTATCATGGTAATTCAGGGTGAGTTATTTTTAATTCTAAATGAATATCCTTGTTGGACTTTTATTTAAGCGTTATTCTCCTTCAAGATACATTTACCTAACGCTAGAATAAATGCCATGTGCATTATGCAGCAAAGGAAATTAGAAGATCGGACATGTATCCATTATGGCGATGATCGGATTTGGAGGGGCGATGTGCCCCTATTGCATGAGCAATATTGAAGAATGCTATCATTAACAATACAGGGAAGAAGCTTTTTAGTTATCTTGCTTTGCTAGCAAAGTCGTTAGCTAGCAGCTAGTTAATAGCACAACAACAACAGCCTAATGTCTGTATGATAGAAATACTGAATCGATAGATAAGAACAGTTTTTCCTCACCTGGTTGTCTCCTCCCGCTCAGTAGTTCTTCAGAGAAAGACGCAGAGGCCTGTCAGTGTCTGTTGTATTTCATTACCTCTCTGCTTAAACCACGACTCCGAGCTGAAGCAGAGATGATACTTCAACGTTTTCTGTCATCTGACAAGTAGCAAGTCTACTCCACTTTATTCACCAAAAACTGTTCTGTAATCTGGAACGTTCGCTACATTGAGCTCCGCAGTTAGCCGCCTTATCTCACTGCGCAAGAGGCAACTGCTTCATGCGTCACGGGCAAAAGGTCAATGTGACCGGCTTATTATGTTGTACGAAAAAACCCCAACAAAAAACAAATAATTTTAGTACATGTTATTACGTGTCAGAAGAGAGCTTAGAAAATAATGCCAAAAAAAAAATTGACCAAAAGGGCACTTGGGAGCATGGTGCAAAAGGGGCAGATGCTCAAGCACCCCTAGCCCCCCCTCTGCACGTGCCTGCTCGTCACTCTTATTTTTATGTTTTTCAGCTACTGCTCAGCAGTTTGACCCAAAGCTGACTGACGAGGACTGCAGTGAAACTGTCGAGAAGTGACTCCTGCACCAGAGCAGGTGGGAGGCATCCCAAATAACCAAAGTGATGCCAACCAAAGTCAAACTTGGCTTACTGTAACACATACTATTTCCCTGGTTCCTACAGTACAAGGTTAAACCTCATGGAACTTCATTGTTTTTCCATGAAGAATAGACTGTTGTTCTGTTAGTCAAAAAGGAGTCAAATATGTTTACAGATCTGTGCCTGTTTGGCTAAATAAAATGTAATATTAAAGCCATGTTGTCATTTTTACGTTTGTGTACCCAGATTTTTGGAATATTAATAATACTACAAGCATTGTCTCTGAACAAAATTGTATCTTTAACACCAGTTGAAGAAACTTTTAATGGTATGTTATGGAATCACTATTGATTGTACATTAATCAACAGTGATTCCTTAACTTTGATTCAATATGAAATCAACACAAATGTGCATGTAGATCCAAATGTAGATGATAGTTGAATCAATATTGATTTCTAAGATTGAGTCAACATAAAATAAACTAAAATTTGCATGTAGGTCCAAAGCTAGATTATGGTCGAATCAACAAGGATATAATGTCAGTTATGGTTGACACTTTAACGTTGATTCAACATATAAATCACCAACCGCTTTCAATATTTCAGTGTCAGGTTTCAACATGGATTCAATATTTCTGCCTAACAATATTTCAAAGTTGATTCACTCATATTTTGCTACCTGGATTTATATTATGCGAGCATATAAACTTCAAAACATGTACAGACATGTGTTGCATAATGGAACCCACCTGTTGGACTATGTGTTTAGCATTAGCTACCAGGAATGATCCCTTTGCTCATTGCAATGTTTTTTGCTCACCAAAATGAGCAAAAAACATTTTGGTTTATGTGGACTCACCTGTATCCATCAATGAAACTGGCATTAATGTAATCAGAGCCCTCTATGCCTTTGATTGGCTGCAGACAGACACGGTTAGATTCGAAAGGCATAGTGTTTGCCAGACGGTTCTTGAATGCGTTCCATGGTAGGTTGGAGCTGATGCATCTCTGAGTGGATGTTTTAAGACTTCCATTCAAAGTCAGTTTCTAGAGAAACAGAAGGAATTAAAGGGTTAGACACTGTAGCTTCTCAAACGTGAAACCTTTCAACTGCCACTACCTGCCTCTGCTCTTTACAGAACAGAGAATGTGTGATGGTTGCAGTTACAGCCACACAAATGTGGTAACATCCAATCACACCACACACAATTGTTCTTTCAGTCTCATCACATTTATATTTGGGTTTCTTTAAGTCTAGGATTTAATTTACAGAATAACTGGGTTTTGTTTGAAAGGCAGCACATCATGACACTATATTTTAGTTTACACTGTTATGTTTTGGTTGATTTCACCTTTGTTTTTTTGAGTTACCTCGATGCCGGCTGCTCCAGTCCTTCAGGAGAACAAAGAGGTAGAGAAGGGGTGGAGCAAGCCTGCTGAGATTGCAAATTGGTTCATGCCACTACTCATCAAGAGGGGGGGAATGGGATTTTTCTGTGTTAGCTTCAGTTAGGTTTAGTCATTTTTCATTATTTACCCACATTTTTGTTTTGGGTTAAATAATTCTTTTTTTAATTTAAACCTTTGCCTGGCTTTCCTTTGACTGCTTGGTCCATCACAGAATGGAATGTTTCTATATTTATTTTTGCAATAAGCTTATGCACTTTTAATCTTTTGATAACTCTTTCATTTAAAGTCCACTAATTAATTTGTAGTTATATAGTATAAATTACAAGGCATTCCCATAATGTCCTGCAATTTGTTTATCAGGGTAATTAAAATAAACATTCTGTTTCTGAAATAACTAACAAATTGCCACATATTACTTCTTCCAAACATTCAACTTGCATGTTGGACCCTCTCCCAACTAAATTATTTGAAAAAGTGGGTTTTTTATTACTGCCCATATTTTAGATATAATTAATCTACCCTTAATGCATAGACCTGTTCTACAAGCTTTTAAGGTAATCAAACCTTTACTTAAGAAACTTTCTCTCAATTAAGATGCCTTTTTTAATTCTAGATCCATAGCTAATGTTCCTTTCTTATCTAAAGTTTTCGAGATAATATTTGATAATCAAGAATGTGAGCACTTACGCGGTAATGACCTGTTTGATGAGTAATGCCAAACAGGCTAGGACCGTCTCTGCTGGTAGATATCTGATTTTGCTGCTTTTGACACAGTTGACCACAATATTCTCTTAGAATGGCTAGAACATGTAAGTACCAGGGGAACAGCCCTAGGCTGGTTTAAATCCTGTCTGTCCAACAGATTCCAGTTTGTTCATGTGAACCATAAATCATCTTCACACTCCTCTCTCTTTACTAATTGAAATAATCATCAGACAGCATGTCTTGAGGACATCAAAATCTGGATGAATTAACTTTTTTCTTTTAAATTACGAGAAGACATAAGTTGTTTTTGGACCACAATTTCTGAAAAAGAATCTGGATGGCAGCTCAGTGCCATCCATGATCTGGATGGCACTGAACTGGCCTCCGATAATACAGTAAAGAATCTCTGTTATTCTTGAAAAGGACATGTCATTTAAATCTCATATTAAACATTTCTAAAATGTCCTTCTTTCATCTCACTCAAAATTAGAAATATTCTGTCCAGGAGTGATGCTGAAAAACTAGTCCATGCATTTATTACTTCGAGGATGGCCTTTTGTAATTCTTTACTATCAGGAAGTTCACAAAATACTGTCAGGGTCTTGAGTTGTTTGGGGTTTGTTTGATTATTATTCTGTGTTCATTATTTGCCTATCAGCCTTGTTTCTGCTTCATTTATGTTAAATCCATTCTTAGTTGTCCTAGTTTAATTATGTTCCTTATGTCCAGTTATTCTTTGTCTTCCAAGTTTTCTGCTTAGTCGCTTTCTTTCTCTCTTGTTTTCTCTCACTTTGAGTAATTAATTGAGCATACTTTACTGTTTAGGTTCAAATGGAAAATTTGTACTTTTTGTAAAGTGGATTCAGATTAAATTTATGAATTGGTGCTATATAAATAAGCTGAACTAAATTGAATTGAATAGTATTTGAAATGGCGTTAAAACATTAAGACATTGTACATTTAATTTTTGAAAGTACCTTATTATAATGTTTTTTAAGCATCATAAAGCAAAATGAACTAACCTTAAACTCTTGTTCCATGGCAGTAACATTCTCTCCGGGAACAATTTGAATGAGTTTCTGGAGATGAGTGTACAGACTGCGGACCGGGACTTCTGTTTTGCCACATGTTGCAGCTTCCAGAAGTGCTTCATGTACAAATATGTACTGATCCTCTGTTTGTACCATGTAGTTTCTCTGAGCTCGCATGCATGTCACATAACCATATATGTCAACAGACTTTTCGTACTTCATCCTCTCGAGCATAGCATCAATAGCAATAAAGCAGCCTGTGCGCCCAACACCAGCACTGTTGGCATACAAAAACAGAAAAAAAAGAGAGAAAATGACACTGTATGATACTTGACCACAATAGAAATCCCCTGAGGGAAAATGTGACATTTTAACATTGTGTATATGATTAGCAGATTATTTAGCAAACATTTAATTTACATCCTAATGTAAATCTAAGGTTTCCATTAGGATACAAAAAGCATCTTCTATATTTGACCAGTTGCTAAAATTACTTATGTCTCACCTCAATTGTACAACACGTGTATGCCTATTTCCTAATGGAAAAGTTGTGGATCTGTGAGGGAAATTCTAATTCAGTCAAGAATAACAAAACACTACTTACTGATTGACCATTCTTATTAGCAACTGTCAAAGAGTATCATAGACTGAGAGTACGATGAGATCCTGGCAGTCTGAGAAGCAGATACTCAGAGATCCAAGCAGGGGAATGGCGGCGCTGCGCAGCTGCAAGGAATTGATCACTAAGGGGTGAGGCAGAGCCACTACCACAGCAGCAAGTAGTAAACAGTTTACAGCCAAGGCTAACTCCGGGAGCCAAGGTAGAAAAGCCTTTTCCCTTTAGTCCAGAAGACTTTTTTTTACTCCAAACTGCAGCCACAGTATGTCCAGAAGAAAACATTTGCATATATTGAGTGTCTACAGAGGCTGATAATCTCCTCACTCAGCTCCTGGATCACTGTTGAAACTTTGAGTTTTATGTCAAATCCACATGAATTAAATGACAGAAACTAATTCTCTCACTGCATCTTTGATTCATTTTGTCCAGCTGCAGACTGTCCAATCAGAGTCAGGTATTGTGTGGTGCTTTTAATCAGGTTTCAGTTAATTAAATTCAAGCCTATGGAACACAAAATGTCACTAAAATCCCTCTGTCCTTCTAAAATGTTTCAGAAAATTGTAAAAATGCATTAAATCGTATTGAATTATACCGTTTGCCAAATATTGTGACACATATCATATATCGTATCGTGAGACTATTGTATCACTACACCTCATATATATATATATAGGGTGAGAAGGGAATTTATATATATTTTTATAAATATATAATTCCCTTCTCACCCTCCGCGGGTGGTCTCTGTCTCTCTCTCTCTTTCATCCTCTGAGCTCGGGTCCTCTACCAGAGGCCTGAGAGCTTGAGGTTCTCCTCCAGTATCTTGCATGTGCCTAGAACTGCACATTTCTGGACTGAGATGTCTGATGTTGTTCCTGGAATCTGTTTTAGCCACTGCTCCAGTTTGGGGGCGACTGCCCCGAGGGCCCCGATGACCACAGGCACCACTGTGGTCTTAACCTTCCAGGCCTTTTCCAGTTCCTCCCTGAGGCCCTGGTATTTCTCCAGTTTCTCCTGCTCCTTTTTCCTGATGTTGTAATCACTTGGTATTGCTACATCCACCACAACGGCTTTCCTCTGTTCTTTATCCACCACCACAGTGTCCAGTTGGTTCGCCATTACCATCTTGTCTGTCTGGATCTGGAAGTCCCACAGGATCTTAGCTCAATCATTCTCCACCACCTCTGAGGGTGTTCCCCACTTTGATCTCAGGGCTTCCAGTCCATATTCTGCACAGATGTTTCTGTACACTATGCCCGCCACTTGGTTATGTCGTTCCATGTACGCTTTCCCTGCCAGCATCTTGCACCCTGCTGTTATGTGCTGGACTGTCTCAGGGGCCTTCTTGCACCACCTACACCTTGGGTCTTGTCTGGTGTGGTAGATCTGAGCCTCTATTGCTCTGGTGTTTAGGGCCTGTTCCTGTGCAGCCAGGATGAGAGCCTCTGTGCTGTCCTTGAGTCCAGCTTTTTCCAGCCATTGGTAGGATTTCCTGACATCAGCCACTTCAGTTATTTGTCGGTGGTACATCCCATGTAGGGGCTTGTCCTCCCATGATGGTAACTCCAGCACCTCATCCTCTGTTCCCCATTTTCTGAGACATTCGCTGAACACATTGTCTGTTGTGGCTTTGTCCTTGATGTATTTATGGATCTTGGATGTTTCATCCTGGACAGTGGCTCTCACACTCACTAGTCCTCTGCCTCCTACCTTACGGCTCGTGTTCAGTCTCAGGGTGCTGGATTTGGGGTGGAACCCTCCATGCATGGTTAGTAGCTTCAGAGTCTTAACATCCGTGGTCTTTATCTCCTCCTTTGGCCAGCTAATTATTCCGGCAGGGTATCTGATTACTGGTAAGGCATAGCTGTTTATTGCACAGATCTTGTTCTTGCCATTGAGCTGGCTTCTCAGGACTTGCCTTATTCGTTGGAGGTATTTGGCTGTGGCTCCTTGTGACCTCATCAAGGTTGCCATTTGCTTGTGGTATTCCCAGGTACTTGTAACTCTCCTCAATGTCTGCTATTATTCCTTCTGGGAGTGAGACTCCTTCTGTGTGGACGACCTTCCCTCTCTTTGTAACCATCCACCACACTTGTCTAGTCCGAATGACATCCCAATGTCAGCGCTGTAGATCCTGGTGGTGTGGATCAGTGAGTCGATGTCTCGCTCGCTCTTGGCGTACAGCTTGATGTCATCCATGTAGAGGAGGTGACTGATCGTGGCCCCATTCTTGAGTCGGTATCCGTAGCCAGTCTTGTTGATGATTTGGCTGAGGGGGTTCCGGCCTATGCAGAACAGCAGTGGGGACAGAGCATCTCCTTGCATCGCCAGATTTGATGGACACTTGTGTAAGTGGTTTGCAGTTGGCTTCAAGGGTGGTTTTCCACAGCCCCATCGAGTTTGCAATGAAGGCTCTTAGAGTCCTGTTGATGTTGTACATCTCTAAGCATATGTAGGGTTAGGGGGTTAGTGTAATATAATATATATATATATATATCGCCTAATTTTTTATTTTTTTTCCAAGTCTTAAAGCCGGATTGGAAGCATCTCTATTGCTTCTCTATTGTCTCAAAATGTGTCAACAGTTTGACACATTTTGAGACGTCTGTAGGTATTGTTCAGTTATAGAAGCTGACAGACAGCTCAAGTGGGATTTTTGACAGCTATTGACACCTAGTTCTGCCGTGAGCATGGAGATTGAGGGCTATTGGCAAGAGGTTTTTGTCAGAGAAGACAATTGTAGAGCACTGCCGTGAATGGTCAAAAACGATGTGTGTCCGTGTTCCCCTATCACCCCCCTCCCCTTGGGCCTAGGAGAGGTTTTTGTATTTAAATGAAGTTGCTGAGAGCCATGTAAATGCAAATCAACTGTTGAGCACCGCCTTTTGACTCTTATTCCTGTTGTAGCTAACCCATTTTACCTTCTGTTCACCTGTTTACTAGACCCAGGACCTGGCCAAAACCTTTCAGTGTTATTAATTGAGAAATAATGAGATTTAAGTATAAAACAGGCATTAATGCTGAAAATGTTCTAATGTTACAAAGTCACACAATTGGACCAAATTTAATGTGACATTCACCATCCAGCACTGAACACACTTAGCTCTGTCAACTTTCATTTAACACTCCAGTCCAGTTGGTGGCAGTAATGCGGTTTCATAGTTGGTCAAGGAGCCGCCATTAAACTCCAGACGAAGATTTGCACCGGTGATTTGATGGATTTAGCTACTACTAAACATGAACGAAAATACCCGTGCGTTGTGTGAAATGGTGGAAAAGTCCCATTTCACGGATTTACCTTTTCAGTATCGTTTTGATATTAAGCAATGTTGCGGCAGAAAACAACAGATGACACCGCGGCGGTCCAACAAGACCGAACTCACGGTAAGAAAGCTTTTATTAATCGCAGGTGCAGCGAGGCCAGTTGCTTTGTTTGTTTCTTACAGAAAGCGGTCTGTCGTTTTCTTAATGCCGAAACAAGTGTAGGGTGAGATTTCGTATTGTAATCTCTATTACATGTGATGTTCTGAACTCTTAAAAATACTTGCATCTTTTATTTTTTTCAGACCTGAAAAATGGCCAAGCAGAACCAGCCAGACCTCAGACCACGGTGCCGAGGAGCTCTGAGTCCACCAGGACCAAGAGAAATTCAGTAAGTTATGATTTCACATTTAGTGAATAGTGAACACTCGCATATTTGTAAGGAAAACTGATCTTCCGGTTATTTTATTTATTTTGTTATAACGCAGTACAGCAAGGCAGAGTGTGGAACGCAGTAAAGATCTACAAAATGGCGGATGGAGGACGGAGTCATGAAGCCTGTATGTATTATGTACAGTCACTGCATTGATTCCCGACTGTAGAATGGCTGGTTGAGAATAATTTTAACTTATTTACTTATGTATTTCTGCTACAGTATTTTTTTAATTTTACATTTATTTCCAGAGTCCACAGAATGAGAGTCACATTTGTGTCAATCAGACTCTTCAGGAACGTTCTGATGTCCGTGATGAGGACAGAGATGCAACTGTGTGTGAGTATCTACTATTTTAGAATGTTGATGATATTTTATGCTTCAATATTGTTTATGTACATAATGTAATTATGCTATGTATTGACAATGCACAAAAATGTTTTCCAGCTGCATCAAGGCTCTACTGCCAGTCATCCAGATGTAGCTAAAGAAAGAAGCAGGTAATATTTATTACTAATCTAGAGATGTCACAATTCCTTGAATGATTAAAGTACTGTGATTTATTAAAATCCATCAAAGCAAATTATCTGCCTCAGAGTTTGTTGAATTATGTTTTCCTAATTATTACCAACTGTTTTTAATTATTTTTTTCTTCCTATTGTTTCCAAGTGTTTTCTCTTTTTTATTAAAGTTTTTATTTTTTGTAAGAATGTATTAATGTGCTTTTTTGTTTGTTTGTTTGTTTGTTTTAATGTCTTATGTGAGCATACTAAGCTGGAAGTTGCCTAACAATTTCACTGTAGTTTCATAATGACTAAAAGATGCCTGTAGCTCATAATGATTGTCTGTTCTGTGTTATCAGCTGATGGAGGAAGGCAGAGAGTATTGGCAGCTATGAGGCGGTGTCAGGTAGGCCTGTTGCGATAAATGATAAATCAATTAATCAGACAATAAATGAAACCCATCGACCTCATTTTAATTATCTTCTTTATCGTCTCTTCCGGCCTTTTTTCTTTCTGTTGATGACACTGAATGAAAAAAGGCTCAGCTCCGGTGCTCTCCACTGACCTTCCCTTCCTCATTTCCTTAGTCTAATGTCCAGCGTACACTACACGAGTTGTCGGCCCATTTTCAAACCCTGAGACACACATTTACCGATAGAAATCCTAGTTATGACGGTTCGATCGGGTTCGTCGTGCCGTGTGGTGTCCAGCCACATGGGCACAAAATAATGGCTACAAGTCCAGTTAACTAATTTTAAAATCAGGCATCAATCAATGCTTTACTAGAATCTACCTGTGATGCATGTGGCTCAGAGTAAAGTCCTGACTGAATGAAAATCATTTATCTATTTATGTCACGTTAACGAAGAACAGCTGAAAAGTTACCAGGTTTATCAACTGAGGTAGCAATTTGGCTCCAACTCCTCCTTGTCATTTCTATATTCTTTGCACGAAATGTTGAATAAATATTAATGTTGTTTCCACATATCATCTCCAATGTCCGCTGGACTTCGTGTTGCGGCATGTCAGCTGTTTGGGATTCCACTCCGTAATTTCCCCTCAGAGAGCGGAGGAGGAGAATCCGCGCTTTCTGATTGGCTACCTGTCACATTCAGCTTTAAACTCCCAGTCGGGGAAAACCCCTGATTTAGATCGGAGCGGCCACGACGATCTGCCGTAACACACCACACACTGCAGGATGATCGATTAGATCGGCCAACGATCTAAGATTGTCGTAAGGGGAAAATAGCGGCAAAAAATGGTGTAGTATGAAATACTGCATTAGCCTAATGGCGCAACTACACATTATTACTGCCAGATGGTCCAGAAATGGACAAGAATTTATGTCTTATTTTGTGTGCATACAGTAAAAAAATTAAATGAAATAAAGAAAAAATAACTTCTGTGCTTCTTTTATGTTCCTCATATATGAACATCTTGCATATAAGCAATATCAAATGAATATATTTTAAAAAGCATTTATGTTTTATATAGATTTTTTTAAAAATACAGCATTAATATATTAATGATTGGGGCGGGGTTTATTTATAAAGACATAAGTGCTATCCAATGGGCCAACAAATCACATGTCAATGATGAATTGTGATGTCATTGGTTTTCATCCAATGACTGAGAATCCACATGGGTCTGCTGAAGCGCCTTTGCATATGCTAGGCTATTCGTATGCCTAGCATATGCAAGGCCCCCCCGCACCTCCACTCCCCCCTCCTGGGATTCCGCAATCGACAGATTTCGACTCCTGTGAGTCGTGAGACACTGAAAATGCAGACTGTCGATTGCTGTCGGTATCTGTCGCTCACGAGCTGCGTTCGAGTCAGAATACAGGGTCAAAAATCCCACTTTTCGTCTTGTGATAGGTTTATAGTTTATGCATTTATAGCCTTTATACCCTGTAGTCACGCATCATGCTGGTTTTATTATTTATTTATTTATTTTTTCAATTACGTGATTCAAGCCATACCAAATGCTTTGTCTACTTAGTCAGCCAGATTTAATGCGTGCGGACATCTGAAAAACTTCTCCCATAAACTTGAGCCAACAAAATAGTTTCTGTCTGTTAAAAACGCAACAGACACGAAATGGAACAGCTACTAAAACTACATTAGCAGCATTGAATTAAATCTCCCGTTTGTTGCTCATCTCTGCGCAGTGCAGCAGATTTAACTCATCATGCAGCGCCGGTCCAAGGCTGTATGAGGCCTTGAGAAGAATTTGACTTTGGGGCCCCTCTTTCTGCTAAAATCATCAGCACCTCTACCAGCTTCTGTGTTAGATTTAGTGAAATGGTGGAGTAGTTTAATTGGCCAACCTAAAAAGCAATAAGTGATAATCATAGTTTATTAATTTGTAGTTGTGCACAAACAGTTCAAACTCAAAGATTAAACTCATAGAATCAGATTGTTGCTATGGTAACAAAACCATGTTAATCTAACCATGAAGATTGCTCTTTGAACTTTCACAAAGTGAACTTTCCAGCTCCTTAAAATCTTACGTTTAAATGTTAAACACTTTAAAATGTATTAGCTATGCTGAAAACATTAAAGTTCAAATTCTGCAGCATTGATAATTGTAATAAACAAATGTTACATTTATGTATCTGTAGTTAGTGTTAAAATATTACTATTTATGGGGCCCTGAATCCCTGGGGGTGTCAGGAGGGGTGGTTGATAACGGTGAGGAGATGACGCTAGGCCCAGGTTATGATGGAAAACGATGAATTTAATGACAAAGATCTTACAACAAGGAACAACGGGGAAACAGCACGAGAAAAACTGGCAGCACGGAGAAAGGTGACATCAATAGACGAGGACCCGACGAAGAACACAGACAACAGGGGAGACTAAATACACACGGGGCAATCAAGGGAACGAGAAACACCTGGGAGACAATCAACGGGGAAAGACGCAGAGACAGGACTAACAGGGAACAGGATCACACAGAAACTAGAAAATAAACACATAGAAACACGGATCATGACAGGGGGACCTTATAGAGCCATTGACTTAATTTGGATTAAACAGAATTGATAATAATTTTAATTGTATTTTTTGATTAGTTGTTTGTAAGACTAATTGTGGGTTTAAATAACATTTCATTGGCGATGTTTTCCCGTAACAAGTAGTTACCCAATAATATTTTTATATTTTCTCTCTACAAAAACACGGTGGACTGCCTTGGCGCCCTGACCACCAGGTTTAGCAAGTTTTCTGGGAGAAATCCTCCGGAACTACTGAAGGAATTGACACAAAATCTCTGAAGAAGACCAGCGTAACTTCCTTCAAAAAATGTAAACAAAAACGGAGCAGTGTCAGATTTTAGCAGTTGTAGAATTTCTACATTGATAAACATAATTAATTTGGATATCGCCTATTGGCCACTAATTCTAGTGATGCTCCTACATGCATCATTACTACCCAGCTAGTCATGTCCTCCAAACTGTACTGCTTCAATTCGGAATGAGCCGTAATCTGTCACAAAATGATCGTAGCACCCTTATTTCTTACCCGGTTTCCATAAATATTGCTTAAAGTAAAGGTGAGAAAATTGCTGATATTTTGATATGTAAAATATGTATTCTCCTTTGATATATATATCAAGAGAGATATAAGCTCTGTAAGTACCTGTTGGTTGTCATGACCTGTTGCCATGACAACCAACAACACTTCCATTAACCCTAAAAGCAAAGACTAATAGATTGACCAGAATGCCCTGCACTGTAGTTATCGTCCTAGCTACGTCGTAGCGATTGGCTGCCCTGGGTCACACTGACTTATAGTCAGGCTCACATGAGTCATTTGTGATTGGAAACACAAACTAATACAGAACATGGAACAGGTTACAAAGAACAAGAGAAATTGAGGAAATTCAGATATTTCAACAAGAATTAGTGTTCAAAACTTCACTGATGAAGAAAAAATGTGTTTACCTGCAATGAACCACCATAGGACCAGCATCTGGTGAATTATATGTCCTAGCTCTACGAAGAAAGGCTAGTGCTGTGGTAGGATGCTCAGGCACTCCATGATCGGGCCAGGACAGAAACTGCAACTGTTGCACTTCTCGTTTCTCACATGATTCATTCTGTTACAGCACAGAGATATTCGCTTTTGATGTCAAGTTAAAAAGGAGACTTAGCTTGTAGAGTCTACATTTATTGAATATTGCACACATGAAGTTTATAGAAATGTACAATATACTCTACAGCAGGGGTGTCAAACTCCAGTCCTCAAGGGCCGCTGTCCTGCAGTTTTTAGATGTGCCACAGCTACAAAACACTGGAATGAAATGGCTTAATTACCTCCTTCTTGTGTAGATAAGTTCTCCAGAGCCTTGCTAATGACCTAATTATTCTATTCAGGTGGTGCAGCAGAGGCACATCTAAAGGTTGCAGGGCAGTGGCCCTCCAGGACTGGAGTTTGACACCTGTGCTCTACAGTAACAGCATAATGGGTTTTAGTGATAATTTGTTGCAAACCCAGGTTATTCTGTTTAGTAATCAAGACATACTGATTTGGTTGAAAATGGTCTTAATCACAGGACCCTTTTCGGCTTTTCTGCTGCTCCGGCCTAATGACAATAGGTCTGAGCCTATTGTCATTAGGAACTCACTGGAACAACAGTGCAGGAACTGTGCAGTGAATACTGCAAATCAATTATTTTCCTTAGATCAAACAATTTTCTAACTAATTGGAATAATTAACAGCTTAATACATTAAGCTGAGTTAACTATCTTAGGGTTTGATAATTAGGGTTTAGGGTTTGATAATCCTAATTATCAAACAGTGTACTGTTTGATAATTAGGATCAATTGGAATGTACATGTTATTGAATTAAAATTACTTTCTTTTAAGGTGCCTTGAGATGACACTAGTGAATTAGTGCTATATAAATAAACCAAATTGAATATTCTTTAAGCATATCCAATCATTTTTATTTTTAATTAGTCTTTTATTGAAAATGACTTTTGGAAGTCCTTGTCAAGAAAAGACTACAAAATATTCAAACTTAAAATACATAAAATGCGTTTACCTTGTAAAGGCTGAATATTCGTGTGACATAAGTTGCAAGTTCCAAAGTTTCCAGTATGGTCACTTGAATTGTTCCATATGTCTCTGTACCACGACTAGGCCAGTATTGGTCACACTTAACCCGCATACAGAGGACAATGAAAAGCAAGCACACATTTTGTCTTATCAACAATTGTCATTTAGAAGGTCAATAGCAAACCACAAAACATCTATATAAAAAGAAGAAGCAGAAGTATTTGTACTGTGTTGCTTGCAGTGCATTTAAGTCAGTTGTTGTTAAGCTAAAGACAACAACTGAGAGGGGTTGCCTCTCAACGTCAGTGCGTTGAGAGGCAACGCACCTGGCAAGCCTTTCCAGGTGTGCCAACTGGAAAGGCAGAAGATAGCTATGCAGAAAAAAGTAGCCCGAGTCTCAGGTCTTAAAAGGATCATTTGGATAATAGCTACTCCTTATTCTATACATTTTAAATACAATACTTCTAATAAAGTATTTAAATGTGTAGGTAAAAGGATCTGTTGGTCATTAGAGTGACCACAGGCGATAAGGCCAATTCCATGGAGAACTGTAAAGTAGCAGGTATTTTTGCCAAGTTAGTCTTCATTTTAAACTCAGACTACAATCACTCTGTAGTCTTTAGTGTACCACTAAAATGTAGATGCAGCTCCCTGCCTTTTCTCCCATTTCACTACAGTAAATTGTCTATTCAAACGCCAATGCTTAATTCTGACCAGAGTCTGGAGCTTTGCACAAAACACATTACACAATGAGAAATATTGTTAAAAATTAATAAAGGCTATGTAATAACTCTTGTATGTGTTCTACTTATTCAGGCAAAAAGCACTGAGTTTTCCTGTGGATAACTGATAACATGCTGAACACAAGAGGGAAAAAAACAAGCAAAAAGGAAAAACACAAAGAACATGCTGTACTTTGGGTTTTAAAAGTCAAAGAACTGCATGTAGGTACGTTACTGTTCTGCTTAAAATCAAAACACAAGAAGCTCACCCTTGACTTCTCCTCCAAACGGGTCATCATAACAATTGTGCAGCTCCTCTGCTCCCACACCATCCTCCAGAAATCGCAAATTGTCTCTGGCAGTGGCCCTTGTGTGGCGATATAAGCATTCTGTTTCCTATAGCCATCTATATAGTTGGCATTAATGTAGCTGCTCCCTGGAATTCCTGGAAGAGAAAATAGGAAGGACCACATTGTAAGAAGCAAGTTTAACATTTTATTTTGACTTTGTTAAAGACTTGCTTTCAATTTCTATCACTGTATTGCAGTTGAAAGCAGATATTTACACTTTAATATCTTGAAGCTTTACAATTTAAAACCATGTTGCTTACCATTCACCAGTGTGAGGACGACCCTGGAGTGGTCATAAGCAATAACATTTGCATAGCGGTTCTTAGATCTGTTGATCTCAAGATTAGAATGCTCCCAGGTCAGCTGCTGTCCTGGATCAATAGTCTGAAGCACAAAGAAAGGGAATACTTTCACATGTAAACATGTTTAGATCATTTGTGCTAACTCTCACCCATATTTCTATATCTTGTGAAAATGACATCCTTGTATTTCCTCTTAAATTGTATTAAATTTTTACTTTGCATTAACTCCTCATTTAACTTGTTCTGTAATATTACACCATGAATTGACATACAAAAGCTCTTTCATGTTGTGCATGTACTACAAATCCTTAAGTTTGAGTAACCCCTTAAGCTATATCCTCTCTGTGTGCTAAAATGGCAGTTTCTTTGATGCCATAAACATAATTTGACCAATTTTAAATTCCACCAGATCTTCAAATTTAATAATTCTACATTTTAAGAATAATAGGTTTGTGGGCTCATAAAAATTGACATTATTCTAAAGGCTCGTTTCTGTAGGAGTAGGATACTCAGTGGTTGTAAAGAACTTTTGTAATTAATTCCCCACACCAGAATATGAAGTGATTTGTTATTCAGAATATGTCTAGCTTTAGCCAGAACTGATGTTTCTACAAAGTTTATTCTTTAAATGTTTAATATGAGATTTATAACTAATTTTGTCATTAATTATTGTACAAAAAACATATTAATGTATACCCTTTGTAGAGTCAAAGGGGATACTCTGATCTTGAATGTGAGCTTTTTGGTAACAGTTTCCAAAAACCATGATTTTAATCTTGTCCAAATTTAGTGATCATTTATTATTGTCAAACCATTTCTTTAATTTACTGATTTCTGAGCCAATTATGGAAAGAAGTTGTAAGTTTTCACCAGAGACTAGAATGTTTGTGTCGTCAGCAAATAGCACACATTTTAATTCATTAGACACTTTGCTTATGTTTATATAAAAGTTAAATAAAACTGCTTCCACTGCTTGAGGTACTGGAGACATAATCTCAAGACAATCAGATTCAGTATCTCCCATCTTCATAAATCGTTTTCTGCTTTTTAAATAACTTCTCATCCAGTTCAAATCTACTCCCCAAGTTTCATAATGTTCTAATTTTTCAATTAAGATATCATGATTTAGACATGCCCTCAATTACCCTCTGTTTTCATGTTGAGATCATCACAGTCAGTGGATGTTTTACTCCACTGACTGTGGAGTAAAACCTGGCAATATTGCCCGGTACCCCATACTCCTCCGGAAGTATGGGGTACCGGGCCCTTTGATACGGGCTGTCAGGTCCCTGTATGACTGGTGTCAGATTTTGTGACGAGCTGTGTTTTCTGGGTAGTTATTTTTGATGTTTTTCTGTGTTTATTTAGTTCTGTTCCCCTGTGAGTCTCTGTCTTTCCTATTGATTGTTCCCAACTGTGTCTCATTCCCTGATTACCTTCACTGTGTATTTTACCCCACTTGTTGTCTCTGTCCTTCGTCGGGTCCTCGTTGTATATGCGTCTCTGTTACGGCTGTCTGTTTTGCTGCACGCGCTGTCTTCCCCGTTGCTCCCTGTGCAACCTGAGTTAGTTTCTGTTCATTTGTGGATTATTCATCATTAAACCTACTTCCTTATGACATCCTGGGCCAGCCTGCATCTATCTCACCATTCACCACCACCGATCATGACAGATTTATTTCTCTTGTATGGGGTTAGGGTAACTTGCATTACTCTCAAAATAATATTAATAAGTTGCTGTTTTATCACAGGTGTTTTTTCTGCTAAGTGCGGGTCCTATATTCACAAAATAAATATTCAATTTATTTACAACACTCTTTATACTGGTAATATTCTGGTCATTATCTATAAAATGCTGTGGGTAATTGTTACTATTAGAAGTTTTCCTGATAACGCTATTTAAAATGTTCCATTTTGCCTTAGTATTTTTATTGCTATCCAATAATTTTCTGGCCCCGGGGGTGGATGAGATTCACCCAGAGTTTCTTAAGGTTCTGGATGCTGTAGGGTTGTGTTGGCTGACGTGACTCTGCAATATTGCATGGACATCGGGGGGCAGTTCCCCTGGATTGGCAGATTGGGGTGGTGGACCATGTCCCTCAGGGAGCCCTGAGATGGGGTACCGGGCCCTTTGATACGGGCTGTCAGGTCCCTGTATGACTGGACAGAGTCTGGTCCGCATTGCCGCCATTAAGTTGGGCTCGTTTCCGGTGAGAGTTGGACTCCGCCAAGGCTGCCCTTTGTCACCGATTCTGTTCATTACTTTCATGGACAGAATTTCTAGGCGCAGCCGAGGTGTTGAGGGGATCCGTTTTGGTGGCCTTAGGATCGCATCTCTGCTTTTTGCGGATGATGTGGTCCTGTTGGCTTCATCAGATTGTGATCTGCAGCTCTCGCTGGAGCGGTTCGCGGCTGAGTGTGAAGCGGCCGGGATGAGGCTCAGCGCCTCCAAATCCGAGGCCATGGTCTTGAGCCAGAAAAGGGTAGAGTGCCTTCTCCGGGTCAGGGGGGTCGCCCTGCCTCAAGTGGAGGAGTTAAAGTATCTGGGAATCTTGTTCACGAATGAGGGAAGAAGGGCGCGGGAGATCGACAGGCGGATTGGTGCAGCGTCTGCTGTGAAGCGGGCGCAGTACCGGTCCATCATGGTGAAGAGAGAGCTGAGTCAAAAGGCGAAGCTCTTGATTTACCGGTCGATCTACGTTCCCACCCTCATCTATGGTCATGAGCTTTGGTTAATGACCAAAAGAACGAGGACCCGGATACAAGCGGCCAAAATGGGTTTTCTCCGTAGGGTGTCTGGACTCTCCCTTAGAGTTAGGGGTAATGGTCAAGATTAGTCTATAGAAATTAACAAAAATATTAATGGAAGTCATTAATTTCCATCTTCACAAAGTCCTTGTGAAGATGGAAAGAAATGCAATATGTGTGTGTACGTGCATATAAAACATCATTTAGGTAACAGAAATGTACCTGAAATTCCTGTGAAAAGAGTAGACTGTCATTAGCCTTGTGTCTCTCTATATGGTCTGCCAAGTCACAAACAGATATGGGAGGAAAGTCCCTCATCCCTGAAAAGACAGAGATTACTAGTCTCAGTGAGAGTGAATGTAAAAAATTATATGTTGAAGGCGCCGATACGAAAAACATTTTCTTGAACAGTAACTTTAGCCAAAAGGTATTAAAATTTAAACAGAGTGATCACTTCATCTTAATATTGTATTTATGAAAATGTCACACTGGGACATTTCCCAGTGGGCTAGTTTGGCACTTGGGTGGGCATGTTTCCCTACTTTTGTCAATTTTTTTTATCTATGGGCAAGTGTGCAGTCATGATACTTATGACTGCACACTAGGAAGTACTTCCTACCATGGAGTTACTTCCATGGTAGGAAGTAACTCCTACCATTGTAGGAGTTACTTCTCTATTTTCTGTTAAATCTTGGAATTTAGATTAGTTCATTTTTATTTGCTTATTTTTCTCAGGTTGGATTCTGTATTGTTTTGGTTTTGGTTTCTGTTTTCTTGTGTTTTGGGAAGCCTGCTGCTTCCACATTCCCCCACCAGATGCCGCTTGTGAGCAGAGCCCCTGGAGCAGCGCATGGGAGAACCTGGAGACACACCTGTGGCGCATTAAGATGACTGATACTGTGGATATTTAATAAGCAGCGAGCTGACACGTCGTTGCCTGAGTGTTTGTTTAACCTGGTTTTGACTGAGGTTCTCCAGCGGTTCTCAAGAACGGAGTTTATGCTAACTCCTGCGAACCCCCTGTCTGCTTCCTCACGACGCCATTGGTATTACCAATCGGTTGCCTTCCTCGAGAACTCCTTTCCTGGTTCTTTGTTCTCTGTGGATTCCTTCGTGACATAGCAATCTTACCTGTCCGTCCTCCCAAGGCTCCTTGGTTCTCCTCACCGCTTCCGGACAAGTAACTCGCTCTGCTCTAAAGTAAGCCTCCGCCATAAGATCTGTTACTTTTTGTTTTTCAGTACCTCACCTTTACTTCTCGTTAACGGTGACTGTCCTGGTGGATCCAATCCTGACTCCTGCTCCGCACTCACTCCCTTTCCCCTTGCAATAAACAATATTGTTGTTTTGACATGCGCATCTCCTGATTGTGTTCTTGCATGTGGGTTCAAAGATTAGAACTAAACATGACAATGTTCTAGTTGATTTATAATTAGAATTTTTGTTTAATTTTAGTTATTTAGAATAAGCTTTTGGCTAGTAATTCACTTAATTAGTTAATTTCACTTTGGGCCATGGGTGTTTCACAGTATAAATACGTAGTAGCTCATTATGCACATGGGTGGTCATATGGATGTTTACCAGTCATCAGTCCTCAGTCTACCAGTCACTTCAGTCAGTCTACCACTCAGAGAACAGGGGCAGGTATCAGAGCAGGAGAATTGGCAGAATCCTGTAACTTGTTTGCCTGACTATGGAATAAAGCAACAAAGAACTGCATTTTTGACTTTTGGTATTTATTAAACTGCGTAAGCCACAAACCCATGGTGCATCAAGTGCCTGAGTTGAACTCACCTTGACCTTGATCACTTTTAAGTCTTAAGTGTTTTGATTTTTGGATTTGAGTTTTGGACAAATAGCCACTACAGGTACCATTACTGAAGAGCTGCTAAAGCTGCATACAAACTTAAAACAGCTGATCTAGCTGCTAAAGCATGGTTAAAAACCATGCACTTAAGGCCCTTTAATATTTATAAAATATTTACAAGGTTGGTCTTATGTATATCAAACATAAGTGAGAAACTTGTGCTATGGATTCGGTATCCTAAACACTGTGTGTTTAGGATTGAAAAACATGGAGACAAACTGCGGCTGATCTGAGATGAATGTGTCAACATGACAACACTGGCCCCAGCATGACTGAGGAGTGGTTCTGCAACTCATGTGGCAGAGAAGATGTCGGCTGAGCGAGCAGGTCTGAGTCGGTTTTATTGTTCAAAGGGGGAGAAGAGAATTTTCGTAGCAGCATTGCACCATAGGGTCAACAGGCCTGAAACCAAAACTTTGAGCAATACCGGCCTGTGTGTGAGAGAGAGTAGTACAGTACTACAGTACAGTAGTACAGTTCTACTGTACTACTGTACAGTAGTACAGTTCTAAACAGTTAGTTTAGAACTGTAACAAAGTTCTAAACTAGCAAAGTTCTAAACAGTTAGTTTAGAACTGTACATTTTTGCTAAATGTATGGAGTTCTGCTAGTGACAACAGTCCAATTCTGGTTATAGAAAAACAAGTTAAAGTTTTTCTTAAACAAAAAGTTAAAGTGAGTAAAACGCAAGGGGGTGAAAAGAAAAAATGCCAGAACAGCTTTATTTTAGGAAACATTTAACATTGGGAATTAATGGCATTGCTCCATATGTAAGTTTTTGGTAATTCTGGGTATTGTGTAGCCTCATTTGGAGCTACGAATTTTATTTTTCAAGTTTGTATTAAAAGAAACTATTTTGTTAACTGGTTGTCTGGAGTTATTTATGTTACATCGAAGGTACAGGTACCATTACTGGTTGATATAATTAGACAAGTATTGATTCAACATAGTTAAACCTGCGTGGTATCTACCAGAAATTAACAAAACCAAATAGCCACCCCACCAGTCAGTTTAAGTTCTTGTCCCAGTTATTAGCGGACAGACCAGTGGGGTGATACACTTATATGCAGCTTTAGCAGCTATTCAGTCATGGTACCACTGGAAACTGAGAGGAAACTGATTTCAACATAAAATCTGTTTCCTCTCATTATCAACGTCTGTCATAATAATGATAGTGCAGTGAAGCCAAATTTACCATAACTGCTGTCCCTTAACCGCTTCTGCCTCCTCTGGCAGCTCTGGTTTATTCGTTTTGTTTCTGTACACACATCAGTGTTCTTGGTCAACAGTGTTTAAAGGACAGAAAGAAGGAGGAGCAGGGGTGGCACTGTCAAGTAAGGTGGTGTTTGGGCTCCCTCCCATGGGAAGTCCAGATTTAAAGAGTATTTAAAAATTGGTCTGTTGAAATAACATATTACGTGAAGTTAAGAAATTTTGTGACTGAACTACAGTGTAAAATGACAGGTAAGCAGCATTTCTTATTAGTAATTTTAATCAAAGTAGTAATCATGTTTGCATCTATAATCAGAAATAATGTGCAACTACAATCAAAGGTCACTGAGGTTGTGTTATAGGTCAGTTGTCCCCAACCCCGGTCCACGGACCGTCCGTGGACCAATTGGTACCAAGCCGCACAAGAAATAATTAAATATTTCAGTTTTATGTATTGTCTTAGTCTGGAGAATATTTTATTTTAAAAAATCCTTTAACTGTATTCTCTCGGTTACGTCTTGTGAGCCAACACTGAGCCCACAAGCAGCAAAACTGAGTAAGAAACAGATCAGATGTCTTTGGAAAGTTTCTTTGCAAAGGGGAAAAGGCCCAGAGAAGAACAGGAGAATGGATTTATCCCGGACCGGTAGGCGAGTCCCACATTACAAGCCGCTCTGCATGATATGCGGCGACCGGCTGCTAATCAGGCAATGAAGCTTAAAAACTGCTTTGATACTTCAAGACCAAGCACCCTGTGCATTTAAGCAACACTTCGGGTGTCACTGTTTCCCAGATGGAGTCTTGTAGCAGAGAAACAAACTCAGGGCACCCATTGCTTTGTTGTTATCGTGAGTTAAAATTTTTATGAAAGTAACATGTTAATTTCTGTGGCGTATCTGTGTCTTATTATATTACCATAGTGACCAGAGCCAGAGAGCGTTAGGGCAGTGGTCGAGAGGAGATGAGTAGAGCTTGTGTGTCTTAAGTCTGGCTACTGTTGAAGATTTTAGGTTATAATAAATTTTGTGAAATCTCTGGCTCTATCTCCTTACGGATCCCAGGTTCTCCTGGCGGGCCGAAGTGAAACCACACAGAAAACAACAATGAGTATAGACGTCACAGAATTTCAGAGTTTAATCCAATGGAAGACAACGTATGAAATTACAACAGAAACTGCAGAACAACAGAGATTAATTTACCTGAGACAGATGGAAAAGAAGTTTTAAAAACTATGGAAAAGAAGATGGAAAAGAAGTTTTAAAACTAGCATATTCTAAATTTATTTTCTTAACACTACACAGCGTAATTTAAGAATTGTCTGTCAATTTTCCGAACTTCTGTGACCACAGAGCTGATAAAATTACAACAGGTTCAATCGGGTCGTGTGTCTAGCCACACGGCAGGAGTCATACACAAACCGATTTCACTCATGAACATCCGGATTCTGTTGAGGAATATAATTATGTTAATAGTTAAAAGTTGTGTTAATTCACATTAAGATATGTTTTACTGAAAAGGAATGTGTTATGTTGTGCTGGTTCAACACCAAATAAGGTGTTGTACGAGACATTCCTGGCAGCCAAGGGACTCGGCCTGAGTCTCTGTTTGGACAGATAAGAACTAACAATCTGACTAATGGCCCTCTGAATAGCAGATTTAACTTCCACGAGGTCGGCCCAGAATTCTCGGAACTTACAACACACACTCAATGTAAAACAGAGCCAGAAGCAAGATTCAGAATGCCATTGGTCAGATGGTTTCCAATACACAATAGCAGACTGAAAACGGTATAAATGCTCGAAGCCAGAAGAAGAAGACAAGACATTTTGGAGTCTGAGACGATGAAAATGAGATGATGAAAATGTAATATGTGATTCCGCAGATGTGCATTAAATGTCTTCCTGGTTGTCAGTGAGCCGGAGAGAATGGAGTTTTGTGTATCGTCTCTTAATTCATGAGTTTAGCACCTTTGAATTCCTCTATAATTCCAGAAGAAAATCCTGTAAAACATACCATACATGAATTTAACAAACATGTCCAACGATGTAGAAGCAATAGAGATGGTTCGTGGACTCATTTTAGCGATAAAAGACGTAACAAAAAGAAGACGGATAAAAGACTGCAGGAGCAGTTGCTCTATGCGCTACACAATGCGCTAAACCAGGCTCTCGATTGCGCCATGTAAGCTGTTTGGGATTCACCTTTTTGATTCCGTCACCAAACTCTCTGACTGGCTACCTGATACATTCAACAGGCAGCGTTCTCGCTCCCAGTCAGGGAAAACCCAACATGCTGCGATTAAAAGGCCAAGAGACAATCTAAGATGTTGAATATATGCAATTTTAGATCCGAGCGGTCTGACGTTCTACGCAACACACCACACACTGCAGGATGATCAGCAACGATTGTAACAGCGATAATCTTAGAACTTGGAAGGCTCCAAGATTGTCATAAGGGGACAATTGGGGCAAAAAATTTGAAATTGTGTCATGTGAAACCACCCCGCGGGCCGCAGTAAAATTGCCAAGCCTTGACTGGTCCACGGTGATAAAAAGGTTGGGTGCCACTGTTATAGGTAACACAACCTGTTACAGGTTCTGAGTTAAGTCTCCAGCCTATAAATTTATAAAAAAATAGGTGAAATAGACCCAGTCCAAAAGACTTGTATTAACATTGCTTTCTCTTGTAAAAATGAACATCTATAACTTTGGTTTCAGATAATTAGAATAATGGATGTGTATAAAAGGCTCTGATTTTTTCTGTATTTTATTTTGTAATATTGGTTTAGAGGTTATTCTAGGAAGTGACATAAGCCCGAGTTAGTACTGAGCTAGCGCTCATGAGGGCAACCTAATATACTTCCGGGTCAGTTCGTTGAATTTTCCAACCGTGAGACCGCATTCCCGGTGTAGCCCTGAGAAATGATGCTCCGAGTGTTAAGTTAATGACAGAAAGTAAGTTCTAGTTGTTTATTCTAGATTCAGTTATATGTGCATTTCAGCCGCATCTGTTACTGCTTTTCATTGAGTTGTCGCGGCAGATAGAGTAATTAAGGGCATGCGCTGCCAGTTGCCGCCATTGTGTAGAGATTTAGCTGGCCACATGATGGCGCCAAAGTGCTTCTTAGGTTAAATTCGGCCAGAGACTATTTGTGGGTCTCTCTCTCCCTCTCTTATCTCTTCCTCTCTCTCCATTGTGAACTCCTGTTATTCAGCTTATCCTCTGACCCTGCAGCTGGCCCATGTCCCAGCGTCGCTCAGCCCCTGCAGCTCGCCCATGTCCCAGCGTTGCCTGCCCCTCCAGCCAGCCCGTGTCCTAGCCTTTCTCTCTTTGTTGGTCCATGTCTCAGTAGTTTTCCTTTCCCTCATACTTTTCAGTGTGGCTCCCTTACCGTAGGCACCTATTCTACAGCCTTTCTCCAGATGTATTTGTGTTCCCTAGCTCCCCATCTCCTGCCTGGCTCCACGCCTTCAACTATCCTTCACTCTCTTGCCCGGTATTATTTCGGCTCTTTCCTTAGCAGGCCTTCATTCTCCGGATGAGCATCATATCATGAAAACCCCTCTATCAATCAAATTTGATTCCTCATATCAGCTTCTCACCTTCTAGTTTTCTGCACTCCTTCGGCCTACAACCCGTACTTTTCTTTTCTCCACGCATCCTTAAGTCGGCATACAAGTTTTAGGTCTCACCTTTCCTCGGGCCTCTGCCCTTTTTTTGGGGGGAGAGCATCCCTAATCAGTTATCGGGATGTTCATCGAGTTCACATCAAATCTCAGCTCAAATTAGAAGCCGGGGTCCGAGCGCCAAAAAACTGTTATTCATTCCTGTCATTAAATCTTTCAATTGTTCCCTTTTGTCCGTCTGAGTCTCTCCAGATTGAACTGATTGTCATAGTCATAGTCAACCGCTATAAAAGCCAAATGCAAAGAGAAACCTTTGGTTGGATCCTCCAGGCAGATTTGAGCCAAGATTAAAATGGACAAAGAACTCTGCAGCTGAAGCAGAGTCAGAGTCCCAGATGGGCCAAACACTGTCCTGCAAAAGTGATTCAACTCCTCCACCCGCAACCAAGCTGTGGCACCAAATTGGACTTCTCTTATCATCTGGGTTCAGACCCCAAAGGCAAAGACAAAGAATGTTTCCAACAAGAGGACATCCATCAGCTGAAAGGAAAAAGAACATTGTCTGCGATTTGCTCCATGCCCAAGAGTCCTTTAGGCTTTTATCCAATCGATTGACTCAAGGTTTGCAAACAATCTTCCATCTCCCAAAGCCTCCATTTTTTCCTAACACTCTTTAGGAGAAGGTGTGTAAGATTAAAGTTGGTCTTACCATATATTCCTTTGATTTATTTTTAGCACCTGATTGTTGCAGCTGAATTAAGCTGTTAGTGAATCTTGCAAAGCATATTACTAAAAAGCATAGAAAATTATTAAGAAGTTGTGGACATTCAATTAATGTGTCACTATAATGTTCTTCAATAGTTGTAAAATAGCTACAGTGGATAATTCTCGAAAAGTAAGAGGTTTTTATATGTTGCTTTTAGCCCACACATTGTAAAATAATGGTAATTGTCAAAGTCACTAAAGTAAACCTGGATCTGTTCTAGGTTGAAGTTGTGAAATGAGAAGAGCAGCCATTTAATGAACGTATTCTGTGGCAACTATTCAACTCAGGCTGCTAATTCTTTAGCATTCCATGAAATTAAGCAGGTGAGGCGTTCTGACTTAAGCTGTTAGAATCCAGGCAAATCTTCAATAATCCAGCTAGATATATTCTCTATGAATCTTGCAAAGCCATTTCATAACTTTACAATGCCCAATGCTGGGTATCTAAGTTTAAGCTACTTTAAACTCATTTTTAGTTCTATTTACAAATTCTCATATTTCCAAGTGCATACTTGTCTTTATTTATTTTATATTTTCATTATATTAAACTTTGCATTGTGGTACTGTCACACAATGAATGCAACACAATGTAATAAAATATACAAAATGCATGTTTTTCTATAAATTTTATACAACATTTTATTTTATATTTGTATTTGCTAATATTCAACACCTTAGATGGAGTACCTTCAGCAAATAAGCAATTTGTTGGGGATCATGAAAGTACTTCTGATACTGATTTATGCTTTTTATACTTGCATATAATTATTTGAACCAATAAATGTGGCACTTAAACTTATCTAGAGATTGTTCTGAAGAATGAACACAACTGTGGAGGTCCACATTTCTCTTCAAGATATCGGGCCTCATTTATTTTATTTTATAATTATGTCACATAATGAATTGTTTGAGGAGTTGCCATTATATCAGTAGGTATACATATGTTTTGAATTAAGCTATCAGAAGCTTACAATGTCATGCTATCACATGGTCTTTCCCAAGTTGTTTAAAGGCGTAATGATTTTAGGGTTTATGCACCACTGTAAATTAATCTGTGATCATTTATGCAATGGGCAAATTGAAGTAATTCTAATTCTAACCAGAAAAAAACAGAAATGTTTAATCAGATTTAATAAAAGTCAGCAATGAAGTCGTATGCCTTTTTAGACAATGTATATTACTATTCAGTTCTATCTACAAAACGTCTAAATGTTGGAAAGCTTTAACATTTAGAAGTTTGTCTCTTGAGGAAAAACTGCAGCATTTAATCTATAAAAACAGTGTAAATAAAACATTTTTCTCTTGCTGGGACATTTCCACTTTTATATATTGTGCCATAAACTTTGCAAAAGTATAAGATTCAAAATAATTTGAGAAAATGTATTTGTATATGTCCATACCTAATATCTGGCATTTTAGTCTTCTCATCTCCACAGGCTCAGTGATGCAGGTCATGAGGGAATCTTTTCTCTCTAATATGTGTTCATCCATGGCTGAAGATGTGTGTTTCCTGGAGAACAGATACACATGACTTGTTTAAAAATGAGAACCCACTCCAGAACCTGTTAATGTTCCAAAATTACTGAACTATGGTGACAAGTAATAAGACAATCCTAATACTGGAAATTTCAAACAGAACCTACAAAGTTACGTTGAACTAGTCCTGCTTCCTACGGCAGAAGGCAGTTGCACTCCCTGAAGCCCTTGAGAGAGGTGGGTGTATTATTAGGATTCGGAGCCCGCGGAAGCAAGTGGACGGCCAAAGCAAGGCATGGATCTCTGAGTTTGTTTTATGTCCCTTTGGAATGAATAAATTCATTTAGAATTTGATTTCACTGCCGACAAAAGTAAAGAGCAATAGCTTACAATGTGTCAGATTTCAGTCAAAATGTTCTTAATTTCTCCTCAAAATATGTTTTAACAAATTTCAATAAACTTTAATGGCTTTCATGTAGACTTTTGAGTGTAGCTCAAAAACACACCTTTTTTTTTTTTTTTTTTTTTAATAGAATTTATTCATTTCATTTAAAACAAAACAGATGCTATTCATACAAAAAAGAATATACAAAACACAAATAAAATGAAAGGTAGCAGAAGAAGAATAAAATTCTTATTAATATCTGCCCCTTTTTCCAAAATAAACAAATTCAAACAATGATAATTTTCAATTAATAAAACATAACAAAAGAAAAAAAGAAAACATCAACTCCTTCTTGTACCTTCACAATAAAGTTTAATGGTTTAGTGGAAGGACAGAAATAGCTCACTGAATAGGGCAACTCACTTAGCAACCTGAGAGTGCAGGTTCAAGTCCTGCTTGAAACCAGATGTTTTAATTTATTTACAATTCCTTTGGGATCAATAAAGTATTTTTGAAGTTTAATTAACTGCCAATATGAGTGTTTCTTAGTTGTAAAAGATTATAAGACATTACAATGATTGTGATTGTCATAAGCTGAACATCATTTCAGATCTTTTATTTTCAGTATAGTTGGGCATTATCTGACTTCATCTACAAATAATTCCAACTATCAATGAAGCTACTGTATCCATGTAATGTACTGTTTATTCAATATGATCAGCTAAACAGTTTATATAGATATGATGGCCTAACCTGGGTACCAATATAAAGAAGTTAAATGGTTTATTTCAACTTGGATTTCCAAGTGGATAAAGTCAGACCAAGCTTAACTACACTGACTAAAATGCATGTCAAAACTTGTTGAGCTCATGACAGTTTTCACACTTAAGTGTTATATGAATCAGATTATTTACTTATACTGGCAGTGAAATGGGTAGAAAGGAGTGGATGGCTTTTGATTGTGCTTAAAGAGTCATGCCTTCTTTCCATCCATCCATTTTATGTACACATTTGTCCCTACTGGGATTGGGAGGGGTGCTGGTGCCTTCAGCCAACGTTTCGGGTGAGAGGCTTTCCCTTGACCGGCAAAGATGACTTTCTATTGGATTTCTTCCTCTTTGTACTTTCAAGTAAAAAAGCTGCAAAGCTGTGGTCCCAACTGGCCTGGGGATGCAGGCCTGGATTATGTTTGGTTATATATATATATATATATATATATAAACTTCAAAATGATTTTTTTAGGTGAGATACAATCAAGTACCTGGACCTTAAGTGCTTAATTAATCTAAACACACATTAATCTAAAATAAAGCAGTTTCTGTCAATTTTAACATGTCCAGATAATGTGCATTTGGCGAATAGAATTTCTACATTATGGTGGGAAAATGTTTTTCAACTTTTCAAAAATGTAATTTCCTCTCCGAAGGGTCTGCCTCCTTCGTTGCTTTCCACCAGACAGTTTGCGGCAATCCACGCGGTGACCGTTTTGTTTCTCTTTGTGTTTTCTTTTGGACTCTTGCCCTCTGTCCAGAGCCACTCTGCCCACCCTCATTGGGTTGGTTTTCATTTTGGACTTTCTAAGGGAGTCTAGGAGCCGCACTGTGAAGAGGAGAGTTGCGAGGGAGGGGTTGGTAGGTGCTATTAGGATTTGTTTTTCTGTGTGTGTTCCTAGAAAATTGAGTCTCTGTGTTGTCATGTTTTGCCTTTAATTGTCTCCAGCTGTCCCTCGTTACACTGATTACTCCTCTATGCATTTATTCCCACCTGTGTTTGCCTGTTGGGTCCTTGTCATGTCATCACCCTGCCTTTGTTCCATTTGTGTATTGTTCCCAGTTGCTACCAGTGTCTGAGCTCCTTGACTTTACTCACCTGTGCTGCCTGGATTTTTGTACTCTTTGTTTGGTGTTCTTCATTAAACCATCATTTACTCTGCAACCTGGGTCCACCGCGTGTGTCTCATCCTCAAACCAACAACCAATTCATGACAAAAACATTAAAAATGAGTCGCAAGTTTCGTTATTTGGTGTTTTCAGATTTTTATCTCAAACTAACACATTGTAGGGGCATTTTCAATAGTTCTATGAAAATTTAAAAAGATGTTAAGGGAGAGGGAAACTGACACCATAATGTAGTCATCTTACTTGGCCACATGATTCTCTTTTGTATTTAGATCAACTTCTATAAACTTTAAACAATTTAATCCAAATGTACATGACATTTACATGTCTGACTAACCACCACAAATTCAAAATGAGGACTTTTTCCCTATATCTTAAATTAATGTAATTCTACACCTCCAGGCCACTTAGGGGTGGCCCTATGCAGTTTCCTAAAATTCAAATGGAGGGCCGGAAAGGGGTTTCCCCAGTTCAAAACAAAGCAAAATGGATCCCAATGAGTAGCTAATGCCCTAAATAGGCTGAAACAGATGAGGCATCTCGAAAAAATATGTATATATTTAGGATATGATCAGTATTATCTCGGTTAAAAAGACTTCTCTTATAATCTTGAGGATTTACCCGACATCAAGGTGGTCCACATAACTATCTGGTGAGGCAGAATTCATATTATGCGACAATGAGCTAGAAGAAAGTTTTCAAAAGCCTGAAGAATCTCATCATTTAGTTTCAGGTTGGGTCAAGAATTTGGGATCCAAAGAAACATTAAATGTCTGTCACTTGTTTATGCCAGGTGAGCAGTGAGTTGTGCTATTTTAAGTAATTAATCTATGGCAACGATGCTATCGCTAACAACGAACTAACCCATCATTGATACCCATTGAGGGCGTCAATGATGGCCTTCTGGACAGCAGTCAGGTCAGCAGTCTGACCCATGATTGCGGTTTTGAGTAATGAACCAGGCTGGGAGTTTTTAAAAGCCTCAGGAATCTTTTGCAGGTGTTTAGAGTTACTTTGTTGATTCAGATGATGAGGTGAATTACTCGTTCAGAGAATCTTTTCATGATATGCTCATTTTTTGAGACAGGGATTTTGAGTTTTTATGAGCTGTATGCCAAAATCATCAGTATTAAAACAATAAAAGACATGAAATATTTCAGTTGGTGTGCAATGAATCTAAAATATGACAGTTAAATTTTTTATTTAAAAATAATTAACTTTATCACAATATGCTAATTTTTTGAGAAGGACTATATATATATATATATATATATATATATATATAAAATTCCCTTCTCACCCTCCGTGGGTGGTTTGTTTCATTCTCTGAGCTCGGGTCCTCTACCAGAGGCCTGAGAGCTTGAGGGTTCCTCCAGTATCTTGGCTGTGTCTAGAACTGCACATTTCTGGACTGAGATGTCTGATGTTGTTCCTGGGATCTGTTTTAGCCACTGCTCCAGTTTGGGGGTGACTGCCCCGAGGGCCCCAATGACCACAGGCACCACTGTGGTCTTAACCTTCCAGGCCTTTTCCAGTTCCTCCCTGAGGCCCTGGTATTTCTCCAGTTTCTCCTGCTCCTTTTTCCTGATGTTGTAGTCACTTGGTATTGCTGCATCCACCACAACGGCTTTCCTCTGTTCTTTATCCACCACCACAATGTCCAGTTGGTTCGCCATTAACATTTTGTCCGTCTGGATCTGGAAGTCCCACAGCTAGGTAGGTGCACCACCTACACCTTGGGTCTTGTCTGGTGTGGTAGATCTGAGCCTCTATTGCTCTGGTGTTTAGGGCCTGTTCCTGTGCAGCCAGGATGAGAGCCTCTGTGCTGTCCTTGAGTCCAGCTTTCTCCAGCCATTGGTAGGATTTCCTGATATCAGCCACTTCAGTTATTTGTCGGTGGTACATCCCATGTAGGGGCTTGTCCTCCCATGATGGTAACTCCAGCACCTCATCCTCTGTTCCCCATTTTCTGAGACATTCGCTGAACACATTGTCTGTTGTGGCTTTGTCCTTGATGTATTTATGGATCTTGGATGTTTCATCCTGGACAGTGGCTCTCACACTCACTAGTCCTCTGCCTCCTTCCTTACGGCTTGTGTACAGTCTCAGGGTGCTGGATTTGGGGTGGAATCCTCCATGCATGGTTAGTAGCTTCAGAGTCTTAACATCCGTGGTCTTTACCTCCTCCATTGGCCAGCTAATTATTCCTGCAGGGTATCTGATTACTGGTAAGGCATAGCTGTTTATTGCACGGATCTTGTTCTTGCCATTGAGCTGGCTTCTCAGGACTTGCCTTATTCGTTGGAGGTATTTGGCTGTGGCTCCTTGTGACCTCATCAAGGTTGCCATTTGCTTGTGGTATTCCCAGGTACTTGTAACTCTCCTCAATTTCTGCTATTGTTCCTTCTGGGAGTGAGACTCCTTCTGTGTGGACGACCTTCCCTCTCTTTGTAACCATCCGACCACACTTGTCTAGTCCGAATGACATTCCAATGTCAGTGCTGTAGATCCTGGTGGTGTGGATCAGTGAGTCGATGTCTCGCTCGCTCTTAGCGTACAGCTTGATGTCATCCATGTAGAGGAGGTGACTGATCGTAGCCCCATTCTTGAGTCGGTATCCGTAGCCAGTCTTGTTGATGATTTGGCTGATGGGGTTCAGGCCTATGCAGAACAGCAGTGGGGACAGAGCATCTCCTTGCATCGCCAGATTTGATGGACACTTGTGTAAGTGGTTTGCAGTTGGCTTCAAGGGTGGTTTTCTACAGCCCCATCGAGTTTGCAATGAAGGCTCTTAGAGTCCTGTTGATGTTGTACATCTCTAAGCATTCAATGATCCAAGTGTGTGGCATTGAGTCATAGGCTTTCTTGTAATCAATCCAAACCGTGCACAGGTTGGTGTGCCGGGTTGTGCAGTCTTGGGTGACTGTGTGGTCTACCGGGAGTTGGTGTTTGGCTCCTCTGCTATTTATGCCTATGCCCTTCTGTGCCGTGCTCATGTATTTATCCATGTGCCCGCTTATCTTAGCTGCTATGATGCTTGACATGAGCTTCCATGTTGCAGAGAGACAGGTTATTGGCTGGTAGTTAGATGGGATTGAACCCTTTGAGGGTTCCTTCTGGATCAGGATTGTCCGCCCTTCAGTTAACCATTCAGGGTGAGTCCCATATATAACCCTAACCCTAAAGTCCTGCAAGACTGCAAAGCTGCAGTCCTGCAGCTTTGCAGTTTCTTTAATGGAAATGAGAAAGAGGAAGAAATCCACCAGGAAGTCTATTTATATGGTCAACTAAGCGTTATGCTTTTCTCACAAGCTAAACCAATACATTGACTTTAATGGCTTTGATTTCCAATATGACTACGTATCTCAATTCTACACGATTGAAAGATGTTGTAAAGTGAGTATTGTCATAGGTTTAATTTGGAAGAAACTAGAAGTTTGCCTTTTTGGCTTTGAGGCTGATCTGGATCATCATTGGCTGGCCCACCTGCCAATCATAATCAACAACAGCTGATTAAAACCCTAATCTGAGACTTTCCAGAGTAGCACAATAGGACAGAAATTTATTGCAGCAGGATTGTCAGGAAGTAAAATTGACTTTTTAGTAGTTTCAGGTGGTTTAAAGCTGCTCAGGAAAGCTTTGTGTGTGTTTGACTGTCTGTAATTAAATAACATTAAAGTGTTTATTATTTGTAGTTTAAAATTACTAATGATCAAGTTCTATTGTATTTAAATAATTCTTTACAAGATGTTGAATGTTTACATAACAAATGTGGGGAGAACCTAATGATAGATTTATGGAGACATGAATATTGTTTATGCAGCTGTTAAGGCTCTACCTTATCTAACATACTAAATTGTCTAATTTAGTTTGCTGCTTATTAATGGTTTGAGCTGTTTCTAAGCTGATGGAAGAAGATTAATGACTATGTAATACAGATTTTGATAATGATTATACCAGTGGTACCCAAAGTGGGTCCTGGAAGGCCGGCATCCTGCATGTTTTAGTTCTGTCCATGGTGGTAGTAACAACGTCCTCAGCAAGTCGATGTTCTTCTTAGGTCTTCTAATGCAGTGTTTTTCAACCATTTTTGAGTCAAGGTACACTGTTTTAATTGAAAAAATCCCGAGGCACACCACTAACTAAAAATGGAAATAAAGATACTCTGTAGCCGCCTATATATAGTCATTCTTATCAAAGTCTCTTGAATAGGAATCAAATAAACACAAAAATGTATTATCACATTTTACATTTCTTATTTCAAATTGCACTTAACATGTCCACTTCAAAAATACACCTGAACAGCCACAACACTGTGGTGTTAAATTTAAAGAAGTTGTAGAAAACTTCAAAGTGTTTTACAAACTAATCCACAAGCATCTTATAGCCAGAATACAGAAAATAATTCTTATTCTGAAAGAAGCAATAATATTTGGGAAACATTTCACTTCATATTCACTGTTACAATATGAAGAGTTGCATGTACAAAATGTCAATATCTGTATACTTTACCCACCTGGTGTGAAACCTGTGCATGTTTGGATGAAAACAGCTGATTTCCTGGCAGAAATTGAAGAAAGACAAAGTTCTTCCTCCACAGCTCTCAGTCTCTCTCTGGTTTTAGTTTTTATAGTAACCAGGCTTGAGAAGCTCACTTCACACAGACATGTTGTGGGAAATGAACTCATGCTCTTTCCAACTACTGCTGAGCTTCACTGTCTTTTCCATCACTGTCATCACAGTCTTTCTAGATTCAGTGCTCTCACCGCTACCTGTAACATTCGTGGATCACTAATTCTAGTTTTAATGTAAAACGCTCTATACCTACTGCCATCTAGTGGTGAGAAAATTACATGATTACGCCGCTGCTACTACTACAGCAGATACTCGAAGATGGCATTATTTGCAGATAACTCATTTTCAAAAAATCTTTTAAAACCAATTACCGTATTTTTCGGACTATAGAGCGCACCATACTAGCACCCTCAATTAAAAAAAAATAAAATAAAATAAAATAAAAACTGGAAGCTGCTCTCGGTTTTCCATTAGGACCCAGCAGAATGCCTCGTCCTAATAAATGTGCTGGACGCAGCACTCCGTCTCCAAAGTCAAACCATGGTTTCGTTCACACCTAACTTAAATGCAGCGGCTCTATTTCCCTCCTGTAGTGCCAGATCGACAACCCTCAACTTAAAAGCTGCATCATATGAGTTTGAAAACATTTCTCCGTCGTGCCTGCTGCTAGCATGTGCTTGTTCTAAATGAAAATTAGCCGTTCTTCTTTGATTTACAATTTGGACTTCTAATGATTCACTTCCTGCTAGAGAGCCCCCTGGTGGTTGAAGAAAAATCCGCAGAAAAGCCACAGCGGGCTACAATCCGCATGGTTCAAAGTTAAGGAAAAAAGTAGCAGCTTTTAGTCCGGAAAATACGGTACCGTAGTGAAATTGAATAATTTCCACGGCACACCTGACGATCACTCACGGCACACTAGTGTGCCGCGGAACAGTGGTTGAAAAACACTGTTCTAATGAGCCATCATTTGATGGCTCATTTCGTGTTGGTGTTCAGACATTAATCTTCCAATTACATATAACTATCAAGTGATATTTTCAAATTTCCTGTAAACGTTAAACGTTTTTTAACTCAAAAATATATCGGGCCGCTGAATGAATGACTACCGAGCGCCCCAAACACCGGGCTTAGCAAGTTTTCTGTGGGAAACCTTGTTTGTGTACTTGACAGAACTGAGGAATTGGAAATTGAGCAAAACATATTGAACTACAAAAGACAATTGATGCCTCATCTTTGACTGGATGCCTGCAGCTTTCTACTCAAAATAACCACATCTTTAGTTCATTTAACAACTTTAGTCATCCTATTTGGCCACATACGCCGTTTCTTAGGCCATGGTATGATTTGGACACATGCACTGCTGCCTGCATGTACCCTCCCGATCAAAATCTTAAGACCAGTCAAAAAATTGCAAGAATTTGCATTTTGCACTATTGGAACTTAAAAAGGTTCTAAGTAGAGCTTCACAATGTTAAAGGAAAAAATCAGTGCAAGAGAGAAGAACTTTTGAGCAGGGAATTTTCTGAAAACTGCAATTACACTCAAACATGATTTTTTTCAGCTGATCAAAAGTTTAAGACCATAGTGTTTAAAAGCCAAAAGCTGTGCAAAAATCTGGATTCCATCTCATTTTCTGTCAAGTCTTTACAGTGTCAGGACCTCCTGATGGCAGAAGCAAAAAAGCTCACTGACTTTGAACGTGGTAGGATTGTTGAGCTGCATAAGCAAAGCCTCACAATGTGCCATCGCTGCTGAGGTTGGATGCAGTAAGACAGTCATTTTGCATTTTTTAAATGATCCTGAGGGTTATGGAACAAAAAAGTCAAGTGGTAGACCCAAAAAAATGTCACCAGCTCTGAGCCGCAGGATCCGATTGGCTGTCCGTCAAGACACAGAACGATCCTCTACCCAAATGAAGGCCATTACTGGTGCTGACTTCAGCCCAATAACCATCAGACGAGAGAAGGGCTTCAGAAACAAAAAACGTCTTCAAAGGCCACGTCTTCTTCAACGCCACAAAATTGCCCGTTTGGACTTTGCTCAAACATGGGACATTGAAAGGTGGAAGAAAGTTGTCTTCTCTGATGAGAAAAAATGTAACCTTGATGGTCCTGATGCTTCCAACGTTCCTGGCATGACAAGGAGATCCCACCTGAGATGTTTTCTACACGGCACAGTGGTGGGGGCGCCATCATGATTTGGGGTGCGTTTTCCTTCAATGGAACAGCTTCAGGTTGTGCAGGGGCATCAAACAGCAGCTGGCTATGTGGAGATGTTGCAGCGGGCATCCCTCATGACTGAGGGCCCTCGTCTGTGTGGTAATGACTGGGTTTTTCAACAGGACAATGCTGCAGTTCACAATGCTGCAGTTCACAATGCCCGCCTGACAAAGGAGTTCTTCCAAGAGAATAACATCACTCTTTTGGACCATCCTGCATGTTCCCCAGATCTAAACCCAATTGAGAACATTTGGGGATGGATGGCAAGGGAAGTTTACAAAAATGGACATCAGTTCCAGACAGTGGACGCCCTTCGTGAAGCATCTTCAACGTTCCCACTAGCCTCCTGGAAACACTGGCATCAAGCCTAAACCATTGTTTGAAGTCATCAACAAGATGGTGGAGCTACTCTTTAATGAGTCCCTTTTTTTGACTTTGATTTCTGTTTTGGGGGGTTTTTAGTTTTTTTTGAGCTATGGTCTTAAACTTTTGATCAGCTGAAAAAATCATGTTAGAGTGTAAATGCAGTTTTTAATTAATTCCCTGCTCAAAAGTTTTTGTCTCTTACACTGATTTCTTCTTTTAACATTGTGAAGCTCTACTTAGAACTTTCTTAAGATTCAATAGTGCAAAATGCAAATTCTTGCAGTTTTTTAACTGGTCTTAAGATTTTGATCAGGAGTGTATCATAATATAATGACTTACAGGGTTGTTGTTGTTTTTTGATACATTGGTTAGTGTTTCCTGGTTTATAGATTTTTTTTATTTTTTATTTGTAGAGAACACTATAGTGCAGTAATTCTTTTTAACCACATGGTGGAGCCAAATTCAACTACCTGGCCCATATGAAGCATGATGAAGATTTTGTTAATGATTATACTTTATTTGTCAGGGTTTCCATCATATCTAAATAAACTGTTTTGTAGGCCAAAAATTGGATAGAAGGGGTGCAACCTGCATGTATCATTATAATGACTTATTATGGGGGGGGTTCAGTACATTTGTTAACAGTGTTTTCTTGTTTGTTGATTCTTTTTTTCTTGTACAGTAACATATTCCCACCATAGTTTAGTAATTCTATCTTGCCACATAATGGAGCCAACCAACAACATGTCTGAATTTGTCTAAAGATACAGGAAAATTGAAGATTAACTGAAGCATATCGTTTATTCGCTCCTGTATGTTTTTATACTAAGTATTTAACTTTTCAAGTATTACTTTAAGTATTTGCCTCGTTTCAGTTTCATACTTTTTTGCATTAAATCTTCAATACCTGTTTGAAGGAAGTGATGCAAGACACAGTGTAGCTAACAGTGAACATAAATAAAGGACGCTGGGGGGGAAACCTGCTGGGTTAGGCAAGGAACCTATTATAACTGCTTGTAGTTCTAGTTCATTATTAATATCCACTGAAGAAATCAAAGAAAGGCAGAAAGCAATCACGCCCAAACTGTAATTTCAAACATCCCAGCTATGTGAACCAACTCATTTACATCAACATTGTTGAACTGCATGCCTATTGAAAATTGGATAAGTATTGCCATTAGAAGTTTGGATTCAATTTGTACTATAGAAAAATACTGTATTAAAGTGTTTGTGATTGTTTTTCCTGTTAGATGGTACGTTCTCAACCAGGAGGTGTAATAGTGAGCACAGGCAATGGTCATGTTGTGTTCTGTATGTGATATGACTCACTAGATATTAGTCTATATAAAATGTTTTCTCTATATCTTACAATGAAAAAACACAAGGTTCTGGAGAAAACAATTAAAAAACACATCAAAAAAGCCAGCAACAAGCAAGGTACACTGAAATAAAAAGTAATTTCTCATCATCCAACCTAAAATCTGAATCAGAAAACAAATTAACTCAAAACAAAAGATCAGAAGTATGACACTAAGATTTAAAAAAGACACTAACCTTTCCTGTTTACTGCATCCACAGACAGCAGACATTGAAAAAGGAAAGAAAAAAATATTGTTAAAATCACAAGAGTAACCAGAAACTGTTAATCATAGTTTCCAATAGCCAAGTTCTTTCCATTTTTGAAAACATTGTATGGAAAGAAAAATAGATTCAGCAATGCATCAGTTTATACAAAACACAAGAGGCAACAGCATTAAGGGTTAAATGTCTTTGTCCTGGCTCAAAACATCTCTACATTTTTGTGGTAATTGTAATAAAGAACAGTTTTAGGAACCAAATATACGTCAAGTTAGTGTAATTTAACACAAACGTGTTTCAATGTGTGCAATTAGCATACCTAATTTCAGACTGAATGAATGAAACAAGGAGCTATTTGGTAATCTTTGAATTGATTATTCTTTTTATAAATCCATACACTATTGCTCATATAAAAACATCTAAAAACATAGTATACCTGGGAATACAAAGCTGATGGGAAAATAAGTAAGGGATAGCTGGATTTTCTCTGTTTTATTTGGTGTCAATTTTTAAAGTTGTGCTGCAGAAGGTTCTTTTGCACACTTAGTTCTGTCATGAGCTGGTAGGTTGTGGTGAGGAAGTGGACGCAGCTTGACCCAGGATGTAGTGAAAATAATAGTTTAATGATGAAACTCCAACAAGGAACAGCGGGAAACGGCACGAGGAAAACTGGCAGCCACGGAGACAGACGACATCAATAGACAAGGACCCGACGAAGAACACAGACAACAGGTGAGACTGAATACACACCGGGCAATCACGGAACGAGACACACCTGGGAGACAATCAACGGGGAAAGACGCAGAGACGGGACTAACGGGGAACAGGATCACACAGAAACTCAAAAATAAACACATAGAAACACGGATCATGACAAGTTCCACATTCTGCATGAATTTAGATGTGTTGCGTATTTAGAGACTACAAATTTGGGGCACAGCCAACAAGAGGTCATTTGGTTATTTGTCATATAAACCATAGTCCAAACAATTTTTCATTTAAGAAAAAATCTAATAATGCCTCAAGAAGTTTGGCGACTGAAATAATTCACAATCAAATGTGGTTATGAAGTGTCTGTAGGATTTGCTGCTATCTTGGCACAGTGATCAGTGATTTATTTACAAGCGATTTGTTAAAATCAAACACACACACCAAAGTGTACTTTGATGAATCTCCAAAGTACACGCACCTTTTAAGGAGTAAAATTGCAATCACTGTGACAATAATGATAATGACAGCCAGCACTGGACCAACCACCCACAACATCTCTGGGTCCTCCTGAGCTTGCCTTGTGACTTCACTGACATTCACCACGAATGTGTCAGAAAATGGACTGGCAACAAACGTCCTCTGCTTCAGAGAATATAAAGCATAAAAGGTATGTTTACATTTACTTTTGCAAACAAAGTCCATACAGGAAGAACACAATACAGTAGTGAAAGCAATTGCATCATGTAGTGATTTGAAAGTTTCTAATACAATATTAGAAACTTTATTACTTTTTGAAAAGAGGCATGTTTTAAAAGTTTCATGTCTTTTAAAACACACAAAGGGTACTTACAGATTCAAGATCTTTTAGGTCTGCCAGAACAAAGCAACGGAACTGTTGCAGGATAGGAAGAGGCCTGTTATAAAAGCCATTGTATTTCTTTTCATCGGCAAGCATGAAGATCTCTGGCAGAACAGCCATCTTAGCAACAATGAAGGGCTGTAGAAAATCCTGACTCTGTGTCTGACCTGTGTTGTCAGCATCAGCCTCCAGGATCTGCCAGTGGGACAAAACACTCTGAATTTGTGGAGACATGATTACCAAATATAATTAATTGAAAAATGCTTGTAACAAGCTTAGATTACTCCATACAAACATAATGACTCACAGCTAGTAAAGCTGGTTAATGTTAGCTTAACCATTTTGCTCGTCGAGTTTTCAAAGCACAGATTCTATCTCAAATGTAAACCAATAAAAGATCACAGATTGGCATTGAAATCAGGTGGTTGCAATAATGTTATAAGGCAAAGTTATTATTGCCCTTGGTTAGCATGAACAGAATTATTAGTAGTCTATAGAAATCTGATAATTCTTTTTAATAATTGAACAGTTGTAGTCAGCATTTTCTAAATGGACTGGATATTTTCTTTGTGTCAGTTCTTATTGATAATGAACACTGATTTTCAGATGTTTTTTAAAGTTCATTTCATAATGTTATTTGTTTTGACAAACAAAAACACCTTGCTAAGGTCAGTGACTTCTAGAGGCTCTCTTCATGAAAGAGTTCTCTATGTTTCAGCTCTACCTGGCTGCCACAGGTGAAATGTGTTGCAGCTAGTCAACTATCCCATAAAGAGCTCCATGCCAGAGGTATCAGGCCCCTTTTCCCCAGGGCCTTCATCTGCACTGATTTTGTCTTTGTGGCGACTCTTGACTGTGTGTTGTATTGTAGTATTGTAGGAACTTATGGGAATAACTAAAAGAATGGGAACAGAATGTTGCATTTAAGTTCTACCTTAAATGTTGGTAAATTGAAGCTGAAACTGCCGTTGGAATGTGTTAGCTGGAGTTACAGTCCAGTAAACTGACCACTGACCTAACTACAAATTCTGCTAGAGATGGAGATAAAGTTGAACTTCTCTCTCCTCTTTGCTTCTGCATGCATCATCAATGCCTCGTTTTCAACTGCTTTTGGATTTTTAGCTTCAGTTATGGCATAATTTTAGCTTTTGCGATGTTAAACAGCTTGTTGTAAACCATCTTGTTGCTAAGGTGACGCATCATAAAAAATGTACAAAATATCAAAATTTTTAGTGAAAGGTACTCCAGCGTCCAAAACCTCTAAGATAAAAGTTATTCATTAATAACTCTTATCTTAGTTATTAATGGCTCAAACTTAAGTTTGTTCCTTAAACTTGAGTTTCTTTGGTAATAGGCACACATACTTTTTTTTTAAAGTTTGAGTAATATTTTAGATTAAAAAAACATAAGGAGATATTCACTGACCTCACATATGTCTATGTCTTCAGGGTTTTTCCAGCTCTCCAAAGAAACAACGGTCTCAGGGACTACAACTATGTAGAACCACCTGCAATAGACACAAATTGCAGCATTTGTGTGTACAAATGCTGCAGAAAAAACAAACTGAGAATTTTTAAAACAAAAGTTACATCTTTTAATAATCTATGAGCTAATTAAAAAGAAAAAAAAATTCAAGATATATATTTTTGGGCAAATTTGTACACAAAAACTGTGAGTGGCTGACAATCTATCCAGTAAAAAAAGGTGGGTGCCCCACCTTTTTTCTAATCACCACTGGAAATACAGTCATATGAAAAAGTTTGGGCACCCCTATTAATCGTATTCATTTTTAGCTCTAAATATTTGGGTGTTTGCAACAGCTATTTCAGTTTGATATATCTAATAACTAATGTGTATACGCATTAACACAAAATTTGACAGGTGCAAAAGTATGGGCGCCTCAACAGAAAAGTGACATAAATATTTAGTAAATCCTCCTTTAGCAAAAATAACAGCCTCTAGTCGCTTCCTGTAGCTTCTTATGAGATCCTGGATCCTGGATGAAGGTATTTTTGACCATTCCTCTTTGCAAAACAACTTCAGTTCAGTTAAGTTTGATGGTCGCAGAGCATGGACAGCCCGCTTCAAATCATCCCACAGATGTTCAATGACATTCAGGTCTGCGGACTGGATGGCCATCCAGAACATTGTAATTGTTCCTCTGCATGAATGCCTGAGTAGATCTGGAGAGGTGCTTTGGATCATTGTCTTGCTGAAATACCCATCTCCGGCATAACTTCAACTTCGTAACAGATTCTTGAACATTATTCTCAAGAATCTGTTGATATTGAGAGGAATCCATGTGACCTTCAACTTTAACAAGACTCCCAGTGCCGGCATTGGCCACACAGCCCCAAAGCATGATGGAACCTCAACCAAATTTCCCAGTGGGTAGCACCCACTGGTGATTATTTAGTTATTTTTAAAACTAAATAAGTCTGTATTTTTCAGCACGTTTTCCACAAAAAGAGTACAGACCTTACATGGGCTTCAGCTGGGACCTCAGGCATAACAATAGTCACCCAGTCTTCATCCACACTGGGCTGATATCGAGTTGGTTTCACTGATAGCAGGTCTGGAGCGGTTCGAACAGAAACCTGTTGCTGGAGGTCACCTGCTCCATTCCCATAGCTCATCAGCACAAAAGAATAATATGTATCTGGTTGTAGCCGTGTGATCAGCTTCTTCTTCAGGTCACCTTGAATTTCCACCTTTTGGTTGTTGTACAGAATCTGAAAGACGGATTATTACTATTACAATTTTAATCGCTTCCAGCTCAAAAATGCATAAAACTTGTAATTTTAAAACATGTTAACTTCAGTTAACTTTGATTCTCATTAAAATTATATATCAAATAAACTTGCTAGAATTTTTATTTTCTAATGTAATACCTTGAAATTAGGTAGACCTCTGTCTCTTTAAAAGCTCCTGCTTTCTGAAACTCCATCATCAGGCAGTCATCACATTACTCCTCTTCAGGCACGTGCAGAGGGGGGGGCTGGGGGTGCTTGAGCACCTGCCCTTTTTGCTCCTTGCCCCCAAGTGCCCTTTTGGTCAATTTCTACTTATTTATATTTTTTTGTATTATTATTTTCTAAGCCCTCTTCTGACACATAATATGAACTAAAATTATTCTTCTTATTTTTTTTTTTGTACAACATAATAAGCTCTCCGATCACCTTGTTACCTTTGACCTTTTGCCCGTGACGCATGACGCAGTTGCCTCTCGCGCAGTGAGATAAGGCGGCTAACTGCGGAGCTCAACGTAGCGAACGTTCCAGATTACAGAACAGTTTTTGGTGAATAAAGTGGAGTAGACTTGCTACTTGTCAGTTGACGGAAATCGTTGAAGTATCATCTCTGCTTCAGCTCGGAGTCGCGGTTTAAGCAGAGAGGTAATGAAATACAACAGACACTGACAGGCCTTTGCGTCTTTCTCTGAAGAACTACTGAGCGGGAGGAGACAACCAGGTGAGGAAAAACTGTTCTTATCTATCGATTCACTATTTTTATCATACAGACATTAGGCTGTTGTTGTTGTTGTGATATTAGCTAACTGCTAGCTAGCGACTTTGCTAGCAAAACAAGATAACAAAAAAGCTTCTCCTCTGTATCTTTAATGACATCAGTAATTCTTTATTATTGCTTATGCAATAGGGGCACATCGCCCGTCCAAAACCGATCATCTCCATAATGGATATATATATATATGTGGGTTGTGCTTAACCTTTGCACCACCACACCACACCCAGCTTATCGAAGTTCCAGCTCAACATCCCCGGCCGGGGCCTGAACGCCAAAGGACTTTAATGTTTATTTGTCATTAAACTTTCTTTAATCACTTTCTCTGTCTGAGTCTCTCCAGATTGAAATATGATGCCTATTAATCACATAATGCATAATAAACATACGCAATATTTTAAGGAAGGACTGGCTATCTTTGGATGCGCATGTTTAGCAATAGAAACTAATCCCATTTACTGATAAATGATTATGATGTTTTTGTATCAAATTAAACTTGTTGATCTTACCTTGAGTTGAACTTGATATTTGTTTGTTTCTGGTACTTCCCAGGACAAAAGGACAGATGTTTTCATCACAGCCTTCACGCCAAAGTTTTTGACAAACACTGAGGAAAGATAAGAGTCATTTTCAAACATGTTGCACCACAATGATGACAATGTTGTCAGGTTAAAAGTGTGTGTAATCATTATTAGAATATCAGATTCAGGACACTGAGCAATAAGGACCTTCAACTTTCACTTCTGATTATGTTTGAGTTCGACATATAGTGATTCTGACAGAAATTGAAAAACTGAAGACATGGAGCTTAAAGTTTGAATTTATGTTATTCTATAAAATGATTAATACTTTTTATATTAATATAAAAAGACTATTAATATTTGAGGAAGCTGTTAATTGAAGGGCTGATGGAGTCACCAGCCCATCAAAATTATACATCAAATTGCATAGTGATATTAATGTGATGTGAATATGTGTGCAAGCAAATGTGAGTTGTTTCTTCATCAATTTACTTTAATGCCATTTATATTTAGTGATGGTTTCTGATATGGGCGACATGGGCAAAAGCCCAGGGCGGCAGCTTGAGGGGGACATCACTAATGAGGTCAACAGTCTTTTTTATCTGTTTGGGGTTTTTTTTTATTCAGACTCTCTCTTCATGAGTTACACAGAAAGCAAAATGATAGCTTCTGAAGCTCACCTGGCACAGATGATGACGTGGTTCTGCTTTGAATGCTGGGGCTGAAAGGTCCTCCTCCTTTGTTGGTGAAAGCTTGGACTCTGATGTCATAAGTTGTGTCAGGCTGCAAGTCCAGGATAGTCATTCGTGTCTCTGTGGTACTGTTGGTATTGTTGTGCTTGCTATTAATATCCCTATATACCACTACATAATCTATAATATTTCCATTCCTCTCAGACAGAGGAGGAGGTTCCCAAACCAGTACAGTTGAAGTGGAGGTGAGGCCTGCCACTCTCAGATTCTGGGGGTAGCTACTGGGCATGTCTTCAGGGGTGCTCATCTCCTTTATATATTCTTCACCAGTGCCTGCTTGGTTTTTAGCAGACAGTTTGAAAATGTAAGTAGCCCCTTTAAGGAGGTGGGTAAGTGTAAAATGATCATCTGTCTTCCTGAAATGTTTGACGTTAAAAGTATTCTCATCTGCTCTCTTGTACTGCAGTTGGTAGCCTAAATGCTCTCCCATCATTTCCTTAGGAGGTTGCCATTGGATCATAGCAGTATTCCCCATCATTGTACTGATCATCATACTGGGCTTTCCAGGCACTGCAACAGAGATTATTTATATACACATATAAAAGAAGTTCAACAAACACATATTGAACAAACATGTTTGTTTAATATGTATGGTTAAATATCTGTACATGCACTATATTGCCTAAAGTATTCGCTCACCTGCTTTGACTCACATATGAACTTAAGTGAAGGCCTGGCTGTCAGTCTCTGCTCTAATTCACCCCAAAGAGACCAAGGGCCTCATGCATAAAAGAGTGCGCAGTTTTCACACTGAAACTTGGCATATGGAAAAATTTTGAAAAGTGCGGCATACAAAAAAAATCCAGATGTATAAAGCCGTGCATACACACATGGCTCCACACCTTTCCTTTATAAATCCTAATTTGCGGGGAATAGAGTAGCTGCTGGTCGGCCCTGTCACCACCCAGAAAAAACTATGTAAATTAACATTTGTTTGTTGCAGTATGAGTATTTATAATAATATTTTATTTAAAAGGTACTTTCAGGTCATCTCACAAAAATAATAAATTTTAAAGAAGAAAAATACAAATAAATAAATAAATTAATTAAGAGATTGTTCAAATGCCTGTTTGAACAGTAGAGCGTTCAGCCGGGATTTAAAGACAGACAGCGTGTCAGAAAGTCCTTTGAGTGGGAATGTGGACGTTTATTCTAAATAGTGGAATCATGTGCATAAGTTGTACATTTATAGAGTAGAGATGCTTTCTGTCCTTAAAGGTGCATTCACAAAGTGGACCTGGCTTGACTGAAGGATGACTGCAGCTGGACCGGTACCACACGGCTCCTTAAGTTTTGCTCAGAGCTCCAGGATGATCAGTCTGGATTAATCTAAACTCTAATAAACTATCATCAACATTTCCCAGCAGATCAATATGATCTCTGATCAATCGCTCCATCTGAATCCTTCCATTGGTGATGTTCTCCATCAGAGCCAAAGCGCTCCTCAATTACGCGGCTCACCTTTGCGCCTCCACCACTCTAAAGTCCAGTGGTGGCAGCTTTACACCACTGCATCCAATGCTTTGCTTCACTTGGTGATATATGGTTTGGATGCAGCTGCTCCACCATGGAAACCCATTCCATGAAGCTCTCCTTGTACTGTTCCTGAGCTAATCTGAAGGCCACATGAAGTTTGGAGGTCAGTAGTGACTGGCTCTGCAGTTGTTGACCTCTTTGCACTATGCTGACCCCGCTCTGTTAGTTTATGTGGCCTACCACTTCATGGCTGAGTGGCTGTCGCTACCAAACATTCTGTTTTCTTATAATACAGTTGACCGTGGAATATTTAGGAGCGAGGAAATTTCACGACTGGATTTGTTGCACAGGTGGCATCTGGAATTCTCTGAGCACATGAGAGCAACTCATTCTTTACAAATGTTTATAAAAACAGTCTGCCTAGGTGCTTAATTTTATACAGCTGTGGCCATGAAAGTGATTGGAACACCTGATTCTGATAATTTGGAGGAGTTATCAAATACTTTTGGCAATAATAATATATGTATTTTCCCATAAAACATGTAATACCTGATGGTGAATAGTAAAAAAAATACATATACTTTGGGAGCACTCTACATTTGATTGATCTCCTCCTGGATATTTTGATTGATCCGTTTCAAACTTGGTCAGTTTTCTCATAGGGCAATGTGGGATAAAAAGCATTTTTGAGCATGCTGAGGGGGCGTGGCCAGACCTGAAAGTTTGACATTTTGCCATGAAATAGAAAAATCTTAAATCTCCTACCCAATCAATATTTCCTCATTGCAACGTTTCCATATAGCAATGGAATCAATGTGTCTAGATTACAATGCCTCTACATTGATTCCATTGATCCACTGCAATGGAGCAGTGGAAACAGAATGGTGTGGATCTCTTCTCTGCTTTACGTGGTGCTGCATAACCTGCCTGCTGTCAGACTGGCTGCTTGCAAGTGCAGAGGTGGGAGGGGTTCAAGAAAGCTCTCACTACTCAGTCAGTAGATACAGTGAGTCAGTACTGACCAAGTTTGAAACTGCTCGGTGCATTCACGTTTGGTCACCTAAGTCGCCGATAAATCAAAGAAAGTTGCAAGATTTGTTACCAGTTGGTTTTTTGAGAAAAAAAAGTTTCTGGAGGGGTCTGAAAAATCACTAAGACAACACTTCAAGCTGATACAATGTTCTGTTTCAGTTTAAGGTCAACGCTAAGGCAAATGTTGGCGCATGTGTTATTTCAAGACAGTCTGACTCTGTACCACCACATAAAGTTAGATTCTAACCGTTACTACCATTTTTTTAAAGAACAAATATAAATATATATCCAATTTCTGATTCAATCAGCAACAATTTTCTGTTACATTTCCTCCATGGTCATCTTTAAATATAAGAAACTCTACAGTTGTGGCTAGTAAGTCCTAGTTTTATTTCTATTGAATAATAGTTATCCAGTCATTCAGCAAAAGCATCTTCTTGATCCCAGCTAATTTTTTGCTTCAATTCATCTCTACAATACTTGCTTGGGAAGCTCATCTGTCTTATGAGATCTACCCTCTTGTTTTCTGTGCTTTTTTTTACTGACCTCAACCTACCAGTTTGTTCACCCTATTCCACAGTACCAACTGGAGGTCAGTCATTATCATTATCGTGCAAACTCATTACTCACTACCACTTACCTGTCCTATATCAAAATCAGTCATTCCAGTCATCAGAAATCATACAGTGAATTTAGCTAAGCAATAGCTAGGTTGAACTACCACTTAACCTAGCCAAGAAAATATGGAGTTAAAGCAGTCTCATAATTCACAAATGCACAAGATCCACAAATGCACAGGATGAGATTCACGAATCTGACGGTTTTGATTGTGTCTTTTTTGTGTTGGTACTCTGAATGGTTTAAAGTAGACGTGTGCCAATCGATCGGTCACCGATCATAATCGGGCCGATTTTCGTGAAAAAGTACGTGATCGGCGATCATTGGCTCTTGTTGCCGATACCGATCACCTGCATCTCATTTCTCAGCCTGCCTGTGCAGTTGGTCTCCTCTTTCCTTCACTGCGCAAACGCGCAGCAACAAATCCTAAGCGATGTGGAACTATAACGCACTGAGTGAATGGGGAAGTTTGCGTGTTGCGGCGGAAAATTGAAGCAGGTCAAAATGCATCAACACAACGAAGCTAATACGACATCAAAACAATGCCATACTTGACGGAGTTTGGCTACATCAAGGCTCACTGCAGTAAAAAAGACATATGGAGGATCAGATAGGTAAACCAGCGCACAGCTACAAAAACTCACCCGGATTAGCATGACGGTCAGAAAGCTAAACAAATAACCTGGAAAATTATTTAAGTCTTGGAGCTGCGATGTAAGACGCTGGTTCTGCTCTCGCTGTTGAACCGTTGCTACGCGCTACAGGTAGTAATATTTCACAGACGGAGCGCCACTTCTGCTCCACCTGGTAGTGACTCTCACACCAAACCTCTGTTTAAAGCTGCAGCATCTAACCTAAAAAAATACATTTTACATACGTATTAAAACTTTTGCTGTCCTAACATGAGACAGATCATCTCTAAAAAATAATCGATCTCCTCCCTGTTCTGCATAATTACAGAAACAGCCACTCAGAACTAGCAGTAATCAGTTAGCTGCCATGCTATCAGGAAGTTTTCATTCAGTAACTCAGGATTGTTTATTGTAATGGATCCTGTATTTGCCTTTGAATGTTAAGTTTTATACTTGAATTTTTTTGGCAATGTTGAGAGGTTTTATTTTGGCTCTTTGCATTATTTAGCCTCTTCAAAGCCTCCATATGTTATCAGTCTGTTAAAGATAGTATTACCGATAGCAGTACAATTAGCAGAAGGCCTGTTTTGTTTAGTTTTCTTCTTGGAAAAAGTTATTAAAAACAAGTTTTGTCTAAATTAAGGTGAATTTATGGGTTTTTTTCCCACATAATGTAACCGGTAGTGTTTATGATTAAAAATAATAATAATAATAATTATGTGATCGGTATCGGTGATCAGCCCTCATGGGTGATCGGTATCGGCAGGAAAAAACCTGATCGGCGCATCTCTAGTTTAAAGAGATGTTTTCATGTGCAGTTCCATCTCAACCTTACCCGAACATAAACATGCAGTGAATAAATTGAGTTTCAACCAGTTTTTTTTCACTGTAGATCTTGTGCATTTGTGAATTATGAAATTGTTTTATCTCCATAAGAAAATGCTCTGGGTTACTGTTCCAACAAAATGTGGTTGAATATGGTGCATGAAAATCCTTATTAAACTTTACCTCCTTCAGAACAGAGTTTAGGGACAGTAGCAATATGATACAAACAAAGACCTTTGTCAAAAAAAAAAAAAAAAAGTTTAGGGAGCAATAAAAAAACTAACCATATTTAGATAAATACCTCCATACATATATAAAAATAGAAAAATGCAATAAGCACACACACCAGCACCATTTGTAGAAACCACAGTGGCCTTGCTAGGAGCTCCATCTCCCTTGGCAGTGTAGGCCACCAGAGTTATCGAGTATGTTGTCTCAGGGAGCAGACCAGATACAAAGGCTTCCTGAACAAAAGAAACAGTGCAAGAAATTGAAGACAAAAGTGCCCACAGATAAAAGCAAATGACAAACCGAATTTAGCTGCCATCCATCCATCCATCCATCCATCCATCCATCCATCCATCCATCCATCCATTTTCTTCCGCTTATCCGGAGTCGGGTCGTGGGGGCAGCAGCTTCAGAAGGGAGGCCCAGACTTCCCTCTCCCCAGCCACTTCTTCCAGCTCCTCCAGAGGGATCCCAAGGCGTTCCCAGGCCAGCCGAGAGACATAGTCCCTCCAGCGTGTCCTGGGTCTTCCCCGAGGCCTCCTCCCGGTGGGACGTGCCCGGAACACCTCACCAGGGAGGCGTCCAGGAGGCATCCTGACCAGATGCCCGAGCCACCTCAACTGGCTCCTCTCGACGTGGAGGAGCAGCGGCTCTACTCTGAGTCCCTCCCGGATGACCGAGCTTCTCACCCTATCTCTAAGGGAGAGCCCAGCCACCCTGCAGAGGAAACCCATTTCAGCCACTTGTATCTGTGATCTCGTTCTTTCGGTCATGACCCAAACCTCATGACCGTAGATGAGGGTGGGAACGTAGATCGACCGGTAAATCGAGAGCTTCGCTTTTTTGACTCAGGCCGCAGCCCCAATCCCCTTGTCGTTCTCCCGCTCCCTTTTTCTCTCATTCGTGAACAAGATCCCCAGATACTTAAACTCCTCCACTTGAGGCAGGACGACCCAACTGAACAACCCTAACCCACATTTGCGTTGAAGTCCCCAAGTAGAACAAGGGAGTCCCCAGGAGGGGCACTTTCCAGTACCCCCTCTAAGAACTCCAAGAAGGGTTGGTAATCTGAACTGCTGTTCGGCCCATAAGCACAGACAACAGTCAGAACCCGTCCCCCCAACCATAGGCGGAGGGAGGCTATTCTCTCGTTCAACGTCCCCCCCTTTTTCTCGCCTAAACCTAACCTTTCCTCCCCCATTCTCTCCCCTCTCCTCACCCCTTACCCCCTTCCTAACCCTTCACCACACAGGACGAAAAATGGGATCTTCGACAACTATTGACACCTTGTTCTGCCGTGCGCATGGAGATTGAGGGCTTTCGGCAAGAGGTCTCTGTCAGAGTCGAACACTGCCAAAAATGGTCAAAAACGCTGTGTGTCCGTGTTCACTTATCATCTCCCTCCCCTTGTGCCTAGCAGAGGTTTTTGTATTTAAATGAAGTTGCTGAGTGCCATGCAAATTCAAGTCAACTGTTGAGCACCGCCTTTTGACTCTTATTCATTTTGTAGCTAACCCTTTTTACCTTCTGTTCACCATAAAGAAGTATTTTTGGAGAAAGAATATTAAAACAATCTATCTTATCTATTAAAATATATATTACATGTATGTTAGGAGCACTGAACAACTTAGATTTGGTTGAATTGATGATATAAAAGAAGAATATGCATGATTACATACAATAGACTTTTGTGAAACGTGATCTTACTTTGACATTCCTCCTATCTGAAGATTTATCTTGTGATGGGAGGAACTGCACAACTTAATCAAAAATAATAATAATAAAACATGTTCCAGAGTGGTTCATTGTACATAAAGTATTTTTGTGAATAATATTCAAGTTAATGTTAATGTTCACTGATTGCTTTAAAGACCCAGAGTCATGCTATACTGGAGTGGTAGTGGTCATTCCACATCACAATACAGGACATAAGAAACTACAGAAGATTAATCAGTATTCAGTTGCTTAACTCTCAAGTTTAAATAGAAGAACAAAATAGTTGAAAGTATGTGATACCTTCTGATAGAGTATAAACATTTGTATTCTTTTTTTTTAAGTTTTGTTAGTTAAGCATTAAATATAACTCACGGATTATGAATCATATTCTGTATAAACTAAAAAGGAGACAGCTCAAAGTAGAATTGAGTAAATAAACATATATACATCTAAAAATATTTGAGCAATTAATTATAATAAAAATAAAATATACTGTCACGTACAGTGGTGGGAAGTAACGAAGTACAAATACTTCGTTACTGTACTTAAGTACAGTTTTCGTGTATCTGTACTTTACTTAAGTAGATTTAATAATGGATACTTTCTACTTTTACTCCACTACATTTTACAGTAAGTATCTGTACTTTCTACTTCACTACATTTCTACAAAACTGTCGTTACTCGTTACATCCAAGTCGCGTTGCTCTTTTCTTCCGTTAAAATGTGAAGTTCAGGGACTTAAGGTGGCGCCGTAAAATCCGAGCAATAACGTGACTTAGTGTCTGTTGTCACCCATCGGCTCCACCTTTACTCGCACGCGGAGCTCCAGACATGCGCAGTGGTTTCCTCTGAGCGGGAGGAGATGTCTGTCTGATCGTCAGTAATATAATAGCACTGCATAAATCATAGATATGGCGACATGTAAAATCAGCAGCGCTTCGCTTTCACAGACGGTGGGACTTGGTCCAACTTTTAGCGTCACTTGGAAGGAAAGCTTAAAGAAAAGTAAGATCTGTGCTAGCAAAGCTAGCTGTACTGAGACGATGTTTCAGTTGTGGTTTCTGACATATGCAATATGGGCAACCGCCCAGGGCGTTATTTTTCTAGGGATGGCAGGAGACCTCTGTGGATTGTAGCACAGCGATGAAAACAAAACAGAATGAAGTGAGTTTTAATTGATACTGGTTAAATATATTTCAGCTCTAAGTATTTAATATCTAGGTATTTTTATGGGAATGTGGATCTTTCAGATCAATCTGAAAACCAATTTTGATAGGTAAACTTAATGTTATTGTGTCATTTAGCACGGATCGCTGGTCTTGGGTTCGGTGGTCTTGACTACAACTCTGCTACATGGCTCCTTGGTTGCATGTCCTCCACCCCGCCCTCACCTTCTTTACATCCCCTTTCAGTTGGATTTCTTTCTAAATAAATGTGACTAATAAAGTTCATGCTATGTTAGGACAGGAGACAAGATGTTTCCATCCCTGAAATTATGATTCATAGAATCACATATCTAAGTCTAAACTGTTACAGAGAATAAACACAATAAGAACATGTTTAATCTGTGGTAGTGTTCATTAAAATGGCACATTTCTGATGTATTAAAATTAAATACGATCGGCACACTTAATGATATTAGTGATTAGGTAATGCATTCAGCGAGTACTTTTACTTTTAATACTTGGAGTATTTTTAAAAGCCAGTACTTTTTTACTTTTACTTAAGTAAAATGTTAATGTGGTACTTTCACTTTTACTTAAGTACATTTTTGACTGTGTATTTGTACTTTTACTTAAGTAAATTTTTTGAGTACTTTCTCCACCACTGGTCACGTAACATTTGAAAAAAATAACTTTTAGAATGTATTTTTTTCTGTCAACTTTCATTTAACACTCTAGTCCAGTTGGTGGCAGTAATGCGGTTTCATAGTTGGTCAAGGAGCCGCCATTAAACTCCAGACGAAGATTTGCACCCATGCTAAAGGTTGCTACTGCTACACCCAACATGAACGAAAATACCCGTGCGTTGTGTGAAATGGTGGAAAAGTCCCATTTCACGGATTTACCTTTTCAGTATCGTTTTGATATTAAGCAATGTTGCGGCAGAAAACAACAGATGACACCGCGGCGGTCCAACAAGACCGAACTCACGGTAAGAAAGCTTTTATTAATCGCAGGTGCAGCGAGGCCAGTTGCTTTGTTTGTTTCTTACAGAAAGCGGTCTGTCGTTTTCTTAATGCCGAAACAAGTGTAGGGTGAGATTTCGTATTGTAATCTCTATTACATGTGATGTTCTGAACTCTTAAAAATACTTGCATCTTTTATTTTTTTCAGACCTGAAAAATGGCCAAGCAGAACCAGCCAGACCTCAGACCACGGTGCCGAGGAGCTCTGAGTCCACCAGGACCAAGAGAAATTCAGTAAGTTATGATTTCACATTTAGTGAATAGTGAACACTCGCATATTTGTAAGGAAAACTGATCTTCCGGTTATTTTATTTATTTTGTTATAACGCAGTACAGCAAGGCAGAGTGTGGAACGCAGTAAAGATCTACAAAATGGCGGATGGAGGACGGAGTCATGAAGCCTGTATGTATTATGTACAGTCACTGCATTGATTCCCGACTGTAGAATGGCTGGTTGAGAATAATTTTAACTTATTTACTTATGTATTTCTGCTACAGTATTTTTTAAATTTTACATTTATTTCCAGAGTCCACAGAATGAGAGTCACATTTGTGTCAATCAGACTCTTCAGGAACGTTCTGATGTCCGTGATGAGGACAGAGATGCAACTGTGTGTGAGTATCTACTATTTTAGAATGTTGATGATATTTTATGCTTCAATATTGTTTATGTACATAATGTAATTATGCTATGTATTGACAATGCACAAAAATGTTTTCCAGCTGCATCAAGGCTCTACTGCCAGTCATCCAGATGTAGCTAAAGAAAGAAGCAGGTAATATTACTAATCTAGAGATGTCACAATTCCTTGAATGATTAAAGTACTGTGATTTATTAAAATCCATCAAAGCAAATTATCTGCCTCAGAGTTTGTTGAATTATGTTTTCCTAATTATTACCAACTGTTTTTAATTATTTTTTTCTTCCTATTGTTTCCAAGTGTTTTCTCTTTTTTATTAAAGTTTTTATTTTTTGTAAGAATGTATTAATGTGCTTTTTTGTTTGTTTGTTTGTTTGTTTTAATGTCTTATGTGAGCATACTAAGCTGGAAGTTGCCTAACAATTTCACTGTAGTTTCATAATGACTAAAAGATGCCTGTAGCTCATAATGATTGTCTGTTCTGTGTTATCAGCTGATGGAGGAAGGCAGAGAGTATTGGCAGCTATGAGGTGAAGTCAGGATGGACCCCAAATTCCTCGAACCAGGAGCTCAGTGACATCAGGACTACAAGACAGGAAGAGACGTCAGGTCTACGCTACAGGAGAGATGTTGGGCCTGTCCTGAACACAGCATAATGTTCATGTTTGGACAAAAAAACACTGCCAGATGGTCCAAAAATTGACAAGCATTTATGTCTTATTTTGTGTGCAAACAGTAAAAAAATAAAATGAAATAAAGAAAAAAAGGAAAAAAAAACTTCTGTCTCTTTTATGTTGCTCATATATGAACATGTTGCATATAAGCAATATGAAATGATTTTAATACAGCATTTATTTTTTATATAGATTTTTTAAAATACAGCATTAAAAATGTTAATGATTGGGGCAGGGTTTATTTATAAAGACAAGTGCTATCCAATGGGCACACATCAACCAACCAATCACATGTCAATGATGAACTGTGATGTCATTGTTTTTCATCCAATGACTGAGAATCCACGTGGGTCTGTTGAAGCGCCTTTGCATATGCTAGGCCAGGGGTGCTCAAGTCCAGTCCTCAAGAGCTACCGTCCTGCAACTTTCAGATGCTTCCCTGCTCCAACACACCTGGATCAAATGAAAGGCTCGTTACCAGGCCTGTTTAGAGCTGGTCCCGGTCTGTTGGAGTAAGGATATTTCTAAAAGTTGCAGGATGGTAGCTCTCGAGGACCGGACCTTTGAGCACCCCTGTGCTAGGCTATTCGTATGCTAAGTAGAGTCGTTAACACTTCCCGCCCGCTCCCCCGCACCGCCACTCCCCCCCTCCAAGGATTCCACAATTGACAGATTTTGACTCCCGTGAGTGAAAATGTAGACTGTCGATTGCTGTCGATATCTGTCGCTGACTAGCTGCGTTTGCGTCAGAATACAGGGTCAAAAATCCCACTTTTCCTCCTGTGCCAAATCCTTATCCTTACCCTAACCTCACCCGTTTTCCAAATCTACACCTAGCCTTTCCTTCCCCCTTCTCTCCCCCCTCCTCACCCTCTTTTCCACCCGACCATCATTCTACATTCCGTTTTCTCCCCCCTGTTTTCTTGCCTTCCACTTCCCACTTCCTCATTCTTTGAATTATGAACACCAACATAACAATTCACTACAAGCTCCTTCTGAGTCCAGCTCAGTTGAAGCAACTGCACCCACCGGAATATGCCAGGCAGCCCATACAGCACATACAAACCAAAAGGTGGCGCCCTGGAGCACACTCCAAACACCATGCACCAACCATAAAAGATGGTCCCTGTTGCATACAGGCGCCAAGATGGGGGCAACAAATATGCCCACTCCTGCCCGGCGCCTCTCACCGTTTAGCTGCCAATCAAATTCAATCCGATTCAATTTCATTTCAACAAGTGAAATTTTGTAAAGTCTAGGTACTTTACAAAACATGCAATTTACATAAAAAGCCAGATTCACAGTAAACTACATTCCATGCTGAATCTAGTTACAATACAACTAAATTTAAACTAAATTTGGTTGTGTTTTTTTGTTGTTGCTGCAATTGAGAAAAAGCTTTCTAAGGAAACTCGGCTATTTGAATAAGTTGTGGTTAGCCTGAATCAATCAAACAAGCACAGCTGACTGCATTTTGTAATGAACTTTGAAGGAATTCCTCACTCACTATGCATGCAGCAACAGCAGAAAGGAAAACTCCCCTTTAACAAGAAGAAACTTCCAGCAAAATCTGGCTCAGTCTGACAAAAATACTTTTTTTTTCCATTTAAGTTATGATCTGTATTGTAAATTCTACAGCAGGGGTGTCCAAAGTTGGTCCTCAAGGGCCGGCATCCTGCATGTTTTAGTTCTCTCCCTAGTGGTAGTAATAACCTCCTCAGTAAGTCAATGTTCTCCTTAAACCTTCTAATGAGCCATCATTTGATGCAGGTGTGTAAAACCAGGGAGAGAACTAAAACATGCAGGATGCCGGCCCTCCAGGACCGGCTTTGGACACCCCTGTTCTACAGCATTGATCACAATTCCTACATTCTTACACAATTTTAGGTAAGAGCACAATACCTAAAAGCAGCAAACTTCTAAAATATGTACATTCCGTCCTCAAAAGCAGTACAAGTGTGGTGATCTGCATTTTCTGTGTGTTTCTTTTGAGGTTTTTCTGTGTTTTGTTCCCCTGTGAGTCTCTGTGCTATCCTGTCCTGATTGATCCCAGCTGTGTCTCGTTCCTGTGATTACCCTCCCTGTGTATTTAGTTCCACCTGTTGTCTATGTTCCTTGTTGGGTCCTCGTCTAACCACATTTCCGTGTCATGTTAGATGTCATTGCGTCTGTGAGCCTTAGTCTCCACTTTCCTTGTGCTGTCACTGTTTGGATTTTGTTAACTGAATTCATCATTAAATCATCTTCTAAATATGTCAACCTGGGCTCATCTGCGTTTCTTCTCACCACCTCACTACCATATGACAAAGCATATGTGCTCAACTGCTATAATAGCTTTATTTCAATATGAACTTTTAAAGTGTTGAGATAAGACACAAACATTTATATTCATGAAATCAATTTTATGTTACAGCAAACTAAAATGAATTTGAAAAAAGGCTAAATTACCTGAGCTTTAGGGTTTGAAATGTCACTGACGACAGGCTGACCATGGGGTTCTCCATTCTTTAACTTGGAACAGAGAACATGGTAACCTTGAATCTGCCCATACTGCTTCACTGACAATGGGGCCTTCCAAGACATCTTGATAGTAGTGGAATTAAGGGTTTCTATCACCACCTTTCTGGGAGGAGGTCCAAGCACTGAAAATGCATCAAAAGAAATTGCTTTAGTTCTTTCTAATTCACATCAAATTAAATTTGATCAAATATGGCCCAGTCATAGTTGATAATGACTGGGCGATGTTGAGAAAAATTTAATATTCTTAGTGTTTAATACAGTTAATCTTATCACATATGAAAAAGGTAGATTGAGCAGGATTAGTTTGAGTAAGAGAGCCCTCTTACTCAAAGGTAACACTTTATTTGAAGGGGTGTGAATAAGACTGACATGAGACTGTCTTAAACATAACACCTGTCATGAACACAAGTTTTCATGAATATTTATGACTGTCAAAGTGTCATTCAGTAAATCATGACACTTTTAATACAAAATTGACATTATTCAAAATGTCTTTGTTATGACAACTTGACATTAACCAAGAATCATATGTCATAAAAGTAGTCATAATAATTTAATTATTACACTATCAAAAGACTTAACAAAACAGCAATTAATATTCCCACTACCTCAAATACAGCGAAACAAGTAGGACCAACAATAAAAATGTCATTAAGCCTTATTACACTGTCAAATGATTTAATAAGAGTCAATAACAATTTATTTTACATCAAGTGGAACAAGTAGCACTAGTTATGAATGTCATTAAGTGTCATTACAGTGTCATTAATATTAACTCTTACCTTAAGTAAAGTGAAACTAGTAGCAACAATTATAAAGATGTCATTTAGTGTTATTACAGTGTCAAATGCTATGCTAACAGAGCCACTGATACTTACCTTAAGTGAAGTGAAAAACACTGGACTAATTATAACTACCATCATAGCTGTAGAACAAACCCTTTGTACATTGAAATAAAACAAGATAACTTGTTCTTCAAACAGAGGGTATAACATCTGATCAATATGTTGTTACTCTGAAATACTGATTGAAAAACTAAAACAGAATTACTTATTCTCTAACTTAAGAAAATAGGTTCTTTCAACAGTAAAAGTTTTTGCTTTGATTGTGTCAGCCATCTCCTCCTTCATTATAGCCTTCCTGAAATGCTCTGAAAACAGGAGATCTTCTTCTTGTCTTCATTTCCTGGCAGCAGCTCATTGAAGGTGTCCAGAAATGCTCCGAAATTACAGCTGTTCGTGCAGTAGTTAATCATGTTGAAAGCCTTTTCATGAATTCAAACTTGGTGAATCTCTTCTGGACAATCTCATAGTCGGTGACGACTTTTTTGCGGGGCAAAATGAATGCCTACAAGCTACTTGTTAAGCTTAAGGTGATGTATTGATATTAGCTAGCTAGTCATCTTTTAGCTAACTTTACCTGCATCCAACAGCTTTACTCAACAGTCTGTTGGTTTCGGGGAAAAACTGTGAAAAGTTCTTTGCGTTTTGCTGGTTTGATGCCATGATTCTAACACACCTGTGCAGCTCCAGCAGCAGCAGGTCTCCTTCGCGCACAGCGCGAGCGTCATAGCGCTCATGTTGCATTTAAAGGCGGCTCGGAAAAACAGGTTACCACATGTTAACAACGAATTAAACAGTATTAACTGCTGATAAAAGTGAGAGAAGACATAGATATGGGACGTGTGGAAGCCCCTACTGTATTAAATTGACAGGAATAACAGAGTTGACCATTGTAAGGTAAAAACCCAGCGCATACAGCGTTCAGGTTTTTTTCTTCATCTAGACGGCTTCCCGCGCCCCCCCTGCAATGGCAAGCCCCCCCACCCCCAGGGGGCGCACTACACAGTTTGGGAGCCTCTGCCGTAGGCTAACATGCCTTTAGCTTCATGTAGCTAAAGTTGCCAAAGCAAAGAACACAAGCACTGTGTCACATCAGCCAAGTTGCTAAATAATGCACATAAAGGATAACTTTGAACAACATATTAGCTTTTAATTTGCTACATTAAAATTGGAGGGGAAAAAAACCTATTTGCTTGTCTTTAAAATATATTTAATATTAAGGGCTAACCATACAGTAATGGAGTTTAATAACTTTAGCTAACATTAACTTACATCAAGGTAGGATTGGTTTGAATTGCTATAGAATTGTAATGAACAATTGACTATGTTCATTACAAAGAAAGTGTTGTTGTCCTCCGTCCCTGCGCCACCGCCAGCTACCACCAGAGGGGGTTTTCCCCAGCTCCCTTCCGATGCCCCACCCCACGGGTGTGTCACCACGCACCTGCCGATCATCAGATCATCACCAGGAGCTTAAGAGGAGCCACCTGACAACACTTCCTCGCCAGAGTGTTGATATCCGCGGTAACAGAAACTAGTAAGAAGGCCTTGTATTGTTAATTCTGCGTGCTCTAACGAATCCATCTCCTCACTCCAGGTTGAACCGAGTCCGAGAGCCGGATCGAATCCGAGACCTATCCATCCGTCAGCTCGACCCGGATTTCTCCGACGAGCACCCTCGGGCTGGTCCCTCTCTCCCTCAGCTCCCCGAACTGGCATCATTCTGGTTCCTGCTCCTCAGCCCTGACATTTCTGCTCTGCCTCCGGTCCACAGTCCCCCGGATCTGTTTGTTAATAAACCTTTGATCTCGAGCTTTCTCCTGAGTGTTTTGCTGCATGTGGGTTCAGTGTACTTCTAAAACCATGACAGAAAGAGAACATAATCAATGTTATTCTCTCAAAGAAAATGTAAAGTTAATAAGACACATACCTCATGTATGTATTAGGTCAGTGTTTTTCAACCACTGTTCCGCGTGTGCCGTGAGTGATCGTCAGGTGTGCCGTGGAAATTATTCAATTTCACCTACGGTACCGTATTTTCCGGACTATAAGCTGCTACTTTTTTCCTAAGCTTTGAACCATGCGGGTTGTAGCCCGGTTCAGCTTTTCTGTGGATTTTTCTTCAACCACCAGGGGGCTCTCTAGCAGGAAGTGAATCATTAGAAGTCAAAATTATAAATCAAAGAAGAACGCGCTAAATTTCCATTTAGAACAACCACATGCTAGCAGCAGGCATGACGGAGAAATGTTTTCAAACTCATATCATGCAGCTTTTAAGTTGAGGGCTGTCGATCTGCCACTACAGGAGGGAAATAGAGCCGCTGCATTTAAGCTCGGTGTGAACGAAACCATGGTTCGGCTTTGGAGACGGAGTGCTGCGTCCAGCAGGTTTATTAGGACGCAGCACTCTGCTGGGTCCTTATGAAAAACCGAGAGGAGCTTCCAGTTTTTTTTGTTGTTTTTTTTAATTGAGGGTGCTAGTATGGTGCGCTGTATAGTCCAAAAAATACGGTAATTGGTTTTAAAAGACTTTTTGAAAATAAATAATGCCATCTTCGTCGAGTGTCTGCCAGGAAATCAGCTGTTTTCATCCAAACATGCACAGGTGGGTTAACTATACAGATATTGACATTTTGTACATGCAACTCTTCATATTGTAACAGTGAATATAAAGTGAAATGTTTCCCAAATATTATTGCTTCTTTCAGAATACAAATTATTTTCTGTATTCCGGCTATAAGATGCTTGTTTGATTAGTTTGTAAAACACTTTGAAGTTTTCTACAACGTCTTTAAATTTAACACCACAGTGTTGTGGCTGTTCAGGTGTATTTTTGAACTGGATATGTTAAGTGCAATTTGGAATAAGAAATGTAAAATGTGATAAAAAATACATTTTTGGGTTCATTTGATTCCTATTCAAGATACTTTGATAAGAATGACTATATATGTAATATAGGCGGCTACAGAGTATCTTTGTTTCCATTTTTGGTTGGTGGTGTGCCTCATGATTTTTTAAATTAAAACAATGTACCTTGGCTCAAAAAAGGTTGAAAAATACTAGTGTTTTTCATACTTCGGCTTCTTTTTAAACAGAACGCCTGGCCATTATAACTTGTTAGGTTGGCCCCACAATATGGAAGATTTCTTCTTCACCCACACACTGCACGCCTGTTTGTGCACTGCTGCCTCTAACTGGTGGAGATGGTGTATTGCACTACTTAAAACAGCCTTAAATAATGTTTCAAATGCCAAGTTCATAAGTGTTTTGTAGACATCTTGCTGTAAAACTTTAGGATCAATTAAATTAAGAAATTTAAGACTAAACAACATGGCAGAGCAAAATAATATTACCACATAAAGCTAATTTTTAAAGTTTAATCGGTAATACTTTTATAACAAATTTATGTCAGATCATGATTTTTTGGTTAATGTCAAGTTGTCATAACAAAGACTTTTTTTATTGGCTCTAGTGGCCTTTATTTGATAGTTGGTAACGAGAGATGGGGAAAGATATGCGCCAAACGTCACCAGGCCGGGAATCGAACCTGCGACGGCCACGTCAAGGCCTCCATACATGGGTTGTGCTTACTTTATGCTTCCTAGATAACTTTTATGCAGAAAGACTCGTACTGCTACAGATCAGAAAAGGAATTAGAATTAGAATTACAAAGAATTTAGAATCCAGAAATACAGGAGCAGTCACTTAGTTACTTTTTATACTACTACTTGCTAGAAACTGTGACTACTCATTTTTAACCCAGAAAAGGACGTAGAACAAACTTAGAATTTGGCTGTTTAGCTTTAGATTATTATCAGTTATTTAGAAACTATGGAGTACTCAGTTTTAACCCAGAAAAGGAATTAGATTAGTCACACTTTAGCTTATTTTGTCAGAAACTGGAGAGTACTCACTATTTAGATACAGAGACCAGAAGCACAGAGGAAACTTTTGGATCTAGACTACTTTTTAGACTCCTGTTCTTCCAACCCATGGAATTAGACCAGAGGATACTTAGCAACACTGAACAGGAGCACCTAGTTTAGATACTTAGATCAACATTAGATTATTTTTCTCTTCTTTTGCTCTTTCCTTTTGGTTTGTTATTTTGTTTGTATTTCCCCTTTTAATTCCTGAAAAAGAACTTTGTATTTCCATGTTGCTGAAAATGTGCTATATAAATAGTACCAAAATAGCATACTTCAAGTATACGGAGGAGTCTGGCTTCAAATATGCTAAAATTTAACATACTTAGTATATATATATATTTCACCAGGGTAGAAGTACTTGCAAGTCTAGCATAGAGCTCCAGAAGGCTACAGCAGATAGACAACAAATGACCACAAAATAGTTATACACCTGGCACAGATTTAGCTTAGCACTAAAGCAGTCAAGCCTTTCTTAAAATGGTCAACCAGCTTATAGCATGTTTCCACTGGTAAATATATTGATGCTTTATCATTAGGCTCGAGGCCTTCGCAGCAACAGCACTTCGAAGGCCTTCTGTAATCATACCATTTATGTGAAGTCCCAAGCAGTGAAGCTTTCTACCAAATTAATTGGCTTTTTGGAGGCCTAAATATTTGTAACTGAAAACTCACTGCTTGGTGGACGCATCAGGCCTGTGTCAAAATTACATATTTTCAGGTCATCACAAAAATTGCAAAAGCCCTCCACCCCCCGGCTTAACAGCGCCACCCAGCAACATTTAAAGTAGCCTTTGCACCAGTACCACTAAGTACCATTCAAAGTAACCTTACTTTATTGTTGAGGCATAAAATTTGGTCCAGTTCTACAACTCCCTGAGATTTACAGAAAAATCTCTAGCAACCAACTTTGAATCGGCCTCAGCAGAAGGTGACAAACTGAACACCTAAAACTTTGGAGGCACAGACTTCAAAATCATTATGCAGATTTTTGAGACATTGAAGGCCAAAAGTTATCAAAACCTTTTCCATACATCAAGGCTTGTGGGCATGGCAATCCCTCGAAATCTGACCATTCACCTGAAATGTCAACATATATCTTAATTGAACCAATTACCACATTTTCCTCAGGTTTTTTTTATCTTAAGCCACTGTAAAAAGGATTACATTTCTGGCAAATATCTCTGAAATTTTCTAGAAAAAACAGCGAAATGTATGAACTTCAAGTCAAATATTTTACTGAAAAAAACCCAGAAATGTTTTAGATTACTCTCGGAAATAATAATAATAAAAAGTATATTTCCAAGTTTCAAAAGTCAATTTTTTTTCAACTTTTCTAACTCAGGAATGTCTGTGTTTTCTCTATTACATTTCTTAGAGTCATCTCAAGTTTTTTGGCAGAAATATACTTTTTTTCTAAGTGCAGTGGCTCTAATACTCCGTGGCCTAATATTAGTTAATTTTACTCTTGTTGCAGTTTGATCCATTCCATGAATTGCTGGCTTGTTCAGGATGCTGTTTTATGTGCAGGTTTGCATAACAATGATAAATAAACCTTTGGGATTGTAAAGCAAAAAATATATTTGATTTTGTCTTTGGTTGGTATACATGGATTTGACTTTTATGTTGAAAAAAAATCAAAGTTCAGGTCCGTTTGGTAAACCAGTAGGTGGTTAATATATAAATGGGCCACTTTGGATTGGAAAAATTGGGCCCCGAGGTCAAAAACGTTAAGAACCCCTGGCCTAGTAGACCGGTGCATGAACTGCACGAGAGCGTTGATGACAGCAAGCGGGTGGCATTGCTGTTTGTATGGAGGCATAAATTATGAGGCCTGCGCTGCGCTGCGCTGCGCTGCGCTGCGAGGGCTTCCAACGCTGCTTACAACTTTAACTGGTTATGAACTGCCAGGTGTTTGGCTCAAAAAAACTTCATGTCCTTTTTAACAACTTGTTAAAAACTTTTCCCACAGAGCAGCAGTCACAGGTGCAGCAGATAGGACATTTTTAACAGTTTAAAAACAAAATCTGTGCAAGTTTTTGCATCTCATTTTTGTTGAAGAAAAGTAGGAGAAAATATAACATTTTGTGACTAAAAACTGGCACATACAATAACTTTTTAAATATTATTTAGGCACCACTTATAAGCAAATATGGTAGGTTATGATCACTTTAATTCTTATTGACTGAGTAGATATGAAAGTTATATAAACCAAACTTACTGGATTTGGTTGTCCTGGCCTGAATAGGTTGAGTGAAAACTCCGAAGCCTCTTTCAGAGCGTGCTGCTATGGAAAACAAGTACAGCGTATCTGGCTTCAGACCATCAACGGCAAACGAGCCTGCTGCACTGAGAGAGACATGATGCTGTGAAGAGAAAAAATTTAACTAGAATTCACAGACTATTATTTAAATCTCAGGAAAAAGTAGACTGTCAGTTATGAGACCAAAATAATTTACACCTCTAAAAAATTTAGCTTTTAAAATAATTATGATGTATGGTCCCCTGCTCTTCATTCTCTATATGTTACGCCATGAACACATTATCCACCCAACATTGTGACGTGTCTCCACCAAATACATCACCTTAGTCCTTCCTTCCACAAGTAGCAACTGTCTGACTGACATCAAACTCAGTCACACTAACTTTCTAAAGCTCAACAGCAACAAAATAGAATTACTCATCACTGGTCCAAAATGACTGATCCTCTGTCCAGAACATCACCCTCCTTATTGATGGTCATGCAGTGCAGGTAACCAGGCTAAACAGACTTCCATGGCTGTGATGTTACAAAGAGAAGCATTCCGAGGTCCTTTCACTGGAACTAAGGCTAAGCACAGCTATTGAAAAACAACCTTACACCATAATCCTGGTTCCACCAAACTTTACACTTGGTACACTGCTGTCAGACAAGAACCGTTCTTCTGGCAATCGCCAAACTCAGACTCAGATTGGCAGATGGAGAAGCGTAATTTGTCACTCCAGAGAACACGCCTCCACCACTCTAAAGTGGTGGCAGCTTTACACCACTGCATCCAATGCTTTGCTTCACTTGGTGATATATGGTTTGGATGCAGCTGCTCCACCATGGAAACCCATTCCATGAAGCTCTCCTTGCACTGTTCCTGAGCTAATCTGAAGGCCACATGAAGTTTGGAGGTCAGTAGTTGGCGACGTCTTTGTACTATGTGATTCAGCATCCACTGACCTCACTCCCTCAGTTATGTGGCCTACCACTTTGTGGCTGTTGTTCCCCAAACTCTTCCATTTTCTTATAAATCAGCTGACAGTTGACATTGGAATATTTAGGGCTGAGGAAATATGACTAGATTTGTTGCACAGGTGGCAACCTATCACAGTTCCACACTGGAATTCACTGAGCTCCCGAGAGAGACCCATAGTTTCACAAATGTTTATAGAAACAGTCTGCATGGCCATTTTATACACCTGTGGCCATGGAAGTGATTGAATCACCTCATTCAATCAAGCAAATCAAGTGATTCTGATCATTTGGGTGGGTGAGAAAATAATTTTGGCACAATAGTGTATGTTTTACTTGAATCCAAACACATGGAAACCTTTGCATTGAAATACAGCATTTCATTTCTGGGTAAATTTACCTTGTTTGTGGGGCTGTTGGCCTCCCAGTAACTTAGTTCATAACTGATGATGTGGTCTTGGACAGGCCAAAGCCAATACAGCATTATCCGGGTGTCCAGTTCTGCCTCGGCCTCAAAACCAGATGGCTTGAGTGGAACTGAAAGCATGAACATAACAACCAGAAGACAATAGATGACAGCCCTTTATATCAGCCGGTTAGAAAAAAGGTTATTTTAATAAAGAATTACAACTGAATGATTACCAAGTATATGGAAAAATGAACTAAGAATAATTAGTGTACAACTTAAAAGAGTTGTACACAATGACAACTCTTTTAAGTTAAAAGCAATCATCTCTACTTTTTTTCCATTTCTTCTCTAACTTTGTGACAACTCCCAGATTAAACTTTCCTTTGATGTTTGAGGAGTAACAGATATTTTTATCTAACTTAGTGATGGTAAATACTGATAAGATCATAAAAAGTTTGTGCTTTTTGATGTGGTCTATGCAACTACACCCAAAATCAGTTCCGTTATCTAAATAAATGTAAACAATCATAGCTCAGTTAAATTCAACGTGGGGAGAATTTCAGGTTAAGTGGTCTAGTAACACTTTAATTGATGGGGTGTGCATGAGACTGACATGACACTGTCATAAACATGACATAACACGTCATGAACATGAAGGAGTCTTTATGAATGTCTGACTGTTATGAATCTGTTGTCATTCGGTAAATAATGACACTCTTAATGCAAAATTGCTCTAAAAGGTGCATTAAAAGTGCTGACTGTGCATTATTTTGTAATGCACAATATGACTGTTGTCATGACACTTCATGACAACAATCTAGACATTTATTATACCCCTTCATGTTCATGACTGTGTCCCAATTCAGGGTCTGCATCCTCCGAAGGACGGATTTGTAGGCAGATTACATCATAGTGTGGCGACAAGCCCTGTCTGAATTCAAAGACTTTTTCAAATGTGACCTCCAAATGTTTCTTTCTTTTCCCCAGATTTGAAGGATGGGTCCGGTGTATCCTTCACGGCTCACCATGTCCCATAATTCATTGCGGGTTCAAACCGGGCATGCAGACGAAGCAGCAATGACGGTAAAGAGCGACAAATTATTTTATTATATTACACTTTAAATGACACAACGTGATTTTGTACAACATTTTTAGACGAGAATGTAAATGTGTAAGTCTCAAATATCTAGTCAGTTCACCAAAACGCTTTCCCCAATGAGTGGAAGTTAAACACCGATATTATTCAGATAGGTAATATCTAGTTATAAAATGTTTGGTTTACTACAGTATTTAATTTATTAAATCGGTTTGATTGATTAAAGTTAAGCCTTCAGACATACTAGTTTTATTTTACTGTAATGGCTTACCTGAAATCTGGAGAGTATTATATTTGGAAATAAATAATTTGCTAATATTTATTCCTTTATTCCTACATGTTCAAACAATACATGGGCAATACATGTTTGAACATTTTAGAATCAAACTAACAGATTTAAAATGAAACAGAAATCAAGATTAATATATGACTTAAAAACTTCGGCTCCATTGTTTTTTTTTCTTCTCTGCTCTTTCCTTCACGCAATCAGGGTTGCTAGGCAACATAAGTTTCACTGGAGTGGGGGTGAGGACAATTGGTGAAGGCTAGACCTACACAAATTCACAGCTTTTCTCTTCCGGTCGTCGTTTATTTACGGTCTACTTAGACTGGGTCCTTCGAAGGACGTCGACCCAGAATTTGGACACAGCTGTTATGTCATGTTTATGACAGTATCATGTCAGTCTTATGCACACCCCGTCAAATAAAGTGTTACCAGTAGTCCTTGCCCTGAAAAAGTTTGAGAAACATTAGAACATTAGAATTTCTTTGGTTCACCCCTGCTAAAAGGTTTCATCTTAGGACCTCTTACTTAAAGAGGCTCCTGCTAGCCTAGCGGTTCTCAACGTGTGCGGTACCGCCCCCCAGGGGGCGTTCAGAGGATGGCAGGGGCGCTGGCGGACATTTTTACAAAAGGGGGGCGCTGGGATGCCTTTGGGGGGCGTTTGGTCGAAGGTAAACTTTACACCTTAAATGCACAACAACACCAGTTTAGACTTTGAGCAACTTGGTAAAACTGTATTGTGTAACATTAAACCATGCTTGGCTGCAACTGTATCGATGGCAGCTCTTCTTCTATTCAGTGTTTGTAGCTTCTGTTAGCTTCTTGGCGCAGCTCCGTTCTCCTGCTACTGGTAGCTAAAATCACGATACCCTCACTGTATCCCTCTGAAAAATGAACCCATTTAAATCAAGAAATCCCTCCATGGCTGATACCACGATAGAGAGCCTTCATTTTATAGCGTTAACACGGTGCTGTAAGTGGTCCGGTATGAAACGGGGTGATAGAACAACACAGCACTTTTAAATTTCAATAATCAGAATGCAGAAATTGTTTCAGTTGTTTTAAAAGGTTTATGTCAGTCTGCCTTTTCCCCATCAATACGCTTCCCGACCGCCCTGCACCTTAGGGGTTAAAAAAAAAAGAAAAACAAAAGAAGCAATGCACATTGCACAAAAGTCTGAAACAGGAGAAGCGGGACATAAAACGGAGCGACGAACTAGATGTGAATTATGGCATAAAAACAGAGAATCTGACGCTGAACAGTGAAAAAATCAACACATGATGTGAAACACATGACGATTAGGCGGCACAGCAGGTGATGAGTGAAGATTATTCGTCTTATATTATTCGTCTTATAATGGATAAATGATCAAATAAATGTAGCAACAGGAAAGAAACTAAAGTGGACATAACAATAAACCAAGAGAGGATAATACTAATCAAAGGAAACTAAATGTAAATGAATGAAGAACAAAATCCAAGAATAAACTATTCCTCTGTATTTACAGAGGAATAAACTGGTATGGCAAGACCTTTCGAGCAATAATTAATACAGAGACTGTATGGCAAGAATAAACCGACACTATTTCCAGATAAAAAGTAAAATAATATTGTTGAAATGTCATGGGTTTAAGAACATATCTAGTACTGAGAATAAATATATCTTACAGACCATAACGGTAAAGAACTGATCACTTATTTATGTTTTTAATTAGATTTGATATATTAATTTCTTCAGTATTATTTTTCATGTCAGTGTTAATGTCATGAGGCTGATGACTCCATGACACTTTCAATTTGACTCATTAGGATTTGAATAAGAACCAGATTTGTTTTTTAATTTCTGTCCAGTAAAACTATTAATCTATAATCAATAGACAGGTCTATATAAAGATGTAATCCATGTTTCTGTCTCATATTTGTTTGGCATTAAAAGGATCTGGAACTTTTATTTTTCCACTGAAAGCTCTGGTTTGCACAATAAATGCCATGTGGGTGAAGTTTTATGGATGATACTCTGATGTCCCATTCTCCTGAAGGCAGCACAGAGCTGCACCACCAGAAACTGACAAACACTGAAGAGAAGAAGAGTTATGATTAATGTAGTTACAGTTCTATCCATGTTTTAATGTTGCAGAGCTCAGTCGTTTTGCAAATAGATCAGTTTAAACTGGCATGTTGAACATCTTTTATCTGGTCATTTTGTGGAATATTTAACAACTAGAAAATGGCACAAAATAAGAATATTTTTTCCACTCTGATTGGCTGCTGTTAGACCTACAGATTTTAACTTGAATGTTTGTTGCATTTTTCATAGACGCCTGTGAAAATAATTTCTATTCCCATGACTTTTTTGTTCTCTGGGAAATTATTTTTGATGATAAATACAGAAACAAGCATAAAAATCAAAACATCTACAATAGTGATAGTTATATTAATGATAAAATAATGGTCAGTGCAAAATAGCCTGCAAATTCTTTGGTGGGGGGCAGAGAGGGACCTGGATAAAGGCTGGGGGGGCGCTGGGCCGAAAAAGGTTGAGAAACACTGAACTACCCCAAATTATGACAAGTGGGAGCTTGCTTGCCCACCGAGTATGTTTTTGATGAGTGATAATATAAATCTCAAAAAGTGGATTTTGATTAATAACTGGAACATTAAGCTTGGTCTTATTTGAAATATTTTATGATTGTTGATTATTTTGATGACGTTTGAGAAAATGTCATGTTTGTTCTTTGTTGCCTCATGAGCAAGGTGCTTTATATGCTTGCTGTAAAGCACCTTGAATTGCCTGTTGCTGCACATGTTTTGCAGCATTGAAAGCACATCCATGGGGGGAGACAGGACTGAAAGACAAGACACATGAAATTGTAAGAGCAGGGGAAGGGGGTGCAAGCATAGAGTAATGTAATCGGACCAGGGGACTAAGATAAGAGCAAAGGAAGGGAATTGTATACCAACTAATGTAAGAGCAGGCAGCCCAATCCAGGATATTTATGGGAAAATAATAATAATAGCGGGAAAGGGAAGTAAAAAAAACAATAGTTACTGTGGGGGACCCTCACCTCCTTGCTGGGTTTTTAACTGCAGAACATCAGACAGTGGCCCATCTCCCATAGATGTGAAGCCAAGCATCCTTAGGCTGTAAGTGATGTTAGGCGTGAGTTCTGAGATGGACGTGAACTTGCTGTCATTGGTGTTATGTATCTGCCAGGTGCTGAGTGGATTAGTGGGCTCAGAACTGTAGAAGATCCGATAACCTTGCAGTTGACCATTTGGCTCCTCAGGAAATTCCCACTCCACCAGTATGGTGGTGGAGCTCAATAATCGTGCCCGTACATGAAGCGGTGGTGATGATGGTGCCTGCTCACCTGTACGAATTTCCACAATACTGCTTGGAGGCCCACGCCCAACACTATTAGAGGCCAGGACACGGAATTCATATTCAGAGAAGGGGCTAAGACCGCCAATGCTGTAGCGAGTTGAGGCTACACCATCTATCTCCTGAAAATCATTGCCAGAAGTTTTAGAACGGTACTGAACCAAATAGTAGGACACAGGCTCGGCGTTCCCAGACTTCCATGTTAAAGTAACACTGGTGGCTGTGGTCTCTACCACCTGCAGAAAGATGGGCATCTTCGGAAGAGCTGTCAGAAAATTAAGACAGGAGGTTTAGCAAGACAAAAAATGATTTCTGTTCTCACATAAACCCAACTGCTTAATTGTATTGGAAGTCTTTTAGCTTATATTACTAAATATTATGCTAATAATTAAACTTTTTAACCATACAGTTTGCAAAGCAAGAGGTGTACAGGATGTGAATGATGTGAATAACATCGCATAACATATATATGCTATATATGTGAATAACATACAGGGTTTCCCCCAGTGTATTATAAGAAAAAATACATATCACTTAATTTATTTTTTTTAATCTTAAAGTCTCTGCTGTTCTGACAGTTTCAATCGCGGAGCACATTTATTGATAAAAGATAGGTTTATAGTTTACGCATTTAAAGCCAGCAGAGCAGGCCAATCACACATCTGGTGCCTCTGCTTTATCTCTTAAGTTTACCTCATCGCGCGCCTCCTTTCACTCAAACTGGACACAGGGTGACCTGTACGGATATTTGCATCAATTCTCTGTGAGGAATTATGGTCTTTGGAGAACTTTCAAGGTAGGAGTTTAAAACGAACCGCGTTGGCTCTGGTTGTGCAGCTCTGTGAACCACAGGAATAATTTGTAGTCACGGTTTCATAGGTGCACATTGAGGGAGTAGTGAAAATGATTTATCTTTGTGAACAATGATGCTTGTTCACAAACATAATTCACAAACATAATTGTTTGTTCACATAATTGTGAACAAACAATTATTTACATCTCAACACGTCAGCGTCAGCCTTGGCTCCAGACGAGTTTAACGGGGGCTTATTTTAGGGGGGCATTTATATTTGTGACTAGTAAAACACAACATTATTTGAATCGGTTCATGTGTGGTGTGTGACTCCTGCCATGTTGCTGGACACAAGAACCGATCAAACCTGTTTTACTTTTATTGGCTCATGTGTCACAGAGGTTCGGAAAATTGGCAATTCAAAATTGTGCCGTGTAAACCATACCTAAGATTCACAAGCTCTACTCCTCTCCTCTCATCTCCCTGACTCTGGTCATTTACACGTCCCTTCAAAATAAGATACAGATGCGAAGCAAAAACGAAAATTTTACTTTCAAGAAAATATTATTTCACAATAACGACAAATCAATGGGAGCCCTGTGCATTGTTTCTCTGCTACAAGACGGTCTCATCAAGGAGTGATGAGAGACAATGACACCCATGCTCAGTGTGCTTGGTCTCTATGTCTCGAAGTAGTTTAAGCTTCCTTGCCTCATTAGCGAGCCAGTCGCCGCATATCATGCGGGCTTGGAGCGGGCTTGGAATGTGGGACTCGCCTACCGGTCCGGAATAAATCCATTCTCCTATCTCTTCTCTGGGCCTTTTCCTCTTCACAAATAAACTTTCCAAAGACACCTGATCTGTTTCTTACTCATGTTGCTGAGTGTGGAAATATTTAATTATTTTTTTGTGCTGCCCGGTACCAATTGGTCTACGGACCGGTACCAGTTCACAGCTGGGGGGTTTGGGACCACTGGCTACTTGTTAACACGCTTAAGGTGCTATACTGGTATTGCTAGTCATCTTTTGGCTAACATTACCTGCATCCAACAGTATTACTCAACTAAGTCGGTTAGTTTGGGGGAACAACTATGCAAAGTTCTTTGCGTTTTTTTTTCTGGTTTGCCATCATGATTCTAACCCACACCTGAGCAGCTCTGCACAGCAGCAGCAGGTCTCCTTCACTGCTGCTTTAGTGTGACCTAAAAACATCAGCACCACTAACAGCTTATGCGTTAGATTTAGTGAAATCTGGGACAGTGGAAATAGTTTAATTGGCCAACATCAAAAGCAATACATTATAATTGTCGTGAAGTGTGGGTGGATGGTGGTGAGGATAACACAGGCAAACCCAGGTGGTAGAAAATAAATTAATATTTAATGATGAAATACAACTCGTACACAGTTCGGGCCTCTCCTTGGGCTACCACCTTATCGTGGTGGAGGGATTTGAGTGTCCCAATGATCCTAGGAGTTATGCTGTCTGGGGCTTTATGCCCCTGGTAGGGTCACCCAAGGCAGACAGGTCCTAGGTGAGGAACCAGACAAAGCGCAGCTTGAAGACCCCTATGATGAACACAAACTTTGGACTTCGTTTTCCCTCGCCCGGACGTGGGTCACTGGGGCCCCACTCTGGAGCCAGGCCTGGTGTGGGGCACGATGGCGAGCGCCTGGTGGCTGGGCTTTTACCCACGGAGCCCGGCCGGGCTCAGCCCAAAGAAGAGACGTGGGTCCCCCTTCCGATGTGCTCACCACCTGTCGGAGGGGCAAAAGGGGTTGGGTGCACTGTGCTATGGGCGGCAGCCGAGGGAGGGGAACCTGGCGGTCTGATCCTCGGCTGCAGAAGCTGGCTCTTGGGACGTGGAACGTCACCTCTCTGGTGGGGAAGGAACCGGAGCTAGTGTGTGAGAGGTTCCGGATAGCAATAGTCGGCCTCACCTCGACACATGGCTCTGGTTCTGGAACCAGTCTCCTTGAGAGGGGCTGGACGTACTTCAACTCTGGAGTTGCCCATGGTGAGAGGCGCCGGGCTGGAGTGGGCATACTTGTTGCCCCCCATCTGGGCGCCTGTACATTGGGGTTCACCCTGTTGAATGAGAGGGTAGCCTCCCTCCGCCTACGGGTGGGGGGACGGATTCTGACTCTTGTTTGTGCTTACGGGCAAAACAGCAGTTTGGATAACCCACCCTTCTTGGAGTCCTTAGAGGGGGTACTGGAGAGTGTCCCTCCTGGGGACTCCCTTGTTCTACTGTGGGACTTCAACGCTCACGTGGGCAATGACAGTGAGACAGTGGTTGGGAGGAACGGCCTACCCGATCTGAACTCGAGTGGTGTTCTGTTGTTGGACTTCTGTGCTCGTCACGGATTGTCCATCACGAACACCATGTTCAAGCATAAGGGTGTCCTTAGTTCGATGATTGACTTTGTCATCGTCTCTTCGGATTTGCGGCCGTATGTCTTGGACACTCGGGTGAAGAGAGGTGCGGAGCTGTCCACTGACCACTACCTGGTGGCGAGTTGGCTCCGGTGGTGGGGGAGGAAGCTGGTCAGACCTGGCAGGCCCAAACGTGTAGTGAGGGTCTGCTGAGAACGTCTGGGGGAGTCCCCTGTGAGACGGAGCTTCAACTCCCATCTCCGGCAGAACTTCGAACACGTTCTGGGGGATGTGGGGGACATTGAGTCTGAGTGGACCATGTTCCATACCACCATTGCCGAGGCGGCCTATCGGAGCTGCGGCCACAAGGTTGTTGGGGCCTGTCGCGACAGCAACCCTCGAACCCATTGGTGGACACCTTTGGTGAGGGATGCTGTCAAGCTGAAGAAGGAGTCCTATCGGGCTGTTTTGGCCTGTGGGACTCCAGAAGCAGCTGATGGGTACCGGTGGGCAAAGCGGCATGTGGCTCGAGTTGTCACTGAGGCAAAAACTCGGGCATGGGAGGAGTTTGGAGAGGCCATGGAGACAGACTTCCATATGGCTTCGAGGCGATTCTGGTCCACCATCCGGCGTCTCAGGAGGGGGAAGCAGTGCAGCACCAATACTGTTTATAGTGGGGATGGTGTGCTGCTGACCTCAACTCGGGACGTTGTGGGCCGATGGGCAGAATACTTCGAAGTCCTCCTCAATCCCACCAACATGCCTTCTGTTGAGGAAGCTGAGTCTGGGGACTCTGGGTTGGGCTCTCCAATCTCTGGGGACGAGGTCGCTGAGGTGGCCAAAAAGCTCCTCGGTGGCAGGGCCCCGGGGGTGGATGAGATCCGCCCGGAGTTCCTTAAGGCTCTGGATGTTGCAGGGTTGTGTTGGCTCACACGACTGCAATATCGCATGGACATCGGGGGCAGTTCCCCTGGATTGGCAGACTGCGGTGGTGGTCCCCCTGTTTAAAAAGGGGGATCAGACGGTGTGCTCCAATTACAGGGGGGTCACACTCTTAAGCCTCCCTGGTAAGGTCTATTCAGGGGTCCTGGAGGGGTCTGTCGGTTAGTCGAACCTCGGATTCAGGAAGAGCAGTGTGGTTTTCGTCCTGGTCGTGGAACACTGGACCAGCTCTACACCCTCAGCAGGGTCCTGGAGGGTGCATGGGAGTTCGCCCAACCAGTCTACATGTGTTTTGTGGACTTGGAGAAGGTGTTCGACCGTGTCCCTCGGGAGGCCCTGTGGGGGGTACTCCGGGAGTATGGGGTACCGGGCCCTTTGATACGGGTTGTCAGGTCCCTGTATGACCGGTGTCAGAGTCTGGTCCGCATTGCCGGCAGTAAGTCGGGCTCGTTTCCGGTGAGAGTTGGACTCTGCCAAGGCTGCCCTTTGTCACCGATTCTGTTCATTACTTTTATGGACAGAATTTCTAGGCACAGCCGAGGTGTTGAGGGGATCCGTTTTGGTGGCCTTAGGATCGCATCTCTGCTTTTTGCGGATGATGTGGTCCTGTTGGCTTCATCAGATTGTGATCTGCAGCTCTCACTGGAGCGGTTCGCAGCCGAGTGTGAAGCGGCCAGGATGAGGCTCAGTGCCTCCAAATCCGAGGTCATGGTCTTGAGCCGGAAAAGGGTAGAGTGCCTTCTCCAGGTCAGGGGCGTCGTACTGCCTCAAGTGGAGGAGTTTAAGTATCTGGGGATCTTGTTCACGAATGAGGGAAGAAGGGTGTAACAGTCGTAATTGTGTAGTATCTCTTTAAGACATTCTAGTTTCTCAGATGACGTCATGTATGCATCGCTGTTTCTTTTTAGAGAACGTCTGAGAAACCTGCTACAGTTGGATATTGTAACAGTCGTTACAAATTGTTACAATACCTGGACTGAGACGGACATATAACTCTCTTACGTTGGTGACGTTACGGGTTGCTTTGAACTCTGCTTATTTCATGTGTGAATGTGTAGCAGCCGTTCAACAGGGCTTGTAAGGTTGGTGAAGAGCGTTTTATTAAAGGACAACACTGTGGAATTCTCAGTACCAGTGTAGTTGTGAGTTCCTAACCGTCCAATCGAGTCTACCGCCTCCTCTCCTCCCTTAAACACAACCTGAAGCGTTACAAATGGTGCCCGAACAATTTCTCTTGGACCTCAGAATGCAGTATTTTCTACCAGCTAATATTTGAAACGTGGAAGTACTTTACAGTATAGTGGACGTCCGCCGCCATAAGTCATGGGAACGAACGGACCTAGGCCAGGCGCGGACTTCTGAGTTTTTCAACGGCAACGAGCGGAATCTTCAACTGCGTTTTTGGAATATAACACGGCCCCAGGTTTAAACCCTTTACCGTGACGACTTGGAACAACTGCACCGCCTAGACGTGAGATGGATTTTGCTTTATAATTTCTGAATGTGCCTGTGTGCACGGCGAAGCGAAGTGGAAAACCCCTCATCGGCTAAGCGCGCGGCAGACCTTTTTTTTTTCTTTTTCTGAACACTCCCTTCGGAAATTTCTTACTGGACTCAACTCTGTACCGGATCAGGGCTGCGAGCCTGTAAGTCCATCAGAGAAAATACGAACTGAAGCCGTGAGTACTTGGAAAAATAAATAAATAAATAAAAAGAAAAGACAGAACTGAATTCATCCTAGCACAAGCTGGAGTTAATTAATACTACCAGAGTGCTCGCTGCCGCGTTGCACCAAACAAAATTGGAGCCCCCTGTGTTCACTAATGATGGTGGTCTTCACCCAGAGGAATGGCTGCAGTCTGTCAATGCTTACAAGACTTATTTAGACTTAACAGACACACAGATTCTCAGAGAACTACCACATTTTCTAGCTAAGGCATCAAGGAAGTGGTTTAATGTTCTCAGCTCTCATGTCTGTATGTGGGCTGAATTTTGTGGACTTTTCAGAACTGTGTTCTTACCTGCTGACAACCAGGAGAATATTATGAGGGGTGTCCTAGACAGTTTCCAGCACCCCGAAGAACCTCTCCCTACATTTGTGGCCCATATGGTCAGTGAGTTCAAAAGACTGAGGAACCCTCCACCTGAGCAGGAGCAGATTGACCTTATCTGTAAACATGCAGTAGAGAAGTACAGAGTGGCACTGTATGGAACATCTGTCAGGTCAGTAAGGACTTGGTGCTGCGTGCCCATGAGCTCCATTCTGTTCTCGGCACCAGCCTGTCACAGCCATCAAGGGTCCAGATGAAAAATAAAAATGATGGTGGTCTCTACTGTTTTAGATGTTCCATGCCTGGTGTTACATCCCGCACATGCCCAAACTGTTCCACTGAGTATCAGGGAACTCGACAGTCTGCAAGACCTGCTAGAGAGCATCCCCAAACTGCACCTGCAGAACCAGAAAGTGCCAACATGATGAGAGAAACACAAATAGTGAGTAGAAAGCAGGAAAACTTCAGAGGGGGGAGAGTTTTTCACAGGGCCAACCCTCCTCCCAGTCAGTAACTCCGCCCTCATTGCCTGTGTCAGTTCCAAGTTCACCACCTATGCTCAATCACGTTGAAGATGGAGCTTCACAATCATCTTGGAATACCCCTTTCAGAGTTAGAGTGAACTTTAAAGGAACAGCTCTGGAGGCCACACTTGACACAGGTGCGTCGCTTTCAGCAGTAAACGCAGACCTGATACCCGAAAAGACCCAAAATATGTCGTTAAAGAATCAGTGGCATTCCCCACCCATAAGACTGGCCAACGGCACCGACTGCAATCCGTTAGGTGTAACCTGGTTGACCATTGGATTTATGGGCAAGTCAGTCTATCAACGATTTGTGATAGTGCAGGACCTCTCATCCCCCTTAGTTCTTGGAATGGACTTTATGACTCGCACTTCACTAACAATTCATGTCCCAACCAGAACAGTAATTGTGGATGACAATTCCCCATTTCTGGATGAACCCTGTGAAAATGACTTTGTGGAGGCTGATCTTGAGTGTGGAATGATGACTCTACAGAACACTCCACAGCTCTCACTTAAGGAAAAAGTTGAAGAAGCTAACTTGAATCCTGAGGAAAAAAATGGACTGTTAAAGTTGATAGATAACTACAGTGATCTGTTTGATGGTCATCTAGGTCACACTTCTCTGACAGAACATGTCATTGTCACTGGGGATGCAAAGCCAGTTAACCCTATCGCACCTCCCCAGCTAAAAAGCAAATCATTGAAGAGCAAGTACAAAAGATGTTAAAGGAAGACATCATTGAACCTGCGTCTGGACCATGGGCGGCTCCTGTGGTCATTGTGACCAAACCACTCCGTGAACCACGGTTTTGTGTTGACTTCCGGGGCTTGAATCAGCTGACTGTGAAAGACTCTTACCCACTACCACGAGTGGATGAGTCATTGGACTTTTTATCAAGAGGAAAGTTCCTGACAACATTAGATCTTGCTCGAGGTTACTGGCAGGTCCCCATTGGCGAACAGGCTAAACCTAAGACTGTTTTCATCACGTATTGTGGCCTGTTTCACTTCAAGGTCCTTCCTTTTGGTCTATGTAATGCTCCTGCGACCTTTCAGCGACTTATGAACAATGTTCTAGCTGGCCTGATTTATAAGTCGTGTGCAGTGTATCTGGATGATATTGTTGTCGCATCACCAACTTTTGAGCAGCATCTACTTGACCTAGAGGAGGTCCTTGACAGGCTTAAATCTGCTGGCCTCTCATTGAAACTGAGCAAATGTCAATTCTGCCTTTTGGAACTCACCTTCCTTGGCTACCGTGTCACACCATCTGGCATTCATCCTGACCCTGACAAGGTGAGAGCTGTGACTGAGTTTAAAGTGCCAACCACGACAAAGCGGATGCGACAGTTTCTTGGCTTAACAGGCTACTACCGCCGCTTTGTACAAGATTATGCAAGTCATGCAGAGCCACTCTTCACCCTCACTAAAAAGGACGGGCCGTTCAACTGGACCAACGAGTGCAAAGCAGCTGTCGACTTTCTAAAACATTCCATAACTTCGGCACCAGTGCTAAAATTCCTGGATTTTACGTGTCCGTTCTTCATCCACACTGATGCATGTGATGCTGGACTTGGAGCAGCATTAATGCAGAGGGATGAGAACGGCAAAGATGTAGCTGTGGCTTTTGCTAGCCGTTCACTGCATAGGTCAGAAAAACCCTATTCAACTCCAGAAAAAGAATGTCTGGCTCTTATCTGGGCATTGGAACATTTCCGTCCTTATGTCGAAGGTTTACATGTGACTATTTACACTGACCACAGCAGCCTCAAGTGGTTGATGTCTCGACCAAATCCCTCTGGTAGGCTTGCCAGATGGTCTCTACGCCTTCAAGACTTTGACTTCAGCATCATCCACAAACCGGGAGAACGTAATAAGGTGCCTGATGCCCTTTCACGTAATCCCCTCCCAGATGTGGACACACCCATGGATCTTCTTCCTCCCTATGCCGTGATTGGAAGCATGGATCTTCGTGCTCTGCCCGCTGTAATTGTGTCGGACCGTCCTCATGATCGTCAGTTGCAACTGGAGGACCCAGTCACAGCCAACTTACTCTGCCAACTTGAAAATGGCCAACAGAGTGAGGAGGATAACCAAGATCTCCAAAAGTTCATTGTACAAGATGGACTCTTATATTTCATTGATCCGAAAACAAAGTGCGGTCTTCACCCACTCAAGCAGATTAAACTTTTAGCTCTAACCGCACTCCGTAGTTATCTGCTCAAGTATTATCATGACCATCCTACAGCTGGACATCTGGGTGTTGCAAAAACTCTGGCACGCTTGCGTCTCAGGTTCTTCTGGCCAAACATGAACTCTGATGTAAAGAAATATGTGGTGTCATATCGTTCGTGCCAAGTCACTAAACCGACTCAAAGAAAACCAGCAGCCCTCATGGTCCCAATCCAACCACAGAGACCATGGGAGTACACGGGTGTGGACTACATCGGCCCACTCCACCGCACACAAATGGGAAATGCATATATCCTTGTTTTTGTGGACTATTTCTCCAAATGGATTGAAGTGAGTGCTGTCAGGGAAGCAACTGCTCGAGTTGCTGCCAATAAGTTCATCAACGACATATTTGCCCGACATGGTTCCCCAAAATACCTTATTTCAGACAGAGGAACACCTTTCATCAGCAACCTGTTTGAACATGTTGTGTCAACACTTGGAACTGAGCACAGAATGACAACTGCCTACCATCCTCAAACTAATGCAACTGAATGTGTAAATCGCACGTTGAAAACAGCCATTTGAGCATATATTGAGGACAAACACACTTCTTGGGACAAATATCTTCCCCAGGTTTGTTTCGCGCTGCATACGGCACCTCATGAAAGTACAAACCTGAGTCCCGCAATGATGCTCTATGGACGAGAGTTAGACACTCCCTTGGACCTCATCACTCAGCCGTCGTGGGAAGGAATGGACGACCCTGAGACTTCTTACCCAGATCACCTGAGAGCCTCGATTCAAGATGCTCATGACCATGCTCGTACAGTTCTCACAGAAAGTCATAGAAGGCGAAAGCATTACTATGATCTAAGACGACGCCCAATCTCTTTTAAAGTCGGAGATCTGGTCAGAGCAAAATCACACCCAAAGTCGGATGCATCATCTAACTTTTCAGCAAAACTGGCGCCTCTCTACATGGGTCCCTACCGTGTCTACAAAAAGATGTCCGACGTGAACTATTGTCTAACCAAGGTGGACACTGGAGAGAAAGCTGGAGTTTTTCATGTTGCAAACCTTCAACCATTCTACACCTGGGCTACAGCTTCATCTAACAAACACTCAAAGCAAACCACTTCTGCAGATTTGGTTTCCATTTCACCAGACAACAGTTTTTCCCCGGCTCTTTTGGACCCAGAGCCTGACTATGATGTCGACGCTGATATCGTCTCTGATGACGTCTCTGATGACGTCTCTGATGACGTCCCAGTCAAAACTGATTGGGAATATGCGGATCCTGTTCCAGCCTTTTTGGACCACGACCCTGTCCAAGACACTGACACTGCTTTGGAGACGGCTCTTAACAGTTTTCCCCCTGCGGACGATGGGTGTGCTGCTGGTGTCTCTTATAATTTTAGACCGAGACGTGTTCCGAGGGTCACCACTGACTGGTCAGTCAATAGATGGACCAACCCTTTTCATACCTCCAGGTTTAACCTGAAGTGACCTTGTTTGAACTTTGTTTTGCTAGTTTCAGTAGTGTTCTGTGACTGTCACTTACGTTTTGTTCGGGTCATGTTCAAACGTTTAACACGTTATGCTAAGGGTTCTAGCATTTTCAAAAGACAAAAAAAAGGAATTTCACTTTTGTAATCGTCCTGCCTGCCTTATTTTTTTGTTTTTACAGTACTCGTCAAAGTAGATAATGCCGTTGTTGAAAACTGCCATGTATGTCGGCTTTTCAATATTATGCTGTATATTCCCGGTTTACTTTTAACAACTTATCCATGTATGGAGGTTTGTTAAGTATTGACTGTGCCTTTGCTGTGTTCGGCTGAGGGCAGCCTATTCTGACCTGGGGGGAATATGTAACAGTCGTAATTGTGTAGTATCTCTTTAAGACATTCTAGTATCTCAGATGACGTCATGTATGCGTCGCTGTTTCTTTTTAGAGAACGTCTGAGAAACCTGCTACAGTTGGATATTGTAACAGTCGTTACAAATTGTTACAATACCTGGACTGAGACGGACATATAACTCTCTTATGTTAGTGACGTTACGGGTTGCTTTGAACTCTGCTTATTTCATGTGTGAACGTGTAGCAGCCGTTCAACCGGGCTTGTAAGGTTGGTGAAGAGCGTTTTATTAAAGGACAACACTGTGGAATTCTCAGTACCAGTGTAGTTGTGAGTTTCTAACCGTCCAGTCGAGTCTACCGCCTCCTCTCCTCCCTTAAACACAACCTGAAGCGTTACAAGGGAGCGGGAGATCGACAGGCGGATTGGGGCAGCGTCTGCCGTGAAGCGGGCGTTGTACCGGTCCGTCGTGGTGAAGAGAGAGCTGAGCCAAAAAGCAAAGCTCTCGATTTACCGGTCGATCTACGTTCCCACCCTCATCTATGGTCATGAGCTTTGGGTCATGACCGAAAGAACGAGATCACGGGTATAAGCGGCCGAAATGGGTTTCCTCCGCAGGGTGGCTGGGTTCTCTCTTAGAGATAGGTCATCCAGGAGGGACTCAGAGTAGAGCCGCTGCTACTCCACGTCGAGAGGAGCCAGTTGAGGTGGCTCGGGCATCTGATCAGGATGCCTCCTGGACGCCTCCCTGGTGAGGTGTTCCGGGACTATGTCTCTCGGCTGGCTTGGGAACGCCTTGGGGTTCCCCTGGAGGAGCTGGAAGAAGTGGCTGGGGAGAGGGAAGTCTGGGCCTCCCTTCTGAAGCTGCTGCCCCCGTGACCCGACCCCGGATAAGCGGAAGAAAATGGATGGATGGATGGATGACACAGTTCGGGAGACTGGCAGCATTGCAGAGCAGAAGGCTCTGCCATGTTGCCATATTCAGTCCATGTATTGTCCGGGGCTCAGCACCCGTAGCAACAGAAACAGTACTGAATAAATGCAAGCTCACTGACTCAGGACTTGATAATTCTACTAAGACGACTTACATAATACAGACGAGAATAGACAATACGACAAACGTTAGACAAGGACCCGTCAAGAGACAAAGACAACAGGTGGACTTAAATACACAGGGAGTAATCAGAGGAACAGCTGGGAACAATCAAGGAGGAAGACAGGACAGCACAGACACTCACAGGAAACAAAACCCAGAAATAAACACACAGAAAAACTCAATTCATGACAATAATTGCAGTTTACTAATTTGTATTTGTGAACAAACAGATCTCAAACTCAATGATTAAGCTCAGCATCAGATTGTAGCTATGATAACAAAACAATCTAACTATGAATATTGTTTGAACTTTTACAAAGTGAACTCTCCAGCTCCTTAAAATCTTACCTTTAAATGTTAAACAATTTAAAACGTTTAATTTAACTATGCTGAAACCATTAACTCAAATTCAGCAGCATTTATAATTCTAACAAATAAATATTACATTTATGTACCTGTGATCTGTGTTAAATTATTAGTATTTATGGGGCCCGGAAGGGCTGGGGGACCTTATTGAGCCACTGACTTGATTTGGATTAAACAGAAGTGCAAAGCGATATTCATTTTAATTGTATTTTTGATTAGTTGCTTTTAATTGTGGGTTTAAACAGCGTTTCACTGGCGATGTCTTCTCGTAACAGTAATATTTTTACATTTCCTGTCAACTTAAAATCTTTTAATACAAACCACCTCAATGTTCCGACTGCCAGGCTTAGCAAGTTTTCTGGGGGAAACCCTATAACATATGTGAATATATTATATTCACATATAGCCACATATATAGCACATATCAAGACATGTGTTATATATGTGAATAAAATATATAGCTTATAAACCAGGTGAGGTCCTGATACCAGCAGGACATCATAGACATCACTTTTCTTCAGGATTTCATACCACACTGCACTACAGTAACTAAACACAATGAGATTTTAACTAGTTGACTTTAAGGGATTGTGAAGTCAACTAAGTGCTAAAAATAAGGTAGCTACTACGTTTTAATTATATACATTAAAAGTACCTAGTGCCGATAACATACACATAGGACTTTAAAGGAGTCTCAAAAGTCCCAGACCCTTCCACTTCCCCGCCCTTTTTTACTAACAATTTACATTGAAGACTCCAACAACATAATGTTGTTGGAGTCTTCATCTTATCTTTCCTTCTTAATGCTAGTCTGATATTGAAGAGGCCCCTACTTTTGAGGACAGTATTGACATCAATACTGTCAGTCAGGGTCAGACCCCTGACTTAAAGGGATTGTTGCACTGCAGCACTAGCTTTTTTGTTAACTAACTTTGGATGTGATTTCTTGGATTAAACATCACAAACTATGTAGTTAACACAACTATATAGTTCCATACCTTTGACAAAGACTTGAGCTGTGGTCTCAATCATACCCAAAGTTGAGATGGCAACACAGGTATAGTTAGCAGATTGTTTAATATTGGTAAGCTGCAGGATATTACGGCCAAGGGGTAGCTCATCCTCCTGGGTCAGCTCCACTTCATCACTCATCCACTTGACCAAAGGCATTGGAGAACCCACTGCCACACATGTCAGGTTGACACTGCCAGCAGGCATCACCTCACAATTAGTGGGTGGGATGGAGAAACGAGGAGGCACACGCCGGACTGTGGACAGAAGGAATGAGAAGACATGATTCTGGGACATGGCTAAGTGTAGGTGCTCAGGTTGTATTGTGCACAACCTGAGCACAATACAACTGGTTGTGGTTAATAAACATGAATGAATATTAACGAGTGAGGCGACATACTGCTTGTATGTTGCCTCACAAGCAGTTTAGCTTCAATCCTGATGGCCAACTATTTCTTCCTGCGCAGTTGCCAAGTCTTCCCCAGCAGCCTGGCGGGCTCAGCAGACACAAAGTTCCTCCAGATGTTTGCTAATTGCTGCTGGCTAGTTTGTAAGAGTTGAATGGCAAAGTCAGGGAGAGGACTGCTTCTTAAAGTGGAAGCTCAGCTTAGAAACTGAAGCGCCAAGGAGGAGCTTCATGGAAAAGGCTTTGCTCAGTAGCACAAATGATCACAAATGATGTCAAATTTGTTAATTAATATTCCAGTTGCCTGGATGTTCAGACAAACACAGTATAAACAGAATGGCAACATCTGAAATGTTAGATGACGAGATCTCAGAAACTTAATTTCAACATACTTCAAAATAGAAACACTCTTGTAGACTGTTATAGAGTTTCTATAAGTGCCACATAAACTGCTTTGTTGCCCACACTTTATGGGAAGAGTTTTTCAGATTTCCATGTATATTTTTTTTTTCATATTCATATTTCAATTTTTTTGTGTATTTATTTTTGCACCACTATATCAAGGCAATTTCCTAGCCTGTGTATATGTTTACTGACAATGAATTGGTAGCTTAAAAAATTTACAAAATATATAATTAATGGAACTGAGCATTTTAAAACGGACTATTTAAAATAAGTGACAATAAAATTTGTGCAACAACAATGGAGATATGTTATTTAAATTAGTAAAACTATGCAAATAACTGTGCAGGATGTTATTGAGTTTGCTGGGAGCAGTGATGGTGTAGAGTTTAACAGCTGCTGGGAGCTTTAGCACAGCACAGCACACATTAGCTCTGGTTCAAAGCTGAGCTATACAGGAGACAAAAGAGAATTGTAGAATTAATAGAAATATCTCTCATTTCATGACTTAGTATGACTTAGTTGTATCACTGGAGAGCACATTTTTCTGGCGGCAGCTGTTAAAACCATCACTGCTCCCAGCAAATAGACTTTTTTCTGTTATTCTTGAGATTATTATACATGGTCTCATTTTCCAGTATAATTAACAAATAGAAATGTGTCATTTTGCACTTTAACTTTTGCATTGCCTCTTGCCTATGTAACATTGGCATTCTTTTAAAGTCAGTCCTTCAATTAATTATTTAATCATTCAATCAGTTGATCAGACATTCGTATTCGCAAAGGACTGTTATAAAAAATGAGCAACACAAGGTGGTTGACTCATTAATAATTAATGTGTCAACACTTGATATGAAGCATTCAGTTGAGAATAGGTTCATATGGAAATTGTTTTTAAAGAGGCTAATTTCACAAACACTGCATAGAAAAGCTACAAAAATAATTCTTTTTCACATAACATTACAAGGTAACAAAAGGCAACAACAGGCTCTAGGAGTAGGTCAAAGAAAGTGGGCATAAGTTAGTTATAGAGTAGATTAAAGTGCTGGGTAAGTGGCTGGGACGGGCCTGGGGCGCCTAGCAAGATGCTGGCACAGCACGGCTCCAGTCTGCCAGGGATTGAATTTAGGAGGGCAAGGAGTGAAAAATAACCAACCTTCTCGCTGATCTGAGCAGTTTGCAAAGTAGTTTAGAAGGAGTACAGTGATGATGGGGTTTGTGCAAAATTGGAATAGAAAAGAGAAAAGGGGAAGACAAGGAAAAACACAGTAAAGAGGCAAAAATATGCTTTTTCAAAGTATAATGAAAAAGAACAAGCAGAATTTGCACATAAGATTTTCTTTCTGAAAATGCAATGAAAAGCCACATTTATTAAATGTTATTTATATTACACACCACCAAGATGAAACTTGATATGAAGCATTCAGTTGAGAAGTTGCAAGATAGAAAGTTCTGAGTTTGTTCTGTCATCCAGGGTTTCCCCCATGGCGGCCCCCCATGCTTTACTAGCCCCACCGCCAGCCTAAGGCTTTCTTTATGTTTTTAGGAAAAAAAATTTTTTTTAAATAACCAGTTTGTTTTTTTGTTTGTTTTTTTGGATTGCAAGCGTCTCTGTTGCTCTGAGCGTTTCACTTGCGGAACAAATTTATTCCTAAAAGATATGTTTATAGAAGTTGCTTTCAGAGGTACGAGTGAGAATGATTTATATTTGTGAACAAAGAATTTTATGCGGCTTTTCCATCTCAACACGCTGCCCAGCGCCTGGCTCTGTCTGCGCTGATGAAGTTTATGTCTGTGTTCCTGGTTGGCCAGAAGGTTAGTGGTTAACGAACCAGCGCTAACCTCATCATGCTGGTTTTATATTAATTTATTATTTTTAAGGCGCTTTCGCACTGCACGGAAGGGTACGGAACGGAACGGTTCCGAGCGTGTTCGCATTACAACTTGCAACCGGTTCCACCCGGCCCCATGGAGCCACAAGAGCTGTGGTTCCAATCGGGCCGGCCAAGCGGTTCTGCTTAGAACCAGCAGCTGATTGGCCGCTGGTTGTTATATAGAGTTAGACGTTGATTTTCCGTTGACAGCTGCCTCTCACTAAACTGTATTTCATTTTATAAAGAGTGCTCTTTTCAATATGTTTATTGTTAGTTTTAATTAGCAGTGGATTCGTCTCAATATAGTGCAATCACCTGGTCTAATGATGAGGTTTTTTTTCCTCCGCCTACTCTCTGATGAACGAGTACAGCCAGCCGCTACATCGAAACCATTGTTTAGTTACAAAGAAAAGTTACGTCCGATGGCGACCTCAGTGTAATGCGAACACAACAGGGCTGGAACCGTTCCGTACCGTGAAAGCGGCTTTAGTATTATTTTTCTGGTTACACGATGCATCAAACCATATCAAATGCTTTGTCCACTTAGTCAGCCAGAGTTAATGTGTGTGGCTGCGTGGAGATTTAGAAAGTCGTACCAGTTTCAATGACCAACCTAAAAAGCAATAAGTTATAATATATATTTATATGTAAGATTTTACATATTAAACAATTTACATGTTAAACAATTTAACATTTTTATTGTATGTATGCTGAAACCATTAAATCAGATTTGGCAGCATTGATAATCTCAATAAACAAATGTTACATTTATGTATCTGTGGTCTTTGTTAAAATATTAGCATTTATTGGCCCCTGAATCCCAGACTGGGTGGGGGAGGGGCTTAAGGAGCCACTGACTTAATTTTTATTAAACAGAAATGCAAATGATTGGTATTCATTGTATTTTTTGATTTGTTGTTTTTGAGATTAGTTGTGGGTTTCAATAGTGTTTCACTGGTGATGTTTTCCAGTAACATTTAGTTACCCAGTAATTTTTTAACTTTTCCTGGTTGATGGACCGCCTCGGCGCCCCGACCACTGGCCTTAGCAAGTTTTCTGTAATCCTTTGTGTTGAAAAAGACTGCTGTAGAACTGTTTTTGTATCTGTCAGATTAGAACATGGCTGAAAATAAAAAAATATAAAAAGGGTATGGGGAATAAAGGACAATAGTGGGACCCACAGACAGTTCAGGCCTCAATTTCTTTTTTTCTTTTTCCTAGAAAGAAATTGGTCTTCAGTCCATCACTCAACCTCCCAGTATTTAAGCACTTCATTGTCTATCACTACTTGCTGATTCTGACCAACCCTCATCACATTCTCATGGTCAGATGATGACATCACCTTAGCCCCGCCCACTTCCGACAGGAAGTCACCTGTTTTATCTACTGTATGTCTTACTTGTACTGTGTTATTCATATGGAATTAATCCTCCTCCAACCTGACATAAAATGACCTCTGATGAACTCTGTCAATGCTGGCTGACCCGTGGGGGCGTGGCCAAATGGCAGTCCCTGGCCATATGCACACGATTGTCTCTAAATCACACACGCGCCTCCCGATTGGCACCAAACTAGATACATATGACCTTTGTTCACTGCTAAAGAGCCCAACGGGATTGAATTGTAATTTGACTCCAGGTCATTTCATCAGCAATATCTCCGCTCTACATTGACGGATCTGCACCAAATTTGTGGTGGGTCACCAGGGAACCATGCCGAGCTCAGTGGTGCGTATGCCCTGGCGAACACGCGCTTAAACTGCGCGAGAGCGTACGCGGTGGCAGGCGGGCGGCAGTGCTGGATCTCCCACGGTGGCTATAGGCCGGAGCGGCGCTTGGCTGCAAGGGCCGCTTGAGGCTCTGCGGAGCTTTAATTGATATTGGTGTAGACCAAATCTAGTGTGTTTTCCCCTCTGGTTGGAAAATCCACATGTTGATGGAAATTAGGAAGAACAGTCTTTATGTTAGCCTGGTTAAAATCTCCAGTAACAAAAAAAACATTCTTCCGGGTATATGGATTGTCTGTCACTGATGGTAAGGTAAAGAGTACTCAGTGTTTGGTTAATGTTGGCACTGGGCTGGTTGTAGACAGCAAAAATAACGGTTGTGAATTCCTGGGGTAGGTAAAAAGGTCTACATCCCACTATCATGAACTCAATGTGTTCCTAACAGAGTGCTTTGCTCTCAGGCTGCAGGTTTTTGTGGTTCCTAAAAAGTAGAATGGGAGGCAGATTCTTCAGTTATCAATCTCCCCTTCTGTCTCTCAGTTTTAGTCTGTGTGGTAGGCACCCTGTCTATTTTTAAGACTAGATTTAAAACCTTGATTTTTAATAAAGCTCATAGTCTGGTATCAAACTCCAATCCTGGAGGGCCACTGCCCTGCAACTTTTAGATGCACCACACCTGAATATACCTGCTAATGACCTGCTAATTAGGTCATTAGCAAGGCTCTGGAGAGCTTATCTACACAAGGAGGTAATCAAGCAATTTCATTTCAGTGTTTTGTACCTGTGGCACATCTACAAACTGTAGGACTGTGGCCCTTGAGGACTGGAGTTTGACACCCCTGGGCTAAGGTGTCATGATTCTTGGGTGTTTGGGTTTTAGTTTGTGGTTTTTGTTATGATGTATAGTTTTTGCAATATTCGTTTTTTTTCTGGAAGGTCTGTTTTCATAAATTATTCTGCCATTCCCCTTCCTGAATAGTTTCTTTTGGTGTTAGACTATGAAAAAACTTAAACTAGAATAAAATGTCAGTTTCTTTTACTTCTTGCTCATCAGGTTTTGTCACAAGTAAAGTAATGTGATTTTATTTATATAGCACATTATATAGCACAACAAGGTAATTTAAAGTGCTTTACATGAATTCAAAGGAATACAAAAAAATGAGTCATGTCACTCACCTGCTTCATCTGATATTTAAATTCCTGGCTTTTCTTTGTTCATTTCTGGATTCTGTGTTCTGATTTGCTCAGTTTCTTGCTTATGATAACCCTATGATTGTACCTTTTGTGTAAGGTCTGTGTAACTTCAGCTGATTCCAATTGTCTGCACTTTTGTCCCCCAATACCTAAGCTTTTTCAGCCAGTGTGGCATAGTTACTTTGAAAAAGTAACTTGGATTACTGATCACTTGAAAGTAACTAATTACTTTTTCAGCAACTGCTGACAACAACCCTCTGCCACCTCTTTTGTATAAAAATTACATTGAGCTTTGCCAATACTTACTTAATTGCAAGTTACTTTATAATGCTAACATCAACAATGTATCTCCACCTACTGTAACTGAAGGGGAGATTGTTTAATGGTTACAACAGCGAAAAAGAAAAAATACCAATACCAGCAATAATTTGATTCTAAATCAAGAATCTCTTGATTGTTCCACTCAGGTTCTGTCCCAATCCTTAGTTTTTAACTTTCAGTCTGTGGCTTTTAAACTGTACAATAGGTTTTTCATGCACCATGTGTTTACCGTTTGTTTTTATTAATGGTTAGGGTTAAGGTCTATTAAGTATTCATGATGAATACTTAATAGACTTTCCACTCTGTTTATATTGCTACACTCAAGACAACTTCACTCTCCAGTCTTCCTCCAGACTCTGGCACCTTGATTTCCGAATGACATGCAAAATTTGCTTTCATCCGAAAAAAGTACTTTGGACCACTGAGCAACAGTCCAGTGCTGCTTCTCTGTAGCCCAGGTCAGGCGCTTCTGCTGTTGTTTCTGGTTCAAAAGTGGCTTGACCTTTGACCTGGGGAATGCAGCACCTGTAGCCCATTTCCTGCACACGCCTGTGCACGGTGGCTTTGGATGTTTCTACTCCAGACTCAGTCCACTGCTTCCTCAGGTCCCCCAAGGTCTAGAATCGGTCCTTCTCCACAATCTTCCTCAGGGTCCGGTCACCTCTTCTCGTTGTGCAGCGTTTTCTGCCACACTTTTTCCTTCCCACTGAGGTGCCTTGATTCAGCACTCTGGGAACAGCCTATTGGTTCAGAAATGTATTTCTGTGTCTTACCCTCTTGCTTGAGGGCGTCAATGATGACCTTCTGGACAGCAGTCAGGTCGGCAGTCTTGCGGTTTTGAGTAATGAACCAGGCTGGGAGTTATGTTTTGTTAAAAAAATAAATTTAAAATATGCTAGTTGTAAAAACGTAACCATACATTCAATATTAGATCAAATGAATGGTGTTTTAAATAAGAAAATTCACTACAATCCATGGTTCAATTAGCGTAATCTCTTAAGTAGGATATTTCTATTGAAACATATTACACTAAGTTGAATTAAAATAACTTAGCTTGTAGTTCTCTATAATAGCGGTTCTCAAAGTGGGCGGTACCGCCCCCCAGGGGGCGTTCAGAGGACAGCAGGGGGCGCTGGCGGACATTTTTACAAAAGGGGGGCGCTGGGATGCCTTTGGGGGGCGTTTGGTCGAAGGTAAACTTTACACCTTAAATCCACAACAACACCAGTTTAGACTTTGAGCAACTTGGTAAAACTGTATTGTGTAACATTAAACCATGCTTGGCTGCAACTGTATTGATGGCAGCTCTTCTTCTATTCAGTGTTTGTAGCTTCTGTTAGCTTCTTGGCGCAGCTCCGTTCTCCTGATACTGGTAGCTAAAATCACGATACCCTCACTGTATCCCTCTGAAAAATGAACCCATTTAAATCAAGAAATCCCTCCATGGGTGATACCACGATAGAGAGCCTTCATTTTATAGCGTTAACACGGTGCTGTAAGTGGTCCGGTATGAAACGGGGTGATAGAACAACACAGCACTTTTAAATTTCAATAATCAGAATGCAGAAATTGTTTCCGTTGTTTTAAAAGGTTTATGTCAGTCTGCCTTTTCCCCATCGATACGCTTCCCGACCGCCCTGCACCTTAGGGGTTAAAAAAAAAAAGAAAAAAAAAAGAAGCAATGCACATAGCGCAAAACTCTGAAACAGGAGAAGCGGGACATAAAACGGAGCGACGAACTAGATGTGAATTATGGCATAAAAACAGAGAATCCAACGCTGAACAGTGAAAAAATCAACACATGATGTGAAACACATGACGATTAGGAGGCACAGCAGGTGATGAGTGAAGATTACTGATGGTCAATAAACGATAAAATAAATGTAGCAACAGGAAAGAAACTAAAGTGGACATAACAATAAACCAAGAGAGGATAAAACTAATCAAATGAAACTAAATGGAAATGAATGAAGAACAAAATGCAAGAATAAACTAAGAAACTAAAGTAAATACAGAGGAATAAACTGGTATGGCAAGACCTTTAGAGCAATAATACAGAGGACTGCATTGCAAGAATAAACAGACACTATTTCCACATAAAAGTTAAAATAATATTGTTGAGACCACATCTCAACATAAGTTATTTACTGTTATGGTCTTTATCACTTATTTATGTTTTTAATTAGATTTGATATATTTATTTCTTCAATATTATTTTTCATGTCAGTGTTAATGTCATGAGGCTGATGACTCCATGACACTTTCAATTTGACTCATTAGGATTTGATTAAGAACCAGATTTGTTCTTTGTAATTTCTGTCCAGTAAAACTATTAATCTATAATCAATAGACAGATCTATATAAAGATATAATCTATGTTTCTGTCTCATATTTGTTTGGCATTAAAAGGACCTGGAACTTTTGTTTTTCCACTGAAAACTCTGGTTTTCACAATAAATGCCATGTGGGTGAAGTTTTATGGATGATACTCTGATGTCCCATTCTCCTGAAGGCAGCACAGAGCTGCACCACCAGAAACTGACAAACACTGAAGAGAAGAAGAGTTATGATTAATGTAGTTTCAGTTCTATCCATGTTTTAATGTTGCAGAGCTATTTTGCAAATAGTTCAAAGTTTAAACTGGCATGTTGAACATCTTTTATCTGGTCATTTTGTGGAATATTTAACAACTAGAAAATGGCACAAAATAGGAATATTTCTTCCACTCTGATTGGCTGCTGTTACCAATTTTAACTTGAATGTTCGTTGCATTTTTCATAGACGCCTGTGAAAATAATTTCTATTCCCATGACTTTTTTGTTCTCTGGGAAATTATCTTGATGATAAATACAGAAACAAGCATAAAACTCAAAACATCTACAATAGTGATAGTAATATTAATGATAAAATAATAGTCAGTGCAAAGTAGCCTAAATCCTTGGTGGGGGGCGGAGAGGGACCTGGATAAAGGCTGGGGGGGCGCTGGGCTGAAAAAGGTTGAGAAACACTGATCTAGACATTTAAACACAGCTAGTCTCTCCGTGGACTGAGCAGGCATTCACAGGGTGTCGTGGCTGTGTGTGAGTTTAACCTTTTGACCACTTTACAGCTGGTTTAAAACAATCTGGTCCTGCCAACAGAGTAGAGCTCATAAAAACATCTGTCTTCATTCAAAAGAAAATAACACTTCTTTGATCTTAAAAAACAGGTTTTTACTGGAACATAGTCAACTAGATTAAAGTGATCTAGCTAAGGATACTCCCCTAATTTGAATACAGCAGAGAAGGGAAACATGTCCTCCCTTTAAAAGTACAGGACCCAGAACATTAACTTCAGATCGCTTCAGGGTTACCCGAGATGCTGTGTCTGGGGAACTGTGTGTCGGTGAAATGGTTCCCCGTGAGCTTGTCTTGGTGTGTGGATGTCTGTGGATTGAGGTAAATATTGAATTGGATGCTGGTCTGATTTTATTAAGTTTTATCAGTTTCATCTAATAAATGTTATGTTTGGACTTGGGAAAACGTTTGTCTTTGTCTTTATGGTTCAGCTGATACGGTGACGACATCAAGGAATCCGGGCAGAAGAGAGAATGAAACGAGTCAAAAGATTTAAATTCTTCTTCTGATTAAAATTAACAGTTTTCATGAGCTCTGTGCAAAATTATCAGTATTAAAACAATAAAAGAAATTAAATATTTCAGTTGGTGTGCAATGAATCTAAAATATATGAGTTTAATTTTTATCATTACATTATGGAAAATAATTAACTTTATCACAATATGCTAATTTTTTGAGAAGGACCTGTAGACCCGACGAGGAACAAAAGACACAGGTGGGTGTAAATACACAGGGAGTTTAATAAAGGAACAAGACACACCTGGGAAACAATCAAGGGAAGAAGAGACCGGACGACACAGAGACTCACAGGGACACAGATCTAAATAAACAGAAAAACCTAGAAATGAACACCCTGAAAACACAGATCCCAACAAGTTCTAGCAGAGATACTATGAAGGGAAATTGTAAGGTTATGTGAAATTATAAAATAAACTTCAACACAAATATAGTGCAAAAAATTGTACAATGTTCAAAGTGTAAAACTGACATTGTACCAACTTATGTCCTTTCCACTCTAAATTAAAGCATACTCAGTGCTTTAAGTGTTCTGGTGTGCAACGGCAGATTGCAGCCACTACTGGAAATTTAATACCACTATGTATCTGGATTTTTTTCCAGCATATGTTGCTTATTGGGACTTTTAAAGGTGTTACATCCGTCTGCATTTCCCCATCGATATGTGTTCCCTCTACAGTTCTGTCCAGTCAGCAAAAATATGCAGGCATAATTAAAGCATATTCAGTGCTTTAAGTGTTCTGGCATACAGCTTTTTGTAAATTTAACACCACAGCTTACCTGGAATTTTTTCCAGCGTGCGTCGTTTACCTGGACTTTTACAGATGTTATGTCAGTCTGCAATACTATCAATATGTGTTCCTCCTACATCTTCCAATGAGCTTGTAGCAAAAACATGCTGCAAAAACATGCATGCTTATTGGAAGCTCACTTCTGGCCCATGACTGGAGCTTTCTGCTTCAGGATGACTATGGAAACTGTGAAGGCTCAAACATTCTGTCTCTGCAAGTCCTCCACGCAGGTCAAAAGTAAGATAATATTGCTAAAGTGCAAAGGGCTTGCACTTTTTCTCAACAGGTCTAATGTTGAGAAAAAATATATTTTCCAAAAGGAAACCATAACACTGCCCATTTTGTTTGTCTTGTCACTACTTTGTTTTTAAGGATCTTTTACTTTTATGTTTACTTTTTTATGTTATGTTTCATGTCCATTTAACAGCATGAGGCATGGTGTTAATAAAAGTGGCTTCATGACATGTTAAAATTGTCTCGTGGATTTTAGTTAGTGTATTCTTTGCGATTTCTGTCCAATAAATCTATAAATCTATTGATCAGTAGACACAGAGGTATATAAAAATATCATTTATGTTTCTGTACCAGAACTTGTTTCCACTGAGCACTGAGTTGAGAAACCAGAGCAGATACCACTTCTGCTCTACCAGAACTAGTAATGTGAATTGCAGTGAGAATGGGTAATTCAGTCTGAAATCTTACCTCGAACATAAAGGTTGGCAGGACTAGAAAAGCGAGTGCCAGCGCTGTTCACAGCTACACATTCATACTTGCCCTGGTCAGACTCATCACTGTTTTCAATCTGAAGTGCTCCTGAGAAGAGAAGCAAATATATTATAATTCAGATCTACATTACATACTGATATACATGCACATAAATACAAAGACTTTAAAGTTTGAAGTGTCACTGACAAAACTTTGAAACTATGCATAAATTATCATACATTTTAGAGCAGCACCGATATTAATATTTGTATCCTCCTGAAATTGTCAAAAATTCCAGATTGAGTTTAGGTGACAACGGGCCTGATCCATAAGAGCTGATCTGTTCAATCTAATTATGCTATGTGCTCTGCTGAAGTGTGGTGAACATCGCCACAGCAATGTAAAGCATATGATGTACACATATATAGTATACCCGATATTTGCGCACTTATGTTAGCCGTAACCAGAATTTGAAATTAATTGAAATGTCAAATTTGACTTTATTTTGAAAAACTAACACCCAGCATAACACCGGCTCCTGCCTGTTCAGCCTGTTTCAATGGTTGCAAGGGAAAACCAAGAGTTGATTATTATACCGGGATGTATTAGCTATTCACATGCTTTTACTTTGGTTTTGGACGATATGTTTCATGTTGTAAGTAAGCACATGGCTTACTTACAACAAAAGATGCTTTGGAGATGACAACATCCACCATAAAAGACACCAGACAAGAAAACACCAGTTTTACAATTTATATTTATATTTTATTGCAGGAGGAATTCTTATCTAAAGGACTACGTTTCTCAAGGTGAGTTGCATAGCTTCCATTGTTTTTAGAACACTATTATTAGCATTGAACAGGAGCTGGTGGGGAGCGGCGTCTGTAACACCAAAAATAAAATAATTATGTTGGGTCTTCTTCGGGCTCAATTAAAACATTGTCTAATATGTTATATATTTTTTCCACTTATTTGAGGAAATCCCAAGTCGCTCCCAGCCAGCTTAGAAACCCTCCAGTATGTATTTAGGTATGGTTAAATTCCACAAGGGTTCAGGGTTCACAGACAATTCTGTAAAAAAAGCTAACAAGACAACAGCTCACAGCCTTAAAGAGTTCCAGGATTATCTAGGTCATATCTAGGTCAACATGTTGACCTAGACATGTTGTAATTTAACTAAAATAAATGCTGTTTGTGATACCAGTGGCGCAAAAAGTGGGTATGCAGCGTATGCAACGCATAGGGGCGCAGCACCAGAGGGGGCGCCAAAACCCCGTCTGGAGGGGGCGGCGTGCCGATGATGTTTACCCATACACTTCAGCGCGCCTTACGCTCCTTCACCTCGTTGTACAACGTATTGTCGCCCCGCCGGGGGTACGGGGGAGGGGAAGGGCCTCAGGTCCTTAGCCCTGGCCTGACGTACCTTCCTTCAGGGGGGGGGGGGGCATTTATGTTTTCGCATCCACCTGAATAATGTGTAGTTGCGCCACTGTGTGATACACCAAAACTTCATAACTTCAAAAATGTAAATCTTTTGTTATATTTTTCACTGATGAAGGTCGCCATTTCTAAACCTGCTAGGTTGATGAGTTTAGTGCATTCTGAACTGAAATCTATAGAGTAAACACAGGAAGGCTAACTTTACCTGAGTTGTTGTTTATCATGTTTTACTGGTGTAATTTTAGATAATGCCACAATGTGTCACTCCATTGTAACACATTGTCACAATGTTTTATTACTGCCAGCTTTATTACTGGCGGTAATGAGACAATTAAATGTGGAGAGACTCAGACGGAGAGAAACGATAATTAAAATTGTTTATTGATATGAATTAATTCAAGTTCTTTGGCTCTCGGATCCCAGCGGAAGACAATGTGTTGCGAAATGCAATAAGCTTGGATGAGCATTTCCAATGCAGATTAGGGATGTCTTCCCCCCTAGCCCACTCAGTGGAGGTCCTAGAAGGCTGTAGGCATGGAGAGCCAAGACCATGGAGAGAGATGGGGTGGAGGTCGGTTGAGCATGGCTGGAGAGTGGGTGCCGCCACGGCTAAAGGTCCTTATAAACAGGAAAATGATAGGTGATTGGCGAAGACAGGGCATGGTCCGATGCTGATAGGCTGACACGGTGATTGGATGATTCAGGTATGGATGGAGAGTCTTCCAGTTCGAATTTACACCTAGACTTCATTTCAATCTGGAGAGACTCAGACGGAGAGAAACAACAATAAAACAATAAAAGGGTTTATTGACATGAATAAATTAAAGTTCTTTGGAGCTCGGACCCTGGCACTTCCGGGGTCCGAAATGATGTGACATTGGGTTGTCTTCCCCCAAAAGTGAGAGCCGAGACCGATGCCGAGAGGTGGTGAAAGGGGGTGAGAGAAGGGACTAAACTAAAGCAGGACCTACGAACAGAACCTTAGGAATCTGAAGTGTTTCGGATAGTTAGGGATCATAATGTGGTGTTAGAGAGAGGATGGTGGTGATTGAAAACAGAGAGACCCACTGACCGGATGATGACTGAGGTGACCTGAAATGATGCGATTCTGGTTGATGAAGGCCAGCTTTTGGGGACATCATGATGCTGCAAAATGATTCAAACTGACATGAAGGTCAGCTATTGGCGACATGGCGATTATGCGAAATGACGCAAAGCTGGTAGATGAAGGCCAGCTAATGGGGACACACTGATGATGCGAAATGATGCAAAGCTGGTAGATGGAGGCCAGCTGTGACAATGCGAAATGATGTGAAGCTAGTAGAAGAAGGCTATCGTTGCAGCGTTCTATTGGGAACTTTGGGATGCAAAGTGATGCGAAGCTGGTAGATTAAGACCAGCTTTTGGGAATGCTGCAATGACGTGAAACAATGCGATGCTGGTAGATAACAGACAGGTACTAGAGAAGATGAAAAACTGGAAAAATATAGGAAATAAAATTACAGTGCAAAACGTGATTGAGATTTGAAGTGGGTGATTTTGTATAATAGCTGGACTGGACTGAACAAAGGCTCAGAGAGGGTAGCAGAAGATCTGAAATCAGAGACAGCTCATCAGCAAGGGTATTAAAATGACCAGGGCTATAACGAGCAAAGATAATAAAATTGATTGATGCCAATTGATGACATGAGACAGATTGGTAGAGGTTTGGCTTTATGGTTCGAACACGATGGCTTATTGTGGAGAGCGACGATGATGACTGCTTGCAGAAATGACCCCTCAATAAACAGGTTATGGCAGATTTCGTAAAATGCTGAGGGCTCAAGCTGTTGAAATGAAGGTTAGGCTTCAAGCTACGCTGGAGATTCTCCCAAAAAGAACAGGCTGAATTAGAATGGGATAATTAGAGAGGAGATGCCATCCTAGATTCCCAGCCATTAGGTGGTGCTGGCTCCATCCCCATATAGAGTTGAGCATATGGGGCAGTAATAAAACTCGATGAGTTAGATTATTGTAATTTTGGCATTTGAGGATTAAATTGTTTTTTTTTAATTATGTAAAGCTTTTGAACTTGTTAAAACGTGACGTGCCAATGAACTTTGCTTGGACCCAGGCAATGATGTTGGAGATTCAGTTCCTCCAGATGGGGCCGTGTGCAGGACAGCTTACGAGTGCTGATTGTTTGTTGGTGACAAACCTGCAAGAATGATGGTAGGTGCCTAATGACAATTGGCCCAGAAGCGAGACTGGAACAAACGCGTTTGAGCGTGGAACCTGGTAAGCTAGAGGCTGCATCAACCTAGCAGTGATAGGATGGCCTGGGAAATAATAGTATGCGGATTTTGGACGATCTTGTCTTCTGGCTTGCTCTGTTCTGCACATCCTGAATGAAACATGAAGCAACAATCAGCCACTATGCATTATGAATCTGGGAAAATTCCTATAAGTCAAACACCGAGACACATTCTTTTAAATTGAGGCTCTATTTAAGGTTGCCTTTGATTAGTAGTGAATAGAACACAGAACAAAATTTGATGTGAAACAATGATTGGATAATGGCCCTTGGCAAACAAGAATTTATGGCTTGTTTAACAATTGGTGAAAGCACTTGAACTGAGATGTGCCATGGAGGGATTATTAACCAACTTCTTTCAGCAGCCACTCTACTGCGCATCTCGCCTTCGCAACTGAGGCAAGGGAGGGATGCTACTATTTACTAATTAATTTATTCATTCATTCAGTTAAAAGTCCTGAAGAGTTTGAAGCACAGACGAAGTAGTGCATGCGAATAGGGCCTACATGTTCGGGGAGGGGATAGATTAATGAAAAGTTCCTGCATTTCCTAGCATTGCAAAAAATGAATGAGACATGTGAGACATTCATTTCTTACCCCAACAGCCCAAGGTGCTGATGAGTGGTCTAATAGTGGCTGTGCGGAAGTGAGAAAAGCTGATGATGCGGGTACTGTTGATACTTTTGAGAGCGGGTGCCACCATGGCTGAAGGTTGGAGGCATGGAGAGCCAAGACCCTGGAGGTGGAGAGGGGGTGATTGAGCATGGCTGAAGGTTGTTATAAACAGGAGCTTGATCGGTGATTGGTGAAGACAGGGCATGGTCCGATGCTGATAGGCTGACAGCACATGATGCGGTGATTGCATTAAGTAGGTGAGGCTGGAGAATCCTTCAGTTAGAATTTACGCCTAGGCTTCATAACAAAACAAAATAAAAACGTTGAGGTGAATCTGGTTCGCGTTCCACATGAAAAAAAAGAAGAGCGCAGTGGGAGAGAACCGGAACCCAACACAACTTCCGAAGAACCTACATTTGTGTCCACAACATTTCTTTCCAGAAGACTATGAGTCATTTGTATGAGCAAAACTGTCAAAGGCTCTAACAAGTGATCGTTACCTTTTACGGAGCTAAAAATAAATGCTTGCTGTTGTGCTGAGACAGAAGCTCTTTGAAATGCCACCTATCTTGACAGGACCAAGGCCAGACCCTGAACAACTGGTAGCAGAGCAGTTACACACTTACCGGATCAAACATGTCACTCGTTTCATTTATGTAGCTGGAGGTAGCAGCAGCAGCAAACAATTCCTATAGCCATTTCTGTCCTCTTCCTCGGTTTGTTTTCCTCATCTTCATTACTGCTCATAATGTCTACATTCCCATCAATTTAAACACGCTTTGGTTCAAACTGAAAAAGCTTAATGATGTTAATGATGTTACTGTTTTGGCTGGAAGGAGCTAGAGCAGTCAGCATAAGTGACTTGACAGTATGGATTATTGCAGCAGCTGCAGCTTGGACGGCTCTACGCACTGTGAGTACCTTGAGATTTTCTTTTAAATAAAAAAAGAAAATAGTTATTGTATGTGTAACGGTCGGTATTAATGAGTCTCCAGTAGTCAATCATGTTTCGATTAAATCCTTTATTCTGGAGGAGAAGAGTAAAACAATAAATCAACCTCATCTTCAAATCTCCTTGCACTCCAGCCTAAATGTGAAAATAAAAACAATGTTCAACCGAACTGAGCTGGATTAGCACCGGTTGTTCGCGCCAAAATAAAAGAAAGAACATTATAATAAAACTGGTTCTAAGAACCCACTATGATGGTAAAAATTGCAAAATAACACATTAACAAACAACAATAAACATCATATGGTAAAACTTTAACATAAACAACATCCGTACAGAAAACATATATCGCAGCAGTGAACTTTCCTGATTTATCCACAGCAGCGCGGAACAACGCTGTGAGGGAAAAGGGGGAAGTGGAGATGCTATGAGGGCTGGACCAAGCTACGGAAGCCCAGGAGACACAAACAAGGCAGAGTGCAGAAAGGCGACCCCCGCAGGCAAAAACATTATAACAATAACTAAATAAGATAAAATTTGCAAATTCTTAATATAAAATGAATTAGAAATTATCATTTTAAAAAAAGTACATTTGTAACTCTGTTACATATGTTTTATTGTCTAACCCTCTTTACTATTAACAACATTGTGGAGAAAAGAAGATATTTTATGTCAAAACATCTTGTACGTAGCGCACATCAGTGTGAGTGGGGTGGGAACACAAAAGGCTAAATCTTATTGGTTAGTTTAGTTTTGTTAATTTGGCGCTTTTTCTGTGAGCTAAAAATGAATGAACTCTGCACATTGTTCTAAGATCCCGCCTGAGCTTTTTAGCGTGCGCAGTTCTGACGGGGTCGCCAGTTTATTAGCCTTTTTGTGGTTTCACGAACTGAAAAGCTCACGGGTCACCTGTCTGACACCAGCAGATGCCGAAGAAAAGAAGTTAGACAGATCAGAGAGTAACACAAAACTATCACTGCACCTGACCAGCACAAACCTAAACCACAAAAACAGCTGACTTTTTTTTTTATTTTTTTTTTTACAAACAATCCTAAATAATAGAGACATGAAAGCGAAGCCTACCTTGTGATCCATGGAAAGACGGGGATGTTGATTCCCAGGTTCAAGTGGTGTCAGACGTCCAGAGGAGGAGATGTGATGGAACATTGTTTGCTTAATTTCTACTCTTTTGGGGAACGTTTTGACTAGATTAGAATCTTTAACCTGCAGTCTGAGACGTTCAGTAGGAGCAGCAGATGACCCGCCAGAACCGCGCACATGGTAAAAAGCTCAGCCAGGATCCAAACGACCGCTGTTAAAACTAGTGGGATCAAATGCCGCTCATTCATTTTTAGCTTACAGAAAAGCGCCAAGCCGCCAAATAAAAGTAAACTGTGACTTTTATTGTTCTTGTTGTCATTTTATCAACAAGGACAACAATGTGTCTGTTGCCCACCCCAACAGACTCGTTACGTACAAGATGTTTTGACACAAGAGTGGGTTTTTTTCTCCCCAATTTTGCTAATAGTAAAGAAGGTTAGATAATAAAAATTCCAGAAGTTATTTTCTTTTTTAAAGGAAAATCTCAAGGTACGCAGAGTGCATACAGCCGTACAGCTGCAGGTGGTGCTGCCCTCTGATAATATCCTACAGGCGTCTGTGCATAATTCTGAAATTTAACCCTAGAAAAGAGTTTTATACATACAGCAAATTATTTTAAATGTTTTATAATTCACTTAAAAAAAATTCTAAAAATAAACAAATGTTATTATTTCAAGGTAAAAACATTTAATTGAATAATTTGCTTTGGCAGTGCTCCCTAATGACAATTGATATTTTTAGAACTTGCTCACAGGTGACTAACGAGGTCCCCTCGGGCGACCGGTGTCCGCGGGCACCATGTTGGTTTCACGAACTGAAAAGCTTCAGTTCGTGACCTAGAAGAACCAGATAACCACCTCTCTTCATCCTTCAATCATCTCCTGAGGTTGATATGGTACAGAACATTTCATGATTGATTCAGTTTCTTATTGTGATGGAGATGAGGCAGTAAATGGAATCACCATGTTTGCAATCCCCAAAAAACGACAGTGATTTCTTGTCCTGGAGACGTATCTGATGTAACTCACAAAGTGCTCTCTCTAACCACTGATCAGCCAAATATTGACACTAGTTGTGCATGTTGGAGCCAACAATCTGGCAAAGCAAAAGTCTGAGATTCTGAAAAAGGACTTCAATATTCTTTGGAACACTATGGGAAAATTAAAAATGAAATTATTTCTCAGTGGTCCAATTACATCGCCTCAATGGGGAGACGAAAACCATTCCAGGCTGGACATGATAAACAAATGGCTGATTAAAACCTGCTCTGCCAGCTCAGTGACCTTCATCAATAACCTCTGGATCTACAATCTTAATACACATGGGATAAAGCTGCTAACTGCAAACCTTTTTCATTTTATCAACAAGGACAACAATGTGATCATCACTTCAGAAGAACAGGCTCAAGGATGTCTGACTAGGATGGAAGCCTCTGTGTATCAGGAGCAAACTATTCCAAAACAAGCTGATGAAACAACAACTGGGGACAGAGCGACTGGTTCCCCTCCTCCTTCCCCCTCCCTCTCTGCTCCTACACTCATTCACTGCATTCACAAGATACCTATGAAGAAATGTCTTCTGGACCAGAGTTTCTCAAATTTACGGATGGAATGAATCAACAGATTCGCCTCGGCACATCACTCCTCAGCACTCACGTAGCAGAATTCACTTCATCTAAGCCTCTGAGGATCCAGCACTATGCATCTCTGGGGTCTGAGACCGGGATCCAGATATCTTTACACTCGTCTTCCTCCAGAATGTGTCTCGCCCCCCGGCACTGCAAAACAGGACATTACATGCCGCTCAGCCTATAGCCACCGCGGGGGATCCAGCACCGCCTCCCACCTGCCACTATGCACGCTCTCGAGCAGTGTAAGCGTGCGTCCGCCAGGCCATGCGCACCAATCAGTTCAGCATGGTTCCCTGACGACAAACCAAAAATTTGGTGCAGATCGACCGATGTAGTGAGGAGATACCGATGTAGTGATGGAATGACCTAGGGGGCGCACTGGAGTCGATTTACAATTCAATGCTGTTGGGCTTTCTTGAAGATGAGCAAAGGTCATACGTTTCTAGTTTGGTGCCAATCGGAAGGTGCATGTGTGAGTTAGAGACAATTGTATGCATATGGCGAGGGACTGCCATTTGGCCACGCCCCCATAGGTCAGCCAGCATTGACAGAGTTCATCATCAGGTCATTTTATGTCAGTTTGGCAGATGATTAATTCCATATGAATAACACAGTAAAAGTAAGACATACAGTAGAGAAAACAGGTGACTTTCTGTCGGAAGTGGGCGGGGCTAAGGTGATGTCATCAATTGACCCTGTGAATGTGATGAGGGGTTGTCTGTAGTAAGACATAGGAGGTCTTATGCAGCTGTGACCTTCTACGTATGTGGAAGTTATCGCATCTTGATGTTTCATGGCGAAGTCAAAGTTTGGCACTTAGCCACACCCACCTGCTTAGATGTACAAAAATTCCTGTGATAACTTTTGACCTTTAAAGTCTCAACTCTCTGCTGACTGAGTTTGAAGTCTGTATCTCAAACACTGTAGGAGGAGTTCGATCAGATGCTTCTATGAAAGAAAGAAAATGGTGGATTTTAATCCAAAATGGCCAACTTCCTGTTGGGTTTTGACCATGGCTCCAAGAGAGGTTTTTGTAGGTCCTGACAAGATACACATGTGTACCAAGTTTCATATTTCTAGGTTAAAGCATGGCTTGGGGCTGATTATTTAAAAAATTCTAGGGGGCGCTGTAGAGAAATTAGGCCACGCCTATCAACGACTGTTATGGATTCCTGTTTGGGGATGAATAAGGATGCATCCTAGTGAGTTTGGTGCAACTAGGATCAAACATATGTAATCTAGAGCCAAACATATGGATACGGCGTTACAGGTCACTTTGCCATGCCGCCATTGCCACACCCTCCGTTGAAAACTCTTGGCGCTTTAAAGCAAGTGAGACCAACTTATCTGTCATCCAACACAGAATAATCTTGATTAGGTTGAGCGAGCCAGAGATGGAGCTTTCCAAGAAAAAAAAAGTACTTCCTGTTCTGAGAGGGCGTGGCTTAGATGGCGTCAGACATAGAATCGTAGGGGATCCAACCAGGATCACTCATGCCAAGTTTGGTGCCAATTGAGGGGGCACCAAAGAGCAGTGTGCTTTTCGTCCTGGTCGTTAAACACTGGACCAGCTCTACACCCTCAGCAGGGTCCTGGAGGGTGCATGGGAGTTGGCCCAACCAGTCTACATGTGTTTTGTGGACTTGGAGAAGATGTTTGACCGTGTCCCTAGGGGGCCTTGTGGGGGGTACTCCGGGAGTATGGGGTACCGGGCCCTTTGATACAGGCTGTCAGGTCCCTGTATGACCAGTGTCAGAGTCTGGTCCGCATTGCCGGCAGTAAGTTGGGCTCGTTTCCGGTGAGAGTTGGACTCCGCCAAGGCTGCCCTTTGTCACCGATTCTGTTCATTACTTTTATGGACAGAATTTCTAGGCGCAGCCGAGGTGTTGAGGGGATCCGTTTTGGTGGCCTTAGGATCGCATCTCTGCTTTTTGCGGATGATGTGGTCCTATTTTCTTCATCAGGTCGTGATCTGCAGCTCTCGTTGGAGCGGTTCGCGGCCGGGATGAGGCTCAGTGCCTCTAAATCCGAGGCCATGGCCTTGAGTCGGAAAAGGGTAGAGTGCCTTCTCCGGGTCAGGGGGGTCGTCCTGCCTCAAATGTAGGAGGATCTGGGGATCTTGTTCACGAATGATGGAACTGAAATTAAAACATTAGTCTTTTAACTCACTTATTGTTGTCTTCTTTGTTCAGCCTAATGAGAAGAGTGGTGCTGTTTTATAAATGTGCCACGACAAAACAACTCAAGGCGCTTGAGGGGATTATAGGATTTCCACATGGAAATCAAAAAAGAAGTTATTTTCTACTATTGTTTTTTTTACTATTTTCTACTATTAATGCATACATTAAAACACAACAAATAACATTTAGGACCATTTGTAATTTAGAGGCATAATTAAATGAAAATTTACATAAGTTGCTTTAAAAAAAATTCTTTCAGCATGAAGAAAGCAAATAATTATTTTATTTCAGGTTTTAAAGTGAAAACCTGAAATAAAAGTGGTGTACAGAACTGCTGCCCCAGCCCAGGCATACTTAAATCTGTGGTATGTTAAAAAAAAAAAAGTTCAAGTCACCTTGAGAAACTGAAAAATATTCCTGTAGACATGGTCATATAAGAAGTCTTGGCAATGTTTTCTTTCCACTGGCATCTTTAGCTTGGGATTTAAGACAGTTTGCTTAGGACGTAGTCTTAAGCCATTTTCCATTATCATTTTTAAACATAGTCATTTGGTAAGCTAACAGTAAATGTCGCAGTTTGAGCTCAAGTCATGGCAAGTAAACGGTCGTTGACTATCAGTGGTCAGGGGACCACAGTTTGAGAAATTTTATTTCACCCAGATGTATGGAGAATGACAACACAGTAGTTTATCATTTTTAAATTATGTCTTGGTTTTATGGTGTCACAGACTCTTTAAACTTTAGAACCAATTATCAAGAAATAAAACAAATAGAAAGCTAGGTATCATCTTAAGCTTTGAAAACTATATGTACAACCAAACAGACATGGGATCCGTTTTTACTTATGTGTGATTATTTCATAAAGCAGATATGACATGACACGCTTGGGTTTGTGGTTTTTTATTTTATTTTGAATTATCACCCTGAGTCTACATTTGTTGCAGTAAATGTTTCTAAATAAGTTTGACTTGATTTTGATTTGAAGTTAACTTGAACTGACATAACACGAGATTAACAAGATTAAGATTAATAAACATTTTTGCAATACAGTAAAACTGTCTGGGAGTTTCAACTGAAAGAGCAACAAATCTAAAATTGACAAAAATAAAATCACAATAAAAATAAAAGCCTTTTTAAAACCATCTGCAAACTGAGCTGACTGTACACTGAACTAGGATGTCAATACAATCATTCAGTTAGACGATACAATTACATTCACCAGTTTCTCTACATTACGCAGGAAGATAATTTTAGCATTTTGAGGTCTTAATAATGTGACTTAATTTATACATTTATGTATATATGGACACTGAAATCAATCTTACATTGATTTCAGTGTCCATCACTGAGATGCAATTGTTTTCATAAAACTATCAAAGTCAACACAACTGGACAGAGAAATGTTGATTTTACCTGCAACCTTTTTTAGGGCAAAACTTTTGCTGTTTGTACAATGTACAATATCTACATTACCAATTGATGTGCAGTGTGAACACTAAAAAACTTTGTGAGAATACACATGACAAATGTTATATGCAGATATAATAATGAATATTTCATTTATCATGAGGCACAAAAATTAAATAAGGCATGATTAGCTAAAACTAACATTTCTAAATAAAATGCAAAAATGCTTCAAAGAACATCTAGAAAAAGCAGGTAACTATAAAGAAAAAGTGGGAAGAACTAATCAATGGTAACTATTGGCATGTACCAGCAGTATATACCACAGACATACACTTAGCCCTTTCTCAGGTCAGTGTCATTACAAACTTTAACCCACACATACCACATGCAGCTTGGCACTTCCAACTGGGAATTAGCCATTTCTGCTAATTGTGAACTTATATAGTCTATGCAGTTGACATGTTTTATTTATTTTTTGTTGTTGAGAGTTTATTTTTTTATTCGTTAGTGAATTAAGGAAAGACTTGTTTTAATATCTACTGTGTACTATGATAAACAAGTACTGAGATAAATAAACACTGAGTTCAATCATATCTTTGAAAATGTTATCCCTGTACATAACAGTGAATGAAAATATTAAGTAAAGACTTCTTTATAGTCTAAAAATGGGAAAAGTCAAACACAACATTGCCGGTAGATGTAAAGAAAAAAAAGACAACTGGTTTTGTTTTTAATATTTTACACTTTACATTTGTAGTCACTATTTGTGACCACAACCTGAGAGAATAAGTATAATAAAAATACACAGTTTAATATCAGTTATTTTACATGATTTATCAAATCACAGTGATTTTAAAATATGGTTAGCTGTTATTGTTAGGACTCTGTTAACATTTATGTTAATGGTATTTATTTCCATACTTCCTCCTTTAGTCTAGTGGAAAGGATGTGTCTGCTGAAGGCAGAGAAAGTGTTAAAATGAGGACAGAATGAAGAATGAGGGCAGAAATGAGATAATGAGGATTATCTGAATTGAAGAGGATAAAGGTAAAGGAAGGGGAGAGTAAACAGATTTTTCTTTACCTGGTATTCTTACCTCTTATTGGTGTACCACCTGTGACGTAATTTGAATGTAAATAAGATAAAGAATCAACATTAGCATTAAAAGAAAACAAAAAGCAGGGGGGAGAGAAAAATACAAGAGTGGCAGGTAAGCAAAGTCTGCAAGTCTAATTATTAAAAAATCATTAAAGAAGAAATATAAGATTTATGTTGTTTTACATCTAATAATTTTTAAGAACGACTGTAAACATTAGCAGTGGATGCAGTGCAGTTTTAATAATATCTATAGATAGAATAATACTTTATTGATCCCCTAAAGGGGGTAAATTTAGTTTGTCCCAGCATTGCACATAACAACAATAATAAATAACAATGAGCATATGACATGTTCAATACATGTGTGCTCATGTACTGAGCACATATTGCTCAGTGCAAGAAATATATAATCAAGATACATATAGATAATATGCTACAGCATATTACATAATAATATAACATATGTTACTAATATTACATGATAATACAAATAATATGCTATAGCACATTATCTATATTGGTTTTGCGTTTATGAAAGATCAGGATTCTTAAATTAATGATTCTCTCAATAGATTATTTTTTGCCTTTGCTGGTGTTTCACTTTGTGGTATTTACTTCCCTTTCTCCAGTCACTGTTTCTGAATTTCTGTTGCCTCATTGTACTATGCTATTCTTAGTGAATGAAACAAAAAAAAATTGTATATCTTTTTTTAGATCATTATTCCTTGAGTATAAATATTCCGGAGGTTATGTTTTGTTCTTTTAAATTTTGCTCACCTTTAGTTTCTATTGTTGTCAATCTTCCATGACTGACTGTTTTTTTTGGGTTCCTATCTGGATTTAAATTGTACTTTGGAGTTTGGATTTTAAAATTTCCATTATTAAATAATTTATTCTTGTTTCCATTAAATCTCTACAGAATTAACTTTTTCTTGTGTATAAAATTAAGTTAGTTTTAGAAATTGCTAAATATTTTAAAAACTTTGTCTCAAACTGATCTACCTCACAGGACAGACAGTTTTCACAAATTGTTCATCTCGGTAACATTGCATGTAAGCTGCAGTATGTTCTTTTCTGGTCAGTTTGAGAAGCAGCGTGTGCTTTTCGTTTTTCTTTTTTTTTTTTCCAAGGTTTTTATTGGCTCTTGTGGTCTTTATTTGGAGTTGTTAGACAGAAAAGAAGGTAATGAAAAGGGGAAGACATGCGGCAAAGATCACCAGGCTGGGACTCAAACCTATGACGTCCATACCAAGGACAATGTGGATTGTGCTTTGCCCCTGTGCCACCACTGCCAAAATTGGGATGCATAGTGTAGATATGTTTTGAAAAATGTCTATTTTACATGTGTGTAGTTGAGTAAGGGATGTGTAACTTATATGCCCTTATATGAGGGTTGGTGTTTACATGTGTGTAAAATCTGGATAACCAACCTGCCTTCCTTTATTTGATCAGAACCAGAGATTATTAGATAGATAAATTATCTAATAACCTCTGAAAGACAACAGAGGGGGATCACTGGAAACTGTGTGGTCCCTGGGGATTTTATAAAGGACACAGCAACAGTTTCAAGACTGACACCTTCCATTCCTCTTCATTCTAAAAAGAAAATAGTTAAACTAGCTTAATTGAATTGCTTCTATAGGTAACAAGCAATTCAGTTAAGTTTATCCAACTGAACCAATTTAATATATTCTAATCATCCAACTCAATTTAATTTATTTTTAACAAATTTATTAAGTATGTTTAAGATAACAGATTTAAGTCAGTCTTACTCAAATCATTTAGTTTACTTCAAAAATGGTAAATGAACTTATATAGTAATTTTGACCACTCAAAGCGCTTTGCACCAGAGTCACATTTATTTAATGCACAGATCGGTAGGCCTTGCCCAGGGGGCACATTGACATGTGGCAGGAAGAAGCTGAAATCTAACCTACAGCCTTCCGATCACAAGACGACTACTCTACCCACAGAGCCACAGTCGCTGACCAGGGAATCTTTCCCTGGTCAGCTTGAGTCATGGTGTCAGACGTGGGATACAAATATGGTATTGAACTTAATTATTTTAAGTAAAGTCAAAGTATGGTCATTTAAGGAAAATATTTGTGTATTTAGAGGACACTGTAAAAAGAGTATTAAAATTTAGTTTGGAACTACTTAAGTTTGAGTTGACTTTCTGTAGAATTAAGTCAGAGATTTTAAATGTTTATTAGAAGAAAATAAATGATTTGAGTAAGAGTGACTTAAATTTGTCATGTTAAACCCCCTTATGAAGTAAAAACTTAGCTAATTGAGTTGGGTCATCATACTAAATTGAGTTGTTGAGACATAGGATATGAAACTGGCATTGAACTCAATTGTTTTAAGTAAAGTCAAAGTGAAAAGTTCCTTTAGGTTAAAGATTTGTAAGATTTGAGTTAAATGAACACAAAAAAGTAAGTTGTCATAGCAAAAGCAAAAGAATGAAGTGAAATTAATGTAAATAAGTCCATAAGATGAATTGTAGCCCAAATACACTTTTTAGAGTGTTTGACAGCTAATTTTTTTTACACCACATCATAAAGTTAAGATGTGTTTCCAGTTTGCAAACCTTTTCAGAAATCATTGATGGGCAAACTTCTGTTAATTCTAGAAAGTAAAACTCACCTTCGTATCAGTGAATATATAACGAGGCGTGCAACTTAAAACCTTTCTCCAGCTTACTTGTTGGAGCTATGGATTGATGTACATCATTACTTGTTACCTTGGGCAACCCCTGCCTAGTGTAAAATGTCATTTTCAGTAGATTGGAAACGACCAAGCCGCTTTTCCCCGAACGCGGAAGCTGACGTGCAAAGAATCCATTGTGGTCAATTAGATAAAATCAGAAACAAAGTTAGAAATAATCTGAATGACCTAAAAAATTATTTTTAATATCTCAGAAATCAAAGCTGCACAAACGAAAATTTTAACGACACAAACCTGCACAAATGGAGCACTAACCACTAAGGCTATTTGCTGGATTTATTGACGTGGGTGGGGTGTCAGGTTCACTCAGCTGCACACCGCTAGCCTCACCTTGAACAACTGGCGATGTGCAGGTGTGAGCTGCGCACAGGGTGCCATATCCACCTTATTCCTAGCCCCCATGAGGCTTTGCTTGATTTATGGGCATGACTTCCACTGCGAACCGGAACTGTCAGTTGTTCACATGTTAGCAACTTGCTAACCGGCTTTCCACAGAGGTTTTAGGCAATAAAATATGTGGAAATTCCAGCTATCACAACTTGGCAATATTGTTTACCGCTACCTAAAGCTATTGAGGGGAGGGATGGCAACTTGAAGAAATGGCTGGAAATAACCCGCACTAGCAAAGTTAGCTACTTCACTGACTCAGTTACTTCGGATGCAGATGCAGGTTTTCCTCCCTTTCTATTCATAATGAAATGAGCACAAATAAAGCATTTTGAGTTCTCTCTTCAAGTTCAGAGTTTTTAGCCAAATTCTTTTTGTTTCCTTATCTGTTGGTAGGCGATGAAAACTACTGCTTTTTCTTTGAGAGCATGTTCAAGACACACCTGTTGCTGCCACAAATTAAACTTGGTCTGATTATTAAAGTACAGCCACAAACAGCACCATAGCTACCCGAGCTCCGAAAGGGCAGATACATTCCAGTGGCTAGTTGATCTCTATAACAGGTTAATGTGTGATTCGGTTCGGTTCTAGCTCAGTGGGGAGATTCTCCACATTACGGTCTGGAGAAAGGTAGCTGCGGCCATTTCTCGACTGATTATGCAGCATTACATGCGGTGACCGGCACGATAATGAGGCAATGAAGTAACTGCTTCGCCACATAGAGACCAAGCACCCTGTGCTTAAGCAACACACCTCGGATGTTATTGTCTCCCATCACTCGCAGATGGGACCATCTTGCAGCAGAGAAACAAGCTCTGCTGCAAGATTAGTCGTTATTGAGTTAAAATTTTCATGAAGGTAAAATGTAAGTTTTTGTGGCACATCTATATCTTATTTTGAAGCGATATGTAAACGTTACCATAGCAACCAGAGTCAGAGAGCATTATGGCAGTGGTGGAGAACAGAGGAGAGGAGTAGAGCTTATGAGTCTTAAATCTGGGGAAATCTCCACAGGCTGTGATAGTCTGACCAAAACAATGTTGATATGCTCGATCTTAGATTGGAGTGGTCCCAGCGTTCTACCGACTGAACCAGTCGCAGTACAGGAGGATCAGTTACCCCCCAACCCCCAGCCCAAAGTAAGATTGCCAAGCCTTGACTGGTCCGTGGTGGTAAAAAGATTGGGGACCACTGATCTAAAGTAAACATTCAGTATTATCTAGCTTTTGAACACTTATTGGTTACCCTTTAATCTTGTTTATAATTGCTTGTGTAACTGGGTTCTGCTTCACTCCACTGTACCGGCCGGCCCAATAACCCCTCGACTCTGCGTTGTGTAGTTTTTGAATGAAGACGAGGAGTTTCTGGTTGATCTGCAGTTTATTTCCTGAATGAGAACATATCGGGGTTCAAATCAGTGCAACTGCTCAGTTTCACTCAGCACATTGTCGTGCAGCTTTCACAGACTGGCACTGAGTACAGGAAAATATAACCAGCCACACAGAGAGGGGGCGCTATTCCTCCATTGCACTGATACATATAAAGCAAGTGGGATTCTACAACCTAAACCTAAACACTGTTACACTTGCACATCCATGGGGTTGTGCAAGTGTATGCGTTTGATCTCTGAGTTATTAGAAGTTTAGGGAGGTGTAATATGCCGTGTTTGCGACCCATCTTTTGGAGCTGTTGCCGCACTGCGACATAACCTCTCCGCTGCTTATGGACTTCAGTGGCAAGATCATTGTAGAACTGCACCTGAAAGTCTTTGTAGAGGATGTCCTTCCTCGTTTTTGCTGCTTCTATAACCACCATCTACTTGTAGTTCAGGAACTTCATAATTCAGGCTATCGGCGGGGCTCCGCCTCCTCTTTATGGTCCGACCCGATGCACTCCCTCCATCACTATAGGGCTCTGCAGAGGGACCACCTCGAATGCCTCCGGTATCCACTGCTCTAGAAAGGAGCAGGGTTCTGGTCCTTTAGCAACCTCTGGCAATCCCACCAGCCTGAAATCATGTAGCCGGAATGTTGTCTCCATGTCTATCACTTTATCTTCCAACATTTTATTAATTCCTTTCAAACTTTGTACTAGTTCCCATAACTCAGAATGCTCATCTTCAACTGTTGATACTAGGGATGTGCCGATCAGGTTTTTTTTCTGCCGATACCGATCACCCCCTGAGGGACGATCGCCGATACCGATCACATTATTATGTTTTTTTAATCATAAGCACTACTGGTTATATTATGTGGAAAAGGAACCATGAATTCACCTTAATTTAGACAAAAACTTGTTTTTAATAACTTTTTCCAAGAAGAAAACTAAACAAAACAGGCATTCTGCAAATTGTACTTCTATCAATAATATTATCTTTAACAGACTGATAACATATGGAGGCTCTGAAGAGGCTAAATAATGCAAAGAGCCAAAATAAAACCTCTCAACATTGCCAAAAAAATTCAAGTATAAAACTTAACATTCAAAGGCAAATACAGGATCCATTACAATAAACAATCCAGAGTTACTGAATGAAAACTTCCTGATAGCATGGCGGCTAGCTGATTACTGCTAGTTCTGAGTGGCTGTTTCTGTAATTATGCAGAGCAGGGAGGAGATCGATTATTTTTTTTAGAGATGATCTGTCTCATGTTAGGACAGCGAAAGTTTTAATACGTATGTAAAATGTATTTTTTTAGGTTAGATGCTGCAGCTTTAAACAGAGGTTCGGTGTGAGAGTCACTACCAGGTGGAGCAGAAGTGGCGCTCCGTCTGTGAAATATTACTACCTGTAGCGCGGAGCAGCGGTTCAACAGCGAGAGCAGAACCAGCGTCTTACATCGCAGCTCGAAGACTTAAATAATTTTGCGGGTTTTTGCGGGGCACAAAGCCAAAGAAAAAGGCCCAGCAAGGGGACAACCTAAATGAAATGCCACAAGGCCAGCTGACTCTGTATCTGTTGTTCAATGAGGCCCTGCATCCTCCCTCCTTCATGTTCCCATAGAGGTGCGTGACAGGATGTATCCTGACATAATCAGTGGAAAATGATTGCTCGAGAAGGGGAGGTTGCTCTCGGTGAAGGAGGATGCTTTTTTCTTCTGCTCCCTCCCTGCCCATGCCTGCCCTGCTTGCTCTGTTTTTGTCCTATTTTTTTCTATGTTTTTGGAGCATTTCTTTGCACATCCTCCAAATTTACAACAAATGTAGATCCTCCTGAGAACTGAAGAAAAGAACTGTCTTCAAATTTCTGTATTTATGTGATTTCCTACCCATTTAGCTCAAAAGGAACACCTTAGTATTTTTTTGTTTATTTTATTTAAATTTCACAGCATGTCCATTGTCGTGGACATCAGGACAATTTGAGTCTAAATTATGATGTAATTCAAAAAAATGGAAAATGTACAGATTATTGATTAATGAATCACATTAACCCAACAAGAGGTCAAATTTGAAAAATACATTTAATAACTAGAAGTTATCCATTTCTGGTTGCAGTCTATTGCTTGTTACTTGAAATAAAAAACAAAAATGGCTGCAAGCTGCAGGGGTGTCGCTAAACTCTATTGCCCAAGAAATGAAGACTTAATTTATTTTTACTTAATTGTTTACTTTTTATTTATTTCAAACATGATAGAAGTATAAAATTACACACATGAACAAGGACTTTCTTCAGAATATAAGCACACATGGCCTATCTTGCCTTTCCCAGAGTCAAAATCTTCTGGACTAAAAAAATCAAAAGTGCCAGTGATTAGCAGTAAAATGATGAGGAATAAGTTTTGCAAACTTCTCAAAGGGTCTTCCAGCAACTGGAACCATTATGATGAACCAAAGAATACCAAAGCCACTGTGAACAGAAGGGAGCATCTTAGCTGACTGTCACAAAGTGGTTTGACGATAAACCTGTGGTTTATTAATGGCCTCCACCATTAGTGAGAAAGATCTGTGATCTACGATATTTGCAGTTGATGGTCAAACGAAGAAAAAAAATTGTGTCCATGATCAAATGTTGGTCATAAAGATCCAATATTTGGATCTTTATGACCAATGTATGACCAAATGTTGAGCTTTCATTGAATGTCGACCAGAACCAAGAAATGGACAACCCCAGCACAAATGCCTGGCTCTAGGCAAACAAACAACTTAATCCTGGCCCACCTAGCACGGCAACTTTCCTGCTCTCTCTCTGGCTCTGATGGTGCGTTCACACCAAACATGTTTCAAACATCAGGCACATCTGGTTTACATTCAAAGTGTATGTGGAGGCGCATTGAGGGCTGTGGAGGAGCGTTCCGAGCATCTAGTGTGGCATGATTTGAACCATTTAGACCATTTTTGACATTCCACATAGACTGTGAATGTAAACCAGATGCACCTGATGCTCCAAATGCTCTTGGTATGAACGTAAAAAAGGGCTCACGTGTCAAATTTGAAGTGTCAAATGCGTTTTTGACATACGTAAAGTGTTTGGTGAGAATGCACCATGAGTCTGTCTCTTCATCAGATTGTCCGGGATCTGATAAAGTTCCCCACCAGAGGCTGATACTTAACCTCATCTTTATCTGGCAACTACAGATCTGAATCTCCCTCTACTATCTTGTGGAGAATCCTGTTTCACGTCTTTCTCCTACAACAATGTGGAGTCATTAAATACACTGAAATGGTCCTGACGTCCACTACAATTGACATTCAGAAAAGGTCTGTTATTTCTAAACAGAAATTATTAAATTGTTTTCACTGGTCAAAAAATTATTATTGGTATTTAATCAACAAGAATATAAATATTATAATAAAAAAAAGCAAAAGAAAAAAAAATTTGACTCATCTGCCCTCTTTCCATAAAATGTGATTTCTGGCAGGTAGGCCATTTTGATTTAGGAAAAAAAGGGGCTTCCCGGTATGTAAACCTATCACATGACACATCCCTGGAAACCTGTAGGGCTTAGAAAGGGTAACTCAAAGTAGGAACAAAAAATAAGATTCAACAAAATGTTCATTATAATGGACATAAGTGTATGGACCGGTTCTCAAGAGGATATAAAATATTTTTTTTTGTTTTTTTGGTAAATCATAAAGCTCAAAAGCTCTGAAAAGATCGTACAAATAGCAAAGGAATTATAAAAATAAGCCCCACAAAATGGGTATCAAAATAAAGATTAATTTGTGAACTTGAATATTATATTGGTACCAAGTCTGTAGACTCAGTGTATGTGACGGCCCATGCATATCAACACACAAACGGACCCCGAGTCGGCTAAATGTCACTACATAGTGAAAGCTAAATAAAAATTAATAACTGGAGTTTTAACCCTCCTGTAGGGGTCGAGTGAACTTCTCCTGAGCTTTTTACAGTGTAGTTGGGTCGCCGGTTTAACAAATTTTGGGGGGCTTTGCGGACTGAAAAGCAGACGGATCATCCAGCTGGCTGATCATGACGTTTGTGCTGGTTTTGTGCGATTTGTGCAGCACGCACATGTTGCGCATGTGTATCATGTGCTCAGTGGCAGTTTCTGATATGGGCGACGTGGGCAACCCCACGGCATCATCGTGTGGGGGGTGGCATGCTGAAGTGACCATATCTATACTACAATAATAAATTCTGGACACTTTTTGTGAAATATTGTACTTTCTTTGGCACTATTTCAGATGGATGGTAGTAGGGAAATTTCCATTTAAAAAAATCTATTTTCTGCCAGCAATATCAAAAAAGCTACTAAAGACAGCCACAAAAAAATGTTTTTATCTGATGCAGCAGCCTAAATAACATCTAGGAAGGAAGTTTCAATGAAATGTTTATTTTGTCAAAAATGATCTAAAATTAGATTTAAAAAAAATAAAATAAAAACAGCAACAAGGAAACGATTGAAGATGGCCAAAAACGTATGCCTTTTATTGAAATCGGATGAAAATGACAAATTTGGAGAGTGGTTGGAAAATATTCAATTTTGTTTATTTTCAAATATCTTTTCCATCGGTCAAATTATCTTTGGAAGCATTTTTGTGGCCTAATGTTTATTTCCCAGACCCCTACAAAAAAATAGAGCTTGTTAAGGCCACACAGCAGGCTGGGCAAAATGGGTTTTGGGGCTTGGTTTCAACATATATTTTTCAATATGGTGTCCCAAACATGCCATGTCTGCTTTAGGATCAATATTGAAATTTGTTTTATTATTCAAAATTAAATGTTTTAAAGAATCTTCTTTTAAAAGTAAGTTTTTCTTACTGTTCTTGTTTTGAAATATGATTTATATATATGTTTATAGAATGTCATTACAAATAAGTGTCAAATTGATTTCATTTTTTGACTAACTGGCTTTCAAAAACCCCATATTTTTCTATTTAAAGGTGTGTTTGTGGCAAGGTACACCTACCCCTCAAAATCTCAAAAACCGTTAGACATAATGGACTGAAATCTTTTCTGCTCTTTCCTGGTAATACACTTAATAGAAAAATGCATTTAGAGTACTAAAAATCAAAAGAAAAAATATTGACTGCCGGTACCTGGTCAGCACCAGCTACAGTGAGAAAACAGTTAGGCCGAGTCAACTATCAACTTCAGCACAAAGGAACACAGAACAGATGTGGTCAACTTAAACCCTTATTTTGGAGTTCAGTCTCCCTTGCCTCCAGTTGGAGGGAGGAGGGCCAGGGTGGGGGTGGGGGGGGGGGGGGGTTGTAACATAACCACTATGTTTGTTTTCTTTTGACTAAACTAAATAAATTAAAAGATAAATATATCAGACTTATGGACAGTTTCTGTTGTTGGGGGAGGATTTTGCCGTTTTGGATTTTTAATTTTGGATTGGGACTTTGAACTTTGGGGAATATTTTCAGGACTTTGTTTGTTTTCTTTTTTTCTTTAGGATATGGGAATCAATTATTAAAACAAGCTGAAATTTTGGGAAATGTATTTATTTTTTGTGCTGACATCATTTGAGTGATTTAAATATAACTATATTAATCTTGAGGGATATTGGCAACTGATCTGCTATTTATCAGAATAACTATAATTATTTCTTTGTATTATGTTTTTTAATAAATCTATTGTTGCTAAAAATAAAAAAATACATATTAAGTGGTTGAATATTCATTTTCTTATTAAATAAATTTGTGTAACATAATTACCTCATGCCTGAGAAAGAAACCCCTTGATGAAATTGTGAGTTCTGCTTAAAGTCAAGCTGAATTTTACATGCTGATGCTCACATCAAATAATTCCGTAGACTTTAATTAAATCTGGTGTTGTAATCGTTCTGTCTCCTCTATATTACCATCAGCTGTGTTGTGAGAAAGGTAAGTCTAACCACAGAGCATTTTAAAATCACTAAGCACTTATCTAAGCTGCAGCTAAATCCCCTTTTTGATAAATTACAATTTGAAAATGTGCATGAATAAGTTGAAAAGACTGCTTCACCTGACCGCAGCTGTTTTATCCTCCCATTACTGCTGCTGATGTCCACAGGCAACATATCTTTAAACCAGAAAATCTCAGGGTCTGGGTTTCCACTGGCTGCACACAGCATCGTAGCTGTATTTGTTCGCTCCACAACCTTCAGCTGGGGTCCCATGTCTATGTTGGGGAAACCAGCAGGTATCTGGTCCTCTGTCAGAAAAACAAACAGATGACACAGGTTCTATCACCTAAACCATCATTCTTTTAGCAGTATGGTAACAGTGCATACTAGTGCATTGCAAGCAGGGGCGGGGGAAGAGATTATATATAGAGCTAATTTCAGAAATTACAATAAGGGACACCCATGTGTCGTCCTACTCTCTTGGGGTGGGACAGCCGCTGCAGTGATAAGACAATATTTTATGGCAGTGTTCGTTGTTAAAAGGGTTATCCATAAAGATAAATATATCAGACTTATGGACAGTTTCTGTTGTTGGGGGAGGATTTTGCCATTTTGGATTCGTTCTAGAGGTAGCTTAGAACTTTTAATTCATTGTAAAATTAAAATTGTGAAAGTTAAATCACCACATTTATTTAGTACACTTTCTTCAGTACCCCTGTGGAGCCCCCCTAGAACCGTCCGTTGGCTGCAGGTCTGTTTCTGGTGTATTTTTGCTTTGCATGGTTTTTCTTCATGGATTGGAAGTCAGGTTATAGAAACTGGTAAACCACATTAATAAAATGGAAGCTTAAAAGCGGAAATCCAAGCTGAGAAGACTCCAATCAACTCGTCAGCCTCTTCTATTACCACGCCCACGCGTGGGCAGAGCCACTCCAGCCAACCACCTCGCAACGAGCACCCAAACGCAGCCAATCACCACGCAGGAGTTCCTTAAAAAATGCCAACAAAGCCAAGCCCTTCAGCTTTCTCCGCTCAACTGCAGGGGTTCGCCGCAGCCGCAACAACTCAAGCCTCAGCTGCTTCTGCCGCTCAACCGGACGCCCGGTTTCTTCAGGCTCCATTTACTCTCTCCAGCGTCCGCCCCAATGCATCTCCTTGCTCTAATCGTGTTTATTTGCCTTTGCTCGCTCGACGTCTCCCTCCATTTCTCCTTTCCCGCGCAGGCGAGTCCTACATACCCATGCACGCGCACGTCTCCCCGAAACTCCGCTCCAGGGCCAGTACGTCAACCTGGTTTCATTGATCCTCTCATCTCCTGAGGTCAACCAGCGCGTTGCCTCCACAGCCAGCTTTACCACCGTCTTCAAGTCCAGCGATCCATGCCTTTCCAAGGATCTCTCTATTGGAGAGTTCCTCGCTACCTTCCGCGTCTACCGTGACGTTCTGTGCTCTGCCTTCCCTGACAGACAAATCGAGCTAGACGCCTACCTAGCCCTCAGAGCCGACCTTAACCTTAAGTACGGCGGCTCTCTGTTTTATCAGTATCACAAAGCTTTCGCCTCCAAGACTGCAACAGTTCTGTCCCAGTCGGGCGTCTGTCTAAACTGGTCGGTCTTCGACACGGACCTGCTCGTCATGCTCACCCAAGCTCCAACATGCCTCACCTGCTCAGCAGTCGGCTACAAATCCAGCAGTCGGCTACAAATCGCACCCCAAATCCACCTGTCCTCGCCGCGTCTCTACTAGAAAAGGACGTCGCTGACTCAGTCTCTCCTTTCCCGCTTCCTTTCTACCTCTATTGTCGTTCCAGAACTAGCCCGCCTCCTCCAATTGCATCCCGAGCCCTCTTTTTTGAATTTTCTAATTACAGGTCTCTCTCAAGGTTTCCGCATCGGCGTGCAGTCCCATCCCACTACTTTGCTCATCTGCCCGAACCTGCAGTCCGCGCGCAGTGAGCCGGATGCCGTCATGTTTGCTCCACAGAGAAATATCTCACGGTTACATGATCGGCCCTTTTAGCTCTCCCCCTTTTTCCACGTTCCGAATCAGCCCGCTGGGCGTCGCTACGCGCTAATACTCTGGAAAGAAGCATCTCATTCTCAACCTTTCGGCTCCCCACCACGGCCCATCTCCCAGCATTAACAGCCTTATTCCTAAACCCCCTTCCCTCATCACGTTATTTTTCTCATTAAAACTGCAGGACACGGCGCATGGCTGGCAAAAGCCGACATTACCGATGCCTTTAAAGTCATGCCAGTCAGTCCCTCCAATTGGCATTTGCTCGGAGCTCAGTGGAACCGTTCCCTTTATTTTGCGGTGAGACCCAGCTTGTTAAATAAGCTCTAGGAGGCTTTGTGCTGGATCCTCCTTAATGTCTCCAGGGTGCCCACGGTTCTTCACCTCCTCAACGACTTTCATTCTCCTTCCTCTTAGCTTTCTATAGTTTCCTAAGAATTAGCGAGTTCACATCTAAGACCGGCGCCTTCGACCCATCCAGAGATCTGTCCATCTCTGACCTTAAATTCTTTTCCGATCATTACCAGCTTTTTCTTAACCACTCCAAGGCTAAAGGCCCATGCACTATCTCTATTGCTCGCATCGACGGCCCGTTCTGCCCCTTCCTCTTCATGTTTAAATTTGCGTGCAAAAAGGCACAAGCTTAAAACTTCAAAACAGCTGTTTTATCAATCCCGAAGGATCATCGATGACCGCATCCTGGTTTGTTCGCCACCTCAGACAAGTTTTAGCTCTAGGCGGTTTTCCCCCCAGCCACTTCTCCGGTCACTCTTTTAGAATAGGAGCGGTCACATTGGCTGCCGTCCAGGGCATCCCCTCTGCTACCCTTCTCCAACTCGGCCGCTGGTCGTCTTCTGCCGTGTCCTCATATATCAGACCTGATCTCCCGGCAATACTCCAAGCTCAACGCTCCTTGTCAGCAGGTAATGGTCACAGCAAATGACTGGTGGTGGAGCGTTCAACCATTTAACCTTATTCTATGCAGGAGATCCAACCATGCCTCGCAGGCCCATCAGCTCTCTGGCTTTGACGCAGCCCTCCGCATCAGTTCCATTGCCCGCTCAAGACCTCTGACTGCCCAGAAACGCATGCCTGCCCAAAATTGCATCCCCTGTCGCGGGAGACCGCATCGCTCTAAGCTCTCGCATATTGATGAGAAAACGGACTGAAATATGACCAAAGAGGAAATTGTAAAGATATTTGTAACATTATCACGTTTCTTAGCCATGTAATACCTAAAACGGTGGGTTTCATTTCGCAAATTACTTGAAATAAATACGGTTTTTACACCTTTATTGACGCATATGAGTCTAACTTTTTTTTCAGTCCGTATCTGTTGTAAACGTTCTCCATAAATGGTTTGAAATTCTCTGCTTAGTCTTTTGATACCATAATAGCTTAAAAGCATTACAACAGAGACCCATTATGTAGAACATTTCATATCATGCTTAACTTTCTAGTCTGTTAATGTAGGAGGGAATGCATTTTAATTTATGAGCCTGAAAATATTTGCATCCGTCTTGTTGATATGAAACTTATAGCATTAGCTCAGAGAACAAGTGTCATTACGTAGAAAAGGTAAAATCCTTTCAGCTCTTTATTTCCCCCAATTAGCACAGGGATGCATTTTTTGGCAATATGGATTTCCAGCCTGCCACAATATGCATCCCCTCTCTATTCTACTCAAATATTATTATAGTGATATAAAACTTAAAACAGCAGTTCATGTTTCCTTTACTTTCCGTTTTCTGAAAATACAAACAACATCCATAGCAGCTTCAAAAGGGAGGTCCAGACTTCCCTCTCCCCAGCGACTTCTTCCAGCTCCTCCGGGGGAACCCCAAGGCGTTCCCAGGCCAGCCGAGAGACATAGTCCCTCCAGCGTGTCCTGGGTCTTTCCCGAGGCCTCCTCCCAGTGGGACGTGCCCGGAACACCTCACCAGGGAGGCGTCCAGGAGGCATCCTGACCAGATGCCCGAGCCTCAACTGGCTCCTCTCGACGTGGAGGAGCAGCGGCTCTACTCTGAGTCCCTCCCGGATGACCGAGCTTCTCTCTCTAAGGGAGAGCCCAGCCACCCTGCGGAGGAAACCCATTTCAGCTGCTTGTATCCGTGATCTTGTTCTTTCGGTCATGACCCAAAGCTCATGACCATAGATGAGGGTGGGAACGTAGATCGACCGGTAAATTGAGAGCTTCTCTTTTTGACTCAGCTCTCTCTTCACCACCATGGACCGGTACAGCGCCCGCTTCACAGTAGACGCTGCCCCAATCCGCCTGTCGATCTCCCGCTCCCTTCTTCCCTCATTCGTGAACAAGATCCCCAGATACTTAAATTCCTCCACTTGAGGCAGGACGACCCCCCTGACCCAGAGAAGACACTCTACCCTTTTCCGGCTCAAGACCATGGCCTCGGATTTGGAGGCACTGAGCCTCATCGCAGCTGAGTGTGAAGCGCCCGCGAACCGTTCCAGCGAGAGCTGCAGATCACAATCTGATGAAGAAGGGAGCGGGAGATCGACAGGTGGATTGGGGCAGCGTCTACTGTGAAGCGGGCGCTGTACCGGTCCATCGTGGTGAAGAGAGAGCTGAGTCAAAAAGAGAAGCTCTCAATTTACCGGTCGATCTACGTTCCCTCCCTCATCTATGGTCATGAGCTTTGGGTCATGACTGAAAGAACAAGAACACGGATACAAGCGGCTGAAATGGGTTTCCTCCGCAGGGTGGCTGGGCTCTCCCTTAGAGAGAGAAGCTCGGTCATCCAGGAGGGACTCAGAGTAGAGCCGCTGCTCCTCCACGTCGAGAGGAGCCAGTTGAGGTGGCTCGGGCATCTGGTCAGGATGCCTCCTGGACGCCTCCCTCTTGAGGTGTTCCGGGCACGTCCCACTGGGAGGAGGCCTCGGGAAAGACCCAGGACACGCTGGAGGGACGATGTCTCTCGGCTGGCCTGGGAACGCCTTGGGGTTCCCCCGGAGGAGCTGGAAGAAGTGGCTGGGGAGAGGGAAGTCTGGGCCTCCCTTCTGAAGCTGCTATGGATGTTTGTATTTTCAGAAAACGGAAAGTAAAGGAAATTTACACCCACCTCATGTCTGAATATCTCTATTATTCAAGTGTCACTAGTTTCACTAGCATTTAATGAATTAAGAGGAAAAAAAACATTTCCAACATATTCATATATTTAACTTGTCCCTGTACCTTTTCCTACACTTAACAGGTGAGTCAGTCAGCAGCAGCTCTAAACCCCTCTATCCCCTCACCCCTGTCCCAGTGAAAAAACTGAGCAACACTGTGTTAGATCACAAGTTAGTTAGCATCATTCCATTGAGTCTACAGGGACTTCTATGTCTTTGCTCTTTTTACAATTAGACAACAAAAACAATATATTTGTCACTGACAGAAATTCAACCAATCTTTATAAAATGATAATAAAAACAGTCTCCTGTCTGGACTTCAGCCAGTCCACACAGTTTTACCTTAAATTACAGATATCTGTTGCCATGTCCCTCTTGACCCATCCTCTCCTAAGTGAAATTAAAGCTGCAGTATGTCACTTTTATAATTTTTTTTTTTTTTACATATTTGTTAAAACTGTCATTATGTTGCGAAAGTATGGCACGAGAGATAATGTATGAAAAATGTATTTCCTCTGCTTTCTCCCAGTGCTATCTGGAAACAATCAATCAGAAGCAGGAGGCAGGTTTTAGCTAATTATAATCTCATGTGGCTGCTCATCCTTCCTCCTCCTTGCTCTGTGCTATGCTGCAGCTAGAACAGAACTAGCTACAGCAGCTCTGTGCTAGCTGAAAGTATGGTGAAAGTATTTTTTCAAGTGACGAAAAAATACTTTCATCACTTGTCTGAGAAGACATAAACACAGCCAGAGAGTCACAGAATAAATAGCATGATGAAAGTCGGGCTGCAGGGGTAAGAGGGGGGGAGCTTCACTCGAACAGCAGATTCTCGTCTGCCTCCTCCGTCAGCATGTTGGCGGGCTCGCTGAGCTATTCTAGCTACAGTATAGCATAAATGTTCTGAAATGTGAATGTTCAGTCTAGTTAGCATAGCTACCAATGATGGCAGATAAAGTTTTCCTGAAACGATAAGTTGTTTCTCCTCCATTAGCACAGCAGTGAATGAGGTTGATTAACAACACTAAGACCCGCCTCCTGGTTCTGATTGGTTGTTTTTGGCCAGAACATTGTAGTTCAGGGAAGAGGTGTAGGAGATTGATTTTTTTTCACAGATTATCTGTCTCATAATAAACTGTCACAACATGGTGAATATTGTCCTAGTATCAGCCTTTGGCCAAAAAAAAAGCAAGGCAGCTAGCTGCTTTCTTTGGTCCAAATTTGACGCCTTTTATGGGTCAAATAGACTCAAAAAAGTGTAACAGCAGATGTGCAGGGGGAGCCCAACTTAATTCATGTCTTCAGTCATCTTGGCTAGCTGTGAATATGCTATTAGCATTGACCTTTCAACCTCCTTTCTTCTTTTTTCTCGATGCAGCAGGTACAAAAACATGATCAAGAAACATGTTGAAGTTTGCCACTATTGTTTCGTCTCACACTGTAGGTTGTCATCTCTAATAGTTTTACATCGACCCACAGAGGAGACGAATAGTAAGCAACTCTTCAGCAGTGTGCATTAGCGTTATAGTTATATTTATATTTACATTATCGACATCATAACTGGATTACTTCAAACCTTAGGACTGTGGAACTTTCCTACTTTTATTTTTACCTCACTTTTCTTCACTTCCAAGTTGAATTAGGGCAAAATGCCCCCGTCCGACCTCAAGGGCATTAGCAGTATTCTACAACAACTTCAGTTTTTAGAAACAAAAACGGCTGGAGGTGAACTTTGAGATAAATGCTACCCGTGGAAATGAAACAACTCTTCCTCTAATCAATGGAGAGGTGGTATCAATCAGTGTGGCCGGCTCTGAGCCGAAACCCACCTTCAACTTCAACACCTGCTCCACCAAAGAAAAATAAACAAGCAGCTAGAACCAAAACGGCTCCACCGATCCCGCTCCCAAGGACAAAGCGACCAGCCCAAGCCTCAAAACATTCTGACTCTGTGGGAATCCCACTGAAAAACAGATTTTCTGCACTTCAGCTTGAGCCTCTGAGTGAAAACCCACCTTCAAACATCAACAATGAGGCTAAACCAACGCATCCACCGCACAAAGCTCCGAAGGACAAAGTGACCACAGGGAAAACGAAAGGTATGCCAAGAGTGCTTATTGTTGGAGATGAGACAGTAAATGGGATCAGCCACGTTTGCAATGCCAAGAAAACGAGAGTGATTTCTTTTCCTGGTGACACCCTCAACATGGTTTGTTCTCCCTGCTGCCCTCTGGGAAAAGATTCAGCAGCCTCAAATGCAGAACAACCAGATTCCACAACAGCTTCATCCCTCATGTCATAAGGATATATTTACATGAATACTTTTATAATTACTTATTTATTATTGGAGCTTTGTAACAAAATTTCCTTCAATTTGTACATTTTTAAATTTACAATTGTATATATATACATATATACACAATATGGTATTACTCATATGAAAGAATAGCCAGCAACAGATCTTACCCTCTAAGACAATAAGCTTGGCAGGTGCAGAGATCTCTCCAGCACTGTTGGTGGCTGTGCATTCATAGATGGCTTCATCACGGTTGGTTCTCAACGGCTGAATACGCAGCACTGAGCCTGACTTGTCATCAAACTCTTTGACCTGACCAGAGCAAAAATGGATCACTGTGAGATTTTTGACTCACTTTATTTCAATCAACCTACTAAAGATTTTTGACACTGATAGGAAATGTATACAAAACCCTGGCTTTGCAATCCCTTAATCCAGACATCCAAAAGTTTTTCGCAACCCAAGGTGCATAGATCTGATGAGTTGTCTTCTGATTTTTGATTCTCAATTAAAAAGCATTTGAATGACAGGTACAAAGATCAAAGATCCTGATCCTACTGGCCTCCGAGGTCATTATATCTCATTGTCATAGTGTTAGAATCTGGGGTGGTTTTGTTTTCTTTGTCGCTGCTGGTTGGGGTTTTTCTTTACCACCAGATGGAGTCCTTGAGGCGGTTTGTTGGAGGACGCCTTCCATGACGTCATCTTCACACCGGTGTTCAATTACCTCGTTGCCTGGAGCTTAAGAGAAGCAGACTGCCAGTACTTCGGCGCCTGAGTGTTAGCACCTGATGGTACCTCTGAGCCCCTCTGAGAAATCCCTGAGTTTTCTGTGTATAGCTTCCCAGCGATCTTCGAGCAATCCTTCTTTGTGGCCTCTCTTCTCCTCAGGTGTTACCTGTGAAACCGGACCTGGCTCGAGTTCCCCTTGTGACGCCTGTGAACCCATTCCAAGGACCAGATCTTTAACCTGTTAATTTTTTGTCTATTTGCAATAAAACTCATTTACTATACTCATACTCTCCTGTGTGGTGTTCTGCATGTGGGTTAAGCATCTTAAATCCATCACGACACATAGTGCATTTTTCAGATATGATAGGACATTTCCATCATGAATGTGCAACCAACAATTGTGTGATGTCATCATTTTGAAGTGGACTGAGGAATGTTCTAACACTTTGCGTAATCTATGCCACTAAGTATTAAACCAGTCTTTATAGCAAAACAGGATCCAACTTGGTATTAGTAAGGTGAATCTATTGAAATGGCTATGTATATGTGAAAGTATATGTAAGTATATAATTTTTTCACATAAGTATATGTGAAAAAATGCCTTCTTTAGACCAAAGCATCTTGTATTTTTTATCCTTATCAAAAATGTTTAGTCAGTCTCGGTTAACCAAGCATGTCATACCTCGAAGCGCGGAGAGTTGACTTTCTTCCCTTTTTTCATCCAGGTAATAAGAGGTTTAGGGTCACCTGTAGCCTGACAAATGAATGAAGCAACACCTCCATAGATCCCTGTCTGATCATCTGGGGACTTGATGAAATTGGGTATACCTACATGAAAGACAAACATCATCACAATGAGAACAAGAAATGTGGATCAGGAGATAGAAGTAGATAAAGATATTTGTATTTAGATAGATGCATCTATCTATGTCAGGGTTCGCACAGACATGCTAAAAATATTTTGAAAGAAAAGCAACTTGATCTCTGAAAAAGTTTTTTTCATACTCGCATCTCTTCAAACACAAAAAGATAGAAGTTGCTATCAATTAAAAAACTAAAAGACACAATTCAGTGTTCAAAAACAATGATACTAGAATGCATTAGAATTTATGATTTAAAAATATATTTTGTTTCTATGTATAAAGTTATTAAGCAGTTTTCCAGGCATGGAATGGTCAAGAATCTCCCTGGATGTGGGGGGAAGAGAAGAATTGATGACAGAAGTCTTCAACAGTTGGTGCGAATGGTGGAAAAAACACCACGTCAAACATCTAAAGACCTGAAGACCAATCTGGAGCCGCACACTAAACATCCGCTTTATGGGCGGAGCCCAAGAAAACAGTTCAAGCATTCTTTTTTAGACATAAAAAAGAATGCTTGAACTTTGCAAGAGAACCTGGACAAACCTCAAGCCTTCTGGGACAATGATTTATGGACAGATGAAACTAAAGTGGAGCTTTTTGGTGATGCACGCAAACAGTATGTTTACAGACGGCGCAATGAAGCTTTTAAAGAACAGCAGTAGTAACAGTCAAGCTTGGTGAAGGATCCGTAATACTGTGTGGCTGCTTTGCGGCATCTGGTACTGGAGGCCTTGACCGTATCACAGGCATCATGATATCAGAAGATTATCAAGCAATTCTTGAGCGAAATGTCTTGCCCAGTGTAAGGAAACTTGGTTTGAGGTGAAGATCCTGGGTCCTCCAGCAAGATAACAACCCAAAGCACACCTCCAAAAGTACATAGGCGTGGTTGAAAGGGAAAAAATGGACTGTTTTAAAATGGCCAGCAATGAGTCCTGATCTCAATCCAATTGAAAATCTTTGGGTGGAGCTGAATCTGCCATTGGAGAAAGGAACCCTGCAAATGTTCAACAGATTGAGCATATTGTAAAAGAAGTGTGGGAGAAAGTACCACCTGAGAAGTGGAAGAAGCTTACAGATGAATATAAGAAACGTTTGGAGGCTTGTCGTTGCTGCCAAAGGCTGTGCAACCACATATTAAGGAGAAGTGTCAATATTAGTGCACATACTGGTTTTCTGTTTTGTCCTTTGGAATTAGAATATCTATGTTGAAATAACAATTGTCTTGAATTACTTTGGACGTCCAACTGAAAGATCCTGCTAATAAACATTTTGAACATTTCCATTTATTTCTGAAGATATTCACTCAATCTAATTGAAACATGAAAGGGTTTTTTTTCCTATATCTCTGTCTGCTCATGTAGTTAGGAAGTCTGGCAGAGAGGCAATGAAGTTTGGGATACAATCCTGAAGCTATGTCTCAGTAAAGTAAAGCACATTACTGAGACATAGCTCAGTAATGTGAGCCATTACTAAGTCCTTGTCAGGGCTTGAAGTTCATCCATCTTGTTAGCTAATGATCTCACAACGCCCATTATGATGGATGGTAGAGATGGTTTGAATTTCCTCCTTCTCTCTCTCCTTTGAAACGAGGAGAGAGAGAAAAGAGAGTTGAAAAGAGCTCTTGCTCTGCATCCACGATGCCTCCTTCTCAACTCTTCAGGATTTGAAAAGGAAAGGATTTCTGGCTTCAGCTGTGGTGTTACTTCAACTTTTTCGATATTTATTAGCTGCCCCCTGTTATAAACCGCCCTGTTGCTATGGATAAGCACCATAACAAAATAGCAAACATATGAAAAATATTGCCCAAAATATGTCCAACTACACAGTATCCAAATAAGAAGGAACAGTTGTCCAAAAAAGCTATTTTCTTACAAAAAGACAGGAATGAAAGTTTGAAAAATCTCAATGAACGCACAGAGGTACTCCAATAGGCTTTCACCTTGAGCCGTGAAATTCTAGAATTCAAAATCTAAAAGCTGATTCTGATAACAGACTAACTTTAAACATATAAATATATATAATGTTTAATACTTACTCAATGTGCCAGAAGGCAGAAGGAACTTAGTGAGCAGCAAGAAATGTAGAAACACCTTGTGGAAGGGTGACATCCCTCTAAGATCCATGTCCTGACAGTTGGTATTCCCTCTGTAGGTCCTGATCCTGCCCTTATTCTCTCATGCAGTCACGACAGAACACCTATATATACATTAGAGCTTAGTCATTCATACAGTTTCAACAAGCTGTGGACAAAAGACAACACTGACTGTGAGGAATCTTAAGTTAGTCTTGCCAAAACAATCATTTTGACAGCGCATAAATTCTGCTGTAAGCAAAACAAAGTAGTTTAGAATAACATGTTTGTATTTTACCATACTTTAGCTAATACAACGAAATGCTGGCAACTGTGGCTGCCAGTAAAATATGGTAAAATTCTGGCAACCACAGCTGCCAATATTTTAACGTATTTCCTAAAATACCGACAGATGTGGTTTTACCGTGGTAAATATGGTCTGAGGCATTATGGTATAATATTTTGGTATAATATCACTTCAACACTTCAGAACTGTAAACTTTTTATGGCAGCTTACTATAAAAACAACACAAACAACATAAACATTAGTCTACAAAAGTGAAAAACAAGGCAGATCTGTATGAAACATTATGACATTTTATTGTAAAAATCAGCTTTATGGTAAATTACTGGTAGAATTTTACCAACACAATTACAGTACAACACACAAAGCAATATAGTTTGTCAGCATTTCAATATTGAAAATTAAAAACAATAAGTCCAAATTAAACAAAAATACAGACTATGAATAATTCACTTAATGAAACAATTTCTATTTAAACATTCAGTTAAAAAAATTACCTTTTTTCACAGTGTGGAAATGTATATATATATTTATGTATGTGTATGTATGCACAGGTACACATAGATACATACATACATACTTACTTTAAATATGATTAAATAACCCAGTATTTTTTAAAAATCTAATTAATTGATTTATAACATAATTTGATTTATTTCCTAAAAGATTGATCATAGAAAACCCTATTTTCTCTCTATTTAGTATTGACTTTAAATGCTGATGTTCCTCTGAATACTTATTACATTCTAAGACATGTTCCACTGTTTCCGTCTCATTACAATAATTACAAGTGCCAGTTTCATGTTTCCCTATTTGAAAAAGAGAACTATTAAGTCCAGTATGACCAATTCTAAGTCAAGATATGACTACTTCTCCTTTCCGCCTTCCATTCATATAATTATTATCCCCCCCCCCCATTCTTTTGAATTATGTATAAATGTCTACCATTATTGGATGCTCAACCGCTACTATTCTGTCCAACGCCGTCATTCAAATCCTGTAGCTGTTTAAGTTTTTCCTTTCTAAATAGCATTAGCATACCAATTATCCGGTATGTTATGAACAAGCATGCAGAAAATGTCATCCAAAATATAAAAATGTATGTATTTCTACCAGGTAGAAAATGTTTGAAATAATGTGCCAATTAGATTATTAAAAGCTTAACTAAATAAATGTTTGCCTACGGAACAGGATTTGGGAAAGAAAACAAGTCATCATTCTGACTTTAATCTAAAAAAAAATCTTGCACAACAGTCGGTGTTAGAAAAATGTTACAGGCCCCTCATCTTCTTCTGTGGTTTAACACCACACAATAGTTTTTCACATTTTTATAAGTGAAGTATGACTGTCCAATTAGAAATGAAAACCTTTGTCCCCTTCATGAGACTATTTACTTATAACTTATTAGACTCAACTGACTAAACATAATGAACAACTTTTGAGTTGATTCTTTCCATTATTTATTGTTTCTGGATTTATAGACGAATCTATTTCTGTTTTCTCATTTTTCATTTCAAACAAAAAAACGAACTGCCTGAAAATGCACGGACCGTTTTGTTTCCTGATTTCCAATTTTGGTTTAATAAACAAAAAAACTAGTTTATTTTCACTTTTTCATTTTTCAACCATCCATCCATCCACCCATTTTCTTCCACTTATCCGGGGTCGGGTTGCGGGGGTAGCAGCTTAACCCTTGTGCATGCGCAAACGTTGAGAACTATGGCAAATGATACAAGTTTTAAGTGTGTGGGGTCTGTTGGACCCCATTTCTACATACAAGGGTTAAGAAGGGAGGCCCAGACCTCCCTCTCCCCAGCCACTTCTTCCAGCTCTTCCGGGGGAATCCCAAGGTGTTCCCAGGCCAGCCGTGAAACATAGTCCCTCCAGCATGTTCTGGATCTTCCCCGAGGCCTCCTCCCAGTGGGACGTGCCCGGAACACCTCACCAGGTCAGGAGGCATCCTGACCAGAGGCCCAAGCCACCTCAACTGGCTCCTCTCGACGAGAAGGAGCAGTGGCTCTACTCTGAGTCCCTCCCGGATGACGGAGAAATCGAGAGCTTCGCTTTTTGGCTGAGCTCTCTTTTCACCACGATGAACCGGTACAGTGCCTGCTTCATGGCAGATGCTGCGCCAATCTGCCTGTCGATCTCCCTCTCCAGCGAGAGCTGCAGATCACAACCTGATGAAGCCAACAGGACCACATCATCTGCAAAAAGCAGGGATGCGATCCTAAGGCCACCAAAAACGGATCCCCTCAACACCTCGGCTGCGTCTAGATATTCTGTCCATGAAAGTAATGAACAGAATTAGTGACAAAGGGCAGCCTTGGTGGAGTCCAACTCTCACCAAAAATGAGCCGGACTTACTGCTGGCAATGCAGACCAGACTCTGACCAGTCATACAGGGACCTGAAAGCCCGTATCAAAGGGCCCGGTACCCCATACTCCCGGAGTACCCCCCTGAGGTACACGGTCGAACGCCTTCTCCAAGTCCACAAAACACATGTAGACTGGTTGGGCGAACTCCCATGCACCCTCCAGGACCCTGCTGAGGGTGTAGAGCTGGTCCAGTGTTTAACGACCAGGACGAAAACCACACTGCTCTTCCTGAATATGAGGCTCGACTATCCGACAGACCCTCCTCTCCAGGACCCCTGAAAAGACCTTGCCAGGGAGGCTTAAGAGTGTGACCCCACGGTAATTGGAACACACTGTCCAGTCCCCCTTTTTGAACAAGGGGACCACCAACCCAGTCTGCCAATCCAGGGGAACTGCCCCAGAGGTTCATGCAATAATGCAGAGTGGCGTCAGCCAACACAACCAGAGCCTTAAGGAACTCGGGCCGGATCTCATCCACCCCTGGGGCCCTGCCAGCAAGGATCTTTTTAACCAAGTCGGCGACCTCATTCCCAAAGATTGGAGAGCCCGACCCAGAGTCCCCAGGCTCAGTTTCCTCATGTTGGTGGGATTGACGAGGTCTTTGAAGTATTCTGCCAACCACAACGTCCCGAGTCGAAGTCAGCAGGACACCATCCCCACTATAAACAGTGTTGGTGCTGCACTCCTTACCCCTCCTGAGATGCCGGATGATGGACCAGAATCGCCTCAAAGCCATATGGAAGTCTTTCTCCATGGCCTCTCCAAACTCCTCCCACACCCAAGTTTTTGCCTCGGCAACCACTCGAGCCACATGCCGCTTCGACCATCAGTACCCATCAGCCAAAAGGTCCGATAGGACTCCTTCTTCAGCCTGACAGCATCCCTCACCGAAGGTGTCCACCAACGGGTTTGAGGGTGATTGCCACGACAGGCACCAACAACCTTGCGGCCACAGGTACGATAAGCCACCTTGACAATGAAGGCACGGAACATGGTTCACTCAGACTCAATGTCCCCCACCGTGCCTGAACATGGTATTCGTTATGGACAATCCGTGACAAGCACAGAAGTCCAACAACAGAACATGTAAATAACAGCTAAATTGGAAAATTTTTCTTGTTCATTGGTCCAACAGTGACTCCTAGTGGTTAATTTATGCGTTCATTTTAAACAACGGTAGATTTCTTCTTTGTTTATTCTGTGGTTACCTAGCAACACCCTGCAAGATGAGACGTTAGATGATAAAGAAACCCGGAGAAAATCTTTAAAATAGCAGCCTCGGAAAGCAGAATGAGGTGTAAATATATGTAATTGTGATTTGTAATAAGAAATGTTTATTTAAGAAACAGTATAATGTCGGGGTTTATAAACAAAACTGTATATTGACGAGTTAAAGGACATAACATATTCTTTTTGTGTATAACTGAATATTGATATGTTGATTTTATACAAGAGCTGAGTATGTCCAACGGTTCTGTATTCTTGTTTTATACTACAGTTTTCACTGTGTCAATGGAAAGAAAGGTTGAGATTAAATTGCACCCGTTTGAAACTCCCTGCGTCTGGCTGTTCAATCCAAGAGACCGCTACAGAACACCACTTGAGTTCAGATCGTGGAGGCCATTCCAACCACGCCCCTCCAGGTCATTGCCCATGTGAGTGTTGAATTTCCCCAGCAGAACAAGCGAGACCCCAGGAGGGGCACTCTCCAGTACCTCCTCCAAGGACTCCAAAAGAGTGAATAATCTGAAGTCCCTCCACTCGTAGGTGGAGGGAGGCTACCCTCTCTTTCACTGGGATAAACCCCAACGTACAGGTGCCGAGATGGGGGGCAATAAGTATGCCCGCTCCTTCCCAGTGCCTCTCACCTTGAGCAATTCCAGAGTGAAAGTATGTCCAGCCCCTCTGAAGGAGACTGCTTCCAGAACCAGAGCCTTGCGTCAAGGTGAGACTGACTATTTCTAGCCGGAACCTCTCAGCCTCACACACCAGCTCCAGCTCCTTCCCCACCAGAGAGGTGACATTCCACATCCCAAGAGCCAGCTTCTGCAGCCGAGGATAGGACTACCAGCCACCACCCATCACACACTGCACCCGACCCCCTTGGCCCCTCCTATTGGAAGGAGGACCCATGTTTCCTCTTCAGGCTAAGCCCAGCTGGGCTCCATGGGTAAAATCCTAGCCACCAGGTGCTCGCCAACGTGACCCGCGTCTGGGCAAGGGAACACTGAATCCAATGTTATTTATATCTTCGGACTGCACTTAGTCTGGTTCCTCACCCAGGACCTGTCTGCCTTGGGTGAACCTACCAGGGGCATGAAACCCCAGACAGAAAAGCTCCTGGGATCACTGGGACACTCAAATCCCTCCACCACGTGGCAGCCCATGGAGGTAAATTTTTCATTTCAAACGAAAAAACAAACTGCCTGAAAACACACGGACCATTGTTCCCAGCTGTCCATTGTTTCCTTGTCCGAGCCACAAAGTGCTCCATCTGAGCCTACCACCGAGTCTCCCAGTGCTCCTCCCCGTCCTCACCCTGAGCCACCAGAGCCTAGCCTCCCCAAGCTTCCAGCTCGCCTCCTTGTGGGTCCAGCCAGGTTCCGGGCCATTCGCTGTTCCTTCCTCGAGGAGTCCACCTCCTGTGTTGCCATTGCCCACCGCACAGTTCACGGCAGGCCCCATCCTGACCGTGCTGATTTGTTTAGGGCTGAGTTTGTTTTGTTTCCTTGTGTTCTCCCTGGACTCTGGCCCCCCATCCGGTGCCCCTCCGCCCACCCTGGTTGGGTTGTTTTTTGTGAGGATTTGGTTTTCTGTGTGCTTATTTAGTTCCTGTGTCGTCCCATCTGCTCCTTGATTGTTCCCAGCTGTCCCTTGTTTCCCCTGATTACCTTCCTTGTGTATTTATACCTACCTGTGTCTCTTGTTCCCCGAGGTCCTTGTCATTGCTGCCTTTTTGTTGTCATTGCCTCATTCTAGTGCTACCAGTGTTGAGTTCCTTGCCTCTTAGTTCGCCTGTGCTCCCTGGATTTCTGTTAATCCAGTGAGAACTTTGATTAAATCATCCTTTTTCACACCACAACCTGGGTCCTCCCCATCCACCCTCACCTCAATGTGACAAAGATTACGCCAACTCTGGAAATCGGATGCTATTCTCGTAATTAGAGGTGAAAAGTTAGCAGAAGCAAGGCCAGATAAAGAACGTGTCACATTTATACCAAGATATTTAAATACTGTGAGGCTGAGTTTGAATGGAAAGTCAGAATGTTGAAGACCACAAGCAGTAGTGTTTATAGGAAAGCATTCACCTTTTTTGTAGCCTGAAAAGGAGCTGAAATTATTTAAGATATGCAAGACAGTAGGGACAGAAGTAGCATGTTTAGATACATGTAGCAACAGGTCATCTGCATATAAGGACAATTTATATTCTGCCCCATTTCGAAAAATCCCTCTGTATGAGGGGGATGCATGTAATGCGATAGTCAAATGCTCAATTGCAATGATGAAAAGCAAAGGCGACAACGGGCAGCCTTGACGTGTTCCACGCCCAAAAGAGAAATAATCTGAATATATATCATTAGTATGGACACTGGCTTTGGGAGATGCATAGAGGAAACGAATGCAAGAAACAAATGCATCTCCGAATACGAACTTCTTCACAGCCACAAACAAGTATTTCCACTCCACCTTGTCAAATGCCTTTTCATCATTGAGGAAAATAATGTTTTCAGGTATATCAGAAGAAGCTTTGAATAGATTACATTCAAAAGGGTGTGCATATTAAAGAATAATTGACACCCCTAGACAAAGCCATTTTGCTCTTCAGATATAACCAAAGGGGGGAGGACTTTCTCCAAATGAGAAACAACCAACTTGGCTAGCAGTTTTACGTCTGCATTTAACGTTAAATGCAGTTTTACATGAAGTTGGGTCCTTGTCCTTTGTGTTAAGTGAAACTATAGCAGCCTGTGTTAATATTGGAGGTAAAGTCTTGCGTTCTAAAGATTCATTAAACATAGCCAACAATAATGGTGCCAATTTTTCTATAAACTTTTTATGAAATTCGATGGGAAACCCATCACGGGCAGGGGCTTTGTTTGATTCCAGCAGTTTTATTGAATTTATTACTTCCACAAGGCTGAGTGAAGAAACCATGCTCCTGGCAGTATCCATATCAATAGTAGGAACGGAAAGACTTTGGAGAAATTCTTCCATTTTATTATTGTCTGTGGGAAATTATAACAAATACAAAGAAGAATAACATAATTTAAATGTGTCATTAATTTCGGTGGGGTCGGTTGTAATTTGAATACTATTTGAATACATTTTGAATACTAGATATTATACGAGAATTGACCTGACGCCGTAACTGATGTGCCAATAAATGACCAGCTTTGTCGCCGTATTCATAAAAAACCCTTCTTATTTCTCCTCCATCCATAAATCATTTTCAAGAATTGATTATTTTCTTACCAGTAACTCTTCCATAACAGATTTTTACCAACCCAACCTTTCATCCAATTATCATATCCGATCACCTCTCTATCTCTCATCTGGGAAAGAGCCAAAACAGTGAAAGAAGGAAAATAATTTCATACTCCTCATTCAAAAAGAAAAGTGAACAAAACTTAGAAAATTACCTGGAAGACAAACTAAAACAATTACACAATTTAAATGCAACTACCCCAATAGCACAAAATTGAAGAAAATTAGAGGCACTAAAAATGAATTTGATAACATTATTAGTAAAAATACACAAGTTATTCTACAAAAACTACAATATAACCATTATGAACATAATGATAAATCTGGCTAATATTTAGCTAATTAACTTAAACATAAAATGGAAAATACCCTCATCACAACAATTCAAGACTCCACAGGAAGCATTACCAAATCATAAATACCCACAAATCATAAATAACACCTTCAGACAATTCTATCATGACTTAAGAGGAATAAGGAAAATGACTTCAAAGAAATTGATCATTTTCTCAATAATATCACACTTCCATCATTAACAAAGGAACGGTCAGACATCATAACGCCCCTTTTCCACCGGCCTGGCTTGGCTCTACTCAACTCGCTTTCCGAGCATTTCCACCGTCTTTTTTTCGAGGCTGATCCTAGTTTTTGATACCCCACTCACATCCACAGAATATGAAAAAGCTCTAAACAAATTGTCAAACAATAAGGCCTCAGGATTAGATGGATATTTGTTAAAATGGGAGATAAAAGTAAAAACAAATAGTTCATCCCATATCACATAAGTACAGCACTAATTTCATTCATTCTGTTTGATGAAATTCTGAACAGACCATATCCGGATCTAATAGCTGAAAGTTGAATGGTGTTTCTAGGTAAAACCACGATGACACAGCAAACCTCAACAAAAGTGGATTTGGGGGATTTTTCAAGATCTGATTTCTTGACTTGAATGGGATTTTTCGACAGTTTTTTGCCTATTACGTCGCCATTATAATTCAAAACACCAACAGAAGTAATAGCTCCCTTCATTTTGATGTATGTTTTGAGTGTATGCAGTGGTTCGGGCATTAACAGTGACAGAAGAAAAATAAATAGACACCTTTTCTACACCTTGGGTGTAGAAAAATATGTGTCCACCATGTGGCAGGCACCAATAAAGAGACCGAGGTGTAGAATAAGGAGTGCCTGCGAGGGACTGTGCAGGTCTCATGTAGTGGTAGTACTTGATTTAAAAAAAATAATTAAAAAAAAAAAAATATATATATATATATATATATATATATATATATATATATATATATATATTCCTTGGAATGATATTTTACTACAACAGTGATGTTTATGATGTTGCCCCATCCCTCCTTCCAGTCACAAGGAGAGTAGCAGATTGCCAGGGCTACAGCCTGTGTCAGCCTCAGTGGGATACATCCTCTTGGAACCTGAACCATGTTGCCATCAATTCAGCAGCCAAACTTCTCATCGCAGAATATGTCACCCTCTGACAATAACATGGCTAGTACCATGACTGTGCACTCTTTATTCATTAACTGTACAGAAACAATAAACACCAAACATGTGATTACATGTTTAGTGTTAATATAGGCTTTAAAATATTGTGATGTACAAATATACATACGAAGGGTTGCATTAATGGAATATTTTCTGCATGTGACTGGTTTTCTTTTAAATGCAGCTCAACTAAGAAGGATTAAACTTCTTTCATCCCTATATATCCTGATCAAAATCTTAAGACCAGTTAAAAAACTGCAAGAATTTGCATTTTGCACTAATGAATCTTAAGAAAGTTCTAAGTAGAGCTTCACAATGTTAAAAGAAGAAATCAGCGTAAGAGACAAAAACTTTTGAGCAGGGAATTTATTAAAAACTGCATTTACACTCTAACATGATTTTTTCAGCTGATCAAAAGTTTAAGACCATAGCTCAAAAAAACCTAAAAACCCCCCAAAACAGAAATCAAAGTCAAAAAAAGGGACTCATTAAAGAGTAGCTCCACCATCTTGTTGATGACTTCAAACAATGGTTTAGGCTTGATGCCAGTGTTTCCAGGAGGCTAGTGGGAACGTTGAAGATGCTTCACGAAGGGCGTCCACTGTCTGGAACTGATGTCCATTTTTGTAAACTTCCCTTGCCATCCATCCCCAAATGTTCTCAATTGGGTTTAGATCTGGGGAACATGCAGGACGGTCCAAAAGAGTGATGTTATTCTCTTGGAAGAACTCCTTTGTCAGGCGGGCATTGTGAACTGCAGCATTGTCCTGTTGAAAAACCCAATCATTACCACACAGACGAGGGCCCTCAGTCATGAGGGATGCCCGCTGCAACATCTCCACATAGCCAGCTGCTGTTTGACGCCCCTGCACAACCTGAAGCTGTTCCATTGAAGGAAAACGCACCCCAAATCATGATGGCGCCCCCACCACTGTGCCGTGTAGAAAACATCTCAGGTGGGATCTCCTTGTCATGCCAGTAACGTTGGAAGCATCAGGACCATCAAGGTTACATTTTTTCTCATCAGAGAAGACAACTTTCTTCCACCTTTCAATGTCCCATGTTTGGTGCAAAGTCCAAACGGGCAATTTTGTGGCGCTGAAGAAGACGTGGCCTTTGAAGACGTTTTTTTTTTCTGAAGCCCTTCTCTCGTCTGATGGTTATTGGGCTGAAGTCAGCACCAGTAATGGCCTTCATTTGGGTAGAGGATCGTTCTGTGTCTTGACGGACAGCCAATCGGATCCTGCGGCTCAGAGCTGGTGACATTTTTTTGGGTCTACCACTTGACTTTTTTGTTCCATAACCCTCAGGATCATTTAAAAAATGCAAAATGTCTGTCTTACTGCATCCAACCTCAGCAGCGATGGCACATTGTGAGGCTTTGCTTATGCAGCTCAACAATCCTACCACGTTCAAAGTCAGTGAGCTTTTTTGCTTCTGCCATCAGGAGGTCTTAACAGTGTAAAGACTCGACAGAAAATGACATGGAATCCAGATTTTTGCACAGCTTTTGGCTTTTAAACACTATGGTCTTAAACTTTTGATCAGCTGAAAAAATCATGTTTTGAGTGTAATTGCAGTTTTCAGAAAATTCCCTGCTCAAAAGTTCTTGTCTCTTGCACTGATTTTTTCCTTTAACATTGTGAAGGTCTACTTAGAACCTTTTTAAGTTCCAATAGTGCAAAATGCAAATTCTTGCAATTTTTTGACTGGTCTTAAGATTTTGATCAGGAGTATATATATATATATATAAATATATATATATATATATATATATATATATATATATATATATACAAAATTTTAAATTCTTTTTGGTACTATGATGAAAATCGTCATTGACTCATTGTGCGAACCAAAACAAATTGAAATATTAATATTTTACTATACTATAGGGTCCCTGTATGGATAATGCAGAAAGTAGAAACACTTCACAATGTGAAAAAATAAATATATTCTGTATATGGGGTGAAAACCAATTAGTTAAATTTACGTGCATTGCTGCAATTACAGTTTGTCTAATTTGCCCTTAAAGTTGTTTACAAAACCTGAACATTTACTTTAACTTGAATTTGTTTTGAGTAACGTTGCTCAGTTGCATTTGAAAACATACCCAATAATGAGGATATGTTTTACCCTTTTCTAACATATACATACAGTATAAATTATCCTACAGTAAATATTAGTTTAGTAGGTCTTCTATTTCAAGAAATTCTTCTTTTTTAAATAAATCAATTATTTTAATTTTAGTCTATAAAATACTAAAATTTGCCCATAATTTTAAACATTAAACCTGATGTTATGATAAATTATTCAGTACATATGTAACATTTTTCCAGAATACTTTTTATACTTGAGTAATTTCTGGGATGGCTACTTTTTACTTATATTGAATATTGAAGTATTGCTTATCACGTGAGTACAATTTTTGGGTACTCTACCCTCCTCTGGATAAATCTGATATTTTAATTGCACTATTTTGTATGAAGTGTCTTACATAAAGTTAACCTTAGAGAATTGTCCTTTAGCCATATCCATAGTTCTGTTTATTTTGCGCCTTCATGCTGCTCAGATTTCTAAATCTCTCTCACACGCGGCGTGTAAATTCTTCGGTGCGCTACTCTAACAAATTACACTTCTGACTATTGTTACAGTGTAACAAAAGCGTTTGACTCACCATATTTCAGCTTTCTCTGGCCGTTTTCAAAAGAGGAAAAGGTAGAGCTGGAATTTCCTCAGAATTCTTTCAGATCGGTAAAGTTTGCTCTAATAATTTGAAATAAACTCGGACGCAGATGGAAACGCACTGCGTGAGGCAAATCCTGGTCTAGGCGGAGGAGCAGATGAGCGTCTGCTGGTCTTTCCTAAATGCTCCCTCTTTCTCGTCGCCGGTGTCTTTTTATGGAGTGAAAATAGTCTCAAAATATCTGTGCGTGTGTAAAAATATCTGTGCGTGTGTAATACTGGATTTGTAAACCTTACAAATAAAATAAAGCTCCTACGCCTATAAATGTTGAAAAAGTACACAAATCACCACACAAAACTGCATTTACACACAGATCCGGTTACAAGTGAGGCTCCACAAACAACATCTCACAAGTAAGATGGACATATTATTGTGTATATTTTGTGATTAGAATATTACTTTACTGTGTTTATGTCCATGTACCATATTAGCTACAGTGCTTGGTGTAACAAAGGGTTCAGCCGCTATGAAGGCTAACTGAGATTCCGTAAATCTAAAAAAATAATTATTCTCTAACATTGATTTAGATTATCTGACACAAGAGCCTACATTAGAAATTAAACAATATAACATATAAAACTTATATTATGTGTTATAACCAGGGGTGAAAGTAAGGGGGAACGGCAGGGTACTGCGTACCCCTAAAAGATTTAATGGGGGTACGCAGTACCTGCTGTATAAAATCAACGGGTTCACTGTGCAGCCGTGAGTTCACCCACTAATCAGCTGTGACTGATTAGTTTTTTAAGAACAATCTAAAACACCACTTAATCAGTTAATAAATAACTTTTTCCCCATTTCATATCGTTTCTGAACTGTTCGTGCTTTGCTAGAGCAGCGGAGCAACACGACGATCGCGGAAGGTTTTGAGTCGATCTCGGCATTAGGTGACAAACTGAACGCCGATGAGACCAGCACGTCCTCTGGCTCACTTAAAACGTTCGTAACTTTATGAAAGAACAACAAAAAAATCAACAAAACGTGTTCAAATTAATGACCCAACAACAATAATTCTTATTGTTGTTGGGTCAGGTGTTGCGCAATTCTGTGCATTTCGGTCCATTATCCGTTGCATGCAGTGGGGCAACTACACATTATTTAGGTGGATGCAAAAACATAAGACACAATGTGAGGAAGAAGAGGGAGAATCTATAAAGAGAGACGATTCACTGCAGCACGGATGAATCTCACATCGGATTTTGGACTTAATCTCAGCTGCTGAATCTCTGAAGATAGAACTCGTCGACTGAAAAAAAATAAATAAATAAATATATATATATATATATATATATATATATATATATATATATGCATCCAATATATATTATTCTGTATTCATCATTATTTATTTGTGTTTGTATAGTTATATAAATATGTATTGATATTACTAAAGAATGTATTAAATACATTATGAACAGCTGTGTGCTTTTTAATATGCTCATCATACATCAATATCAGAATATTTTATTCCTATTCTATTGTTATAGCCACTAAGCATATTTAAATATGCTGAACTATGTATTAAAAACATACTTAAATAATACAATTGTTTATAAATGTAGCTTTGATAGATGTTTGAATATATGGGGATTTGTATCAAAAATAACTAGAAGTCATATGTGTAGATGTGTCGTTGGTCTATGTTGCATGTAGATGATGCACATGTCTACGTTGCATATGTCTATGTTGCACATGCGTTCACTGCATATGTGGTTACTGTCGTTGGTCCGTGTTGCTATTGCCTGTTCTCTTCGCCATTAAAAAGTCTTGAGGTAGGTCATGTATGATCAAATTGTTTATTAGATATTAAAAAAATGTTGGTCTTTCAATATCAGTGGTTTCAATAAAATTGTTTTCAAAATGTTAGGATTTCTACCTCGTATTTTCTTCAGGCATTATTCAGGGCAGCTAACGAGGTCGAGGGGTCCTGGACCACTGAAGGGGGCGCTAAATTTCTTTTTAAATCTGTATATCTTTATTTTTAAGAATAATTTTCACTGTCGGCATGTATTTGAACTTCTCTCTTTTATTTACTTCAGCTCAGCTCACAGTTTTAAACAAATCCTGTAGTTTTTGGGGTACTTCTAAATCTGCTCCTTAGTCGCATCTTTTTGGGCCTTTTACTGCCTCTAGTGGCCTGGGATGGTAACACAACTAATATAATTACATTACTAAATCAAAATGCTACAAAGTATTTATTACTAATTCTGGCAGTATGATAATTTTTATAATAATAATAATAATAATAATAATAATAATAATAATAATAATAATAATAATAATAATAATGTGCCTGTGCAAATCAAAATTCCATGGAATCTTCTTTAAAACCCCAGATATATTTTCAGCTGGTCCGTTATCTGCACAGCCAAAATAAATAAAACCTAGAAAACTCATGTGCTCTTTACATAAATTGAGCAAACATATTCCTCCTCAAGTCAACAATTCACTTATTCTATTAAAAACTGTGATGTTGAGTATATTTTGTCGTCATCTCTCATTATAGACCACAATAACAACAACTTTTATGAAGAACATGTTTTATATTGTGAACACAATCTGATTAACAAACATAATTGTAACATACTGTCATAAAGACCTTTGTTCAAGAAAAAAGTGCCAAAAATGCTGTTTTAAGTTAACAAAAAAGTACAGACAAGAAAAACTTTTTACAATCTGATGAACTATAACATAGTTTTAAAATACTTCTTTCATAAAGACCTTTGTTCAAGAAAAAAAAGTATATTTTACTGGCAGTATTGCCAGTAAAATATATCTATCTGGTCTCTCTGTTGCTGAGATACACAATCCAAGACTGGTGATTGGCCAATCTCCAAATATTTTAAAAACTGGCACAAGTAAAACACTGCAACCCAATGTTATTGTTCCATGTTGTTAGTAAAAAGGGAAAATAAATAACAAGACATAAACAAAGTTAAAACAAATGTGGGAGTGTGTGACGTGCCAACTGTAAAGCCTCCAATCAAATGTCCATTCCAAAACGATCACTGTCCCTCAGAGGGTCAATTCTTTCCTGAAGGAGAATGTGCACCTGTGTTCTGACATCCTCTGGTGTGTCTGGAACTACCAGTGTCTTCTCTGTTGAGTGGGGTTGGCCCATCCCAGTCAACCCCATAAAGATCATCATCAATCTGTAAAAGACAACAACATTAATAATGAAATTTAATGGGAGCAACACATTAAATACATGAAGAATAAGAATCCAAACCTGCTCACATGAAGGGTCAGGTATAGAAGTGTTTGCTAGTAATTGACCCCTAATCCACAATTGTTGTGGTGATCTGCCTTGTTCTGTGGACAGTGAATGCCAAGCCACAGAAAATAGCTCTAAATGAATGCAAGACAAATCCACTTCGTTATCCAGATTAAAATCTGCAGTATCAGACAGATATTGCAGCGCATAGCGGTAGTTCACAGTGACAACACACCAAACATCTCTCCACATCCTCTCAATTCTTTGATTATGGACACTGCGTCCTGTTATAAAACTTCTTCTTTCTATGAAGAGACAGAAGAATGCATAATCAGGTTTAATGTTACAACGTAAATAAAACTGGCATAATACTAAAGAAAATGACCTGCTCCTCTTTCTGGATGTTGCAGCATATAACGAGCAACTTCTACATTTTCTCCTCCTTTGTCGCTTCTTACTCTGATTGGCAAGCCAAACTTTTGCACAGCAGTAATGAAGGCTTTTAGAACTGTGGTTGTTATTGCTGGCAGTGAGGAACATTATCTTTCGACTGTACGCCACCATGAATCACAATTCTCCACCTTTATATTGAAAGATATGTAAAACTGTCATGAAAAATATAGTTACATTTTCCATGAAGAGCTTACCGTATCAAATTGTGATTTCCGTCAATGTGCCAAAGTGCAAGTGGTGATGGTACAGAGTAAACTCTGCTATGTATTACATTAATACCAAGTCAGACAGATGGTGCCCACAGGATCCACCACCCTCATGGTTTCCATAACTCTGGATCTCTGCACTCTACAAAAGACATTTAAATGTTTATTTAATACACCTTCATTGGAAAATATGGGTATGCAATCATTCACACATTCATTAAAACACTTACCTTATTCCTACACTATTTAGATACCCCAAAACCGTTTTTATTCCAGAGTCTGGACACTCCAGAATAAAATTCTGGACAAGTTTTTGCAGATCCTCATCACTAATGTTGCTGTAGCTCATTCTCACAGAGAGATTGCTCTCAGTCATTCTTCTTCGTACAGTGCTGTAGCAGTTCTCCTATTTCACGAACAGTGAAATTGTACTCTAAAAGGAACTTCAGTTACTCTTCCGAAATATCCCAAGATGGCCGTCCTCTTCCCCCAGATACGATCAATGGAGGATTAAATCCACCTGTGTGGTTATTTTTTTCACCCACTAAGCACAGCACTCTCTGTATACTTTCCAAAATGTCATCAATGTTAATGAAGACTCCAGTCTGTAGATCTCTTCATAGCGTTGTTCAAGAAAATCCAAGTCAAATTGTGATGCATTAGCCTCAAAATGATCCGACAGTCGTTGGCACTGAGTGTATAAATAGTGCATCAGTTGATGGCTGCGCTGGTCGTCATCAGAACTAAGATGAGAAATACAGCAAAAATTATTAATGCGAAATTAAATCTAAAGAAGCTGAATAAAATTTTATGTTAAACTATTGTCAATTTTCACTTTCTTTTAGGTGACATTAGCATTGTTATTCTTTATTTTTTATCATTCCACATAAATCAAGTATCACAGCAATGAAGAATGATTTTTTAAAAAGTGGTATTAAAAGTATAAACAACTTATTAAAAGCAAGTAATAGAATATTTATCTCATACTGTGTCATATCTGATCAATTGTCAACCTGGAATACAAATAAAACCAAAAATGGACTTTTGTACTTTCAAACACATTTGAATTTTAACATTGATTATCAATTGCATACAACAAGAGAAGAAAAACCCCTGAATATTGAAGACCCCTTGACAACGACTGTTAAATCAAACTGTGATTACATTTAATTAAAGAATATTACATTCACATATAGAGATGCATACAAATTAGTAGCATAACTTTCTTTTTTAAAGTTAAGGTCCCCCGACTGGAACATGGTGAGCTAAATGGTAAATTTAACAATGCTTGAGGCAGACAATTTGCCCCCCAACATTTTTAAAATCTAGATACTCTAATCATTTCAGGAATCATTTCAGCTATACTTCATAAACGCTCTAAAGTGAAATCTAATGTTGCATTTTTAATCTGTTTTGTAGATTTCCCTGTGTTCACTCAATCGGTTTTGCAATAACAGCATTCATATGAGTACATTGGAGATACATTAGAGAAAATAGAGAACCAGTACTCAATACATTACATGCACCAGGAAGAACAAAAAGCAAAGTTCTCTTACAAATAGTTGATAAATGTATGGTAGTCAAAATTAGTACAAATTATTACAAATTTCCAATTCCTCCTAAATATAAAAAAATACATTTTAAAATAATAAATACCACAGAGCCTTCAAATGAGTTCTTGAGAGATTTAAGCTTAATGTTGAGAAATTTGTTCTTTGTACAACTCAATTGGAATTATCTTATCACTTGTTTTATGAATGTAAAGAAGTATCAGACTTATGGGATCAACTTTGTAACTTTCTGTCTTCTAAAACAATAAATGTAGATTTTTTTTCCTTACAAAACATTCATTTTGGATTATCCATAAAAAAATATGGAATTTTTAGTTAATGTTCTGATTATTTAAACCAAATATTATATCCATAAATGTTTATATACAAAATGCTCCCTCTCATTCACTGCTCTAAAAAGTCTTATTAAAAGATGTCTTAAAAAAATGAAGAATTCAAACGCATTAAAATTGTGAGTTAATGGAAGATTTTTAATTATTAGCCCAATAACATGTTTCTTATTAATTTAACTATTTCATTATGATATTTTCTCCTTTTTGTTATTTATATTTATTAATTCTTCTTTGATAATTTCAGTCTTTTCTTGAGCCTTCATAACAAGATTGATTTGTAATCTTGTTATGAAGGTTACAGTAGGAGCAGTGATTTTGTTTATGTTTTTGACATGTTGTGAGTTTGTCCTTGTCATTTTTGTAGTCAATAAAAAAAGCGTCGATTTACCCAACCACTCTCACACTCCACCCAAGTGACGGTACTTAGTCGATCTCAACTAAAGCTTAACTTTGCTCTTCAGATATCCATTACTGCATAATTTAAGTTTTTATATGTCATCCCAGTATACGATTAAATAAATGAATAAATAAATATATAAAATTACCACGTCGCCATTTTGAAGCAGCACCAGTTGTCGTCTTCTTCTTGTACTTTTTAGTTGTAGAAATCAGTGCAAGAGACAAGAACTTTTGAGCAGGAAATGTCGTGAAAATGCATTTACAATCCAACATGATATTTTCAGCTGATCAGGTTTGATCAGGAGTACTATATATATATATATATATATATATATATATATATATATATATATATATATATATATATATATATACCCTGCAGGAATAATTAGCTGGCCAAAGGAGGAGATGAAGGCCACGGATGTTAAGACTCTGAAGCTACTAACCATGCATGGAGGGTTCCACCCCAAATCCAGCACCCTGAGACTGTATACAAGCCGTAAGGAAGGAGGCAGAGGACTAGTGAGTGTGAGAGCCACTGTCCAGGATGAAACATCCAAGATCCATAAATACATCAAGGACAAAGCCACAACAGACAATGTGTTCAGCGAATGTCTCAGACAATGGGGAACAGAGGATGAGGTGCTGGAGTTACCATCATGGGAGGACAAGCCCCTACATGGGATGTACCACCGACAAATAACTGAAGTGGCTGATGTCACCAGAGCAATAGAGGCTCAGATCTACCACACCAGACAAGACCCAAGGTCCACTGTTAACAAAATATTGGATCGTTTTTAAAAATGATTTGCCAAGAGTTTACCGGTGTAAACTTTTGGTAGATGTTTACATTATATCCTCAGCTGTTGCTGACAATGCATGTGATGCAAACAGTTACACTTATCCAAGATCCAGACACAACACCCCAGTTTTTTGTGGCAGTGTCTGATCATTTTAATCATGCTTCACTCTCTTCAACACCAACAATGTTTCACTGGTTGTCAGCTGAGAGAACAAGACATTGAATTTGTCTCAAAGACCTGATATGTGTAAATGACATCACAACCCATGACATCAGAATATAAACCCCTTGTTCAGAAACTATCTGCCATTAAAAGGACTTTTAGGAAATAGTCACAGGAAATCACAGAAGACCTACAGGGTTCTCTTCAGTATACAGATTGGACTACACTGCCAGTCACATTTAGATGACCGATCAGTACCATGATTGAGTGTGTGACCTCCTGCATAAACTTCTGTGTGGATGGTACTTTCTCCACTAGAAGAGTGAGATGCTTCCTTAATGACAAATCCTTAATTACCAGTGACACAAAGATACGTCAAAAAAATGGAGCCTTTAGGAACAAGACACTTACTTACTGTCTTTGGGTCACTTCCTGAATGCTTACATATCATGTCACTGTTGATCTTTAATATCTGAGACCCGATCCTGTCAATTGTGATAATGAGTTTGTATTGCATGATCATATATTCAGTTTGCAGTGAACATTGTAGCAGTTTATCCGGGGTTGTCTGCCTGAAATGGTGTTTAAATTCGGGTTGAACAGTATCGGATTGATAACAAATGGATAAAGTTAAAGGGAAACCCTCTTATTTGTTTAACAATAAAAATTGTTAATTAACTTAATTTTGGTTGTTGTTTATTGCCCTTCGGCTGGTCAGAGTTGTAACAAATGGCATTATACAATTTGTTCTTTTTTTGCTGTACTCTTCTCTGACAGGCTCTTAGAGGGACTGGATTACCTGAAGGTGGTAGAGGCAATGAGGACCCATCCTGAGATCCTTCGCCCCATCTTTGTCTCTGGACACAACCAGCTCACCGTCCAGAACATGATGAGTCTTTTTGACACCGTCTTCTCCCCACTTGGCAGCAATGCCCGACGCGCTGAAAATCTGACACTAATGTTTTGGAGGGACTGGCTTATTGAAGTAGGCGGTATGTATGTTTGTAATGCGCAAGATTACTATTTAATATATACAAACTTTGGGCTTCCCCGAGAGGCCTCAGATTGAGTTTCTTCATGCCCCACTTAAAAATGGATCCCGCCGGCGCTATCCTGAGGCCAACACATGCAGTGTTGTCATGAGACTTCCAATTCATGAAACATTTGAAGAGTTTCAGGAGTATATGGAGTCTGGAATTATTCAATCACCAACTTTTGGTTTTGTTTACATTTTGTTGTTGTTGTTTTGTTTTGCTTTTAGCATTAGTAAGTTCAATGTAGGAATAACGTTTTTGAAAATATGTTAAAACTATGTTATAGTTTATCAGATTGTAAAACGTTTTTCTTGTCTGTACTTTTTTGTTAACTTAAAACAGCATTTTTGGCACTTTTTTCTTGAACAAAGGTCTTTATGACAGTATGTTACAATTATGTTTGTTAATCAGATTGTGTTCACAATATAAAACATGTTCTTCATAAAAGTTGTTGTTATTGTGGTCTATAATGAGAGATGACGACAAAATATACTCAACATCACAGTTTTTAATAGAATAAGTGAATTGTTGACTTGCTCAATTTATGTAAAGAGCACATGAGTTTTCTAGGTTTTATTTATTTTGGCTGTGCAGATAACGGTACTAGACCCCCTTATGTCTTGTAAATGCTTTTAAGTTGTCCAATTTTTTTAAACGTTTCATACTATAATCTACTGCCCTGTTGTATTTTTCATTTTCTTTTGTATCATTTTTGTCTTCATTCTTTTTTTTATTTGTTTCATTTCCCAGTGGTCTGGCTCTGTTGACATTTTGTTCTCTGATCTTATAATGTATACATTATGGTACCTTTATGGAGCTGATTGTATGTTTATATAATAATAATAAAAAAATAAAATAAAAAAAAAATCTACACATATGACTTCTACTTTTTATATATATATATATATATATATATATATATATATATATATATATATATATATACAAATGGAACCCGATATGAATATGGTTTCCAGTAACAAAAAAGCGTTTTATGATCGATTAAATGCGCTGACACGTCATTGTGCTGCTAAACACATAACGCTGAGTGGAGTGGTGGACCGCTCCAAGATGGCCGCCCTAAATCTCGTCAGCGACAATGGGCGAGAGCGGCCATGAGGCGTCTATTCTTAAATTATTTCTATGGGAGGGACGACCGCTCCAAGATGGCCGCCGTATTTCCTGCGCCGGAGCAGTCAATGCAGGGTCTACTCTATGGGCGATAACGTTAACGTACGACTCGGACGCTGACGTTTCGCCAATGTGGTAGAGTAGTCAGGCTGCCTGACCACAGGGTCATTGACTCAAACTGGTTAACAACATGGCTGCGTTAAAGTTTTGTGCGAATATTTCCTGGCTGTTTACTGAGCATCCAGACTTCAGCAAGAGAATATACGCGGCTGCTTCTGCCGGGTTTCAAGCTGTGGAAGCAGCTTGGCTTTACGATTCGGACCTGTCGGAGCTCCAGAAAGCCAAGGAGGCAACTAGAATGGAAGTCGTCCTTATCAACACCCCACCAGGTACTGCACAGGCATGGCTAAAGCATCCAGATAAATGGTTTGGGGTTCCATTTGTGTCAAAAATAAGTAGAAGTCATATGTGTAGATGTCGTTGGTTTATGTTGCATATGTAGATATTGCATATGTCTACGTTGCATATGCATTCGCTGCATGTGTTTGCTGCGTCTATGTTGCATATGTCTATGTTACATATGCGTTCACTGCGTATGTCTTGGACACTCGGGTGAAGAGAGGTGCGGAGCTGTCCACTGACTCGTCACCAGGTAGTGACCTGGTGACGAGTTGGCTTCGGTGGTGGGGGAGGAAGCCGGTCAGACCTGGCAGGCCCAAACGTGTAGTGAGGGTCTGCTGGGAACGTCTGGCGGCAACCCTCGAACCCGTTGGTGGACACCTTCGGTGAGGGATGCTGTCAAGCTGAAGAAGGAGTCCTACCGGGCCTTTTTGGCCTGTGAGACTCCAGAAGCAGCTGATAGGTACCGGCGGGCAAAGCGGCATACGGCTCGGGTTGTCGCTGAGGCAAAAACTCGGGCGTGGGAGGAGTTTGGAGAGGCCATGGAGACAGACTTCCATATGGCTTCGAGGCGATTCTGGTCCACCATCCGGCGTCTCAGGAGGGGGAAGCAGTGCAGCACCAACACTGTTTATAGTGGGGATGGTGCGCTGCTGACCTCAACTCGGGACGTTGTTGGCCGGTGGGCGGAATACTTCGAAGACCTCCTAAATCCCACCAACATGCCTTCTGTTGAGGAAACTGAGCATGGGGACTCTGGGTTGGGCTCTCCCATCACTGGGGACGAGGTCGCCGAGGTGGTCAAAAAGCTCCTCGGTGGCAGGGCCCCAGGGGTGGATGAGATCCGCCCGGAGTTCCTTAAGGTTCTGGATGCTGTAGGGTTGTGTTGGCTCACACGACTCTGCAATATTGCATGGACATCGGGGGCAGTTCCCCTGGATTGGCAGACTGGGGTGGTGGTCCCCCTGTTCAAAAAGGGGGACCGGAGGGTGTGCTCCAATTACAGGGGGATCACACTCTTAAGCCTCCCTGGTAAGGTCTATTCAGGGGTCCTGGAGAGGAGGGTCCGTTGGATAGTCGAACCTCGGATTCAGGAAGAGCAGTGTGGTTTTCGTCCTGGTCATGGAACACTGGACCAGCTCTACACCCTCAGCAGGGTCCTGGAGGGTGCATGGCAGTTCACCCAACCAGTCTACATGTGTTTTGTGGACTTGGAGAAGGCATTCGACCGTGTCCCTTGGGGGGTCATGTGGGGGGTACTCCGGAAGTATGGGGTACTAGGCCCTTTGATACGGGCTGTCAGATCCCTGTATGACCGGTGTCAGAGTCTGGTCCGCATTGCTGGCAGTAAGTCGGGCTCGTTTCCGGTGAGAGTTGGACTCCGCCAAGGCTGCCCTTTGTCACCGATTCTGTTCATTACTTTTATGGACAGAATTTCTAGGCGCAGGGGATCCGCGCCTAGAAATTGAGGGGATCCGTTTTGGTGGCCTTAGGATCGCATCTCTGCTTTTTATAGATGATGTGGTCCTGTTGGCTTCATCAGATCGTGATCTGCAGTTCTCACTGGAGCGGTTCGCAGCCGAGTGTGAAGCGGCCGGGATGAGGCTCAGTGCCTCCAAATCCGAGGCCATGGTCTTGAGCCGGAAAAGGGTAGAGTGCCTTCTCCGGGTCAGGGGGGTCGTCTTGCCTCAAGTGGAGGAGTTTAAGTATCTGGGGATCTTGTTCACGAATGAGGGAAGAAGGGAGCGGGAGATCGACAGGCGGATTGGGGCAGCGTCTGCCGTGAAGCGAGCGCTGTACCGGTCCGTCGTGGTGAAGAGCTGAGCCAAAAAGCGAAGCTCTCGATTTACCGGTCGATCTACGTTCCCACCCTCATCTATGGTCATGAGCTTTGGGTCATGACCGAAAGAACGAGATCACGGATACAAGCGGCCGAAATGGGTTTCCTCCGCAGGGTGGCTGGGCTCTCCCTTAGAGAGAGAAGCTCGGTCATCCGGGAGGGACTCAGAGTAGAGCCGCTGCTCCTCCACGTCAAGAGGAGCCAGTTGAGGCTCGGGCATCTGGTCAGGATGCCTCCTGGACGCCTCCCTGGTGAGGTGTTCCGGGCACGTCCCACTGGGAGGAGGCCTCGGGGAAGACCCAGGACACCCTGGAGGGACTATGTCTCTCGGCTGGCCTGGGAACGCCTTGGGATCCCTCTGGAGGAGCTGGAAGAAGTGGCTGGGGAGAGGGAAGTCTGGGCCTCCCTTCTGAAGCTGCTGCCCCCGCGACCCGACTCCGGATAAGTGGAAGAAAATGGATGGATGGATACTGTATGTGGTTCATGTCGTTGGTCCGTGTTGCTATTGCCTGTTCTCTTCGCCATTAAAAAGTCTTGAGGTAGGTCATGTCTGATCAAATTGTTTATTAGATATTAAAAAAATGTTGGTCTTTCAATATCAGTGGTTTCAATAAAATTGTTTTCAAAATGTTAAGATTTCTACCTCGTATTTTCTTTAGGCATTAGTCAGGGCAGCTAACGAGGTGGAGTGGTTCTGGACCACTGAAGGTTGCGCTATTTCCCATAGATCCGCGGCCTTCTGATTTAAATTTTTTTTTTAAATCTGCGATATATCTTTATTTCATTTTAAGAATGATTTTCACCCTCAGTATGTTTTTGAACTTCTTTCTCTTTTTTTCTTCAGCACAGCTCACAGTTTTAAACAAATTCTGTAGTTTTCGGGGTACTTCTAAATCTGCTCCTTAGTCACATCTTTTTGGGCCTTTTACTGCCTCTAGTGGCCTGGGATGGTAACACAACTAATATAATTACAAAATGCCACTCACTGTCTTTATTATTTATTATTAATTCTGGCATTGGATAATAATAATAATAATAATAATAATAATAATAATAATAATAATAATAATAATGTGCCTGTGCAAATTACAAACCGGATTCTAAAAAAGTTGGGACACGAAACAAATTGTGAATAAAAACTGAATGCAATGATGTGGAGATGGCAAATGTCAATATTTTATTTGTAATAGAACATAGATGGCAGATCAAAAGTTTAATCTGAGTAAATGTAAAATTTTAAAGGAAAAATATGTTGATTCAAAATTTCACAGTGTCTTCAAATCCCAAAAAGTTGGGACAAGTAGCAATAAGTGGCTGGAAAAAGAAAATTGAACATATAACACACAGCTGGAAGACGAATTAACACTAATTAGGTCAATTGGCAACATGATTGGGTATAAAAAGAGCTTCTTAGAGGGTCAGTATCTCTTTGAAGCTGAGATGGTAAGAGGATCACCTATTCCACCATTGTTGGGCAAAAAGATAGTGCAGCAATACCAGAATGGTGTTACCCAGTGTAAAATAGCAAAGACTTTTAAGTTATCATCATCAACCGAGCAGAACATCATCAGCAGATTCCGAGAATCTGGAACAATCGCTGTGCGTAAGGGTCAAGGCCATAAAACTCTACTGATGCTCGTGATCTCTGGGCCCTTAAACGTCACTGCACCTCAAACAGGAATGCCACTGTCAAGGAAATGACAACATGGGCTCAGGAATACTTTCAGAAAGCATCGCCAGTTAACACAATCCACCGGGCCATCTGCCGCTGCCAGCTGAAACTCTACAGGTCAAAGAGGAAGCCATGTCTAAGCTCAGCTGTTTGCACTGGACCAGGAGTCATTTAAAATGGACTGAGGCAAAATGGACGACTGTTCTGTGGTCAGATGAGTGACGATTTGAAGTTCTTTATGGACACTGGGATGCCATGTCATCCGTGCCAGAGAGGACCAGGATAACCCAAGTTGTTATCAACGCTGGGGTTGCATGAGTGCTGGTGATCTGGGCAGCTTGCATGTCTGGAAAGGCTCGATTAATGCAGATAACTATGTTCAGGTTCTAGAACAATATGCTCCCATCTAGACGTCATCGTCTCTTTCCGGGAAGATCCTGCATTTTTCAACAACATAATGCCAGACCACATTCTGCAGCAATCACAACATCATGGCTACGTAGGAGAAGGATCCGGGTGCTGAAATGTCCAGCCTGCAGTCCAGATCTTTCACCTATAGAGAACATTTGGCGCATCATAAAGAGGAAGGTGTGACAAAGAAGGCCCAAGACAATTGAACAGTTAGAGGCCTGTATTAGACATGAATGGAGAGCATTCCTATTTCTAAACTTGAGAAATTGGTCTCCTCTGTCCCCAGACGTCTGTTGAGTGATGTAAGAAGGGGAGATGCCACACAGTGGTAAAAATGGCCTTGTCCTAACTTTTTTGGGATTTGTTGATGTCATGAAATTTTGAAACAATATATTTTTCCCTTAAAATTATATATTCTCTCAGTTTAAAGTTTTAATCTGTGATTTGTGTTCAATTGTGACTAAAATATTAGATGTTGGCACCTACACATCATTGCATTCAGTTTTTATTCACAATTTGTTTAGTATGCCAACTCTTTTGGAATCCGGTTTGTAATTTGCACAGGCACATTATTAATTATTATTATTATTATTATTATTATTATTATTATTATTATTATTATAATAATAAAAATTATCATACTGCCAGAATTAGTAATAAATACTTTGTAGCATTTTGATTTAGTAATGTAATTATATTAGTTGTGTTACCATCCCAGGCCACTAGAGGCAGTAAAAGGCCCAAAAAGATGCGACTAAGGAGCAGATTTAGAAGTACCCCAAAAACTACAGGATTTGTTTAAAACTGTGAGCTGAGCTGAAGTAAATAAAAGAGAAGTTCAAATACCTGCCGACAGTGAAAATTATTCTTAAAAATAAAGATATACAGATTTAAAAAGAAATTTAGCGCCCCCTTCAGTGGTCCAGGACCCCTCGACCTCGTTAGCTGCCCTGAATAATGCCTGAAGAAAATACGAGGTAGAAATCCTAACATTGTGAAAACAATTTTATTGAAACCACTGATATTGAAAGACCAACATTTTTTTAATATCTAATAAACAATTTGATCATACATGACCTACCTCAAGACTTTTTAATGGCGAAGAGAACAGGCAATAGCAACACGGACCAACGACATGAACCACATATGCAGTGAACGCATGTGCAACATAGACATATGCAACATCTACATATGCATCTTCTACATGCAACATAGACCAACGACACATAACGACATAGACCAACGACATCTACACATATGACTTCTACTTATTTTTGACACAAATGGAACCCCATAAAATGGCAGAGGCAGCAGAGACACTGCTGATGTTATGTTTATTTGATTGTTCTTTTATGACAAATGCTTTAAGACAACATTTGTTGTGATTGGTGGCTCTATATAAACAGAACTATATAACCATAGTTGTGTTGCAGGGGACATCAAGGCAGGTGACCTCGGTTTGGGAGCAGTTCCAGGGAGAGAGCTGGAGTTTAGAAAAGGGCTGGATCTTACTCTGAAGTATGCAAAAGCTTTGAACTGCAAGAGGTCAGAGCAGAGAACACTCTTCCTGAAAACGACACTCCCCATAGGAAGCAACTGACATAATAAAAGTATTTTAAATTTTATAAATATTTGTCAATGTCAACCTATTGACAGTTACAAAAGTAATGAAATCAATTTTGATGGAGATTTCCTTTTGTGTTTGCAGTGCTGGGTGTGCCTCCCAATTCCGTCAATTCCAGGGTTTCCCCCAGTGTATTATAGGCCTGGCGGCCTGCTTGCTTTACTAGCGCCACCGCCAGGCCTTTCTTGTTTTTGTTTTTTTTAGGGAAAAAAAAAATCGCCTTTTTAAGCCGGATTGCAAGTGTTTCTGTTGCTCTGAGAGTTTCACTATCAGAGCAGATTTATTCCTAAAAGATATGTTTATAGAAGATAAGTTTATAGTTTATGCATTTAAAGCCGGACCAGTCACACCGCTGGGCCTCTGCGCGTTGCCTCGCGCGCTGCAGCAGCTGGATGTCTAAAGTTAACCTCAGCGCGGATCCCACGCTCCTCCTTTCACTCCAACTCAGTGCCGCAAAAAGTGGGTATGCAGCGTATGCAACGCATAGGGGCGCAGCACCAGAGGGGGCGCCAAAACCCCGTCTGGAGGGGGCGACACGCCGATTATGTTTTCCCATACACTTCAGCGCGCCTCACGCTCCTTCACCTCGCGCACATAACGAGGTAATTGTAGCGACTTTTGTTGCTAAAAACATCAGCATCTCTCTCAGGGGGAGTAGTTAAACTGGCAAACCTAAAAAGCAATCAATTATAACTGCAGTTTACTAATTTGTATTTGTGAACAAATGGAGATGAAACTCAAAGATTAAACTCACAGCATCAGATTGTAGCTGTGGTAACAAAACAGTCCGACTATGAATATTGTTCTTTGAACTTCTACAAAGTAAACTTGGCAGCTCCTTAAAATATTACATATAAATGTTAAATAATTTCAAGTCTTTTAATGTATATATGCTGAAACCATTATGTCAAATTTAGCAGCAATGATGATCTCAATAAACAAATGCTACATTTATATATCTGTGGTCAATGTTAAAATATTAGCACTTATGGGGCCCCTGAAGCTCTGGGGGGCCTGATGGAGCCGCTGACTTAATTTGGATTTAACAGAAGTGGACATAATTGATATTCATTTTAATTGTATTTTTTGATTTTTAGACTAGTTGTGGGTTTAGCAGTTCACTGACAATGTTTTCCCATAACATATAATTACCCAGTGATATTTTTACATTTATTGTCTACTTAACATCTTTTAATACAAAAACACGGTGGACCGCCAGTGGACCGCCTCGGCCCCCTGACCACCGGGCTTAGCAAGTTTTCTGGGGGAAACCCTGAATTCTCATCTTCAGTTTTTTGTCCCCTTGGACTTGAGTTCTCATGATGGCTTTCAGTGGCAAATCGGTGAACAGGAGTTTTTGTGAATAATACAGAAAGGGTTATAAGCTCGGTGGTGGGGCGCTAGGGCAGTACACCACTGTCCACTGAATTGTGCTAAAAAATGTTAAAAGTTGACAGGAAATTTTAAAAGATACTAGTTAATTATGTTATTGGAATATATTATTGACGATACTTAAACACCATCAACACTGTTGATGGTGTTTAACAGAAGTGGACATGTGTTCAACAGTGTTTATTATTTAAAAAAGGCAAATACAAAAAAATACAATTTAATATTTTTTGCACTTCAGTAAATCCTGATTAAGTAATCAGCCAGTGGATCCTAAGACAAGCTGTAGTCCTGATTACATCTAAAGGTAAGGTAATGTTATTATGGATGGAGGATTTATTTTACTTAAATGTACACCAGGACAGAATCCAACACTGTTACCTTTTGATTCTACCAAACTAGAAAGTTGTCAAATTTATTTCTCAACACGTAACCATTGTAACTCTAATTATTTCAGAAACTTGTGTCACTCCATAAGTGGCATCTCATTGGAACATATTTAGTGATAACTTTGACTTGAAAAGGATTTGGACTTTAATTTTTACTCATTAAATATGACATATCATTTAAAATAATTCACACATTCTACTCGTCCAAAATCTTTTTACAAAGTTTTAACAAAAGTATAAATATACATCGCTCTTTTCGTTAGTGCTGTAGTGATACAATAATCTCATGATACGATACACGATATTCTGCTCACGATACGATATATATTATGATATTCAGCAAACGATACAATTCAATACACTTTTGCGATTTTCTGAAAGATTTTAGAGGGACAGAGTGATTTTGGTGACATTTTGTGACTGTTATAGAGTAGATTGAATTTATTTAACTGAAAACTGATTAAAAGCACCAACTACACAACACCTGGCTCTGGTTGGACATGGACACTGACTTAAAGTCGACAGCTGGACAAAATGAATCAAAGTAGTGATGAGAAAACATGTTTCTTTTAATTGAAACAGTACAAACTGTAGCTTACATGCATTTGTAAATAATACCTTTTTTTAACCTTGACACATAACATCTAAAGGAATCACTCTAAGCCTGATGACCTAATCATTCTCCCGGCGAAGCAAGCAGTGAGTGAGCAAGGTGACAGCTGGATGTTACGATACTTGCGGATGAATATCGATTTTTTTTTTTCTAGGAAAGAAAATATCGACATATATGGCAAAATCGATATTATTACACAGCCCTACTTTTCGTGTAGGTAACCTGATAGATGGTTTTTTTATTTTGGTCTCTACTTAATTTTGGAAAAATATTTGCATTTTGATTTCTACTTTTATTGAACCAGATCTGTCCCTTTGCTTTGAAAATACATTACTTGGCTTCATTGACTACCCAGCTAAAAAAACAATTTTATGTCACTAATCTTATATCTTATCCAATACTTAGCCAAATGGGATATTTACAAATGCTGTTAAACTAATCAAAAACCACTTGTCTCCATTTATGAAAATGAGGTCCTACGATATATTAAAACCATTGAAATTTCACCAATACGAAACCCATTAAAATGTGCTCTCTTACTGTATTATTTTAAGGTATTGTCTCTATGTGTGTAACCCTGTGGTGGCTGTCATTATACTGGATTTTGTTGTACTATGTTGCATTATTTCTAAATTATTTTACAAAAGCAGTGTAATCTCCTCCACAAAATGTAAACAAAAGTACTGTGGCGTCACACAACCTTTATAGTGTGAGGCCACAGTACAAAGGTTGACATCATTTTTTAAGATGTTGTAGGATTTCTCTTTGCACATGTGTCAAACATTAGGTTTTCCACATGTGATATAATCCTCTCTAATGGCCATCTCTTTTCTTCCTGTTTTATAGATCATATTAATTAAAAAAGAAATATTATTTAACCCAGTGTCTTAACTGAGGGGCTGAGCATTATTTTACAAGTTTCCTGGTTTATTGCACTGACGAAAACTCTGATCTCTTGACAGAATTCACCTAATGGCAGGAAGGATTCCAGTGGATGCTCACAGAGCAGCGATTGCAAGAGAAATGGAGGATGTCTTTGTGCAGAACCTAAACTATGCAGCTGGTATCTTGGCCAAGGTCAGGTTATTCTGTTTGGTAGCAAGGTGGGGGGGTCTTTCTGCATGGAGTTTGCATGTTCTCCCTGTGCATATGTGGGTTTTCTTCAGGTTCTCTGGTTTCCTCCCTCTCCAAATTGCCCCTAGGTGTGTGAGTGTGCATGGTTGTTTGTCCTGTGTTTCTCTGTGTTGCCCTGCAACAGACTGGCGACCTGTCCAGGGTGAACCCGCCTCTCACCTGGAACGTTAGCTGGAGATGGGCATCAGCACCGCTCCTGACCCCGCTAGGGACAAAGGTGTTAGAAAATGGATATATATATTCACCTAGTTGAACCGTGAATCCAGATCCCGTCACACATAAAGTAGATAAATGCATCTAACTTTTTCTCCGTAGTGACACAAACCACTGACCCAATAACTTATAATAAATTAAATTAAACGGCTTCACTTAAATTACCATCAATTCACCTGCTGGGATCTGAACACAGTGTCTCAAATTCCTCCTGGTCGCATCTGCAGAGAAATCTGCGCTAATTCATCAGTCAGTTGGATCTGTCTGATCAAACCGATCAATTGAACTCTGCAAGCGCAGTCCGGTGTGCGCTTTTACGAGGATTTTTTTGTGTGGTTTTGCTTCCACGGAGCGGCTCATCCTGAGCGCCGCTCCTCTTCCCCTCGTGAGAGGGTAATGTTGAAAACGCAGGGTGAGTTAAGTTTAATTCTTCGCAGCAGTGGAGCCGCGTTCGAGTTGGTTGTGCAGCGGACTGCACATTTAACTTCGGCCCTTTTATTTATTTCCTAAAGATAAACTGTTGGCTCCTCTGTTTAGACTATAACTGGATTAACACAACATTGCATGCTTTTTAGTTTTCCCTGTTTTTAATTGAGGCTGAAATTAAACGCACCATTTCAACCAAAGTTTGGAATGGGCTTCCTAACCAGACGCTCCAAAGCGTCCGGTCCATAACTCTTCATCATGCTGTCAGCTCCTGGTCAGAAAGATGCATTTAGTTCATTTTGATGGTTTTTATTGTCTTAATCAGAATGTTCCCAACAGGAAGGAATCACAGGATTAATTGAGCCAATTAACACAAGAATTACAGACCCTCGCTACTTTCTGGACTCCCCTCATCAAGGTAAGACTGGCTGCCTCCAAGAACAGCAGTCACTGATTCAGGTGGTTGACAGACTACACTTCAAAAGCAACTTTTCACCTCATCTTGAACAACAGGTCTTTTGAGTAAAATTGTGAGTATATGGCACATTTAGAGACAGTGTGAAAGCAGAAGAAAAAATATTAGAAATAATGACAGAAGTGGTGTCATTTCTTCAAAGAAATACAGAAGCAGCTAATGTATGCTTTTCTACGTTGTGTTATCCTCCTCATTTCATTATGAAAAACACTGAATAATTTTCCAAATAATTGTGATTACTAAGTTAGATGTTTTATTATTTTAAGTGGCTTTTTGTTAATTCAGGAATACCAGATTAGTTGGAACTTTTTATGATCTGTTCATGTTTTTTATTATATTGTATATTTGTTAGAACTCAGCCTGAAGCAGAACCATATATGGAGCATAATTTTTGGTTCTGTTGGATGTTTTGCAGCTGCAGCAATACTGGAGAAGGTTGGCAAGCCTAACATCCAGCTACAGATGGTAGGTACTTTGAAAATGTGTCTCAACTTAGGGAAAGAATATAAATCAAAAAGTCATCAATTTACTCACTAGTTGCATCCACTGTTGCAGGACATATTTCACTGGCAAATAATGGATGGAAATCTGACAAAAAACATGCACAAATATTTTTCCATAATAGGTAAGTTGAAAGAATAAACTATGATATGTATGGTGGCACAACATACACAAATAAAGCTTATTCTGGTTCAGTGTTAAAATGTGCACTAGAATTCATTGATTTATGTTGAAATACTGAAGTGCATTCCAGTCATTCCTAAACCTGGATAAAAAAGTGAAGTTGAGTTTCTTGTTGGGACTGTCCTGAAGACGTTTGCAGAATTAGAACGAGTTTTAAACGAGTTTGATTTAAAACGAGCCAAATGTCTAAATACACGTTTTATGATCCAATACTCAGTCTGTTTTCTGAAGCGTTACCCGACACATTTTAAACTTTCCTAGTATTGGTAGAACCAACAGAACTAGAATTTAAAACTCAAAAACAATACAACACTAAATAAAACGGGGCCTTCCCCAGGATGCACATTAATGCTTCAAAAATGTGTCAAATGGTTACATTCTTGACACCTACAGTGGGGCAAAAAAGTATTTAGTCAGCCACCAATTGTGCAAGTTCTCCCACTTAAAAAGATGAGAGAGGCCTGTAATTTTCATCATAGATGTACCTCAACTATGAGAGACAAAAGGAGAAAAAAAATCCAGAAAATCACATTTTCTGATTTTTAAAGAATTTATTTGCAATATATGGTGGAAAATAAGTATTTGGTCAATAACAAAAGTTCATCTCAATACTTTGCTATATACTTTTTGTTGGCAATGACAGAGATCAAACGTTTTCTGTAAGTCTTCACAAGGTTCTCACACACTGTTGCTGGTATTTTGGCCCATTCCTCCATGCAGATCTTCTCTAGAGCTGTGATGTTCTGGGGCTGTCGCTGGACAACACGGACTTTCAACTCCCTCCACAGATTTTCTATGGGGTTGACATCTGGAGACTGGCTAGGCCACTCAGGACCTTGAAATGCTTCTTACAAAGCCACTCCTTCGTTACCCGGGTGGTGTGTTTGGGATCATCGTCCTGCTGAAAGACCCAGCCACGTTTCACCTTCAATGCCCTTGTTGATGGAAGGAGGTTTTCACTCAAAATGTGACGATACATGGCCCCATTCATTCTTTCCTTTACACGGATCAGTCGTCCTGGTCCCTTGGCAGAAAAACAGCCCTAAAGCATGATGTTTCCACCCCCATGCTTCACCGTAGGCATGGTGTTCTTTGGATGCAACTCAGCATTCATTCTCCTCCAAACACGACGAGTAGAGTTTTGACCAAAAAGTTCTACTTTGGTTTCATCTGACCATATGATATTCTCCCAGTCATCTTCTGGATCATCCAAATGCTCTCTAGCAAACTTGAGACGGGCCTTGACATGTACTGTCTTAAGCAGGGGGAACGTCTGGCACTGCAGGTTTGAGTCCCTGGCGGCGTAGTGTGTTACTGATGGTAGCCTTTGTTACTTTGGTCCCAGCTCTCTGCAGGTCATTCACTAGGTTCCCCCGTGTGGTTCTGGATTTTTGCTCACCGTTCTTGTGATCATTTTGACCCCACGGGGTGTGATCTTGCGTGGAGCCCCAGATCGAGGGAGATTATCAGTGGTCTTGTTCCATTTTCTAATAATTGATCCCACAGTTGATTTCTTTACACCAAGCTGTTTACCTATTGCAGATTCAGTATTCCCAGCTAGGTGCAGGTTTATCATTTTGTTTCGGGTGTCCTTTGACAGCTCTCTAGTTTTGACCATGGTGGAGTTTAGAGTGTGACTGTTTGAGGTTGTGACCAGGTGTGTTTTATACTGATAACGAGTTCAAATAGGTGCCATTAATACAGGTAACAAGTGGAGGACAGAGGAGCCTCTTACAGAACAAGTTACACGGCTGTGAGAGCCTGAAATCTTGCTTGTTTGTAGCTGACCAAATACTTATTTTCCACCATATATTGCCAATAAATTCTTTAAAAATCAGAAAATGTGATTTTCTGGATTTTTTTTTTCTCCTTTTGTCTCTCATAGTTGAGGTACATCTATGATGAAAATTACAGGCCTCTCATCTTTTTAAGTGGGAGAACTTGCACAATTGGTGGCTGAATAAATACTTTTTTTGCCCCACTGTATGTAAGTTTAAGAGTATAGTTTTCATTTTCCACTGACATCTGAACACGACTCTAGTGTGTAATGTACACTGTAAGCAAGTTGAAGACTTTGCTTACTATCGGCAACATTTGTTACTGATTCAATTTATTTTCAATAAAAGTGGGACTGTCTCCATAAATTGATAACAAATGATTATGAAGAGACAGAATGTACTATTGTGGGAAATAAAAAGATCTTGTTTGAAGAAGTTTTGAAGAGAAAAAACCTCAACAGAACAGCTTCTGAAGAAAAATCATTTGCTGTGAAATTAGAGAGCTGTGTGCATATTCTAAAAAAAACCACCCATTATCTGGGGAAACATTCAGTTTGTTATTAAGCAGCAATGCACCTACTAATCTTTGGTTATGCACTGCAGATACAGTGTACTGGATTTGCAAAATTAAACATTTTGACTGTTGACTGTTTTGACACAGCCTCTAGCTGTGTCAAAACCGTGTTTTGTTTTGTGTTCTTTTACATAATTCATGATTTTTAGGTACTTTTTGTTACAGATTTATATAAAGTTTTACTACCATCTAATTCTAACCTCATAAGACCAACAGTTTTTCTCAGTCAATGCTTAAGCCAGAGGTTTTTACCTTATAATGGCCAACTCTCTATTTCTATGTCAATTTGATACAGTAGGGGTTTCCACACTTCCCATATCCTCTGTCACTTTTATCAGCAGTTAAAACTGTTTAATCCGTTGTTAACGTGGTAACCTATTTTTCTTAGCCGCATTTAAACGCAACATGAGCGCTACGACGCTCGCGCTGGTTTTACACCTGTGGGGCAGTGAAGGAGACCTGCTGCTGCTGCTGGGCGGAGCTACGCAGGTGTTAGAATCATAGCAGCAAACCAGCAAAACGCAAAAAACTTTTCACAATTTTTCCCCCAAACTAACCGACTGAGTTGAGTAAAGCTGTTGGATGCAGGTAATGCTAGCTAAAGGATGACTAGCTAATATCAATACATCACCTTAAGCTTTTAACAAGTAGCTTGTAGGTGTTGTTATCTATTTTCAGCTACAATTCATTTTGCCCCCAAAAAAGTTGATTCCCCCCCTTGTTCGTCTGGAGCCGGGGCTGAGTAGAACAGGGAGTCTCTAAGAATCCACCCCCTACCCCCTTCGCTCACACACATCGTTCAACCAGACAGCTATTTGTAAGCCATAGGGGGGGCCCAGAAATAGTTTGGGAACCACTGACTTAAGCTATAGTTTACATCAGAACATTCCTCCAGAGTATACTGTTAAATGGACAACATGACTAATCAATTTGACTGTCTTACACTGAAACAAGGATTTGTCGTTCTGAGGCACTGACATGTTCATTGATTCAGATATTTTTTGAGAGACTGAGAGTTTTAAAACTTAACCACATGTACAATATTATATAAAATTAACATTGTTTTAAAATAAGAACATTTGGTTCTAAATTGCCTCCATGGTCCAGTAGGCATCTCATTTGTAGGATGTTTATATTAAATATAACATGGCTGTGGGGGTCATGGCTGTGAGTTTAACCTCACAGCCATGACCCCCTGTCATTTGTCTCGATTGACAAATGACAAGGGAATAGGCTTGGTTAGCTGGTTTCCACTTCCCTCTGCCTCCATCTGATTTCATAGAAAGGAGGAAGCCGTAATACTTGACAATGTTCTTTTGGTTTTAAATTCTGTTTTAAAAAAAAGTCTAATTAGTTTCTTATCTATAAAATTGTGTTTTATACAATATCTGTAAAACACAATCTAATTTGTAATCTCTCCTAGTTAACATGTCTTGATTGAAATAGCTTAATTATAGTTTTCGGATTAATAACTTATTCTGCTCTATTGACCTTTATGTTACCTGTAGTCACAGCAGATTGTTTGCTAAGATCTTTTGATTCTCCCTTTGTCTGTATGGAAAACAATCAGCTTCACACTGATCTGTGAAAAGCCGTAAAACATCCTGAGTTCAGGCCAGTGGAGGAGAAGCTCTGCTTCCACTGTGTTTAGATAATGGTGACAACTGGTGTTTGATCTCGAAAACAAATTGTAGGGAGTTTTTGACTTTAAAGCGGGTCAGAGACAGCTGCTGGTTGGATGAGCAAAGATACGCCTTATTTGAATAAATTAAAGACAAGAATACGCCTTTAGTATAAAAGTTTGTGCACGTGAGGAACAAACTAGATTTGCTTTTGCAATTCTCCAGACGTCTTTGTTTTTCTTTCTTTCTTTCTTTCTTCTTCTTTTCTATTTGTCTCAGGTAAATGAATGTCTGTTTTTGTTTGAAGTGTCTGTGTTGTTGATGTCATGTTATACTTTAAATGTTAGAATAAACTCTGAAAATGGATGACATGGAGCGTTGACTGTCATCTCTGTGGCTTTTGTTTCCACGTATGGAATCATTGAATCCGGGAGCACAAGAAAATATAACGAGCCAGAAGTTAATGATTTTATTCTCTACATTAACTACATTTTGTAGGTAATCCATAGTGTGTGGCTGTTTGGTGCATTTCACAAAAAATGATGACATTTGCAAAACAGTAAATGTCTCAATTTGTACTAATGACTGAGAAAAATTAAATAGACTAGACTATCTCTATGCTCTATAGATCTAGGTGTTTTATTTTTAAAACACTCAGATCATGTGCTTGGATTTTCCTGATTGTATGACAAGGATGGGCCAGGTTAAGTAGTTTGGAGATGAAGTTAAAAAAGAAATGCTGAGATAATTTTGAAGTGGACAGAAAGAATTACGGAGATTTTGAATAAGAAATGTCAAATTATAAAGTCCAGGGAGGAAGAAGAGAGGAAGATAATGGAGGAAGTGAAAGAAAATATGCTGAGTGCAAAAGGATCAGTTGATTCATTTGCTTGCCTGTTCTTTAAAATTTGATTTAAACATGATGTGGAACCAGGTAAAAAAATAAAATAAAAATTGTATCACATTGTGATTTCACATTGTGTACTATGCATGAGATGCATAGTAGGCAGTGATCTAAAAACAAATGTCTTGTTACTCAGGCCATGTTCAGATTGCACAGGTTCCAGGCAGGAATGAACCTGACAGCAATGGAGAGTTGTGTTACAGATACCTGTTAAACACACTGGAAAAGCTTGGCTATCAAGGATACATTGGCTGTGAATACAAGCCACTTGGTAAGTCTTTTTTAAGTATTGTTGATGTAATTCAAGGATGTCAACTGATAATCGTTTCTGTTACCTGCAGACTCCACAGAAGAGAGTCTGGGGTGGATCCAACAATACTGGGCCCAATATTCTTGAACTTTTCTGAAAGTCCAGTGGCCTTATAATTTTCCTTAAAGCTGTAGTTTGTAACTTCAGAAAATTATGTGTGTATATATATATATATATATATATATATATACATATATATATATATACTTATAGTCTTGCATTTAATTTGCGCGGTGAACCCGCCTCTCACCCGTTGACTGCTGGAGATGTGCACCAGCGCACCTCGTGACCCCACTAGGGATAAGTGTGTATGATAATGGATGTTATTACTTTGTTATTACTCATTTGTTATACATGAGCTTGATTGACAACGATAAGACTACTAGTGGCTCTGATTGGTTGTTTTTGACAAAGAGCTGTGCTTTTCTGCAAATGGGAATGGTGGAGGTGCTCAATCTTTTCAGACTATGATCACCAGATTACCTGTCTCAAACTGTCATGATACTGTAACAGTTTGAGCAACAAAAAAACATATTTTTCTAAATTACATACCACAGCTTTGAAGTGTTCTTTATGAAAACCACTGAAGGAGAGCCTTCCAGTGCAGTGGAGGTCCAAACTCCTGCAACATGAAGATGACTTGTATCACATTCTACATTTTGCTACAGATCTAGTGAATATATGATCATTTATATTTTTACTACATATCAAGATAATACTTGGGTTTTATTTTGACTGTAAAAATTGTTTGTTTTTTTAAAATAAAAGATTCACACTTGAGTGTAAACAATCAATTCGGACAAATTTGGGGATGTAATCAACCCTGGAATGTTTATTTTATATCTTGGTCATTATTCTGCCTAAAATCCTGATCTGCTTGATGGAGACTCTGACAAGCAGGTTTTAAAAAAGATAAGTGGAAGAAATGTTTCTGTGATGAAGCACAGAAACGCCAGCAACTCAATTGGTCAACCAAACATTGATGCTAATGTTACTGATGTAATAATGATGGCTGAAGAAACCATCATCCTTCAGGTCCATGAACCCTGAGGGACCTGAAGGAAATAACAATTGTCATTTATGGTGTTTTTTTTTTATTCCCATTTTATGTCCGTTTTTCTAGTGATCATAAACGGTAAGACAATTCCATGTATAAAATAATTGAAAAGCACAAAATTAAAGCATAAAAGTATTGTAACTTCAGGGTTTCCCCCAGAAAACTTGCTAAGCCCGGTGGTCAGGGGGCCGAGGCGGTCCACTGGCGGTCCACCGTGTTTTTGTATTAAAAGATGTTAAGTAGACAATAAATGTAAAAATATCACTGGGTATGTTATGGGAAAACATTGTCAGTGAACTGCTAAACCCACAACTAGTCTAAAAACAATTAATCAAAAAATACAATTAAAATGAATATCAATTATGTCCACTTCTGTTAAATCCAAATTAAGTCAGCGGCTCCATCAGGCCCCCCAGAGCTTCAGGGGCCCCATAAGTGCTAATATTTTAACATTGACCACAGATATATAAATGTAGCGTTTGTTTATTGAGATCATCATTGCTGCTAAATTTGACATAATGGTTTCAGCATATATACATTAAAAGACTTGAAATTACTAAACATTTATATGTAATATTTTAAGGAGCTGCCAAGTTTACTTTGTAGAAGTTCAAAGAACAATATTCATAGTCGGACTGTTTTGTTACCACAGCTACAATCTGATGCTGTGAGTTTAATCTTTGAGTTTCATCTCCATTTGTTCACAAATACAAATGAGTAAACTGCAGTTATAATTGATTGCTTTTTAGGTTTGCCAGTTTAACCAGTGGTCCCCAACCCCCGGTCCGTGGACCAATTGGCACCGGGCCGCCCAAGAAATAATTCAATATTTCCGTTTTATGTATTATTTGAGTCTGGAGGATCTTTTATTTTGAAAATCCTTGAACCGGATTCTCTCATTACTTGCACGCCAACATTGAGCCCACAAGCAGCAAAATGAGTAAGAAACAGATCAGATGTCTTTGGAAAGTTTCTTTGCAAAGGGGAAAAGGCCCAGAGAAGAGACAGGAGAATGGATTTATCCCGGACCGGTAGGTGAGTCCCACATTACAAGCCGCTCTGCGTGACATGCGGCGACCGGCTGCTAATGTGCAATGAAGCTTCAAGCTGTTTCACCACATAGAGACCAAGCAGGCTGTGGATATAAGCAACACTTCGGGTGTCATTGTCTCTCATCAGTCCCAGATGGGACCGTCTTGTTGCAGAGAAACAAGCTCAGGGCTCCTGTTAGTTGTTATCGTGAGTTAAAATGTTCACGAAAGTAAAATGTTCGTTTTTGTGGTGCATTTGTATCTTATTTTGAAGGGACATGTAAACGTTACCATAGCAACCAGAGTGTTTGGGCAGTGGGTGAGAGGAGATGAGTAGAGCTTGTGAGTCTTAGAGGTTTGGAGAATCGGCCGACATTCTTAAATCTTTCCATCTAAACCAGACCTGTGACCACAGAGCTGATAAAAGTCCAACAGGTTCAATCGGTTCGTGTTCAGCCACAACGCAGGAACAACACACCACTCACGAGCATCCCGATTCCAGAGGATAATCCAGTAAAAGCTCCAACATACCATATGAGAATTTAGAATAACCAAACACGGATGACGATGTAGAAGCAATAGTGATAGTTTGTGGAGTCATTTTAAGAGATAAAAGACGAAATAAAAAAAAGGCGGTGGATAAAAGACGATGGGAGCAGCCGCTCTATTTGCTGCACTATGATTTGGAGGTCAATATGTTTTTTTATAGTTAATATTTTAACTGAATAAACACAAACATATAATAACCTTTACATATAATAATAAACATTTCCACATATCTCCGATATCCACCGGACTCTCAGTTGCGCGATATGTCAACTGTTTGGGATTCCCCTCTGTTCTTATGTCACCGCACTTTCTGATTGGCTACCTGTCACATTCAGAGGTTTCATTCTCGTTCCCAGTCAGGGAAAACCACACAGGCTATGATAAAAGGGCCAAGACGACCCAAATAGGGCATATTCAGGATTTAGTGGGAACACCAACATGCAGAAACCTTATCTGACGGTTCACAACCCCCCACCCCGCCGGGCCGCAGCAAAATTTCCAAGTCTTGACCTGTCCGTGATAATAAAAAGGTTGGGGACCACTGCTGTAAGGGATTTGCTGCCAGATCTCCCAAGGCTGTGCACACAGATTTGGCCTCCCTCATAAGGTGTGGCTTAAACCCCGAGAACAAAGATAAAGAACTTGGTTAGTGAGAAACCAAGTTCCATTGCCCCGTTTCTATGATCTTCCTCGTCCTTCGCCAGAGGAGAGAACTCTTGTTTTACAACACTTTATGCTGCATTTGTGGTTCTGCAAGTACAACAGATATATATATATATACATATACATCCTTGTTGTCTTTTCACTAATAGCTAGATTGCATACCAAAGTGTTACACAGAATATTTTGTAAAGTTGGGCTATTTTGTTAATAAATTCTCAGACTTGATTAGAAATAAGCATGGAAGTGGTAATTTTTTGTGTAGTTTCTTCTGACAGAGTTGGTGTCCCCATTAAACTAACGAATTGTAATGTTAATTTCATCAATAATAAATTAATAATTATTAATCATTACATAAGCCAAATATTGATGCGAGTTCTGATTCCCCTCAATTTTGATGCCACCTTATGAGGTTTCTAGAATTCTAACAACATTTTCTTATTGAACTCTCGGTCACCTGGAAGGACTCTGGATACGTAAATACCTGTTATACTGAGTTTGCAGCAGAGGTTCAACAGCCTGAATCCACCCTGTGGAGGTTTGGTGCTGAGGATTTGCAGCAATGCCTACCACCAAGTTTCAAAAAGACTTGGCAACTGGAGGCTGGGAGCTACCAGAGCTATGTCAGCGTCTAATGAGAAAAGGAGTCAGTGGCTGTGGATAAAGAGCTGATCACCCTTCACTGGCCAGTGAAACGGCCAAAACACTGTGACCCTGACGTCTACTGAAGATGTTCCTATAAATCAACTTTTGTGAAGATGTCATGCTTCATCAACCCAAGTATCCATTGGTAGGTGCCTGCACATGCTTGTTAATCTCATCTTGTGTATAAAAAAAATAAAGCATTTTTAGAAGCTAAATCTTTTATTTTATTTTGAACAATTAATAATAACCAACTACAGAATGTTCCCCAGTTCAGATAAAACTTACTTCACTGTCTTGCTAAATTCACCTTTTTACAATTCTGTATAATGTGTTGCACATATACACAATATACATGAATGAGTTAGTACAGTCTTAGATTACAGTGAGGTTCTCATGACAAATGTGACAACAGTACATGTTTATAGACTCAGGCAGAGCAGAGAATGTCATCCTGGGGTCTGTTTGCTTTCCCACTGGTCAGTGTGTCAGGTAGCCTTCTTACTTATGGCCAGCTTCATCTTAGCCTTGAAACTGAAAGATGAGTACCAGGTCACACTTATTCCTTCTCACAGACTACAGAAAAATCACTGATAACTCGACCTGTCACTGAAGCTAATACTGATATTTTCTTACCTCACTGATTAGAGCTTTGTAAACCTACTAATTACATCAGGTTTAATTATGCAAAACCAATCGATTCTGCCCTCTACACATTTAGGAGAACAGAAGAAGAAAAACAGATGAAGGCACTTCATGGCACCAATATGGCAGTAGGACTTTAGGTACACACATTTCTCTGATATTTCCTAACATTTCTAGGCGTAATAGAATATATGAATGATGTCATAAAGTACTTATGCACATGAATTTTGCTGTCAGTTTTATAATAGTCCTGTCCAGAGGTTATAGCAGGCAGTGTTGATGACAGATTCCAGATGGTGGTACATAGACACCAGCTGAGGAGGTGGACTGCTGCTGGCCTGATGCTGGGACGGCAGTGGTTCCCGAAATACAACCTTTAAGCTCTGTGGGATAAAGGCAATTACAAAGAAAACACTCCACATGAATCAATTTTGAGCATAAAAATGATCAGTAAAACAGTCTAATTCGTTTAATAACTTACCGTTTTTCCTGCTTGGGTGTCCAGAAAAACCAAAACAAAACAATCTGTGAACTTCTGGTTAAGGACGGCCTTTAAAAAGATAACAGACATGGATCTAAATTAGCTAGACAATCTATACTCAAACACTTCAACCTCATCTTTTTACACCATTTACATAAATGACTTACATGGTTGTTGTGGCACAATGCCTAAAATCATTAATAATATGTATCTTTAAAAAATAATTGTCATTATAAAACATGTAATAAAAATACATGGACTATAACAAAATTGGGTGCCTCTCCTTACAAACATTCATTCACAGAAAACCATCGCACATAACCATGACATAAGACTAAAGTCTTATGTCAGAGGATGACTCTCCAGAGAATCTTTCTCTACTTTCAATAGATCATCGATAGAAGGACACAAATAGTTTTTGCCAAATGTTAATTCTCGAGGTCTCTCAGGAAAAAAAGAATCTCTGCTGAGCCTTCTTTGTCACATTAGCTGTGTTTACCCAGGCCAGGTTATTCATGATAATGTGGCCTCCAAGAAATGGAAGGCTGACACCTTCACCTTTTTTACTTCTAAAATCCACCATAAGCTCCTTGGTCTTGGCTGTACCAGGACCAGTGTGGTCCACTGTGCAGGCCGTCAGTCGCTCCACCCTGCTCCTGTAGGCAGACTCATCCAATCATGAGGTGAGACCTACTACAGTTGTATCGTCCACAAATTTAACAAGGGTGGTACTTTAACTGACTGGCTTAGTTTATCCTCAACTATTTCTGTAGTTATGCTGCCACAAGCTACTGGAGTATAAATGGACCAATTTTCCTCACTTTCTTCTTCTAGTACTCACCAATTTGCATTATTTGCTGTTATTTTAACTGTATTTTTTGTTTTCTCTCCATTGTTTTTCTCCTCCTAGAAGCTGGTCTGGCGTTTCGTTTGGTGGGATTCTTTCATCAGCAGAGATGATGCTGCCATCAAGTTACTTGTTTCTTCTCATGCATTCTGCTCTCTCTTCTCAAAACCCCAGTCAGTTGTGTCAGATGGCCACTTGTACTGAGCCCGGTTCTGGTTCTGCTGGAGGTTTCTTCCTGTTAAAAAGGATTTTTTCCTCTCTACTGTCACTACATGCATTCTTGGTATGAGGCATTTTTGTAAAGTCAATGTCACAAGTGACTTTCACTACATGCTCATCCAGGAGGAGTGAATGCTGCAGATCAATGACTCAATGCAACATGCTGGGTTTCTTTAGAGAGAAACTTTTTAAACTACTTTGAAAATTAATTGAGCATACTCTACTAGGATCAATGGGAATGTATGTATGACTGAACTGATATGATTTTTGCAAAGTGCTTTGAAATGACATTTGTTGTGAATTGGCATTATACAAATAAAACTGAATTAAGTTTATGCTTAATGTTGGGCCAATTTTAAAGAAAGTTATAGTTTGTAAAATGAGGAATAATTACATTTCAGCTGACAAGTAAAAAGTAAAGTTAAAAAAACATCTCTCAACATTGTGTTAATTATACTCACCAGATACTGGATGCCATTATCGTCAAAGTGTCTGCAGCTCTGAGGGAATCGACTGAGTAGAACCTTAATCAGACTTTGGTACCATGCTGGACTCATGGTTAGGAAATAATCCTGCAGTGACACAACAGTCTCTTATCAACCATGTGACATGATGTGTGTGATATTTTAGATCATTCTGACTGAGTGTCCTAATTCATGTCAGAAGGCTTTGAAGTTATTTTAATAAATCTTCTTAAAAGATAGTTAAAAAAAAGGTAAAAGAGTAAGGAGGATGGTAATAAAGAGAGATTTTATAGGATTCTGTTTGCATGTTTATGTTTTTACTTTCTTAAGTTTTTGATATTTTAATGAGACTGCTTTTTTATTCATACAATGTTTTTATTTTGAAAGTTCTTGTTTTTATCTATGCACACACTCATACACATAATGTTAAGGCAATGACCTCTTTAGGGTGTATCTAATGTAGGAGTAAAAAGGAACTGGACATGGTTGTTTGAGGTCATTTCTGTGTTGACCCTTGAGGACTCATACATAGCTGTGGTCCAATGCTGTAACGGCAGATTATTTCTCTGTTCTCTCTATATATTCTTATTACATATTTTTGCTTTTATAAATTGGATGGTTGATTTTAACTCTGCTTTCTGATTTCTTGAGCTGATTCCTCCCAAAAAAGAGTCTGAGTGCAACACAGACTTATAAAATAATGTAACTGGAAAGGAAGTTTTGTGTTGCATTGATTTCTTCTGCAAAAGCCCTTCACATTACTTGTAATTCCATGATTCTTTTCTTGTCACACAATGTTCGGGATGATTTTGTGCATACAATGGTGAAATCAGCAGTTCCTATGACCCTGTTCATACTCTACAGCCTCCACAGTCCCTCACAAAATCTTTTGACTCACTAGTCTTGGGGAAAGAAACTTGAAAAACATGCATATCTTTTTTATTCCAATCTCCTCAACCCTATGCTTTATTAGAACCAGTAAACCAAACAAAGCACTGATTTTATAAACAACAATAGTGGAAGTATAAGATAACTACATACTTAACAAGGTGGCAGGGAATTTTATTGCAAGGAAACAGCTGCTAATCATGTTGCATTCTAAATGTCTATTAAATTTCACCAAATGGACCTGTTGCTTGACACGTTGTCTCTTTAGTTTATGAGATTTAGTCTGACTGGATTTCTCTTTTTCTTAACATTACTTTGTTTAGAGTAAATATTCTTACCAGCTGTGGGTCAATGTCCCCCACTGAATGGCTCTGAACTGCCTGCAGCAGCTCCTCCAGTTCTGTGAATGACAGCTTGGCCAGCTTTAATTTGTCCAGGGACACATGATCTCCATGGAACAGCCTCCTCCACAGGTTATCCCGGCGGCAGTGACCCATGGCCTGCTCCACACTGGCTTGGATCTGTTTGCGAGCCAGAGCCACCTCATTGTTGAGCAAAGGGAATAGAGGGGAGCTGTAGACCAGCCCCTGACTCCCTGGCCCAGCCCCTGTCAGAGGATAAAATTCATTGCCATCACTAGGGGCTGAGATAGTGGCAGCTTCAGATGACCTTTCCTCCCACAGATCATGGCCATCTCCACTTGACCCGGTGCTCTCTGCTCGATCGCGGGGGAGCCGACTACCCTGCTCATTTGGATCACGGTAAATCTGAGGGAGCTTCTTGAAGCGGCGCATATCAGCGGTGAGATGGGGGAAGAGCTCCCTTTGACTCGTCATGATTACATAGAATCGCAACCTGAACAGAAAAACATATAAAGGACAGGTTATTGCAACAGAAGGTTAAAATCCTTAAAATTTTATATGTTATACACCATTCAACCATAACATTATGACTAGGTATTAAAATTCTATCATTCAGTCCAACCTTGGCATTGACATGAAGGCTACTTTGACAGTTACAAAAAACCAGCCAGACACCCCTAATATTGTTTATAGCGAGTAGTTTAAAACAGTTAACCAGCAGAGAGCAAAAATAAGAAATTCATACCATCTTTAGATATTTCAACATAGATGTGTTTGTTAGTTTATGGACCTATTACAGAATAGGTCCTAATTATGGACCTACAGGAACAGATAACCAATATATATAATGATACATAACAGAACTCATCATAATATACATCAGAAATCATGGCTATAATATCATAGTGGCTTGCAAAAGTATTCATACTCCCCTTGATCATTTGCTTATTTTTGACACATTACAACCAGAAACATGAATATATTTTATTGGAAAGACCAATATACAATTGTGAATTTTAAAGAAAATTATACGTGATTCAAAATCCTTTTTATGAATAAAAACTAAAAAGTAAAATGTGCAAGAGTCTCTCTCTCTCTCTCTCTCTCTCTCTCTCTCTCTATATATATATATATATATATATATATATATATATATATATATATATATATATATATATAATTTTATGCAAAGAGTTCATCGCAGAAGCAGCTAAAATTAATTAAAAATTTTTTTTAATATCATCTCATGGACACTGAACTAAATGCATCTTTCTGACCGGGAGCTGACAGCATGTTGAAGAGTTATGGACCGGACGCTTTGGAGCGTCTGGTTAGGACGCTCCAAAGCGTCCTAACCAGACGCTCCAAAGCGTCCTAACCAGACGCTCCAAAGCGTCCTAACCAGACGCTCCAAAGCGTCCTAACCAGACGCTCCAAAGCGTCCTAACCAGACGCTCCAAAGCGTCCTAACCAGACGCTCCAAAGCGTCCTAACCAGACGCTCCATTTCAACCAAACTTTGGTTGAAATGGTGCGTTTAATTTCAGTCTCCATTAAAAACAGAGAAAACTAAAGAGCATGCAATGTTGTGCTGATCTATTTATAATCTAAACAGGGGAGCCGACAGTTTATCTTTAGGAAATAAATAAATGTGCAGAAATTAATTAGACGGTAACAAGCGCAGTGCACTGCACAACCAATATGTACACGTCTCCGCCGCTGTGAAGAATTAAGCTTAATTCACCCTGCAGTTCTAACACATGGAGCTGGAAGACATTACCCTGCCGCGCCCAGAAGGAGAGCGGTGCTCAGAAGCGTGGCAGAAATGGACATGGACATCTGTCTGAAGTGAAACGACGCAAAAAAAAAATCCTCGTAAAGGCGCACACCGGACCACGCACAGGGTTAAGAAATCGCAGAGTTCAATTGATCGGTTTGATCAGACAGATCCAACTGACTGATGAATTAGCACAGATTTCTCTGCCGATGCGACCAGGAGGAATTTGAGACACTGTGTTCAGATCCCAGCAGCTGATGTGCTTGTAATTTAAGTGAAGCCGTTTAATTTAATTTAATATAATATAAGTTATTGGGGCCACAGTCAATGGTTTGTGTCACTACGGAGAAAAAGTTAGATGCATTTACCTGCTTTATGTGTGACGGGATCTGGATTCAATTAGGTAAACCGCAAAACAAATGCAGCTAAATAGCCTATGTTAATGTAATTATAATTTGATGGGTAAAAATAGAACATGACTGATTTTTTTAATGTTGGTCGAAATGACTGATAACAAAAAAGTCTAGCGTGACCTCTGTGTGTGTGGATAGCACACACACACACACACATATATATATATATATATATATATATATATATATATATATATATATATATATATATATATATATATATATATATATATATATATATATATATATATACATATATATACATATATACATTGTTAAGAAAATAAATTTAAAATATGCTGGTTTCAAAACTTAGCAACATGTCTCGATTGAAATAGCCTAATTATAGTTTTTGGACTAATCTTTATGTTACCTGTAGTCACAGCAGATTGTTTGCTAAGATCTTTTGATTCTCCCTTTGTCTGTATGGAAAACAATCAGGAGAAGTTCCAGCTTCACACTGATCTGTGAAAAGCCGTAAAACATCCTGAGTTCAGGCCAGTGGAGGAGAAGCTCTGCTTCCACTGTGTTTAGATAATGGTGACAACTGGTGTTTGATCTCGAAAACAAATTGTAGGGAGTTTTTGACTTTAAAGCGGGTCAGAGACAGCTGCTGGTTGGATGAGCAAAGATACGCCTTATTTGAATAAATTAAAGACAAGAATACGCCTTTAGTATAAAAGTTTGTGCACGTGAGGAACAAACTAGATTTGCTTTTGCAATTCTCCAAAGACGTCTTTGTTTTTTGTGATTTCCATCTTTTGTCTTTTTCCCTCTCTCAGGTAAATTCATGTGTTGTTTGTGTTCTGATGTTTTGTGATGTGCTTTTCTGGTGATAGTCTGCATCTGTCTTGAATAAATGCTGATTATTGTGACCCTGTTATCTCTGTGTGATCTCATTCTTTGCGCACAGCATTTTCTGAATCCGGGCATAAGAGAGGATATAACGAGTCAAAGGGTTTTAAAAAGAGTTAATAAGCTTTAAAAATGTTCCTCTCGTAATAACATATCTATTGTTCATTATTACCTTAGCAAATGCCTCTCCCCATCTGACTGCTCCTCAAATGGAACAGCATTGTGGCACACCACCAGAGACACGTCAAAATCATCATGGTGGTGGAGGCCCTCCAGGTCCTTGTAGGAGCCGGAACTGCATGGGAAGCAAAACCACAAGAACAGACGGAATGTTTCATTAAAACTGGTCAAACATAAACCGAGCTGGTTTATTGAGGGTTTACTGGGATGTGTTTTGACCTGTTCCACAGAGCCACCAGTGCATATTCATGGAGGTCAGCCATCCCTTTTTTGTTGTCAGTAGCAACTGCAGTCTTTGACATGCGGAGAGGCTTCATGCCGTAAGTGCTGGTGTGGTCAGTGATATAGTTGTAGAGCTGGTGAGCTGTTATTATCCCAGTGGAGACTGAAAAGCTTCCTTTATAGAAATATAAAAAGAAATGTACGTCGTTTCATTTTAATCAAAGCCTTAACGTTTGGGGAATGTAACATGAAGCAAACATATTCACTACCTCCAAAAAGGTTCAGTGACTTGAGAGAATGGGAGGGTTTAAATAATAACATTTTTTTAGGAACTTTTCCAATTGTTATGGCTATTAGATATTAAAAGAAGTCATTCATATTTTAGATTTCAGTGTCATTCTGACAGAACTGTAGATTCAGTCAGAAATCAAATGGCTCACGTCAGTCACTTTACTGTGGCTATTATGAACTTTTCTGTGTTCTAGCCACTGCCTGTCCTGAAGTTGAAAGTGTGAAGAAAATGATCAGTGTATGGCGTTTCCTGACATCTACTATACATGGACTATTATTGCACCATTATATTTGCAATTTTCTTTTTATTGTGACGGAAATATGAGTTCTGTAGATAATAATTAAGTTTCAACAATGTTTGCAAAATGATGAAAAACAAATTGAAATTATTACTTTTGAGTCTTTGCTTTTAATTTCTTTGTTATTTGTTGGATCGGGACCAACAGCTGTAGGTAGATTTATTACTCAAAGAATATTTTTGACAAATAAAACTGAAATAGTGTCTCATCAAAAAATTCTCACATATGATTTTTAACGATCTCATCTAAGTCCACTATAAAATCGTCCTTTGGAACAATAGCTTTCCTTCTTCACTTTTACCTTAAATAATGAACTTCACAAAATTCCACATCAAAATTACGTGGAATTTGGTGTAGATAATTGAAAGATGAAGCAATTTATTTTTTCTGAAAGCACTACTATTTACGGTGAATCTGTATTAGTAGCAGGAAGAAATGCATCACCTTGAAAGATGTGATTGCGGCCAAACTTGGGAATATCTGGGTAATGGCAGATGAAGTCATCAAGAAAGTCCGTAAGCTGGTAGCCCTGGCGAAGTGTCATGTGGCATCCAACCAAGTACTGGTGAGCCACACGCAGGTGAAAGTCATAGCTGAAGGAGTGGATGTGCATCAGGTCCCGCACCTTATCACACTCCTCAGTGAAGAGCATGGACAGCTACAACAGAAGGGTGAAGAGAGCTGTAAGACGAAGGAGGCCACAGAAAGACTTGCAGCATTCTTCCTGCTAAATAAGGTACTTCCACTCCAATATCAAATGGGATTTTGATACTGACATTAGGTTGTCAAAGTGCGATGAACTATGAATGATCACCAAATTATAAGCAACAAGTTGCCTTTTCAGTTGCACAGAATATTGACTCTACCTTGTCTAATTATGTTTTTAACCTCTAAGGTATCCTCCTGCATTACAAGATAGGATCAAAACTTGCCACTAATGCTGCAGCTCAGGAGTTTTACCATGAATCATGAGAAACACCTGCAGTCTATCACAGGTAACATCAGGCGTCCCATATGCTTCTTGCAGCCAGAACTCCACAGAGACAGAAAAAAGGGATACACCTACTGTACCTGCAGGCTGGGGCTGGGCAGTCAACTTCCCTGTGTAAAAGAAACTATTAAAATAAACTAATTTTTAACTAGTGGTTAGATGTAAGCGGACAATCTTCCAGCGGGTGCTGGAAGATTGCAATTTGCTATGTTGTATGCATGTATTTGTACATGTTTTGGCTAAACTTTCAACTTCTAGTTATTTCACTGAAGGAAGAATAAGAACATTTCAACCAAAAATGTACCACACCATGGTCATGCAGAGACCATTGAAGGGGCAGGAAAGTTACAAGGGGAACAAGATTCTAAAACGCCAGACAACATGGCAGAAACCCACATTAATCAAGAATCTAACATTTAATCGGATGACTCTACGTCACTCTCATCATGTGGGAAAATTGCAAAGCAAATATAGTCTATGTTACAAAACTGGCACAAGGCAAAAAAAACCTCAGCACCTGCTTAGGACCCCAGATCTCCAGGGTCCCCAATAAATGCTTGAATGTAACATGAATCATAGATGCAAAACTTTAGCATTTGTTTATTGAGAATAACAATGCTATTCAATTTGATTTAATGGTTTTAGCAGAGATAAATTAAAACATTCAATTGTACATTTAGGATTTCATTAGAACCTTTATTCACAAACACGTCTATATTGAAAAGATATATATTCTTGCCTATAATTTGATAGTTAGATGGTGCAGTTCCTTCCCTGCTGTGTCTTAAGAACCAGTTCAGTCATTTGATCAAGGACAGCCGGATTCATTTATTTTGCTAAATTGCTATTGTTAGCTAAATTTCATTATTGTGCTGTACAGGCATGCCTCCTGATGCACAGATAAAAAAAATAAAAAATAAATAAATAAAAATTACTGAGGGAAGAAAAAAACAAAGAGCACTTGAGGCATCAATCATAAAAGGGGCAGGGGACCAAACCCCCTCTGCATGTGTCTGTGCCACACAGTCCTGGTTTGTGGTAAAGTTAGATTTTTTATATTCACACAACCTACTTTGTCTATCTGTTGAGCCTTCTGCTGCATTTGGATGGCAAGTGAATTTGCAGTACACATATAATGTTAGTACAGGCAGCTTGCACTGTTAAAGAATATATTTACATTTATTGTAGGTACTGGTTTCAAAAGTTGTATGTTAATTAAAATTGAGATTTGGAAATATACGTTTGTTGTGCCATTTGATTCCTTTAAAAGATATTGAATATTTTTCACAGCTTTTGCCTCTTCTTGCAGTGTTTTTTTTCTTCAGCTTGTTGATCTGTATTTTAACCATGCAAATTAACTAAACTATTCAAAAGTCCTAGAATTCACACAGTATTTTCTATTTTTATGCATGTACATCATTTCTAAAAAATAGATCAGGCATCATACTAAAATTGGTATTCCTTAGTCTACTGTGGGGAAATCTTTCTGCCGTAATTCGAGAGCACACATTTTCAGTTTGACAGAAGGACTTTTAAATGTCTTTCTTCTGAAAACTTGTTAGGCTTGAACTCCAATTCCTCCATAGTCTAGCAGACTATGGAAATATATAGTCTTTCCATAGTCTATATCTTTCAGTAGCTTTTACTGAAGCAGATACTCTTGCTTGAGTAAAATTGGCTATTCTATTGACAGATACTGTATTGCCAAAAGCATTTGTTCACCTATCCAAATGATCAGAATCAGATGATCCGACCCCTTTCATGGCTACAGGTATATAAAATGAAGCACTAAAAACAGGCATGCAGACTGTTTCTACAAACATTTGTGAAACTATGGGTCGCTCTCAGGAGCTCAGTGAATTCCAGCGTGGAACTGTGATAGGTTGCCACCTGTGCAACAAATCCAGTCGTTGAATTTCCTTGCTCCTAAATATTCCAGTTTCAACTGTCAGCTGGGTTTTCTAAGAAAACAGAATGTTTGGTAACGACTCAGCCATGAAGTGGTAGGCCACATAAACTAACAGAGCGGGGTCAGCATAGTGCAAAGAGGTCAACAACTGCAGAGCCAGTCACTACTGACCTCCAAACTTCATGTGGCCTTCAGATTAGCTCAGGAACAGTGCAAGGAGAGCTTCATGGAATGGGTTTCCATGGTGGAGCAGCTGCATCCAAACCATATATCACCAAGTGAAGCAAAGCATTGGATGCAGTGGTGTAAAGCTGCCACCACTTTAGAGTGGTGGAGGCGTGTTCTCTGGAGTGACAAATTACGCTTCTCCATCTGCCAATCTGATGGATGAGTCTGAGTTTGGCGATTGCCAGAAGAACGGTTCTTGTCTGACAGCAGTGTACCAAGTGTAAAGTTTGGTGGAAGGTTGATTATGGGGTAAGGTTGTTTTTCAGGAGCTGGGCTTAGCCCCTTAGTTCCAGTGAAAGGAACTCTGAATGCTTCAGCATACCAAGACATTTTGGACAATTCCACGCTCCCAACTTTGTGGGAACAGTTTGGATCTGACCCTTTGCTCTTCCACCATGACTGTGCACCAGAACACAAAGCAAGATCCATAAAGTCTGGTGTGGATGAACTTGACTGGCCTGCACAGATTCCTGTCCTCAACCAAATAGAACACCTTTGGGATGAATTAGAGCAGAGACTGAGAGCCAGGCCTTCTTGTCCAATATCAGTACATGACCTCACAAATGCACTTCTGGAAGAATGGTCAAAAATCCCCATAAAATCTCCTAAACCCTGTGGACAGCATTCCCAGAAGAGTTGAAGCTGTTCTAGCCGCAAAGGGTGGACCAACGTCATATTGAACCATATGGTTCATATGGCCATATGACATCCCATGTTTAAAGTGACATGGGATGTCACTTAAACGGGCTGCACAGTGGTGCAGTTGGTAGAGCTGTTGCCTTGCAGCAAGAAGGTTCTGGGTTCGATTCCCGGTCTTTCTGCATGGAGTCTCCATGTTCTCCCCGTGCATGGTGGGTTTTCTCTGGGTACTCTGGTTTCCTCCCACAGTCCAAAAACATGACTGTCAGGTTAATTGGCCTTTCCAAATTGTCCCTAGGTGTGAGAGTGTGTGTGTGTGTGTGTGTGTGTGTGCATGGTTGTGTGTGCATGGTTGTTTGTCCTGTGTTTCTCTGTGTTGCCCTGCAACAGACTGGCGACCTGTCCAGGGTGACCCCACCTCTCGCCTGGAACGTTATCTGGAGACGGGCACCAGCACCGCTCCTGACCCCACATCCACTGGATGTCACTTAAACTCATAAACAAGACAAGGCAGGTGAGCAAATACTTTTGGCAAGTATTGTATGTACACAAAACTTTTAAATACTTTGTATAAGTTTTCATAACTAAATTAGGAGCAACAGACCATGTCCTGTCAGCTGTGCACAGTGGAAGTATATTAGCAATCATAATAAAGAGAAGCTGTAATCATTGCAGGAGAAGGAAAAGATAGAAAGCAAGATGATCAAAACAGAATAAAAACATTAATCATTAATTGTAGGCAAGCATAAACAAGGTTACATACCTTCTACCTGTAAACAAAGACCTTACAACAGAGATTTCAGAAATGTCAGACATATATTTTAATCACAACATGAAGACACATAAATATACCTATAATGTTTATTGCTGAAAAAATGGTTTCAAATGTCATGCAGAGGTGAACCTTCAATAAGCTGACAGGGAATCCTGGGGAGCTCCACATATTTGATTTTAAGACTTAACAAATATCATCTAGGAGGATCCAAATAAACTAAATATGCTGAATGTATCTAAAGACATTGGGAGTTTTTGATGTATTTATTTCTAAGCTTGATGGCTTGAATGGCCTTTATTTGACAGTTATCAGACATGAAAGCAGGTTGTGACAACTGGGACTCAAATTTGTGATGATGTGTTGATGCCTTTTCTATAGCCAAACTTGTGAAAATAAATTGATCTTTGGTTCTACTTCTCATCAATTCATTTGTAGGACTTAAAATCATATCAGGCTCCAACCTTATTAAAAGGTTACTATAAAAAACTCATCAAAAGTCACATAAAAGCTTCAAATCAAACCCATTATCACATGGAAAAAAGCATTTAAACAAGATGTGGAACAGTCCCAAGGTATGCTCGCTTTTAGGGCAACAGCAGAATGACCCCTGAAGCCAAAAAATAAAAATAAAGAGATTCTTAGCAGAAAGTAGCTCTGGTCACTTGTCCCAAAGCCTTTGATCAGACTCCAACCTGACAAAGATGTAAGGAAAGTATAAAAAGTGTTTTTTTTTTGTTTATGTTTTTACAGGAAAGAGACAGACTTGGAAAGAATGCAGACAATTAGCTGAAACACCCGACAGCCAAACCAACAAGCATGGAGGCAGAAGCCTGTCAAAAGTCAAGCAAGAATATGAAATCACAAAGATCTGGCTCACATTTCAATACATTTCTTTTTTGAGATTTTAGGACTTCGCTTTCCCTAGTTATTGAAAGTATTTATTACACTTGCTTATCTACAAAATCATGGTTACTGTCACCGACATCGGCTGGGCAAAACACTCAAATTAATCCATTTGTAGATATAAAGAGACAGACAGTAGATTTGCAAAGAAAGAGATCAAGACTGATGGTAGCAAGCAGATTGGCGAACAGGGGTGAAGCCTGATTGTAGTGAGACACCCCTTCTTAAGAGTAGCAGGAACATACCGCACAGTCACATATTGGTGAGGCATCTGGAAACGGCTTGCAACGAAGTTTGGTGAGGTGGGTGCCCTGATGGAGAGATGAGATGAGGTGGGATTTGGCACACATGAAGATACAGACAGATGAATGAAGAGGAGGACTGATGACGTTTCAAAGACACATTGAAGGTGAGGTTACTGTTCTCCTGGCAACTGCTGAACCCAAACTTGTCAACTGGATCCATCACTACAGAAAACCCATCTCCCTGCTCTAGAGCCCCATAGCAGTGTGGTTTACTCCACTATCTTTGCATTACACATAGTAAGGTATGGTTTGGATGCAGATGCTTGTCTTTGGAAAAGACAAGTATGATGCTGTATACATACTGTTCTTGAAGTTAATCTGAAGGTAACAGGAAGTTTGCAGGTCTGCAGCTGTTGACTGCATATAAAAGTTGATTTGCCACAACCCATTCACCTCGTTGGTTAGAAACAATGTATCAGCAAGAAAACTACATCAGAAGAGTGAAAAGGCAGAAAAAAGCTGAGAAATACAGAAAGGCCACAATTTTATTTAGCTAAATAGATCAGAACCAGCCAAGCCACCATGGGGCCCTAAGCAAAATGTGGTTTTGAGGCCCTCTGTTTTTGCCAATAATGTGGATTACTGCAATCATAGTCAGATGATTAGATCATTTGCATACCTGCTATAAACTCATAACATCTCTGACTGTGCTGTTTAGTATGCACTTAAGATGGAAAACATACACATATTCATATTCTCAACATACTTTGATTAAATTAATTTATCTTAGGCATAATTCCAATAGCTAAAAATTACATTTATACTAGGTAATTGTTTCTCACCTGACAATGAGGACCAGTCCTGGGCTGATTTTGTGCCTTAAAATAATTTTAGCAGTGTTTCTGGAGAGGCTTCTCATGACGCATTTGTCAAAATGATGCTCGTTTTAGCCACATCAGGCTCAGCAGCAAACAACATATCACCAACTACAACTTTGAGTAGCTTATGCCAATGTAGTAGCCATGTAGCCTAATGTAAAAACCTTTAGCTAAACAATGTTTAAAGGTTGAGAAGTTTTAATTGTTATCAAACACCCCTTTTTGAAGCCAAAAAAATCTCAGAAATAAATAGAGCCAATCATGAGAATCAACTCATTTAAAGTTAAACTCAGTTTTACACAACAAATACAAAGACGCTAGTATAAAGGTTTGGTTGTTGAACTGGATCATTCAAAGTCACAGCCCTTTCAAGCTAGTTTTCTATTAGCAGCTCTACAAATCTTTTTGATAAAGCGTCCTGCATAAGCAGTTTCAGGGCCTTGAGCTGAAACTGATCAATGACTTCATTTTATAGCAGCGGTCTCAAATGCAGACCTTGAGGCTCGGTATCCTGCCTTTTAACTGTCTCTCTGCTTCAGCACACTTGACTCCAATGCTAGATATCGGCTTGACTCCTGCATACATGCATCCTAGTGAGGCAGCTTCAGCATTATATTCAAATCTGTTGGACAAGAGACACATCTAGAAGAAGCAGGGCTCTGGTCCTCAAGGACCCTTTTGATCCCATCAAAGGATCAAAAGTTTTGCCTTTTGATCCTTTGATAGTTTTTCCATTTGAAAGTTGTTTTAGATACTCAGCTTTTGTAGTTACATTTATATTCTAAACGCAATGATTCATCGACTTGAAGTAAATGTGGAAACAAATGCTGGATATGAAAATGAGACGGCCTCATTATTGATTCAAAATATTTAAGAGCGAGAAACGTCTCTTCAACACCGGCACCAAGGAGACAGAAACAGCAGGATGCAGCAGCCATGATAAGAACTTCAACAAGAATCTAGGAGGGAAATCTCAACTTTAAGCACCAAGTAGAAGTGTGATGCAACATCTAAACAGTTTCCTCCTAAAGTCGCTCAGGAGCAAGAAAATGCCCAAAAGTTACTGACTGCCAGTGATGGGGCACTGAAAAGGATTAAACTGTTTTGTATTTGGAAACCAATCAAAGTACTTTCCCCATCACATGGTGTCTGATATGTCTGAGAAAACACTGACAATTATGAATGAACATCCAACAGTTGAAAATATGGTCATTCACACAGGAGCTCTTGATGTTGCCAAGCAGTAGGTTAGAAATTTTGATGATTCATTAACCAAAATTAGAAATCTCAAAGTCAATGTGTTTTCAAGTGCACCACTACTGACAGCTTGATGTGGAAATTAGAGCTATAGCAGATTGTCAATAATTAATGAATGACTTAGAAAAAGATGCATTGCTGTCCCAACTTTGATAATCACAGAATCTTGTCACTGCATAACCATCTCTACAAAATAAGTCTGGATTAAAACTGTTCACATGAGCCATTTCTGCACTGTAAATCAGAAACACGGAGCCTCTGCCAAAAACAGGACAAATGTCAGTTTGTTCACAAGGTCACTCAGACCAGACAGGTTTACTCTTTTCCCCTGAGACCACCAGTCCCAAGTGAATTGCCTTATCAAGCTTTATCAAGTCCAGAGGATCCCAAAGCTCTTTGGAGTACATTCAGTCATTCACCCATTCACACTCACATCCTCACGTCTTGATTACAAGACCAGTGGCCTCATGTATAAAGCATGTGTACTCCACAAAAAATGTGCGGCCATATTATACGCACATGTCGACATGTATAAAAATAAACTTTGCACCAAAGTTTGAGTAATATACACGCACACTTTCTCCCCAGAAAATGTGCAGCAGCCACGCAAACGTTTTCTTTGAACAATAAACTACAAAGCATCAAAACTCACCTAAATACACTGAAATCTTTCTAAATAACTGAGTGGAGTCAGATTTCAAACCAACAAAGAAACAAAGAAGTTTCAAAACTGATGTCTTTTTCATGATTTTAATATTTTACTGTTTAAACGTAAACGAGGAAACTGAACCACATTTGTCCTCAGACAGTAAGCTAACATGCATACAAAATAAAGAAAATGAAAATGGAAGGATGTGAAAACCTCACTTGAATATAAATAATACTTTTACTCAGTTTTTGTCTCATAAAGATGTAACACTGCGAGCCGGTTGGTTAGCAAGAATGAAATGACCCCATAGATTTCATGCATCCATGGGGTCATTTCATTCTCACTAAAAAAAGAAAACTGAGTTTGATCAGCAGATTAACTCTAAAAAGTTCAGGTTTGATTATTTTTAAGGTGATCAAGGTGTATAGACAATCACACATATGTAAGTAGCTGCGCAAAGGTGAGCCGCGTAATTGAGGAGCGCTTTGGCTCTGATGGAGAACATCACCAATGGAAGGATTCAGATGGAGCGATTGATCAGAGATCATATTGATCTGCTGGGAAATGTTGATGATGGCTTATCATCATCATCTGGGTTAGACTGATCATCTAACCCAGAGCTCCAGACGGATCATCCTGGAGCTCTGAGCAAAACTTAAAGAAGGAGCCGTGTGGTACCGGTCCAGCTGCAGTCATCCTTCAGTTGAGCCAGGTCCACTTTGTGAATGCACCTTTAAGGACAGAAAGCATCTCTACTCTGTAAATGTACAACTTATGCACATGATTCCACTATTTAGACTAGCGGTTCTCAATGTGGGCAGAACCGCCCCCCAGGGGGCGTTCAGAGGACGGCAGGGGGCGCTGGCAGACATTTTTACAAAAGGGGGGCCTGGGATGCCTTTGGGGGGCGTTTGGTCGAAGGTAAACTTTACACCTTAAATCCACAACAACACCAGTTTAGACTTTGAGCAACTTGGTAAAACTGTATTGTGTAACATTAAATTATGCTTGGCTGCAACTGTATTGATGGCAGCTCTTCTTCTATTCAGTGTTTGTAGCTTCTGTTAGCTTCTTGGCGCAGCTCCGTTCTCCTGCTACTGGTAGCTAAAATCACGATACCCTCACTGTATCCCTCTGAAAAATGAACCCATTTAAATAAAGAAATCCCTCCATGGGTGATACCACGATAGAGAGCCTTCATTTTATAGCGTTAACACGGTGCTGTAAGTGGTCCGGTATGAAACGGGGTGATAGAACAACACAGCACTTTTAAATTTCAATAATCAGAATGCAGAAATTGTTTCCGTTGTTTTAAAAGGTTTATGTCAGTCTGCCTTTTCCCCATCGATACGCTTCCCGACCGCCCTGCACCTTAGGGGTTAAAAAAAAAAGCTGTGCCTTCGCTCGTAGCTGCGCACCTTTCCTTTATAAATCCCAATTTGCGGGGAATAGAGTGCAGATGCTGATCCGATCTGTCGCCACCCATAAATAAATATGTAAATTAGTATAAATACCCAGAAGTCTGACACCACAAGAAGCAATAACCATGGCAACGTCCTAGTTTGTGGCAGTATAAGTATTTATAATAATTATTATTATTTTATTCATAAGGTGCTTTCAGGTCACCTCACAAAAATACATTTAAAAGAAAAAAATAATCCAAATTAAAAAATGTATTAATTAATTAAGAGATTGTTCAAATGCCTGTTTGAACAGTAGAGCGTTCAGCCGGGATTTAAAGACAGACATGTCAGAAAGTCCTTTGAGTGGGAATGTGGACGTTTATTCTAGATCAGTGTTTCTCAACCTTTTTCAGCCCAGCGCCCCCCCAGCCTTTATCCAGGTCCCTCTCCGCCCCCCAACAAACAATTTGCAGGCTACGTTGCACTGACTATTATTTTATCATTAATATTACTATCACTATTGTAGATGTTTTGATTTTTATGCTTGTTTCTGTATTTATCATCAAAAATAATTTCAGCCAATCAGCAGCCAATCAGAGTGGATAAATATTCCTATTTTGTGCCATTTTCTAGTTGTTAAATATTCCACAAAATGACCAGATAAAAGATGTTCAACATGCCAGTTTAAACTGATCTATTTGCAAAGCGACTGAGCTCTGCAACATTAAAACATGGATAGAACTGTAACTACATTAATCATAACTCTTCTTCTCTTCAGTGTTTGTCAGTTTCTGGTGGTGCAGCTCTGTGCTGCCTTCAGGAGAATGGGACATCAGAGTATCATCCATAAAACTTCACCCACATGGCATTTATTGTTCAAACCAGAGCTTTCAGTGGAAAAACAAAAGTTCCAGGTCCTTTTAATGTCAAACAAATATGAGACAGAAACATGGATTATATCTTTATATAGACCTGTCTATTGATTATAGATTAATAGTTTTACTGGACAGAAATTACAAAGAACAAATCTGGTTCTTATTCAAATCCTAATGAGTCAAATTGAAAGTGTCATGGAGTCATCAGCCTCATGACATTAACACTGACATGAAAAATAATATTGAAGAAATTAATATATCAAATCTAATTAAAACATAAATAAGTGATCAGTTCTTTACTGTTATGGTCAGTAAGATATATTTATTCTCAGTACTAGATGTGGTCTCAACAAACCCATGACACTTCAACAATATTATTTTACCTTTTATGTGGAAACAGTGTCTGTTTATTCTTGCCATACAGTCTCTGTATTAATTATTGCTCTAAAGGTCTTGCCATACCAGTTTATTCCTCTGTATTTACTTTAGTTTCTTAGTTTATTCTTGCATTTTGTTCTTCATTCATTTTCATTTAGTTTCATTTGATTAGTTTTATCCTCTCTTGGTTTATTGCTATGTCCACTTTAGTTTCTTTCCTGTTGCTACATTTATTTTATCGTTTATTGACCATCAGTAATCTTCACTCATCACCTGCTGCGCCTCCTAATCGTCATGTGTTTCACATCATGTGTTGATTTTTCACTGTTCAGCGTCAGATTCTCTGTTTTTATGCCATAATTCACATCTAGTTCGTCGCTCCGTTTTATGTCCCGCTTCTCCTGTTTCAGAGTTTTGCGCGCGTCGTTTTTTTTTTTTTTTTTTTAACCCCTAAGGTGCAGGGCGGTCGGGAAGCGTATTGATGGGGAAAAGGCAGACTGACATAAACCTTTTAAAACAACTGAAACAATTTCTGCATTCTGAATATTGAAATTTAAAAGTGCTGTGTTGTTCTATCACCCCGTTTCATACCGGACCACTTACAGCACCGTGTTAACGCTATAAAATGAAGGCTCTCTATCGTGGTATCACCCATGGAGGGATTTCTTTATTTAAATGGGTTCATTTTTCAGAGGGATACTAAGTCAGGGTATCGTGATTTTAGTAACTACATGTTTATAAGAGCGATTTTCTGTTATCCTTCCATGGAAGCATGCAGCCTTCAAACGGAAATAAAACACTTTTTAATATAAGTTGCTGCTTTGACATGATCACAGCACTACCAAAACATATGTACAAAAATCCTCAATAAAACATTAAATATTTTAAAATCAGACTCCAGACAAGTGAATCACAGCAGCGCCATCAGCCGGTGTAACACTGAACTGTTGGTGAGCTGTGTTAGCGTGGTGAAGCTACCAGTAGCAGGAGCGGAGCTGCGCCAAGAAGCTACAAACACTGAATAGAAGAAGAGCTGCCATCGATACAGTTGCAGCCAAGCATGGTTTAATGTTACACAAGACAGTTTTACCAAGTTGCTCAAAGTCTAAACTGGTGTTGTGGATTTAAGGTGCAAAGTTTACCTTCGACCAAACGCCCCCCAAAGGCATCCCAGTGCATTAACTGAATATTATCGAGAAAACAATGAATCAAAAATTTGATCAGCCCTCACCAGTCCTGTAGGGATAAGTGTATAAGATAAAGGATGCAGGGTTTCCCCCAGAAAACTTGCTAAGCCAAGTCGTCGGGGTGCCGAGGCGGTCCACCGTGTTTTTGTATCAAAAGATTTTAAATAGACAGGAAATGCAAATATATATGTACATAGTTATATGTTACAAGAAGACATTGCCAGTGAAATGTCATTTAAAACCACAACTGTCGAGTCATAAAACAACAAATCAAAAAAAATAAATAAATAAAAATAAAAATAAAATGAATATCAATCATTTGTACTTCTGTTTAATCCAAATTAAGTCAGCAGCTCCAGAAGGCCCCCCAGGGCCCACAATGCTAATATTTTAACACAAACCACAGATACATTTGTACTTTTGTTCACTAAAAATGTCAATGCTGTTAAAATTGACTTAATGTTTCAGCATACAAAAAATTATTTTAAGTTGCTTAAAATTTAAACTTAAGATTTTAAGGAGCTGGTAAGTTTACTTTGTAAAAGTTCAAAGAACAATCTTCATAGTTAGATTGTTTTGTTACCATAGCAACAATCTGATGCTGAGTTTAATCTTTGAGTTTGAGCTCTATTTGTGTACAATACGCTGGGGGAACCCTGGGATGAATGGACAGAACATTTTTATTGTAAGAAATTTTTGTGATAAAACAGAAGTGATGTCATTGGAGCTTCCATAGTTGGCCATCCTAAAGTGATTCCATCGTGAAACACGGAACAAAGTTAGAAAAAGAGCAACTTCTGTCATTTTAAAAACAAAGATTCGCATATGTATCGCTAAAAGGGTTTAATGTTCTTTAGTATTAGTTGCTGTATGTGTGCACACAGTGGTGGAGGCCACAGCTGTTTGACAGAGGAAGAAAGGGGCTCACAAAGTGTTTCCATTAACTATACCAATAGTGCAAATTGAAATTCTGAAAATAAATTTGCAAATGGAAAAGTATCAATTTCATAAAATCTCATGCTAATCAGGTTTTTTACACTTTCCTTCAATTGGCTTCTTATGTGCAGTGTGAACTTTTTTTTAAAATGATTTATTTTTCATTGTTTCAGGCAGGCAGCTGGTCAGGAGGAGAGGCCTCAGCTCCAGGTTCCCAGAATCTCCCAGAGATCCTCTTCCTCCTCCTGTCTCCTCATCTTTTATATATAGATCAATTGTAGGAATATTTTTTCATGATTCCCCAAACATTGGCTAAATATCAGCTTGTATGTTATTGTAATAAGTACATTTTTATAAAAACATTTTGTCTCCATTTATTTTGTAAGATTTGAGCTTACAATCTGATAATAATAACAGAAAATAATCTTGGTAAGTATATAGTAAGTATTGTAAATAAATCACCCAGTTGAAGCTCTGGCTACATATAGCTTGATACAAATTAAATATGAAATAATTATTTTAAATTTTCTTGCTTGTACATCCAGAGCAAAGAAATAATGGAAAGAATCAACTCAAAAGTTGTTCATTGTGTTTAGTCAGTTTAGTCTAATAAGTTATAAGCATATAATGTCATAAAGGGGACAAAGGTTTTCATTTCATATTGAACTGTCATACTTCACTTATAAAAGTGTGACAAATTATGAGGTGTTAAACCACGGAGGAGGGTTATATAACATTTTTTTAACCAACTGATGTGCAAGATAATTTTTTTAGATTAAAGTTTGAATTCTGAGATTAAAGTCAGAATGACTGTCAGAATGTTCTAGGTTTTAAACTAGAGCAGATTAAAGACTCAAGACAGCAAAACATTGGGTGGACTAGTCTTTTAGCCATTTACTGAATCGGAAGCTACATTCAGATGCCAACTTTAGCTTTGCATACAAAACAAATTCAGAGTTTAAGGTTTTCTGTATGATCATGATCAAATTAATTGCTTTGGACGAGTGTACAAAAACAGGTCTCTATATAACGTGCGGCACAGAGAGAACTTCCGGGTCAGACCACTTGTTAAAAATGAAATCATGAAAATTGAAATTGAGCGCTCGTTATCTGTTTTTTTCCATTTTCATTTTATGCACTAAATCAAAAATTGGATAACGACTCGTTAACCAATTTTTGAATTTGGTTTAATACATGAAAAATTAAAAAACAAGTCTTTTTTCATTTCAAACGAAAAAACAAACTGCCTGAAAATACAGGGACCTGGAGGGAGGCTTGATGGTGTGTTTTAGTTTTTTTTGGACATCTGGCTCCACCAGAATTCTCACAGAATCGCACAGTTCATGAAAAGTTGTTTGTAATTCAAACATGTTTCATCCTCAGCTCTTACGTAAAATCGGCAACTACTATTTCCCCAAAAGGCCGCATGCATAGCCGCTCTCAAACATAAGGGACTTGTTGCTCCAATGCCTGAATAAGATGCTGATGACTGATAATTCAGCACCGTGGCTGAATTATGAATATATCTCATGTAACTGTTTACATCCATCGCTGCCATAATTTATAATGACTTATCGTGTAAACAATAAGTCTTTAAAATGATTTTTATTTAATTTCTTATTTAATGGAAACACTGTAATTGCAAAGCTGTGTTTTTTTGACATTAGTAGAATGTAAGCAAAGATTTGTGCACATTTGTAATGAGAATGCAGTTCCAGTAAAACAGTACGGTGGCCGACAGGTGCAAACGCGCAGCAACAGAGAAATGATGCAAACAAAAAAGACTACAGCCACTAATGCACTGCCTTGCTGCAAGGCAGTGCATTAGCACTAGCCTTTTACCTAAAGTTAGCTAGTAGCTAATTTTCTAATTAGACATGTTTAGTATACTGAATGGAGCAAGTAAAATTAAAACCACATGGTCGTGTTGCTTCACATGCTACTGCCAGCATTTAGGCTAACATTAGCATATTGGCTAATTTTAGCATATGCATTAATTTTAACATAATGAATGGTACAAGTACAGCTTATTCAACATGCTTCTGCCTCTCCACAGGTTATTGACTACAATTTAGCTGAGCTTATCATTAATGATTATTTTAAGCATCAGAACGCTGGATTCCAACCGACGGGCACACTTTGACATGCCCCGTAAAATTTCTGCAGGAATTTTTTAGTTTCTGTATTATTCTTCACCTTTTGTAATAAAGGTTGTTCCATAGTAAAAACGGAATCTGTCTGATTCTAAAATATATTATTCATTTTCAAATACTCTCCAGATCTCAGGTAGTAAGACATTACAGTTAAATAAAACTATTATGTTTGAAGGCTTAACTTTAATCAGTCAAACCCATTTGCTCAAGAATAAATTAAATACTTTAGTGAACCAAAAGATGTTACTACTACCTGACTTAATATCTGTGTTCCACATCCACTCATAGGGGAAAACTAGCGGGAGTTTTTATAACGATTTGCCGGGAGACGTGCGTTCTCTCTCGGTGTACCGAACCTGGAGCTGACAGCAGGCGAGGGGAGCTGGATGAGCAGACATCTCCGAAAACGTCGGAGCAATATTGGAATTAGATGATTTATTAATGAACCGAGCAGATATTTCAGATCTATACATCTACATTCTCGCCTAAAGACTTTGTAAAAATCATTTTGTGTAATTTTAAGTGTAATACAGCAAAACTTATTTTGTCGCCATTGCTGCTTTTCTGAACACCCGCTTTAAAGGATGCAGACCCTAAATTTGGACACAGCTGTTTTTTGTCAGACTCCCCCTAGTGGTCTGGAGCACTTCTGTTTTCAGCACTTTTTGGTTGCATCTCTCTTTTTGTTTGCTGCATTTTATTTGTGGTTGTAGTCTTTTTTCTTTGTGTCTCTTTTGTTTGCTGCAATAGTTTTTTGTTTGCATCTTTTCTCTGTTGCTGCGCGTTTGCACCTGTCGGCCACCGTAAAACAGGCTGGGAATGACTGCTTTCTGCTATGTGGTGAGAAGTGATATTTACCTGGGAGTTGACTGTTTGGCCCATGGGGATGCGGGAACACTCCAGTGCATACTGTTTTACACAAAAGTAACACCCCTGGGAGAATAACAGTATAGCACAAGGTTGTGATTAGCAAAATGTTTGAATGGAGAATAGAGTCCCAGTACAGGGAGAACATTCAGGTGGATACTGAACTCATCTAGAAGTCTGCAACATGAAAAATGCTTAAAGATTATAGTTAAATTGATTATGCAACGCTGTATTGTTTTGCAAATTTTAGCTTTGTGAGACAATATTTCTATTCTAATGACTGAATTATTAAATTATTAAACAAAAAGGACTGATAATCAATGACTCACCTGAAAAGCCAGTTCCATCAACACGATCCCACCCGGCAGCGCTCTCTGGAGGTGATAGGAAGTCGTGCCAGATCCTGAAGTCTGCAAATTAGATTCCGGAAACAGTCTTACATTCTCTACCAGAATATATTTCCATGATATGCATGTGCTTAATTCAGAATTGTTGACTTTTTAAAGTACCCTGGTGTTAATACATCAATTACCTGTCTCTTAAATTTCCCCAGTGTATCATAAGTCACCAGCATTTACTTTACTACCACCACCAGCAGGCAAAGCAGGTGAAGTGTCTTCTTCATAAAACACAACTAAGGAGGCGGCCGATTGTGGGATGAACTCTTAGAACTGTTGCCATCATCGTGCAGAAAGCTGTGGGTTCAATTCCATGTGATCCTGGAAAAGTTATTTAAAGGCCTTTTCTCTCCCCAATGAACTTTTTTAATATTCTGTGTATGTCGTTTTGTGGCATAATTTTCCATATATCGAAAGGAAAAGCTTTTTTATCTCACCATATAAAGAGATAGTATATTTTTGAGGAACTTCAAAAAAATTGGCAGTTGTTAGTGAGATTGCAGCAGCACACAGGAATAAACCTTAATTTCTAAGTTAGTTTCCAATGTATGTGTTTGTTTACAAACAAGTTTTGCATTTGCCAATTAACCTTAGGGTTGTCTTCACTCTTCTGCTTGACATAAGAAAAGGACATCCTTCCTTCCAACGACACGGAGCTCAGCATGGCAGCACGGGCTCTGGCAATACTTTCAGAGAGATGAGAGATTAGTGGGCAGAGCACAAAGGTTGGAAACCTGTGTTTACATTGAAAGTGGGCGATGCTTTTTAACCAATAAGATTAGTTGGTCAAAGGTTGCCAGAAGCCATTAAAAGGGGAACCTAGAAGAACCTATTCTTGCAATCACACACCTGCGAGCGGGGGATGGAGGCCGGACCTGGACTAGAATGAAGCCCATGCTCTGCAGGTACTGGATGTACTGCTGAAGGAAGTTGTTAGAAATCTCAAGCAGCCATGGCTCCTCTTTTATTCGGCTTGGAAGCATGTCGGCTGAATCAGTGCTGTAGCTTCGGTCTCGACCTGACGATGTGGAGTCACTGGAGCGATGCCTTTTCTGGAAATATGTTGATAAAATAAATGGGGTCCACAGACTTTGGTAAAAAATAATAGCCATTATTGCTGCAGAACTTCTGAACACAAAAGAAAAACTGCAACAAGTTCTGGCACTTAAAAGTTTCAAGTGCCAGAACTATGGTGAGAAAATGGTGTGTATGTAATACTGGACTTGTAATTAGTGTAAGCCTGTTTGTGTGTAACATTGGATAGTTGTATGAGTGAAACATGATTTATAAACTGTAAAAAAACATTTTGTACACAACTTTGAATACTTGGAAATACATGGTCAAATGCACACACAAATGTTAAGAATGTACGGATATAAAAAGTACACACACAGCTACAATTTCCACAAATAAATAGTGAAATACAGATTCTTTAACTTTACCCTCAAATTGTTAAATAAGTACGCAGGAGTTGCCTGATACACACAGACAAAACTGCATTTATGCACAAATCAGTTTACAAGTGGATGAGAGTTTGAGACTGATTTCAGACGTCCAACAGCCTCTGATTAGTGTGTAAGTGCTGCGTTTGTTTCAGTGCTGGTGGAAAGCTGGGTCATCAGATTTTTGCTCAGAGTCTAGTGTTTTTATCCTCTGAACGTTTGTCACTGTACTTGTGTCGAAGTGGCAAAGACATTATTTGTGTGGGAAATGGAATACCTCAGCACTCCATTTCAATACTCCAAAATTGTTTATAGAGATATTACGCTGTACAGATGTTTTTAAAATGACCACTAAGTGGTGGACATTTTCATTGGCAGGGAAAAACAGGTAGTCAAACCAAGAGGCAAGACAGAGCATCCCTGCGGTCTTTCCTCAGAAATAAATAGTATTAAACCTGCATGATTTGTTTTCTGATTCTAGTAATGTCTAATAATGTCTAGGTGAGCTATGCTACTTTAGCTGTTGGTAGCCCTGTCCTTGTATTTTGAGTGTCACACTTCAGCACAATTTAAGAAAGTATTTTCAATCCATGAAAATGATCTCTAACCATTTATAGAGATTATATAACTTTTTTTTAATCTAGTTACTTCTCAATTATTTCTTCTGTTCTCAAAGTAAATTTGCAACCTTGATATTACAAAGAACGTGTGTTCTGGGCAGTGGGGGAGCCAGAGGAGGGCTCGGGGGGGCCAGTGCCCCCCCTGACATTTGATTGGCCCCCCCTGATGATTGACATATAACGGCACCAGGTTATTCCTGTACATTATTTGGAATCATTCTAAGTCAACCTAATATCTAAAAAAGAAAAACAATAAATATATGAAAAGAAAATTTATAAAACTTTATATAAATCCATGTGATGACATAATTAAATAGATTTTTATCAGGCGCGATACCAGCCTCCTTTATACTCATAAAAACAAGCTGATATTCTTTTCCTGGGTGTTTCAGTTGTGCTGCGTTGTGGTGCAACTCAAAGGCTAAAGCACTTCATACCTGGTGGTGATGGTAAAACACCAATAAGTTATTTATTGATCCTCCGCAAAAAAGAGAAAAAACCAAAGAGGGCCGACAATGTTCTAGTTTGGAGCAGAGGTGGCGCTAGAGTTTTTTTGTTGTCCGTCAAAGAAAAAAATCATTTTATTTCCAATTTGTAGTCATCAAGCGAAACATTTAGTATTTCTCTGCGAGATCGTTTTTTAAATCAGGTAACATTTCACGAAATTATGTGATTAGAAGACGGCAGAACTCTGATCGTTTCCTGATCCCTCAGCGGGAGAAAAACCAGCAGAAGCGGATCAGCTGCTGGACACTCCAAAGTCTCTGGTCCGTTAAAGCGTCCAGATCAGAGATGATTCTCTGACAGATATTGTTCTTAGTATGATTAATAATGAGCTTCACGATGTTCTCTGTGCGTAAAGTTGAAACTGTCTGAGCACCAAGTGGTCAGCTGATCACAGTCTGGACAGAAACCAGCGAACTGCTCTCTGTTCTTATCAAGACGAGGGTGAAGAGGGAATCTGACATATTAACTCAGTTAAGTTTTTACTGGTTTTGTTTTTAAAACACCATTAATGTAAGCAGTAACTATATATTGTATATTTGGCGTTTGTCATCTCATGTGTGATTAATTTGAGCGTAACGGTGGAGCATTTATGCGCATTAATTGCCCAGCGCTCTGCGCTTGTTTCTGCCTAACAAATTTGTACTTTAATTTATTTCCTCTCTCAACAGTCAGCTGTTATTCCTCTACTTAAACTACAATAAGTAGATCATAACATTCTCTTTAGGTTTTCTCTGTGTGCTGCAAACTCATTAAATGTAAACTCATTAGAACCCTGAACCACCATCAGGCAAATAGTTCTGGTCCGACCCGAAATATTGTTACTTGTCAAATGACCTGTCCAACCAGAGCTTCCTAACCAAGGTGTCCATAACTCTTCAACACGCTGTCAGCTCCCGGTCAGAAAGACGCATTTAGTTCAGTGTCTATGAGATGATATTCAGAAAGGATCTTTTATTTGATTGATTTTAGTTTCCTCTGTGATGAACTCTTTGCATAAAGTCTATCATGTCTCTATGCGCCAGTCAAAGGTGTTAATTATAACATGTCAAATGACAGAGGGGCTTAAAAAATAACCAAATATTCAGTTTGGTTATTTTTTAAAATTATATATATATACACACACACATTTAAAATTTTGCACCCCCAGAGGTAGTCCTGGCCCCCCTTTTGCCCCCCCAACTTTAAAAGTCTAGCTCCGCCACTGGTTCTGGGGTTCTTACCAGTATCTTTAATCCGTTCCCCACCCAGTGCTCTGTTCCACCATGCTTAAAGCCCTTCACCATCATCCCTCATGCCAAAAAGTCACATCATTAGCAGTCTCAATGACTAATGATCAGTGGAACTAACCTGCATCATCATGAAGTGCTTTGAGTCTTCTGCCAGGACGGTAAAATTCCTGGTCCGGAGTCACATCATTTCATGCCTGCCACCCACACTCAACCCCCCAGCTTGCCTACAGAACCCTGTCTGGTACACCGCGACAACCTCCATTTGAACACCTCCAAGTGAAAGGAACTGACTGCCGACTTTATGAGATGTAAAACAGACATTCGACCCGTTATTATAAATGGGAACAGGGTGGAGATGGTGCCATATGTCAGGTTCCTGGGCATCTTCATCAGTGAAGATCAAACTTGGAATGCTAACTCCACTTCAGTCCTGAAGAGGGCAGAGCAGAGACTGAGGATTCTCAGTAAGAATAACCTGAGAACTGAGCTCTTGGTGTCCTTCTATCCCTGATCTGTGGAGTTGCTGTTGAGCAACGTGGTTGCAGTCCAACAGCTGCACTGTGACAAGCAGCAGCAGCTCCAGAGGGATATTAACACCACCCAGAGACTGATTGGCTGCCCTCTTCCATCTCTGGAGGAGATCTACAGGACCTGCTGCCTCTGCAGCGTTATCATGGGCCCCTTACAACCTGACCTCCACCTCTTCAAATTCTTACCCTTATTTAGGCTTTTTAGGGCAATAAAGACAAGAACAGACAGACAAAAAGAAACAAAAGTTTCTACGCAAGAGCTGTTGTTACTATGAACACTGCAAATTCACCCAAACCCTGATCATCATTTTCTTTACATCTCTGCTGTTTCTGTTTGTTTCTACTATATATTTGTAAAATATTTATTAAAATATACTTGTTTATTTATTTGCACTGCATTCGAGAATTGCTATTTTTAAATTTTGTTGCGCTTTAGCAATTCTAATTAAGGAATTACAATTATTCTAACTGTAATTGTAATTCTATTTTACTTATACTTGTTTGCATTTAAGGCCCTGTTTACACAACAACAATTTCTGGAGAAAATGGAAGTACATTTACGTGAAAATAGCGAATGTTTTCTCTGATGACGGCACAGTTTGAGAACAGGTTTTAGAGTGAAATGGTTCTAAAACGTTCCGGTGTCCGTTGTCTTGTAAGCAGAATACATGGATCTTTTCTGTCAGGGAATCCCCAGCTCATGCATAGTATGACGCTAAATATAACTGATTCCTACAATCCACAGAAGAAGAAACTACAGACAATGCTGGTGTTACAACGACTGATGTTTCCCAATCAGGTACGATTCCCCCCAGCATCTCCTCACCGCTCCACACCACCCAGGCAGCAAAATACGCTCATGCTTGTTTAGCGCTCTTATCTAGAAAACTACAGACACAGTGAAAGCTCAAAGAATGTGTTTCGGCGAAGATGTCCCACTCCTTCACTTTCTTGCAAATGCACTCTCATCAGACACACACATGTTTTTTTTATGAATCCGCACTTGGTTTCTATGAACCTAGCACCAACTGGTGGCGTGGCGAGGGCATTACACCTTTTTGATGTGTACAGTTACTGTGTGAACAAAGATTGTAATTAGAACGTCTTCATGTAAATGTGTTAATAGAAATGGAAAAAAATAAAAAATAAATCGGTAACACTGATTTGATGGGGTGTGCATAGGACTGACATGACACTGTCATAAACATCACATAACACCTGTCATGAACATAAAGAAGTCTTTATGAATGTCTATGACAGTTATCATGAAGTGTCATTCAGTAAATAATGACACTTTTAATGCAAAGTTGCTTTAAAAATAGCATTGAAAGTCCATTAAAATGCCAACTTTGCATTAAATTGTCATTATTTACAAAATCATGCAAAGTTGGCACTTTCAATGGACTTTCAATGCAACTTTTAGAGCAACTTTGCATTAAAAGTGACATTATTAACCAAATGATACTTCATGACAACAGTCATAGACATTCATAAAGACTTCTTTATGTTCATGACAGGTGTTATGTCATGTTTATGACAGTGTCATGTCAGTCCTATGCACATCCCTTCAAATAAAGTGCTACCAAAAAATCTATATTTGTTGGATCATTATCATGTAAACAGGACCTAACTTGTGAAGCATTTGTGCAATTTGAGCCTATTCTATAAAGGTTGAATACACAATGCAGCCTGAAGTGACTCAATTCCGATTTTTTTGACATATTGCGACCTGCATCTGATCTTTTACAGTCTGCACAACAAAGGTTGGATTCTTTTCGAATGCGACCCAGGCCACTAGGATACCAGATACGTATCAGATTCAAATGTGACTTAACGTCCAGGTTGCATCCAACCGACTTACGTCATTGATACTTAACAAATGTCACTATTCTGTGTCCCGACATGCCCAAGCGGGAAGAAAAACAACCATGGTGGACTGTAATAAGTACCAAGTTGTTTATGTGATTTCTCTGGTCAGATAATAACTTCAAAATCGTAAGATACGTTGCTCCACCATTAGCATCCACGCTTCCTTCCGCAAACACTGAGCGCTACTTTTTTATGGCAGTTGGCAAAACACTGAGAATGCTCTCTATGTGTGACATTATTGCGCCTTCTACTGCATATGCGGGACATTTTCAGGTTGTTTGCAGTTCACATTGGAGAACACATACAAGTCACATATATTTGGAAGTGTGAACGACACGGCAAAAAAATTCTATTTGACAAAAAAATCGGAATTGGTAGGAGGTTAGGAAATGGGCCAGATGTCCTCATTACTTGATTTTTAAACTTTAAACAAGATTTTTTAGAATTTTTTTCAGTAGCTCAAACTGATGTAAAACAAGAAACATTTAGTTTCATTTATGTCAGTTAGAAAAACGGTGATGTTTCTTAAATAAACAGTGCATGAAATACATAGTTTAAACAACTTGAAACTTGTTTTTTGGCAAAAGATATGATTTTTGTTTTGACCAGATGGTTCTCTTAACAATACATGTTTTAGAAAATCTTTACATAGAATACATGCCTTTACAATAGTCTGAGTTGGTTCCTCTTGAATTTGCTTACGGAAGCCGGGGTCAAAGAGAAGTGGGGTGGCACAGTAGTGGACAAGCCTTGATGACTGCTTCAGAGTCTCCAAATCTGTTCCCTGTAGGGACAGTTATTGCAGCAAAATATTATTGGAAGATTTGAAAAGAATGGGATCCATTGCAATTTCATGAACTTCAAAGATAAAAACCAGTCTAACAAGGTTCATTGATGTAATTCATAAAAGACAGAACAAGAACATATAATCAGATATATGCCTGATGGTCATGCCGTAGTCAATACCTTTGAGAATGTGACTAAATGTATGTGATACAATTTTAGCACAACTTCTGGCAGTAGAGTCTACTGTAAATCACTGAGCCAAGTTAGACTGCAGACTTCTTTAGGAAGTGCCTATGTTTGTGCCAAACAGAAATCAGGATCATTTTAGAAGTTATCTCTTCAAGTGTTACGGTGTCAGACACCAGCCTTTATAAGGAAAGTAAAACTTCATTCACGTTAAAGCAAGAAAAAGGGCTGCCAGGTGCTTCTTTTTTTGGGAGGTTCAGAAAAGGAAGGAGAAAAATCTTGGCTACTTAAATACTGCAGCCAACACTTCTCTCTCAGATGGGCCACAAACATGATCAGAACAACTATACATTTCTGAACTAGGTTATAACCAAATTAAAATTAATTATGTTGTGACAAATGGTTCCTGATCACAACTGGGATACTTACAGATATGGGCATGTTAGACTGTGCTGATCTCTGCTGCCAAGTGACAAACAAGTTTTCAATCTTCATCTGCTTCTCCATTTCTGCCAAGGAATACACAAAAATATGACCCGATTCATAGACGAAATAGCACTAGAAGCCCAAGATATTCTAATAGTTAGTGCTAAGATTACCTCTGCGCTCAGCTGTCTTCATCTCCAAAAGCTGGTTACTATGTCGAACCACTACATCTCCTTCTGTCAAGGGTCGGATGGTGCAGACATCCCTCAGAGCCTCATCGAAGGGAAGTAGCTCAGAGGGGAAATGGAGTGGAGCAAGACTTCGGCCTGAACCTCCTAGTCTCCCCTGCTCCTTGCTGGGCAAAGGGGCAACTGCACTACGAAGCAAGGCATCAGGCTCCATTGAAGGGCTAAGGAATGGGTTAGGATCCTGGAAGACATTGTTTGAACATAAGACTAATCTGAACTAAACGATCAAAATTTCTGTGCTCTATAAAAATTTGAAGCCTCTAAGAAACATTTGTGAAATGATAAAGACAGAGTCAAAGAAACCTGTTCATCATTTACCTACAAATGGGGTCGTGGCCTAGGTCTCAATATGGAGTAGCTCCGACTCAACTTCATCATTATTTCACCCTAAATAATCTTTTTATGGATTTAAAGCCAGATGAGTGCTGCCGCTGCTTGATTTCTGTAGTTTACCTCAGCGCAGATCGCGTGCGCCTCCTTTCTTTGAAACTGGACACAGACTGACCTGTATGGATATTTACATCAACCCCTGTGAGGAATTATGTTTCTTTCCAGAGTTTTTGACCAAGGTAAGAGTATAAAACCCACGCTAGAGTTAGCTCGGGTTGCGCAGCTCCATGTGAACTGCAGAAATAACTTGTAGTCGCGCTTTCGGAGCTATGCATTGAGGGAGCAGTGAGAATGATTTATATTTGTGAACAAAGAATTATGTGCAGCTTTTGTATCTCAACACGCTGCCCAGCGCCTGGCTCTGTCTGCTCTGCGCTGATAAAGTTTATGTCTGTGTTCCTGGTTGGCCGGAAGGTTAGTGGTTAACGAACCAGCGCTAACCTCATCATGCTGGTTCAGTCCAGTGATAAGCTATGTTTTCCTGTAACATATAATTACCCAGTAATATTTTTTACATTTCCTGTCAACTTAACATCTTATAATACAAAAACCTGTTGGATCGCCAGTGGACCGTCTCAGGGACCTGACCACCAGGCTTAGCAGGCTTTCTGGGGGAAACCCTGAAAATGTTTTTAATGTAGTGCTGGATTGGGTTGGCCCTAATATAATTATTGGAGGGGACTTAAACCTAACCCTGGACCCAGTCTTAGATAGAGAATGCTCCGAGTCTAATTTATTTGAGAGTGATGAGTCCCTTAAAAATGTATTACAATCCCACAACTTGGTTGACATTTGGAGACTGTTATATCCTACTGGGAGAGATTATTTATACTTTTCCGCAGTACATAAGTCCTACTCTAGGATGGATTACTTTTTGTTGGATTCTGGATTGCAAGCATCTGTGTCAAGCTGCAAACATCATAATATTTACATATCAGATTACCCTCCTGTGTCGCTGAATCTTAAATTGAATTATAAAAAGCATTAGTGGAACTGGCGTTTAAATAACACTGTTGAAAGATAAGGAATTTTGCTCTTATATTTCAAATGAAATGAAGTAATTCCTGAGCTCTAATGACAAGGGGGATTCAATGCTCTGGGAAGCAATGAAGGCTGTTATAAAGGTATGTATAATTTTGTTTCAGGCAGCAAAAAGCAGAGAATCCAAGATGAGGTTAGATGACGGATGACCCACTGACTAGCTTACATAACTCATAAATTAAAGCAGTGTCCAGATACATTAAATAAATTAACAGCTCTATGATATGAATTTAATTCTAATATGTCAAGAAATGTTTCTAAATTACTGGTACAAATCAGTATGAGTTTGGTGACAAACCCCATAAGCTATTAGCCTGGCAACTTAAACAATACAGGCCTCTAGAGCTGCACATTGTATTAAGCTTGCAGACGGGACTTTACTCACAGATCCAGATAAAATAAACGACTGCTTAGCAGGCATTTATGCTAATGTTTATCAGTCACAGGGGAAATTGGACATTGAAAATATGGAACGATTTTTTGAAATTTTGATTCTGCCGAGACTACCATCAGATTCGGTGGAAGCATTGGAAGCCAGCATAACTTTACAGGAAATTGAATCTGTTACCTCTACCCTTCCCAACAACAAAGCGTCTGGTCATGACATCTTCAGTGTCGAGTTCTTTAAAGTATTCAGTCTCAAATTATCAATTCTACTTTTGCGTATGTTAAGTAAGCAAGAGTCAAGACTGCCTCTCACTTTATACACAGCCAATATTTCGTTCATTCCTAAACCTGCCCGAAATCCAGAAGTTATCACCCAATTTCATCGTTGCCTTGAGAAACTAAAATCCTTGGGAAAGTTTTAGACAATAGACTCAAATCATACATAATCATCCTCCCAGATCAGACTGGCTTGATGCCAGTTGGGCATATGTTTTTTAATCTGCATTGTCTTTTCAATATATTATATTCAAATCATTCAGATGTGCATTTGATCAAATAGAATGGCCTTATATGATGTATGTTCTCAAAAAATGTGGTTTTGGACCCCTGTTTACAAAATGGATTGAAATAATTTATTTGCACCAAACTGCTTCTGTCATTACTAATCAGAGCATCTCCTGTCAATTTGCTATTCATCGGGTGACAAGTCAGAACTGCTCCCTCTCCTCATTTCTCTTCTCGTTCATTATTGAACCTCTGGCTGCCAGCATTAGGCAAAATCCCCTAATATCTCCTGTCAAAATGTTGAGTCGTAAGCATCATGTTTTGCTGTATGCTGACAATATACTTCTATGTCTCTAACCCACAGGCATCACTGTCTCCTCTTTTGACAACGATCAACAATTTTGGCAGCTTCTCAGGTTTCTCTATTAATTGAGACAAGAGTGAACTAATGCCCCTTACTACAAGGGCTGATCCGGTGTATTTGAGGTCCACACCATTTAAGATAGCTTATGATTCCTTGACATATTTGGGCATGGTGGTAACAAAAAAACTGAACTGGCAGAGCAAAATTCTACAACTTAAGCAGAATATTGATTTCTGGAGGAAATCTCCCACTATCCATGTCTGGTAGGATCAATGCCATTAAAATGGTTGCGTTACCACGATTACGTCATTGTATCCTACTTCAGACAATTAAATTCTACTATTATTCCCTTTATTTGGGGCTATGAAAGTGTCAGATTCTCCAAAAAACACTTGTGTGAACTGGGGATGTAGGGTGGGTTCTCCGTACCAGATTTCAAACAATATTACTGGGCTTCCCATTTATCCTGGCGTGGTGGAAGAAGGGCCCAGTCTCATCTGATGGGTCCTGTCCTGCCTGGTTATCTTTGGAACGTCTGAATTGTTGTAATACATCCCAGACTGCCCTCCTTAACAGTCCCATTAAAGTCAGTAAATTACTTTATACTAATAATTTTGTCATTGGCAATACTATCAGAATCTGGAAGCAGATACAACATTTTTTAAAAGCTCCGGAAGTTTATTTTGATACTCCTGTTTGTGAAAATCCAGGTCTCAGCGATGCTGTCTTGCGTATGTGGAGAATAGTGTGATAGGTGACTTATATATAAGTGAAACTTTTGCTTCTTTTGCTCACAATGTTCTGAATATAATCTTCCCCTGTCAAGTATTTTCGGTTATCTACACGTCCGAGACTAGGATAGGAAAAATGTACCAGATTTTGAAGCTTTTAAAAAAAGCATGAAACCCTGGAGGCAATAAATAAATTTGTCATGTTGGCTTGACTGTGCAACTGTTGTTTAATGATGTACCAATTTTGTGCAGGTAAGGAATGGGTGGGAATATGACCTGTTATGTCAATGTATGTCAAAATAAAAAAATGTTAAAAAAAATAAAAATACCTACAAATATAAATATTAACTTGTGGATTTAAGAGAAAAGAACCACCAGTTTCCCAGCGGCAATACAATATGTGCATTGCCTGTGTGTGTGTGTGTGTGTGTGTGTGTGTGTGTGTGTGTGTATGTATATATGCATACATATATTTACATGCCCCTATAGGGGCCCCCAAGTGATTCCTCAATTTCTGCTAATAATGTGGATTGCTGCAAGCAGCAGTCAGACAATTATATCATTTGCACACCAGCTATAAACTTATTGTGTTGTTTACGTTATATCCTACAGAGGGATCATCAGTTGATGTCACGATGCGTAAGCAGCCACTCTACTTCTACTGCGCAAGTCGCGTTCAGAACGCAGGCAAGAATACATTATTCTAACTATTGAAACTATTTACAGTTAGGCTAATAAAATAATTTACAACTCACAGCCAGCACAGATTACCTTTCATCTCACACACAAAGATTTCCAGTGTCTGCTGTTGTTGGAGGTTTTGTTTTTAGCACAGCGTCTGTACCTCACACAGCATCCCGCTATAAACCAGCTGTATTTTTTATTTTTGAAGGCTTAGTTTATCACCAGTATTGATGAATGCAACTACATCTTCATTTTCCTTCAAATTGTGAAGAAATTATTGTATTTTATTTGTCTTATATGAATTCTGTGTTTGGTTTTTTAAATAAAAACTTACCTTTTAGGTTTACCTTATTCCGGTACCCTTTTTGCTCACTATGCATATTTTTGTCTTATTTAGAGGTACTCGACAAAGCTGATGATCTTACCATGAACAACTTGCATTAATATTTGCTATTAATATCCGATGATCGGGCCATTTTCTCTCTTTATTTAATCGACTTGCATTTAATGTGTATGGGTCTTACCTCCAGCTAACCAATCGTCTTTTTTGTAGAATTCTTAGACAGTTCTCGAAAATGACTCCCCCAAAATGAATTCCATGTATCTCAGGAACTACAAGATGTATTTGACTGGTTCAGGTATCAGAATAAAGGTAACATTCCAGAGAATACTCTAGAGGTCTAAAAATCAATATTTGTATTACTGAGTAACAGCAAATGCTTATGGCACACAGTGAAAAAAATACAAAATAAAAAATAAAAAATTCTAATAAAATGCATTACGTAATGTGGATTTTCCTTAAAAGCATCCATTGGAAACCCAGAACCTCTGACCACTTACTGGACCAAATTTCATTCCAAAAAAATTAAGCACAGACATTTTAAAAAGGAATTGGTTGATAAAATTCCAGGAAAACATTCCAAATGTGCCATTTTGGACATTTTGGCACCATGTATGTAATTACAAATTTATCTTTTTTTATTTATTTATTTTTCCCCCCCAACCTAAATTTTACTATATATATTATCCACTGTCCTCTTCTGCTCTTCCACGAGAGAGGCTTGACTGGCCCACCTGGTTATGTCTGAACATTTGCAGTTAACAATAGTCTATTGTCAACTTTCTCACTATACTTTGCAACATTTCTGACAAATGACATTGGTATTGGCCAAAATAAAAATCGGCAGATCAGTTTATTTAAAGATCTGTATACGGCAATCGGTCAGAAAACCACCTATTCCTGGTCTCACCTAGTATTTAATTTATACTAGGCGAGTCTTTCTCATCGGAGAACGTGGACCTGTACTGGGCTGATTTTGTGCTGTCAATATATATAAATTTTTTTCCAAGTTTTGGCTCTAGTGGCCTTTATTTGAAAGTGTTAGGACAGGAAAGTAGTAATGAGAGAGACAAGCAGCAAAGGTCACCAGGCCGGGATCTGAACCAGCGACAGCCGCATCGAGGACCAAGTCCTCCCCCCGTAGGTCGGGCCCAACCCCTGGCCACCACAGCACCCAGCGTTTAAATCAATTCAGCAGTGCTCCTGGAGAAGTTTACCATAACTTATAAGTTGATGTAAAAAATAATGTTTGTTTTTGCCACATACATTACCATGCTCAGCAGCAAACAACTGCAGCTTAGAGTAGGTCATTGATATATTAATGCAGTAGCCATGTAGCCTGATGTAAAAACATTTTGCTAGACAATGTCAAACATTGTGACATATTAATTAATGTTATGCTGTTTTGAAGCAAAAAAATAAATAATTCAGAAATTAATAGGGCCAACCACGATAATCAACTCATTTAAAGCTAAAATTCTAAACTTTTTAGATTTTGATTTACTTTGTGTTGCACTAAATGTTTTGCAGCTGTTGAGGAAAATGACTATTTTTAGTGTTTAACACAGTTTAAACCTTTTAGAACAAATTTCTTAATTTTGAACAGGTTTCTGTTAGTGATTTGAAACTAAAACTATTGCTGGGTAAGTATTGAAATAGATCTGCAGGAGAGTTTCTGCTCAGACCCCTGGGGTCTTATCATTAAAGACAGGAGGTCATAAATTAACATATGCAGGAAGGTGGAGGACAGCATCACTTGAATTACTCTGAGAAGGGGAACTTTGGTCGGTTCACGTAACCAGGATGAGAAGTCTTCCAAAACTAACATCTGACATGGTGAAAAACTGAATATAACATAAAATGTTTTAAATCACTAACATTTAATTTGTAAGACATTTTTCTTAGTTATTAATAACATGCTTTGATTGAAAATTTTATTATCTAGTTCAGAATTAACTTAGTCAATGATGAATGTATTTGAAGTTGTATTATTTCTGACTATATTAGAATCAAATGAAAATGTTTTGTTTAGTATTAGAAAATACTGAGGTTTATGGTGAATGAATGTCTTAATTCTTATTTGTTTCTAATTCCTAATTAAAAACAGGAATTGTACTTCATTATTTTCTGTTAATATTATCTATTGCTTTGATTTGATATCAGGACTAAACTTTGGAGATGCTGAGTGCAGAAGAACAAATTGGGTTTCTGGAGAACTTTTCATTGAATTAAAATAAATACAGAATTAAAGGTTTGTTCCTGGCAGAGCAGAAGAGAAACCAGAATTTCACAGCTACCTGTGAGATTCATTCATCTGTTTCTCTTGGCCCAGATGGCTCTTGAATCATGGGAGGTCTGGAAACCATTCTATTTATTTTATTTAACACAAAGGAGCAGGATGTCTTTGATCCCGATAATAAAAAGGGAAGTTCTATGTTTCTCAGACACTCAAAAAATAGCTTCCAGTTGGTCAAGTAGAGATACGCCTTATTTGAATACATTAAGAGGAAAACACGCCTACAGGTATAAAAGTTTGTGCACAAGGGAAACAATTCAGAAAAAGCTGATTTTAGTTTTACTTCTGCACCAGCTCTTTCTCCAAGGACGTCCTTGATATTTTCTCTGTCTTCTTGTCTCAGGTAACAATGTTTGTATCTGTGTTTCTCCAGTTTCCTGTACTATCTTATATTTTCTTCTGATTGGATTAAATTCTGTAATTCTGTGACGTCAATGTTATGCTTCTGTCCCAACACGCGGCCGCGAGAGAACCCAGGATCAGAGGAAGAAGTCGAGCCTAAATTTAATCACATAAATATTTCTTCCTTAACACAGCAGAATTTAATAAGAGGACAGCCATCATGTTGACAGTGTTAAATTGAGAATTACAATCAAATGTTTATGGTGCAAATAGGCCTGTCACGATAACAAATTTTTCTGGACGATTAATTGTCTAAAAAATTATTGCGATAAACGATAATATTGTTTCAAGACCTTTTGACACTGATTTAATGGAAATGACTAATAATGCATGCAATTTCCTGATATATACACTTTATTTTCAAAAGAACACATAACACTGGAACTGATTAACTAAATAAACAAAACAACCAAAAACAAAAATAAAATGGATTCTCAGTCTCCATTAACAAAAAACGTACTTGAATAAAAACTAAACAACAAAGTCAAAGTGGAAATAAATACTGCATTCAACCAAAAGACTGCAGATTATGAAGTCTGTATGTATATTGTCTTTCAGTAATCACTAGATTTAAATAGAGAAAACGGGCACATCTGACTACCTAATGCAGTATTTCACACTACACGATTTTTTGCCCCCATTTTCTCCTTACGACAATCTTAAAACGTTGGCCGATCTAAGATTGTCTCTGGTGATTTCGTAATCGATCATCCTGCAGTGTGTGGTGTGTTACGGCAGATCGTCGTGGCCGCTCCGATCTAAATCAGGGGTTTTCCCCGACTGGGAGTTTAACGCTGAATGTGACAGGTAGCCAATCAGAAAGCGCGGATTCTCCTCCATGCTTTCTGAGGGGAAATTACGGAGTGGAATCCCAAACAGCTGACACGGCGCAACACAAAGTCCAGCGGACATTGGAGATGATATGTGGAAACAACATTAATATTTATTCAACATTTCGTGCAAAGAATATAGAAATGACAAGAGGAGGAGTTAGAGCCAAATTGCTACCTCAGTTGATAAACCTGGTAACTTTTCAGCTGTTCTTCGTTAACGTGACATAAATAGATAAATGATTTTCATTCAGTCAGGACTTTACGCTGAGCCACATGCATCACAGGTAGATTCTAGTAAAGCATTGATTGATGCCTGATTTTAAAATTAGTTAACTGGACTTGTAGCCATTATTTTGTGCCCATGTGGCTGGACACCACACGGCACGACGAACCCGATCGAACCGTCATAACTAGGATTTCTATCGGTAAATGTGTGTCTCAGGGTTTGAAAATGGGCCGACAACTCGTGTAATGTGAGCTGGACATTAGACTAAGGAAATGAGGAAGGGAAGGTCAGTGGAGAGCACCGGAGCTGAGCCTTTTTTCATTCAGTGTCATCAACAGAAAGAAAAAAGGCCGGAAGAGACGACAAAGAAGATAATTAAAATGAGGTCGATGGGTTTCATTTATTGTCTGATTAATTGATTTATCGTTTATCGCGACAGGCCTAGATGCAAACTTTTTTGACAAAGTTTGTTAAAGAACAATGCAAACAGCTAGCAATCAGAGGGAAAGTTATAGGAGTACATAAACTTTTTCAAGGGAGCACAGTTAATGATATAAATATGCATTTGCAATTATTTGGTACCAAGTATCATCCTGCACATAGTAAAGCCACGGACAGCCTGGCACCACCGTTATGTGGGGTTGATTCTAAAGGGAATGCTTGAGCACATTGTTCATGTGGAGCAACTCAAGCACAGATAACTGAATATGACAGAGCTGAGTGCACAATGGCCACAGGCCGTGGTGACAAACTGTGCACTGGTGCTTCCTCTGCTTTACATCACAAGCTTGACAGATGCAGCTCTGTTCAGGCAAATGTTCTGCTGCTCTAATTTTGTCTTCCATCTACAGTCACCAGTAATGACGTACTGAAGAGTAAAACTACTGGAGGGAAACTTTAACTTTTTTGAGTTTGTTTTGCTAGCGGGAGGCTAAGAGGACATTCATTTCATGTTCATTACGCTATCAAAAATGTGACTTTTGTAATCTTCATCTTTGGTCTGCTGTACAACAATCAAATTATTTTACACTAAACCGACTCACACTGCAGCTCAAATGTTACAAATTAGATTTTTTTTCATGATAACTAAGATAGATGAAGTTTGAGCCAAATATGTACAATTTCCCAGCATTTATTGTTGGGAAAAACAATATAGGTTTTTTACTGGTAGTGAAACAGGTACTAACAATCACATTTAAAGGTCAACCTATGAATGCTCCTCAGGATACTACAGCTGCATGATGAAACCTGCCTTATTCCACTTTTAAAGAGCCGATGCTTTCAGGACTCAGGGATTTTGGATTTGGTTATTTTTCCATCATGTTTCAGTTCATGTTACGTTAGCCCTTTATGGTCAATTTTAGTTTTATTATTTTGATGTAAATTATTTTTGGTTAGTATTGCCTTGGTTCTCGCTTTCCTTTCAGTTCCCTGGTAGTGCTTCTAATAGATATTTTGCTACCCTAGGTTCAGTTATTCTTATAAGTCTGAGTCTATGTATACCTTCCTCAGTAATTCTAGTTGGGTTATTTCACAAGTCTTTCTAGCTCACTCCTGTAGTGTTTCTAGTTTTTTTTTCTTATTTTGTTACTTTAGGTTTAGGTAGCCTTTTGGTCTGAATCTATGTCCATCTTTCTTTAGTGATTCTAGTTAGGTTATTTCTTTGTTTAGATCTTCTAGTTATTCTTTCTCTATGTTTCTAGTTCTTATTGTTTTTATCAGCCTTGTTTCTGTTTAGGTTTGTTTCTGTTTTTCCCTCATGTCTTTTTCTCTTCTAGTTCATTAGTGTTTCTTTAGTATTAGAAGTATTTTCAGCTCCCTGCTTCCTTCCTTGCCCTGCAACAGACTGGTGACCTGTCAAGGGCAACTCTGCCTCTCGCCCGAAACGTTAGCTGGAGATGCACCAGCAACCCTCCTGACCCACTAGGGACAATGGTGTACAGAAAATGGATGGATGGATGTTTCCTCCCTTTTGTTTTCCCCAGCAGTTCTTCTTAGCTTCCTTGCCAACTGCTGTCACCTGTAATCCCTCATCTCATCTAGTTAGGTCAATCGCTCCATTTACTACCTCCCAGTATTTATGCTCCTCCATCTCAGTAACAACTCGCCAGTCCGTCTCGTCACCTTCTTCATCTCTTCCCACGTCTTTAGTTTGGCTTTATTTTTGGATTTTGCTTCCCTGGACTCATATTTTTGTAAGTTTGATTCTGTATTTGTTTTTCATTAAATCTTTAAACGAAACTCCACCACGTCGCTCGCCTGCTACTTTTGGGTCCACACCTCAACCCCATCATGACAGATACTGCCCTTCCATGCTACTTTCAGCTGAACTAACATTCCGTTCTCCTCCACACATCCATCTCATATGCTGCTGAAACAACGCTATAATGATGAGCTCTGGGTTTTAGGGAGCTTTTTAAATATCACAATGTTGAAAACCTTTAAACTAGGGCTGCAACTAACAATTTATTAATTATTAGTTGTAGCTATTGATTCTATTGATTATTCTGACAAATAAAAAACTGGCACATTCTGCAGATTTTTCATTTAACCACTTAAGCTTGTTACAGAATTTTAGAAATTCTAAAAAAATTTAAAAAAAAATTCCTCTTTGAAATAAGAAAATAAACATCGTCTAAAATGAGAAAAAAAATGCATTTCTTTAGTGAATGCTTGATCATTTGTAGCAAAGGATGCGTCTCTAGCTAAAACAAATACTGACAACTAATCTGTTGATTGTGTCTTGGATTATAAAATGCAAAGCAAAAGGTGCTTAATAGGGTATTCATTTTTTTGACAGAATTTGAACTGAGTGAAGCAAAATTGCCACTTCGGAGTTCTGGGTAGAACGTATTTACAGACAAATAAGGTTTTTCATCTAAAATGCAAAATGTGTATATTTTTTGTACAGTTTTGGTTTAATTACTGACCTAAATGTGTTGTTCTTTCAGCAAATAGCCATATTTAGAGCATGTATGCACCAGTTAATTATTAATCGATTCCTTTTCTCTTGATCAGTATGTCTTTCCTGAGCTAAAATTATAACCCTTTTACTCTGTCAGAAGATGAATTACCATTCTGAAACATTACTTTATGATCCCCAAATTTACTTTGAAGTAAGGGAGGAAAATCCACGGCCACTTCACAAAGTTGGAAGATTTGATAAAAGTAGAGGGCGACTGGAGATTTTCATGAAGGCAAACACACGGAGTGTTGTCCAAAATGTATCAACTCACCTTTTTAATATATAGAATTCCTGTGACAAAACATTTGTCACAGGAAGGTGAAAGGTGAAAATATAAAACCAGCCATATGCTGTTGAGTGTATCTATGTGTGGTGTCTGTCCCTTTAAGAGATACAGCCCAACTATGTGTCATGTGACTTGAACCAGAAAGTCAGGCTGAGAGTCAGATTTCACCTGTTGTCCAGTCAATCCAGGGCTGCCTGCATACATCTTCCCTCTGACCACTGTGGTCAGAGGGAAGATCCTTATTTTCACAAAAATAAGGATCTTTCAAGTATTTATGAATATTTATTGCAAGTTTTGTACTACTTTTGTTAATTCATTATTAGACCAAGCTACTGAAATACATTAGTTAGTTAGTGCTTATATATATTGAAAATCATTACATATTATAGGCTTTTAGTTTGTGCAAAACAGTAAACTAAGAACAAGAAGCTAAATCATGTGGAATATTATTTCATTTATTTACATTAAGCGTATGTGTACATGCTTATAGAAAAAAAGCTTAATAAGTAATATATCATTTTTGTGTCTTAGTTTCACACTTCATTACTGTCAATAAGGCTGTGGACAAAAAAACAACTTTCCTCAGAGTCATGATATCAAGGCAGAATTTAGCTGACCGAGTTTAGCTGCATTTCCATTTAGTGAAGGCAGAACAAGGTATTTACTGTAGCTTGGATGAATGCTACTAGGACAGGTCCTTTTGTGATGAACAACAGCATTATATCAAAGATTAATGCCTTTTCTGGAATAATCTTTTTATCTGAAGTAATTTATAAAGTTGTCAGATCAAAAGTAAACAGAGTGCGAATGTTTAAAATGATTGTGAAAATGAGGACATTTTCACAATCTGTGTTTTTGTTAGGGAGTGGAATAAGTCTATCACACTTCTTAATATCTCATTTTCCCATAATATGATTACATTTTATCTTAAATTAGTAATAATTGCTGTAATAATGTTATATCAATAACAGTCAACGTGATTAGATCACTTCACTAATTTCATTGTTGAGTTTAACATACCAGCTTGGAGTCCAGTTCCTGAAGAGGTGGATCAGAGAAGCAATAGTGATGGAAGAGGCCCATCTTTTGGCTGAACAGGCAGTGAACAACATGAGCCCTCGCATTCTGCCATTTCACAAGGCGAACCAGGTCACGGTTCAGAGATGCACCCAGGTCCACAGACCAGTTATAACTGTACAGAGTCACCTACAAAACGTTGAGAACAGACATTTTGCATTTCCACTACAGAACATTGTTTCTCATTGTTTCTGTGTCTGCAGATATTGACCTTCTGTGGCCCAAGAACTGAATGTTGAGAAACTCTGTGTGTGTTTAGACAATCTAATGACAACTGTTGCTACATTGCATAGCTGGTACTTTAGTTATGAGTGGGGAAAACGCAAACATCTCATCCATATTCATAACATTACCACATTAAGTTAATGTCACAATACTGAAATAAACAATAGCTTTTAAGTTCCTAAATGTGTTTTCTTTATTTGGCCCCTGCAGCAGTCACATAATTATGGTTTCACATAAATGATGACCTTTTTCTCTGCGATGCTGATGAATAGGAATCTCTGTCGGGGAGCTTGTCCTGCTTCAGGATGGCCAGGAGTCATCAGATCGCTCTGCTCCAGAGCCTCAAACCGTTGGAAGCCCTTGTGAGCTGGTGAGTCAAAAGAGAAAATATGGAAAAATAGGACAGCAAAAACATTTCAAGTAACATATTACAATCCTCTGATAGGGGCTCTCAAATAAGTGTTTTATATTCTTATTCTTATATTGTCAACGATAGTCAACAGATGCTACAGTCAAATTACAGCAATAATGTGAATTTTATATATGTATATATACACAGTGCCTTGTGAAAGTATTTGGCCCCTTTGAACTTTTCAACCTTTAGCCACTTTTCAGGCTTCAAACATAAAGATCTAAAATTTTTATTATTTTGTGAAGAATCAACAATAAGTGGGACACAATTGTGAGGTGGAACAAAATGTCTTGGATATTTTAAACAATTTTAACAAATAAAAAACTGCAAAAAAAGCGGCAAAAGGTTGAACAGTTCAAGGGGGCCAAATACTTTTGCAAGGCACCATATGTGTGTGTGTATTATATATATATATTTCATGCCTCAAGCAAAAAGGTTCATTTGAAGACAGCTCATTTCTTGTTGAATTCTGAGATTATATGTTGTAACATTTATTAAAGAAAAAAAATAAAATAAAATAAAAATAAATGACCAGTATTATTGTTATTGCTAAGCTAAGAGCCAAACTTACGTGTGAACCTATTTAGCCCTGGGGAGCTTTCCTCATCTGAACTGTCTTCTGCAGCCAAACAGAGGTGGTACAAACAGCAAGGCAGGGTGGACAGTGAAACACAGCTCAACATATAATGATGGAAGCAAATGTTTGCAAATTAACACACGAGTGTTAGACTGCTGGCATTGACAGAGAAACAGCATCAGAGAGCAGGAGCAAGTACAGGATATTCAAAAGCTTTGGCACCAAACATGGCTTTGCACTTTCACACCACACAGGAGGCTAAAACAACAATATACTTCAGAAAGAAATTGATTTCAATTTACGCAGAAATTTACAAGACTCAGCTCCTTAGGAAATGTGGTAACAACTTTCTTTTTGGTCTGGCATTTTCATTATGGCAACACATTTTTTCCACACAGTATTATTACATGAAATCAAAAGAGTTTATTTTATTTTATTTTTTTTCCGTTAGACCAGGAAAGCTAAGAAGCTGTGATTCCTTCTTGGAGGAGTGGATTGGTTGAGACAATTCTCCCTATCAACCAATCGTTTTGCCTCTCCTGCTCTTAACTTTTTCATTTCATGAACATCTAAAATAATCCTACATGCATTCTGCTCTCCCTTCTCAAATTCCCAGTTGGTTGTGGCAAATGGCCACTTGTACTGAGCCAGGATCTGCTGGAGGTTTCTCCCTGTTGAATGGGAGTTTTTCCTCTCCACTGTCACCTCATGCATGATTTGTATGAGGAATTGCTGTATAGTCACAACACAAGCAATTGTCATTATGTGCTTGTCCAGGAGGAGTGAATGCTGCAGGTCAGTGGTTTAATGGAGCTACTCCATTTTCTTACCTACTTTCAATACCTAATCCAGCATACTGTACTGTTTCATAACTGGGATCAATTATAGTGCACATATATATAAATGAATTTAAATAATTTTTTGTAAAGTGCCTTGAGACAACATTGTTGTGAACTGGCTCTATATAAATAAGCTGAACTGAAGTGAACTGAGGAGATCATTGGTGAAGGTATGTTGAACTAAGGGTACATCTAAAATCCTGGACCTTGAGGTCTGGATTTGAAGATGCCTGCTATAATGTCAAAAATCTGTGATGCATCATCTGCATCAGACAGCAAATGGCTATTGAATTGAAGTGAAAGTTAAGTTGTTCAAGTAGTGCCTGTGATAAACCTCGCAGGCTCAGGCGGCTGGCAGCTCCATGTGTCACACAAGATGTCTGTTTTTTACACTGATAAATTCCAGCAGGTGGGTACCTTGCTCTGTGCAGCAGTGCCACTGGTAGAAATTTCGCCCAATGAGAATGAAGCTTCTTTTAGCGTCAGGAGAGTGGCTGCGGTGCTGGACAAGAGGGAATGGAAAAAACACATCTCCGCTGGGGCAGCTGTAAAAAGGTTGAAATACAGAGACAAACATTTATGTGGCATCTGAAACTGAGTGACATGTAAAATAAAATACTGCAGAACATAATGTAAAATTATTTTTGTAATGTTTTATCATCTCAGATGTAATTTAGACATATTCAAGAAATTAACACTTTATTGAAAATAAAAGAAAAGGTTTGTATTTGTACTAATCCCTCAAAAGAGTAAGAAAAGCATTTAGCATAGAAGTCTTGTGAAATGTTGTCTGTCATTAGCCAACATTTCCTTTTATTCACAAGGCAGAAGGACTATAAGGATGCTGATTGACATTCAGGCAGTGCACCGTGTGAATTTAGGCTGTTAAACTCCAAAAATTGATGTACTAAAAATCACATTTGAGGAGCAGCTGAACTCTAAGTGTGATTCTTTGCAAAATATGGTTAACAAGAACAAGGAGTGTCTAAAGGCTGAATTTTTGCAGAGAGCAAAACAACTTCAGGAAAACATGGACCCAGAGGTAAGTATTGTGATAAGAAGAATTGAACAAATGGAGGCTATACTGGACTGGGCTTGTGAGAAGGCCAGTACCAGATCTGAACCTGATCTGGTCGTGATTATCCCCAGGTTACTCTGTTCCTAGGGGGAAGGTATTCCAGCCCTGGTGAATGAGCTCCTCACAGTGAGACTATAATAGGAGTTGCTTCGAGGCAGTGGCAGTGTTCTTGCAGTTAAGAGGATCAAGGATAGAGGAAGACGCCCCAGTGTGATCAAACTGGAATTCGATTCTGTCCAGGTAAATATTAGCTTTATACGGAATAAACAGCTTCTTAGAAGCAATGTTAAGTATGAACATGCTCACATTCGCTTGACAAAGAGGCATACTGAATGGTTTATTGAGCTAAACTTTAAAACTTTATTGAATTAAATGCTCCTTATCTATTAGTTTTGCATCACGGGAAATAGCAAAGTGACCAAGGGTAGTCTGGAGGTGATGAGGTCTGTGGAAGAGCTGACGGTGACAACAGAGAGTCGTCACTGTTGTCTGAGGTGGGAAGTTCTCCAGCTTAGCCTTTAAGTTATACTCCATACACTCTTCCACACTGGAATATAAATGGATGGACTTAAATCAACTAGGAGCTCAGACAATCAACATTGATGAGTTTTAATTCAGACTTTATTTCACTTAATGAGATTCACCTAGCCGGAAAAAAAACATAATCGAATTTGGTAGTTACACCTGGTTTGGACATAACAGAAAGACACATTAGATCCAAAAGAGGTTCTGGAAAAACTTGGCCCAACCATTTCCCAAAAAGCGTGTTTTATCATATTTTCATTGTCTTTGCATATTCATTTTAAAGTTATTTACTGTCATCAGAAGTTAAGAGGATCTTCAGCATATAATTCATGGCTTTGCCAGAATCCGCAAATTCCTTACCCACCACTCTAAGATTAATACAAAGCAGAGCTGGGAATTGTAATCCGTAGCGAGAGTGGAGGAATTCAAAGATCTCTGTAAATGCAGCTCTGGTTCTGGCTTTGCTCGTAGTGGAACTGGGAAAATGCTGATCTGTTCTCCATTGAAGTGAAGAGGGGTATGGCTGCACGCATGGCGCAGTATCTCCACACACTCCTGATGGAAGCTTAACATTCATGACCCATGACCTGACACTCATTTTCCCTTTTGCCCAATTCCAGTGTGAGTGGTCAATCACAGTTTCTCTCAAGCTGGGGCAACTGGGCTAGTAGTTAAGTAATGTGTTTCAGGGACATCGAGGACTCTGATATTCCACCTCTTCATTTGTCCTTCCATATACTTGTATTTTTCTTTCAGTTCCACCAAATCCTTCTTCAAGCAGCTCATGGTGCTCTGGAGCAAAGTCACCTCATCGGGCCAGGTAGGTAGGCTTACAATTCTGCTTAAGGTTATTTTTTTTAGCTTAAACTTCTAATCAAAAGGTGTTAAACTTCCCAGCTCTAGCAATCAAAACACTATGACAAAAACTACTTTTAAAACCACAGCACCAAATCCCATTAGTAGTATGCTAATGAGAAATAGCTGATTCAGAATGCAACAATTTGGAGGAAACTACTGACCTCATCCTTTCAAATGATTTCACTGTTGTGTCACTGGCCAAAGAACTGACCAAATTGATGACTTCTGTCAAAATGGAAGGCAGCAGGAAGTTGGATGCAATTTCAGCCGTGCAATGTTGGATGGAGGGGCAGCCTTTTCACCAGCAGTTGTCATGCATTTTTAAAAAGAGAAACAGGAAGAGCTATGATAGGTCATTGAACAGAAAAACTGTCATTGTCACATACATTTCTGAAATCTCTTTTGATTTGGTGCTAGCACACAGACAGAAACTCACCAAGTCTGGCCATAAACGTGATCCAAGACTGGCAAGTATCTTGGTAGACAGGGTGTAAAGTGCCTGCATCTCCCTCTTCCAACTGAGACACCTGCCTCCTAAACAAACATAACAAGACCTCGCTTATTTGAAAAAATATTTTCAAGGTTTCCACAAGGCCAGTCACACAATGAAAATGTTGAACCTCATTAAACAAGGTTTCTGTTGGGTCAACAACAGTAAAATAATTTCAGGGATCTTCCTATGCTCTGAGCGCCGCAGCGCCATGTAGGAGGGAGAGTGGAGCTGTTTTCAGAGATCACTTCAGTAAGAAACAGGATATTTACCCCAGAGATAAACAGCTGGAACAGAGAAGGAAATTATATTCAGCTTCAGCATAGAGAACATTCAAAATATACAGAAACTTGTGTAATTTATTGTGCATTTAAAAAAATTAATGGCATTAAAATAATGTGAATTAACACAGGATTAATGCATTGAACTTAACAGACCTACTTCTTACACATGATTCAAGCTCATGTGCTGATTACTGGAAGCCACATTCAACCAGAAGTGGCTATTCCAATTGGACCAAGTAATGACGTATACCGTTTTTAATAAAACAAAGATTTTCTTTCCTCACTGTCTGACATTAAATCTGTTTTATTATTTCAAAGTCTTAGTTTAAATATACTAAGACCAATATGTCTATAAATAATCTGGGAAAGCCCACATGATGATGTCACGCGGCTTTGTAAACTTTTGATTTGTGGATAAATTTTAAGGCAAAACCTTTAACATGCTACTAGTGAGAAGTTTGTAAAATAACTCCCAAAACAACTTAGTCAGGTCATAGAGTAAAACAGAATTCAACAAAATACCATGACTGGCAAATTAATGGAAACTTTAGAATTTGAACAATTTAAACTAAACTATTTATATTACAGAAATGTTTACATTAAGTAAACATTTGATTTAAACTGTATTACCTGTTTCCAAAGTAACTAAGAATTACAATAGTTTATTTACCACAGCTGAAAGAGTCTGTGACACGATACAACTTTTCATTCTGTGTGCACAAAAGCTTTTAATGATGAATATTTTTCTGACTGTTATAATACCACGGCACTGAAGTGTCTGAATTTTCATCTTTAGTAACTGAGCCGCTGCCATTTAGCTAAATAATAAGGGAAAATCAAAACGTTAACAACTGTGACAAATTTCAGCAAAGATTTGAGTGATTCATCTGTGGTTTTGTAGATAGAGTGATGAAGAAGAAGGAGCTGGTTCTAATAAAGGACTGCAACCCAATTTATTTGAGCCATATTGTTCAGGGAGCAACAATGATTTTTTTTTTCTGCTGACTTGTTTTAAAAACAACAAAGTATTGTTGCTTTGTTGTTTTGGATCATTTGGGTGAAATGTAAGTGTAAGATTTTTTTTAAAGCATAAATTTGTGTCTTGTATTTAAGAATTTGAAAAAGTGAAGCTTGCTATTTTGCATTTGTGAAATATTGAAAAAAAAATTACATTTACAAAACTCCGATAGGATCTTTCTCTGCAACTTCAACTTCTCAGTTACATGACACAAATACCTTTGCACCAAAAGTACCTTCATATCCCACCACCAGATATCCAGTTGGCACAGCACAGAGCTAATTTTAGAAGTATTTTGAAACCGCTATTAATTAGCTTTTGTGCTGTGGAACTAAAGACAGAACTGTCACATCGTGGTTTAACTGTCTCTAGATGAAACCTTGTTTTGCAGAAGCTTTACTTTGTGGGCCCTAAAGGCTGGAGCCTAAAATATGACATGATGAAGACCTTATCAGAAGTTTCAGCCACACCACCTTTGAGCTTGCTCAAGCTCCACAGCCACAGCTCTCTCCTGACTCCACTGCTGCTTTACGTTCTCCGTCTTGTGTCTTCGCCGTGCTGCTCTGCCCTCTTCTCCCTTTTCTTGAACAATGTCATCAGTTGTCTTGGGGCTCCCAAGCTCTGCTGAGTCGGGTTTACTCTTATGTAAGAAAAAGATTAGGTCTGTTTACAGATAGACTATACAAATTAGTATAGTACTTTCAAACACAAAAGTACTAATTAAATAAGTTTATATTGAAGAAGCCATGTAATTATTGAAAGAACAGCTCTGTAATAAAAGTCTTTGATGTTTGACAAACTGACCAGAATATCCCAAAAGCTCCGGCGTGAGCTTTTATTAGTAGGAGTAGTAGATTCTGGTGTGCTGGTCCCCATCACCGGGTTGACACCTGCTGAATGGATTAAGGTGATTGGAGAAGGGCCGCTTTTAAAGATCCGTGAGCCACTACGTTGCCTGGGGCTGTCCTTCTTTTCTTTCACCTCAGACAGAGATGTGTCTTGTCCTGAAAACAGATTTCACAATAATACAAAGTCAAACAAAAGTTTGTGAACATTTGCTAATACTAGAAATCAATAAATCAGTCCACTCTAAACAAGTTTTTTTCCATGATAAAACTGGCAAGCAACGTTTATTCCTTTCTGCAAGCTGTAAAATGCAAAGGTATTATATTAATTTGTGATGCCTCTTTAAAAAGTCAGAGGGAATCTCAGGATTTGTGATGGTTTTACATAATACTTGTAATACACTGCAGAAAAGTTTGCAGGATTAAAGTTTTATGGTAGGCATTAAAAAAATGTTAACTAATATTTTTCAAGATAGTGTTACCTTTAGTTCCTTCTCTCTGACCTCTGTCTGAGCTCGCTGTGACACCAAGACAAAGAGGATTTCGCAAGACTCTCAGTTCCATGATGGCATCACAGAGTGCATGGCGCAGCGCCCCTTGCAGTTTATCACTCAGCTGTAAGGGGCTGATGTTCCCTTGTTCCCAAATATCAAAGCGCACGTTTAGTTGGGCTGCTGAGAGAGATCAAACAGAAATATGGTAACTGACTTTCAAATAAAAAAAGCAAAACATTTGAGTATTATAAACCTAAGTATAAAATTCCAGAAGAAAGTTTAAAGCGGCCTGTGGCTTTCTGCGTGTCATTCGAACCCGATTCAGTGGATCTGTTGCCAAGTTAGATTCTTGCTCTGTGTGGTGCAGCTAAAAATGTCACCACATTATTTTGGTTGTTTTATAATTTTGAAATATTTTCATAATATTTGTTCTATTTTTATTTTACAAAAATGAACAAATTATGTTTTATTTGCATTTCGGCATATTAATCTGCCAGCATTTACTACTTTCCTGAGGTTGGGATAGGAGCAGTAGTTGCGAAGCGGAACCTTTGTTTGGGGGCAGTTGCTTCCGGGTTGGTTTTGGGGCGGACTCTCCTGTTTGCCTCAGACGCAATCTGGATGGTAATGGCAGCGCTTCGGTTGTTATTGCTAAATCCTGTTTTATTCTTCTTCTTCAGGGTAGTACACAGTGAAAACACACCAAAGCTACTCTGTAAGATGTTAACCTCTTTAACTTTGGGAACTTTAACTGCTGGCTAGACCCCAAATTAGATTGTTCCTTTTCTAAATCAGTCAAACCCTCTCCAGCAGCCAAAACTATTCAATCCTTTTTGCAGGAGTTTGCAGTGTCAGACACATGGCATTTTCTTAATCCTTTGATTGAATTGTGCATTACACATTTACTTGTATTGATCTTTTTCTAATCGACAATAGACTGCTGTCATTATTATTACGTTGTAGATATAATGCTATAACTATTTCTGATCATGCTCTGCTTCTAAAGGACATTAAACTAAAAAAAACTTGTCTGAACGCCCTTGATGGTGTCTAAACACACATCTTTTCTCAGTGAACAGCTTCACAAACTATATTTCAAAACAGATAGATTTCTTTTTGTCTATTACCGTATTTTCCGCACTATAAGGCGCACCAGATTACAAGGCACACCTTCAATAAATGGCCTATTTTAAAACTTTTTTCATATATAAGGTGCATAGAATAGACACTACAGTAGAGGCTGGAGTTGCGTTATGCATCCACTAGATGGAGCTGCAATAAAGGGAATGTCAACAAGACAGTCCGACTCCGGTCGGAGAGGAGAGCCTTCCGCGACTGGTCTGGGGCGTGGCCGGACGATGGAGAACGTGGTGCTAAATGACCTGCAGACGACCGGATTCTACACGGTCGGTAGGTAGATAGGTTAGTCAAACTTTATTAATAGATTACAAACCAGCGTTCTGACAACTATCCCAGCATGCACCGCGCGCTTCTTCTTCTACGGGCGAAAGTGAAGTCGGCGGCTGCTTATCATAGTTGCTAGACCTGTTGTGGCTCAATATTGGTCCATATATAAGGCGCACCGGATTATAAGGCGCACTGTCGGCTTTTGAGGAAATTGAAGGTTTTTAGGTGCACCTTATAGTGCGGAAAATACGGCAATAAAACCCCACGGGTCTCTGCTGCTTTATTCTGGGAATCACTGAAAGTTTTTGTCAGGAGGAGAAATAATCTCTTATATTCGTTATGAGAAAAAATTAAGAAATGAAAAATTGTTTAAACTTAGGCAGAAAATCTCACAGCTTGGTAATATGTATGCAACCTTTAGTTCCCCAAATATTTATAAAGAACACATTATTGCAGTTTGAATTTGATATACTCATGACCCACTATACTACAGAAGCCATGCTACAATCGAGTGCACAATTTTTTTAACACTGTGATAAAGCCAGCAAATTACTGGCACATCAACTTCAACAGACATCGGCCTCAAGGCAAGTTCCTTAAGTTCAAACAGACACAACCATGACAATGGACCCACTTCAAATCAACCTCACTTTTTAGAAATTTTATAAAGTATTTATTTATTTGAATTTACACCCTTAGTTGCAGAACTTGACAATTTCTTTGCTAATTTGGATATTCCTACGATTGAACAGCTCACTGTACTAACCTGGGGAAACCCATAACGCCATTGGAACTTAATGCAGCAAATGCAGTCTCTCCCCTGGTAGGTATGCCTCAAAGTTCTACAAAAGATTTTGGGATAAACTGTCACCCTTATTATTAAATGTGTGCAATGAAGCCTTTGCTTTGGGGATTTTGCCCCAGACTTTTGGTCAGGCCACCATCTCCCTTCTTGTGAAAAAAGATAAAGATCCTCTTTCCTGTTCATCCTACCACCTCAAAAGCCTTTTAAATGTAGATTTGAAACTGCTGTCCAAAGTTCTTGCTATGAGTCTTGAAGCGGTCCTACCTGCTGTAATTCACCCAACCAGATTGGATTTATCCAAAATAGACACTCCTTCTTTAACATTAGGCGACTTTTAAAAATGATTTACAACTCACCATCTACAAGTACTCAGGAAGCCTTGATCTCTCTTGATGGTGAAAAGGCATTTCACCAAGTTGAGTGGAAATATTTATTTTATGTTAAAAAATTTGGTTTCGGGTGACACTTTTTTCATGGATAAAACTGCTTTACTCTAATTCACAGGCGTCAGTCATGACCAACAACACTCAATCAAAATATTCCTCCCTTTATCGCTCAGAGACAGAGATGTCCATTGAGTCCTCTTCTACTCGTGATTCCCATTGAATTGCTTGCTACTGCACTCCGTTCTAACCCAAACATTGTAGGCATACAAAGATATGGTCTTGAAGCTAAAGTCTCACTTTATGCTGACGATTTACTTCAGTATGTTTCCGACCTCCAAACATCTATTTCTATTGTTCTGCGTTTGCTCTCAAACTTTGGCCAGTTATCTGGATACGAGCTAAATTTAGGTAAGAGTGAACTAACTACCTAAACTGTTTCCCATCAGTTTAACAACCAAATCCCTTCTCCTGCATACCTTCCCCTTTAAAAGGTCTAATAGCTCTACATATCTTGGAATTAAACTTACATATAAAATTGAAGACCTTTTTAAGGCCAACCTTTTTCCCTTGCTATTGAAACTGAAAGAAGATTTTGAGCATTGGTCCTTGCTTGTCTCGTCTTTGGTAGCCTGCATTAACTGCTTCAAAATGAATGTTCTTCCGCGTTTTTTATATTTATTTCAATGTGTTCCAATCATCCTTACTAATTCCTTCTTTAAGCAGTTAGATGGTCTTATTCTGACTTTCTTTGGAAAGGGAAGACTCCGAGGCTGTCTGGGCAATACTTACAAGGACTTAAATCACTTGAGTGGATGGCCAATTACCCAATTTCAGGTACTACTATTGGGCTATTAGAGATTTTAAAGCCTGGCTTAATTGTGGAGCCCCCTCTCCCAACGACTGGCTAGTTATGGAGACAAATTCTGTAAAACTTGTGTCTCTTATGGAACTGCTATATTCACCAATTCAATCTTCCACCATTGCATATACAAAAAATAAAATATATAAAACTTCTCTTAAGATCTGGATACAATTAGAGCAGGGATGTCAAAGTCAAATACACAGAGGGCCAAAAAAACAAATTTGCTACAAGCCGAGGGCCGGACTGGTTTAATGTTTATTAAAACATATTGAAATGATTGCACATAGCCTATTGAACCAAGACCTAACACAGTGTATATTATTTAACGATTAAATGAATAAAGCAATATTTTGTTATGACTCTGTCAGTAACTTCAAGGGAAAACATTTTTCAAGAGGCAAACAGCAACAAATTTAATTGTTTTTAAAAACAAAATATGTTTCTTAATATCAAGATAAATGCATAAATCAAAGTGCATGCATTATAAACTGAAAATGCATTACTGTGCTGCTCTATGATCCTACCGATCACTGCTTTCAAATAGTAAAGTAAAAAAATAAATCAAATCAGTTGTATTCTTTCTCATGGCTCTTATCTGCAATTTTACCTGAATCCATTCAACTGAAAAATAAATAAAATAAAATAAAATACAAAATATATGGCACACAGACAAAACAATACTTCATTCAAAGAAAAATCACGTTTTGTAGAAACAAATGTAAAAATTTAACTGAAACTTATAAACTGAAAATACGTTACTGCTCTGTGATGCTCACTTATCTGAGGCTGAGCCTGATACTTGGAGGTGTCTCATCTTTTGTACAAGTTCATCAATGTTCGGGGTGAGGCTCTGAGCTGATGAATAATGAAGCCGTTTGGGCGCGCTGTAGTCACTTCGCGGGCTACCGTTGCATTATGGGAAATGTAGTGTTTGCAGGCAAAACACGAGCGGGCGGCTCTGGCTTGCGGGCCGGTTCTCATAGTAATTAAATATCATTCAGGGGGCCATAGATAATTGATTTGCGGGCCGGATGTGGCCCGCGGGCCTTGACTTTGACATATGTGAATTAGAGCATCAATTTGGCCTACAGGCTTTATGTCCTCATACACCTTTTGCAGTAAATCATATCTTTATTCCCTTCCTTGTGGACAAAACCTTTATGACTTGGTTTAATATTGGCACACAGACCTTTAAGAACTTATTCATTGATAATGTCTTAGCCAGTTTTGCACAACTATCAGATAGATTTGCTCTTCCATTGCATCACTTTTTTATTTATCTACAAATTTGAAGCTTCATTCGCAGTAATTTCCCCACTTTCCCCCATCTGCAGGTAGACTGATCTGGACGTCCTGCTTTTGTTCACTACCAGGCTAAAAGGCTCCATTTCGATTCTGTATAATTTAATCGCCTCTATGCGTTTGAGATCTTTAAACTTGGTTAGGAGTCTTTGGGAGCAGGATATTGGGGGGAACTTATCAGATGAGCTCTTGTCATGTATTTTGGCGCGATAAGCAAGTCCTCAATTTACGCTAGGCACTGTCTTACTCAGTGCAAACTGGTGCATAGTGTGTATAATACCAAATCCTATCTCTCTAAAATGTATAGTTATGACTCTTCAGCATGACCCAGATTCCAACAGTGCCCTGAAAATATCATCAAAAGGTTTTGGCTGTGCATCCGACTCAATACCTTTTGGATGGAGATTTTTTTTCTGCTACGTTGAATGTGGTTGGGAGGAAAATTGACCCGAATCCCGAGTGCTTTGCTTGAGTTTTTTTTCTGGAAGGCCCCCCCTTGACTCCATCTCAGGGAAGTGCTCTGGCTTTTATGACCATCATTGCTAGGAGTTTGAGACATGTGTTATTTGGAATCCACTACAACTGCTTTCAAGACAAACTAACTTTCCCTCTATAGCATATTAGCTACGTTTAGTATTTGTTTACTTTTTTTATCTCCTTATTTATTCATATTTACATATATTTTCTTTTTTCCTGGAGGTGCCCTCTATTTTCCTTCTTGTTTCTCTTTCCTTGTTGCATATGTACATAATTAACTCGATGGAAATGGCAACACTGACATGTGTCATTTGAAAATGTGGTGGTTCCATTTCATCCCTGCTGACTAGAGGTGGTGCTTCAAGCACTGAATGATCATTCTTGTACATGTGATGGTCGAGTGCTAATGACAACAAAGTCACCTGTGACCTGCCGGTGTTCTCGGTGTGGAACATGACACACGGCACTCAATCCCTTTTGTTCTTCTCGCACTCAGGTGTGTTGAGTACAGGTGTGTGGTTGTGTGAAGCTGGTTGCTTATGTGTGTATCTGCAACCCAGTGAAGGCATGGGCACTGAACCAAGAAATCTGCATGTTGCTGGTCCAGGGAGCTATAGTGCCTGTGGACCCCCTGCTGGACCCAGAGGACTTTAATTCCCTGTATTTTCTGGTTCCGAAGAACACCAGGGGTGTATGTCCAGTCTTGGACCTGAGGGGCCTGAATGTGTACTTTTTGTATGCTGACCACCAAGGAAGTGTTGCAGGCACATTCCCCGAGCGATTGGTCCATAGACCTCAGGGAAGCTTATTTTCATGTTCCAATCTCTGCGCCTCATTGGCAGTTTCTTTATTTTGCTTTTCAAGGGAGGCACTTCCAGTTCAGGGCCCTTGGAACTGCTGTCATAGCAGCCCCTCCAGATGTGGTTGAACAGTTTGAATCTGGACCCCACACGAAACACTCATCGTCTCAGAAGATTTTGAGTGGGGCCTCAGTGTCTTCAGTCTCTGTCTCAGTGGAGCATGAGGTTGTTCATGACAACAGAGGTCCTGCTCTGTTCCTTTTCATGTTGACAGAAGGTTGTACTTACGGATGCATCCTGGCAGGGTCAAATGGCACAGGGAATATGGTCCCAGCGGCAGAGCAGGGAACACATCAATATCCTGGAATTAAGGGCTGTGCTTCTGGCTCTTCAGAGCTTTCTTCTGCACTTGCAGGGCAAGCATGTGATGGTGAGGTCAGACAACACCACTGTGGTTTTTCACATCCACCACCGGGGGTGGGGGTTACAGGTCAAGGAAAATGCTGTGCTTGACTCAATAGCTTTGGATCTGGACAGCTCCATACTCGGCCAGTCTCAGGGCAGCCTACATCCCACAGCCACAGAACATACTAGCAGATTTTCTGTCCCATCAGAAGCCGCTTCCAGGAGAGTGGAACTTCATACAGAAGTGGTGGAGTGCATCTGAAAGGTCTTTGGCAAGGCGAACATGGACCTCTTTGCCTCAAGGGATGCAGTTCACTATCCCCTTTGGTTCTCCTTGGACGACACCAGCCCTCTGGGTCACAATGCGCTAGCACACAACTAGCTCCGGACCCTCCTTAATGCCTTTCCACCATTCAGTGTACTTTTTCAGACTTTCCTGAGGGTTTGTCAGGAAGGGCACAGGGTTCTGTTGGTAGCCCCCTTCTGGCCAGCGAGGACTTAGTTTTTCCTCTACTGCACAAGCTCAGTTTGTGCAGTAGACATTATAGGATATTGTAGGACTGGAGGGGCCATCCTACAATGGCTAATGCCCATGCATTAGCCATTGTAGGATGTACAATGGCTAAATCATGGGCGCCGTCCACATGAGCTGACTATGCAACCTGGTGCTGTGATAAAGGGCAGGACCCAGTGCAGTGTTCAGACTGACATACTGACTTTCCTGCAGGCATTACAGGATTAGGGATGGTCTCCATCTACCTTGAAAGTGTATGTGGCTGCTATTTCCTGTTGGCATGTTGGGCTGAATGGTTGTTTGGTGGGCAACCATTCAGCCCACCTGTACCGTTTTTGAGAGGTGCTAGGCATTTGCACCCACCCAACTACCTGGTGGCACCGGCATGGGACCTTTCCCTGGTACTTGAGACTTTTTGGTCCCTCCCTTTTGAGCCCTTGGCAAATAGAAGGGACCGACTGGGAGAGTCTCACTTAAGACAGTGTTCCTTTTGGCGATGGTTTTCACAAAGCCTCTGGGGTAATTGCACACACGCTTTGCTGAGCCCTGATAGCTGAGCGCTGCTGCCGGTGGAATCCTGATGGCTCAGGTGTTTCACTGTGGCCTGATGTGGCATTTATTCCGAAGGTGTCATTGGCAGCATGCAGTACCGAGCCGCTTCATCTTGCCCAGTTTGACTCCGGAGGCTCCTTTGAACCACTGTAGCCTGTTCGTGCTCTTGAGGCATATATCAATGTCATGGCATCTTTCCAAAAGACAAATAGCCTTTTTGTTTGCTTCGTCGGCTCACGGAAATATCAGGCACTTTCTAAGCAGCTGGGTTGCGGATTTGATCACCAAGGCTTATGCCTTGCAGGACCGGCCACTGCTGGCGGGAGTGAAGTGCCACTCTATGAGGGGCAGTCAATCTCGTTTGGTGCCATGACTGGGGTGCTGTTGGACGTTATATGCCGTGCAGCCTCCTGGATATCACCTAGTACCTTTGCTCGGTTTTACAGGATGAATGTGGCTGTGCCCCATCCCCTTCAAGGAATTCTGGAGCAGCATACCTTACCATCACATTAGGTGATGGTAACCCACTACATCTGGGCAAGATGTAGTGGTTGTCCCTTGGATGTTGCAGATTCCTTGTGACCTTGTTGGCATACGTCATCCAGTGCTTAAAGCACCGCCTCTGGTGGTCAGTAGGGATGAAACAGAACGAAAGTTACTACAATAACTACAGTTCTATGAATCCCGGATGAACACCAGAGAGCTTGGTCCCTTGGAATCCTTGCTTCTTACGAGAAGGTTGAGGGATTGTGCGTGACCATATAGAGTCACGTGGGTCCCCGGCAGGTCACAAGTGACTTTGTTGTCATTAGATCTCAACCTGCACATGCGCAAGAATGATCATTCAGTGCTTGAATGACCGCCTGTGGCAGTCATCCGGGATTCATAGAACTGTAGTTACAATAGTAGCTTTCATTATCTTATTTATATATATATATATATATATATATATATATATATATATATATATATATATATATAAACAATATAAACAGTCAAATACCTCCAACGAATAAGGCAAGTCCTGAGAAGCCAGCTCAATGGCAAGAACAAGATCCGTGCAATAAACAGCTATGCCTTACCAGTAATCAGATACCCTGCAGGAATAATTAGCTGGCCAAAGGAGGAGATAAAGACCACGGATGTTAAGACTCTGAAGCTACTAACCATGCATGGAGGGTTCCACCCCAAATCCAGCACCCTGAGACTGAACACAAGCCGTAAGGAAGGAGGCAGAGGACTAGTGAGTGTGAGAACCACTGTCCAGGATGAAACATCCAAGATCCATAAATACATCAAGGACAAAGCTTCAACAGATGATGTGTTCAGCGAATGTCTCAGACAATGGGGAACAGAGGATGAGGTGCTGGAGGTACCGTCATGGGAGGACAAGCCCCTACATGGGATGTACCACCGACAAATAACTGAAGTGGCTGATATCAGGAAATCCTACCAATGGCTGGAAAAAGCTGGACTCAAGGACAGCACAGAGGCTCTCATCCTGGCTGCACAGGAACAGGCCCTAAACACCAGAGCAATAGAGGCTCAGATCTACCACACCAGACAAGACCCAAGGTGTAGGTGGTGCAAGGAGGCCCCTGAGACAGTCCAGCACATAACAGCAGGGTGCAAGATGCTGGCAGGGAAAGCGTACATGGAACGACATAACCAAGTGGCGGGCATAGTGTACAGAAACATCTGTGCAGAATATGGACTGGAAGCCCTGAGATCAAAGTGGGGAACACCCTCAGAGGTGGTGGAGAATGACCGAGCTAAGATCCTGTGGGACTTCCAGATCCAGACAGACAAGATGGTAATGGAGAACCAACCGGACATTGTGGTGGTGGATAAACAACAGAGGAAAGCCGTTGTGGTGGATGTAGTAATACCAAGTGACTACAACATCAGGAAAAAGGAGCAGGAGAAACTGGAGAAGTACCAGGGCCTCAGGGAGGAACTGGAAAAGGCCTGGAAGGTGAAGACCACAGTGGTGCCTGTGGTCATCGGGGCCCTCGGGGCAGTCACCCCCAAACTGGAGCAGTGGCTAAAACAGATTCCAGGAACAACATCAGACATCTCAGTCCAGAAATGTGCAGTTCTAGGCACAGCCAAGATACTGGAGTAACCCTCAAGCTCTCAGGCCTCTGGTAGAGGACCCGAGCTCAGAGGATGAAAGAGAGAGAGAGAGAGAGAGAGAGAGAGATCACCCGCGGAGGGTGAGAAGGGAATAAAAATAAAAAAAAGACTGTACAATTTGTTAAAAACCAAATAAAGTTTTGGGGGAAACGACGTCCCAGAGCTCTACCCAAACATAAGCCAATCTGTGTGTCTATTACCTGAAGTTTGGTTTATGTTGATGGCTTCCGCTTTAATCACAGTTGTCAGCTCCTCAAAATGTTCTGGGTGAAGAGGGATGGAGCAGGGCTCATATTTTAGAATAGAAGAACAGTCATGAGCTGCAACCCTAAAGGGGCAACCTTGAGCATCTACAAATGAAAGAGCAATGCAGGCAATGCCTGAAAGACAAGACAAAAAATGGCATTATTAATTCCTTTATTAATAAAAATGTATAATGTATGGACAATCAACTATAAAAACATATTTCAGGAATAGAATTGGATTGTTTATGGAATAGTATAAGAATAGAATAAAATGTACTATATTGATCCCCAAGGGGAAATTGCTTATTAGTTGACAGGCTACTCCACCCAATATGTTAAATATTAATAATGCAAATATAACCATAAGAGTTCACATTTATTAAATATATATATAAGAGTGATGCAAGTAATTCAATATGACTGAATATAAATAAATAAATATGCATGCATATATGTTGATGTATAAACAGCCTATAAATGAGTGCAGAGAAAAGTAGATTTAAGTTACTCATAGTTGGCTATGGTAAAGTTGAATGGCTGCAGGCAGAAATAATTTTCTGTGTTGCTCTGTGGTTCACTTTGGTAAAACGAGTCTCTGGATGAAGGTGCTTCTCTATCCAGGCACCATGTCATGAAGTAGATGAAATTTGTTGTGAAAGATGACCTGCATCTTGGACAGGGATCCTTCTCTCTGACAGAGTCTAGCTCCACTCCAATGACATCCCTGGCTTTGTGGATTAGTTTTCACAACCATCTCTATAAACCATAGAGATAATTGTGCGTGAAAATCCCAGTAGATCAGCAGTTTCTGAAATACTCAATGCAGCCCATCTGGCACCAACAAGCATGCCACGCTTAAAGTCACCTTTCTTCTGAATTCTGATGCTCAGTTGGAACTGCAGCAGATCGTCTTGACCATGTCTACATGCCTAAATGCGTGGAGTTGCTGCCATGTGATTGGCTGATTCAACATTTGTGTAAATGAGCAGTTTTACAGGTGTATCTAAAAAAGTAGCCAGAGTGGATAATGCTTATATATTTTGAAGACATTCTAAATATATTTTAAATGTAATTCATTCATAAAAATGGTCAACTTAAGATATACTAATTAAGCACATTTATATTACATAAAAATCTTTACACTTTAAGTATAAAAAGTATACTTTTAGTTGTTCCAAAAAGCGTCTGATAGTAAACTTAGCACACTTCAAATTGTGATTTTCTACAATTTAATTACAATTAAAATACATTAAGCACAAAATTAGTTGTTCCACAATAACACGCTTCATGTTAAATAATCCTTAACAAACTTAAAGTAAACTGATTATTAATCTGGCTTCAAGTATGCTAACATTTTATATACTTAGACTATTTAATTTTCATAAGGGTGGGGAAACCATAGACTTATTATAAGAGCAGACCCCGCATTGGCTGCTCCGGCGCAGCAAATACGGCGGCCATCTTGGAGCGGTCGTCCCTCCTACTTTGCTCAATCAAAACAGCAGAAGATGCCTCAGCACTGAGGGATATTGTTGTTCTGATCGATGGACTATTGATGTGAGGCTCCACAGACAACATTTCACAAGTATGATGGACATATTATTGTGTATATTTTGTGATTAGAATATTACTTTACTGTATTTATGTCCACCGGCGAGATACCAGCTAATATTAGCTACAGTGCTTGGTGTAACAAAGGGTTCAGCCGCTATGAAGGATAACTGAGATTCCGTAAATCTAAAAAAATGTATTATTCTCCAACATTGACTTAGATTATCTGACATGAGAGCCTACATTAGAAATGAAACAACACATTTTATAAAATTTATATTATGTGTTATAACTAGGGCTGTATAAATACATCGATTCGGAGATATATATCGATATTTTCCGCCCTCGGAAAGTATCGATTTTTCATCCGCGAGTATCGATCCGTCAAACCATAGGGGTCCATAGCCTTCTAGCTCTTTATAACGTCTAGTTTGTTACGGCGCAGCAGCAAGACTCCGCCTCCCTCAGTCTCACTTTCACCTTGAGCTTAAAGTGCACATTATAAACTACACACCAGTTTTTAAATTGTGTTAATAGGCCAAGTATAACCCGAGTTATGCTAAAATTAGTAAACCATATTTTTCCATTGTCAGAGAAATGTCAAAAGCGCCGCCATTCCCCAGCTTTTCCGGTTATGTGAGAGGGAATGAGATCGAACGATGAGATCCTGGCAGTCTGAGAGGCAGCTACTCAGATCCAAGCAGGGTAATAGCGGCGCTGCGTAGCTACAGGGAGTCGATCACTACGGGGTGAGACGGAGCCACGACTTTAGCAGTTAGTAGTAAACAGCTTACAGCCACGGCTAACTTCGGGAGCCAAGGTAGAAAAGCCTTTTTCCCCATAGTCCAAAAGACTGCATTTGTGGCTGCATTTTTACTCCAAAATGCAGCCACAGTGTCCAAAAGAAAAAACATAAGTGCAATCATTTGCATATTGAGAGACTACAGAGGTGATAATCTCCCCACTCTGCTCCTGGATTACCGTTTAAACTTTTGAGTTTTATGTCAAATCCACATGAATTAAATGACAGAAACTAATTCTCTCACTGCATCTTTGATTCATTTTGTCCAGCTGCAGACTGTTAGACTGTCCAATCAGAGTCAGGTATTGTGTAGTTGGTGCTTTTAATCAGTTTTCAGTAACTAAATTCAAGTCTATGGAACACAAAATGTCACTAAAATCCCTCTGTCCTTCTAAAATCTTTCAGAAAATCGTAAAAATGCACTAAATCGTATCGAATTGTATCGCTCAAAAAATATTGTGATACATATTGCATCGTGACCAGAATATCGTATATCGTATCGTGAAATTATTCACTACACCCCTAGTTATAACATTCACCAGCAAAGTTTACACAGGTGATAAAGACTATTATTTATATGTAATTCTTTCACTCTGTCAAAAGTAAGATACATCCCAAATCTTCCATTTTTGTTTTGAAGGTTTCATAAAGACACAATGTGAGGAAGAAGAGGGAGAATCTATAAAGAGAGACGATTCACTGCAGCATGGATGAATCTCACATCGGATTTTGGACTCGATCTCAGCTGCTGAATCTCTGAAGATAGAACTCATCGTCTGGAAAACATATACCTATATATATATATGTATGTATTTATATACTAGTGATGGGTCCACCAACACCGACGCGCTGGCGCATGCATCAAGCCCACAGACCAACACCCGTGTCGGTGCGCGTATTGGTTTCAGCAAGTCACGTGACCAATACAGGAACTGTTTCGAAATGACACTGGATGCCAAACTGTGTTTATAAGGAAGCGAATCTGTCAAAAGCATTTGCCAAACAAATTCTTGATCTTTTACATTGTCATCTATGGAGCAGCTTCAAAGGAAATGTTTCCTAAGTGGGACCATTTTGATCCTATATTGGAAAATAAATTTGTTTTCATTTTTGTCATTTCATCTGGTTCTTGTCAGTTTCTACTTAATCTATCTGAACCCAAATTCAGCTGAAACTGACTTTTAGTTTACTTTTATAGTATGTTCTGCAGGTTAAGTGTCGCATATGTTTGACTAAACTGTCTTATTTAAATAAATCCACCTTTTCGATGCTGAGGCATTATGAGGCCAGGCATGAGAATGAAGTCTCAGATTCACCTAGATAAACTCGGATATGCAGCCATTCTACAAATTACTCAGTTGCTTTTTATAAATTATTTCATATACAGTGAACCCTCGCTGTAACGCGGTTCACTTTTCACGGTTTCGCTGCTTCGCAGATTTTTTTGTGCAGTTTTTTTCCCCACAGTGTTCTTAGTCCTAATTGACCATATGATTGTTAAAAACAGTCTCCGCGCTACCTGAGTGCCAATAACGTTACGGTGTTTAATACAGATTGGTCATTCAGGAGATGGAAACTGAAACTATCAATGTCTGCTGGAAAAAAAAAAACTGGCCAGAGGCAGAACAAAACCCGACCGGAGGCTCGTTTGATGAGATCCGTTGGTCTTCCGTAGATACAGCTGTGAATCTGGCGGGGCAGGTTGGAGGAGAAGCTTTAATGACATGACTCTGGATCACATTAATGCCCGATTGATGCACATGCACATCCGCTGACCTGAAAACAGGTTTTGATCTTTGGTTTCAATGTAGAGTATTTATTTATGCTGTGTAATAACTGTAAAAAAATAAAGGTAACTACTTCACGGATTTCGCATATCACAGATTATTTTCCCCTAAGAAACACAAGGGTTCGCTGTAAATGTAGAGTTTACTTAATTTTTTTCTACAGCAGACGTTTTGTCAAAAAAGTTTAACAGGCTTAATTTCAAAAGGTTGTAAAAACTTTTTTAAATAAAAATGTGTGGGAAAAAACAGTCCATGCATCCTCATTCCAAACACATTCACTTAAATTTTCACTTTATGGTTCATGTTCACATTCTTTATTGACTGTATATCAAATATATTTTAATTGTAACTGAAGATATGACATGAAATACAACATATAATATTCAATGAAATACAAAGACTTAAATCTTATTGTACAGACTTGATCAAATCACGACGTTGCCTGTAGGAATTTTTAATGTCCAGCAGGTGTCAGTATTGAGTGACACAGAATCAATACAGTGTTGCTATGAGTCGAAACGCCTCATTTACCCATCACTTGTATATACATGCATTTAAACATGTATCCAATATATATTATTCAGTATTAATCATTATTTATTTGTGTCATTATTAATCATTATTTGTGTTTGTATATTTATATAAATATGTATTATTTACTAAATAATTTATTAAATAATTATGAACGGGTGTGTGCTTTTTAATATGCTCATCATACATCAATATCAGAATATTCCATTCCTATTCTATTGTTATAGCCACTAAGCATATTTAAATATGCTGAACTATGTATTAAAAACATACTTTAAAAATACAATAGTTTATAAATGTAGCTTTGATAGATGTTTGAATATGGTTTCCAGTAACAAAAAAGCGTGTTATGATCGATTAAATGCGCTGATACGTCATTGTGCTGCTAAACACGTAACGCTGAGTGGAGTGGTGGACCGCTCCAAGATGGCCGCCCTAAATCTCTTCAGCGACAATAGGCGAGAGCGGCCATGAGGGTCTATTCTTATATTATGTCTATGGGGGAAACAACCCAGCAGAGACTTATTTCATCCAACTGATGGAATTTCATATTCCAGTGAACAGCAAGATTGTATGTACCACACTTGTCTGACATTAACGGCAGAAGAAAAAAGTCAAATAATTATGTTCACTGGAGTTCACTCAAGAGCATGTGTCCCACATGCTTTGTTCCCATTACACATCTCAAAAATGCCATCTGGCCCCACCATCCCTAAGCAAAAAGCAGGCTGGATATGGTCTGCTGCTATTTGCAGTTCTTAAATATAAAATGAGACCCCACATACTAACCAACCATATTATTAACACCACTGTGTTAATGTTTCTTCTGGTAAATGCTCTTAGACCACAGTTTTTTATTTTTATTTATTTTTTATTATTTATTTATTTGTTTGTTTATTTATTAAAATTTTTACTATCTGTATTATCCAAAGTTTTGTTAGACTCTACCCTGAAAGACAAAAACTACATTCATGATGATACTGTACGTTAAGTTAAGCCCGACGGACCCTCCGAGGGTTCCAGCTGCCATGTGACCTCGACTCGCTCTGTAAACAAAGGCTCCGTGTGCCTTTAAATTTTTTTTTTTTATTATCCGCTAAAAGAGGCTTTAATCTTTCAAAAACTATTCCGCATAAAGGTTTTGCCCAAAATGTTAAGATTTTAGAGCTATTTAAAAACAGCTGATGAGATTTAAAGGTCCTCGGGCGATGACGCAACTGCCCGGAAAACACCCGATCAGCTGATCATCACGGCCATTTTATGGCTTCACGTGAGAGTGGAAAGACTCTCAGAGTATGGCACAAGATGTCGGCTATGCAAAATCATGACGTATTTTTCGGAACCCGATCTAAATGTGTGCGTAATTTATGCGCTCTCGGGGCGCTCTCGGTGCGTAAGCAGGCGTGGTATACGGGAGTCTGAGCACGTGGAGTTATCTCGGTTCCGTGAGTTCAGTTTTGATTTTTTTATGATAAATCGATCATAGCAGCAGAAACTTGACGATTTAGAGGCTTTTGAAGGCTTTTGAACAACAACGGTTTTTCGATTTGCTACGAGTGGAGCTAGCTCTTCTGATAGCTGGTGGGATTCGGACGAGGAGGAAGAGGAAGAGCAGGACACAGCTGACAGACTTGATCTCGGTGATGTGTAAGTTTCCCCCCGCAATTTCACACAAAATATTTGATGTTTTGGTTCTATTTATTTATTAATTTCAGTGATTATATGCTTGTAATAACGGCGGGAAGTAAAACCATGTGGTTATTTGTTTACTTATGTTTTACTAAAATATGTTTTATTTTACTAGTAAGGATTTCATGTTTACTTTGGTTCATTACTTTGTAATAAACCTCTAATTCTTCAAATACTTTATTTTTATTTATAGTCGAGTGGAAGCCGAACCATCAAGCTCAGGTGACGCTGAACCTCCCCCCACCTCCCCCACCTCTCATGATTCTTCACCTTCTTTGAGGTAAGATGTCCATTTTTTGGTGGTGATGGTGGTGGTGGATTTTCAAAATTGTTTATTTGCTCTTTTAAATTATTCAAAAAGTATTTTTGACTGTTTTATCTTGTTTCAATAAAAGTTTTCTATTTGGAGTCAAAGAAAGAGCTTTCACATCATCATTATTATACATATTACACTGTGCATAATGGTACATTTTGCATATAAATGGGGTAAATGTCATGACCAATGGTTATATTATATGTAGAAAGTGTCATTAGATGGTAATAAGCTATTTAATTTTAACAAACCCCCAGTATTGATGTAAAAAACACATTTGGCACAGTTTGGTGACATTTTGGATAAATGTGCTAAAATGGCCTCTCCGCCTAAGAAATTTCTCACTAATACCATTCTAAAATAAATATGATTCATCTGATTGAGTCCAAATTTGGTATACTTTTACACAACATTTAGATTTAAAAGTCTGTACTACTTTTTTGTGTTACAAATACTATTTTGGTAGTGTTTTCAATGTTTATTTCAAAGAAAATTTTGGCGAGGTTAAAAAAAATGCAAAATATTTTATATTTTGTCCCTAATATTTCAGGCAGGGTCAAAGCTACAATGGTGCTGACACCAGAAAACCATTCTATGACATCTTACCTTTACAGAGGTACCAAAAGTTTCTTATTAAATCTAATAGCTGTGAGGCTATAAGTGATTTACTTTTGTGTGTTTTTGTCAGGCGGAAATTTATTTATACCCCTTAGGGTGTAAGAGGTTAAGACTTAGAATGTTGTTACCTTTGCCTCCTGTTCCCTGGCCTCCAGGCTTATTGTAGAGGTAGATATCAGAGTCAGCCAAGTCAGTGCTCAAATGAAAGTAATGCTGAAAACAGGAAAAAGTAAAAAAATTACAACCTTCAAGCTTCACCCAAAAAATGTCTTTCCAACGCAGTGAAAGCTTATAAACATGTATGCATGTACTCAGATTTCTGAGTTAATTGCTCAATCCCAAAACAGACTCCAAGTACAACTACATACACTCACGGGCCACTTTATTAGGTACCCCAAGAGCTGCCTTAATCCTTCATGGCATAGATTCAACAAGGTACTGGAAACATTCCTCAGAGTCTGATCCATATTGACATGATAGCATCACACAGTTGCTCCAGATTTGTCGGCTGCACATCCATGATGTGAATCTCTCGTTCCACCACAACCCAAAGATGCTCTATTGGATTGAGATCTGGTGACTATGGAGGCCATTGGAGTTCAGTGAACTCATTGTTGTGTTCAAGAAACCAGTCTGAGACGATTCACGCTTTATGACATGGTGCGTTATCCTGCTGGATAACGAAGATGGTACACTGTGGTCATAAAGGGATGGACATGGTCAGCAACAATACTCAGGTAGGCTGTGGCGTTGACACGATGCTCAATTGGTACTAATGGACCCAAAGTGTGCCAGGAAAATATCCTCTACATCATTGCACCACCAGCAGCGTGAGCCACTGATAGAAGGCAGGATGGATTCATGCTTTCATGTTGTTGACACCATATTCTGACCCTACAATCCGACTGTTTCTGGAGACGATGTTTTCCATTCTTCTATTGTCCAGTTTTGGTGAGCCTGTGTGAATTGTAGCCTCAGTTTCCTGTTCTTAGATGACAGGAGTGGCACCCGGTGTGGTCTTCTGCTGCTGTAGCCCATCCGCCTCAAGGTCTGGCATGTTGTGCGTTCAGAGATGCTCTTCTGCATATCTCAGTTGTATCAAGTGGTTATTTGAGTTACTGTTGCTGTTCTATCACCTCAAACCAGTCTGGCCATTCTCCTCTGACCTCTGGCATCAACAAGGCATTTGCGACCACAGAACTGCCGCTCACTGGATATTTTCTCTTTTTCAGCCCATTCTCTATAAACCCTAGAGATGGTTGTGCTGGAAAATCCCAATAGGTCAGCAGTTTCTGATGTACTCAGTGCAGCCTGTCTGGTACCAACAAGCATGCCACGTTCAAAGTCACTTAAATCACCTTTCTTCTGAATTCTGATGCTCAGTTTGAACTGCAGCAGATGGTCTTGACCATGTCTACATGCCTAAATGCATTGAGTTGCTGCCAAGTGATTGGCTGATTCAAGAGTTGTGCAGGTGTACCTAATAGAGTGGCCAGTGAGTGTAGATTAAATTATTTTTAAGACAGGGATTTGTCATTTACACTAACGTTTTATAACAATTTCCTTTTTTTGCCCACTTCATTATATTTTGAAAAGTACGACTTGTTATAAAGATCTGCAGTGCTGCAAGATAACCTCTTTATTCATCTTGAGGATTCACTTTTTTGCATTGAAGAGCCATATTGCCTGTCCTTACTAATCCTCTAAGCTTCATGCTCTTTGTTCTTTCTGTTATGGACAGTCCAGAAAATAGGAGAGGAGTTAGGGCACACAATTTTACATGGTGCAGTGTACCTTGAAATGGTGTACAGTAATGCTGTCAGTGTACTTGGGTATATGCAGGAAGATAAGCAGGTTCTGTCTGAGGTAGTGAGCCAGTGTGGGCAGCCAGGGAAGACAATATGTTGGAAGATTGAAGGTCATGATTCCAGTGGGAGGAGATCCTGATGGCTGGATAAACTAATCAGACAATATTTGGAAATATTGAATTAATTTTTTGATTGCCTCTGTGCAAAACAGACATTGCATTTAAAATAATGTTAAATGTTTTTTTGTGTAATAGAAATACTAGGACACAGAAAAGGCAGACTACCTCCACATCAGCAGGAGTTAGCTTGCAGTTTCTAACAAGCATAACTGTTATGATGTCCAAGGTGGTTTCATCCAGGCGCTTCCGAAGCACCTTGACCAGTTCATCTGTGATTTCTGGACCTACACAAGAGATAAAAAAAATGAATTACAATTGAAAACATACATCCATATAAACCTAGAGACCTCACAGTTGATAAGTGGCTCCAACAGTTGTCTGATGAAACAATGGAATCTTTTACACAATCTCTACCTTACAGGGTTTCCCTTAGTGTATCATAAGCCTGGCGGCCCGCCATGCTTTACTAGGCCCGCCACTAGGCTAAGTCATAAAAAAAATTGTTTTTTTGTTGTAAAGCCAGATTGCAGGTGTCTCTGTTGCTCTGAGCGTTTCTGTGGCGGAGCAGATTTATTCCTAAAAGATAGGTTTATAGAAGATTAATTTAAAGCCAGGAGAGCGAACAGCGCTGAAGTTTACCTCAGCGCACATCGCACGCACCTCCCTTCACTCCCTTCAAACTTCAAACAGGCTGATCTGTGTGGATATTTACATCAAACCCCTGTGAGGAATTATGTTTCTTTGGAGAACACTAAAGGTAAGAGTTTTAAACCCACTGTACCCACAGCTTTTGCGTTCGCCTCGTAGTCATGCATCACGCTGGTTTAATATTATTTCATTATTATTTTTAGTATTTTTCTGGTTACACGATGCATCAAACCATATCAAATGCTTTGTCTACTAAGTCAGCCAGAGTTAATGAGTGCGGCCATGTGGAGATCTGAAAACTCCCTTAAAGTTGTGGCGCTTATTAAAAACTCAACAGACACAAAATGGAACAACTACCAAAGCCACATTAGCAGCATCAAATTAAATTGTTTGTTGCTCATCTCTGCACAGTGCAGCAGATTTAACTCATCATGCAGGGCCGGTCCAAGGCTTTATGAAGCCTGGAGAAGAATTTGACTTGGGGGCCCCTCTTCCTGCTAAAAACATCAGCACCTCTAACAGCTTCAGTGTTAGATTTAGTGAAATCTGGGAGAGGTGGAGTAGTTTAATTGGCCAACCTAAAAAGCAATAAGTTGTATTTGTGAACAAACAGAACTCAAACTCAAAGATTAAACTGATAGCATCAGATTGTAAAGGCGGTAACAAAACAATCTAATCATGAAGATTGCCCTTTGAACTTTTATAAAGTAAACTTTCCAGCTCCTTAAAATCTTACATTTAATTGTTAAACAATTTAAAATCTTTTAATTTATGCTGAAACCATTAAATCAAATTTAGCAGCATTGATAATCTCAATAAACAAATGTAGGCTGTGTTAAAATATTAGCATTTATGGGCCCCTGAAGCCCTGAAGGGGGCTTTAGTGGCCCACTATCCCCTAACTTAATTTGGATTAAACAGAAGTGCAAATAATTGATATTCAATTTAATTGCATTTTTTTTATTTGTTGCTTTTAAGACAAGTTGTGGGTTTAAACAGCATTTCACTGGCGATGTTTTTCTGTAACATATAATTACCCAGTAATATTTTTTCATTCTGTCGACCTAACATCTTTTAATACAAACACATGGTGGACCACCTCGGCACCCTGACCACAGGGCTTAGCAAGTTTACTGGGGGAAATCCTGACCTTATCATTTACAACATTATACCTGCATTTCCCACTCCATGCACCAGAAGCAGGATGTGTTTGTCCACTTGTCCTACTGGTCGAGAGCCTTCCAAAGAAGATCTGGAGCCCTAAAAGAAGATGCAACAAATAGAAGACTGCCTTACTCAAGTGTGATTTTAAAAAAGCACAAGAACAAGGATCATTTCAGGAAATGTATTTAATTGTGGTTCTATAGCGAGTTAATTTCCATTTCCACACAGTTTTTTCTTTACAATGGCAAAAAATGTCTTCACTACTTTCCAAATCAAATCAATCAAATTTTATTTGCATAGCACATTTCAGCACCAAGGCATTTCAAAAAGCTTTACATCATAACACAAAAACACAAAGTCATGCAACATGGAATCAACTATCAAAACGGTACATTTAGTCAAGTGCCATCATTAAATTTGTAATTGATTACGTTTCAAATACAACTCTAAACAGCTGGGTTTTTAGTTGAGATTTAAAGACACTCAGTGTTTCAGCTGTTTTACAGTTTTCTAGAAGTTTGTTCCAGATTTATGGTGCATAGACGCTGAATGCTGCTTCTCTCCAGAAAACTGGAGGGGTCTGGAAGGTTGTTATGACGACAGCAGATCTTTAATGTATTGTGGTGCTAAGCCGTTGTGGCTCTGAAGGTTCAGGTCAGAGTCCATCACTACTCCCAGGTTTTGGGCCTGATTGCTGGTTTTTAGTTGTAATAACTGAAGCTGTGCATTGACAATATACCAGTGGTCCCCAACCCCCGGTCCGTGGACCGGTACCGGTCCGTGGACCAATTGGCACTGGGCCGCGCAAGAAATAATTAAATATTTCTGTTTTATGTATTATTTGAATCTGGAGGATCTTTTATTTTGAAAATCCTTTAACCAGATTCTCTCATTACTTGCACGCCAACATTGAGCCCACAAGCAGCAAAACTGAGTAAGAAACAGATCAGATGTCTTTGGAAAGTTTCTCTGCAAAGAGGAAAAGGCCCAGAGAAGAGACAGGAGAATGGATTTATCCCAGACCGGTAGGTGAGTCCCACATTACAAGCCGCTCTGCATAACATGCGGCGACCGGCTGCTAATGAGGCAATGAAGTTTCAAGCTGCTTCACCACATAGAGACCAAGCAGGCTGTGGATATAAGCAACACTTCGGGTGTCATTGTCTCTCATCAGTCCCTGATGGGACCGTCTTGTTGCAGAGAAACAAGCTCAGGGCTCCTGTTAGTTGTTATCGTGAGTTAAAATGTTCACGAAAGTAAAATGTTCACTTCTGTGGCGCAACTATCTTATTTTGAAGGGATATGTAAAAGTTACCATAGCGACCAGAGTCAGAGAGAGTTTGGGCAGTGGTTGAGAGGAGATGAGTTTTAAGTCTGGTTTAGATGGAAAGATTTAAGAATGTCGGCCGATTCTCCAAACCTCTGTGACCACAGAGCTGATAAAAGTCCAACAGGTTCAATCGGTTCGTGTTCAGCCACAACGCAGGAACAACACACCACTCACGAGCATCCCGATTCCAGAGGATAATCCAGTAAAAGCTCCAACATACCATATGAGAATTTAGAATAACCAAACACGGATGACGATGTAGAAGCAATAGTGATAGTTTGTGGAGTCATTTTAAGAGATAAAAGACGAAATAAAAAAAAGGCGGTGGATAAAAGACGATGGGAGCAGCCGCTCTATTTGCTGCACTATGATTTGGAGGTCAATATGTTTTTTTATAGTTAATATTTTAACTGAATAAACACAAACATATAATAATAACCTTTACATATAATAATAAAGATTTCCACATATCTCCGATATCCACCGGACTCTCAGTTGCGCGATATGTCAGCTGTTTGGGATTCCCCTCTGTTCTTATGTCACCGCACTTTCTGATTGGCTACCTGTCACATTCAGAGGTTTCATTCTCGTTCCCAGTCAGGGAAAACCACACAGGCTATGATAAAAGGGCCAAGACAACCAATCCATCAATCCATTTCCTAATTTAGTTATGAAAACTTATACAAAGTATTTAAAAGTTTTGTGTACATACAATACTTGCCAAAAGTATTTGCTCACCTGCCTTGACTCGCTTATGAGTTTAAGTGACATCCATCCATTTTATTTACACCTTGTCCCCTAATGGGGTCGGGAGGTTTGCTGGTGTCTATCTCAAGCTAACGTTCCGGGTGAGAGGTGGGGTCACCCTGGACAGGTCGCCAGTCTGTCGCAGGGCAACACAGAGACAGACAGGACACACAACCATGCACACACACTCACACCTAGGGAGAATTTAGACAGACCAATTAACCTGACAGTCATGTTTTAGGACTGTGGGAGGAAACCGGAGTACCTGGAGAAAACCCACCATGCACAGGGAGAACATGCAAACTCCATGCAGAAAGACCGGGGCTGGGAATCGAACCCAGAACCTTCTTGCTGCAAGGCAACAGCTCTACCAACTGCGCCACTGTGTCAATGTGTGCCAAATTGGGCATATTCAGGCTTTAGCGGGAACACCAGATAAGGCAGAGGCCTTATCTGGTGTTCAGCCACCCACACCCACGGGCCGCAGCAAAAATGTCCAAGTCTTGACCGGTTCGTGATAATAAAAAGGTTGGGGACCGCTGCTCTAGATCGTTCCTCTTTAGGGACAAAAATAATAACTTCAGTTTTGTTTCTGTTCAGCCGGAGAAAGTTTTAACCCTCCCTGGTAAGGTCTATTCAGGGGTCCTGGAAAGGAGGGTTCATCAGATAGTCGAACCTCGGATTCAGGAAGAGCAGTGTGCTTTTCGACCTTGTCGTTAAACACTGGACCAGCTCTACAGCCTCAGCAGGGTCCTGGAGGGTGCATGGGAGTTGGCCCAACCAGTCTACATGTGTTTTGTGGACTTGGAGAAGGCGTTCGACCGTGTCCCTTGGGGGGTCGTGTGGGGGGTACTCCGGAAGTATGGGGTATGGGGTACTAGGCCCTTTGATGACTGGTCAGAGTCTGGTCTGCATTGCCGGCAGTAAGTCGGGCTCGTTTCCGGTGAGAGTTGGACTCCGCCAAGGCTGCCCTTTGTCACCGATTCTGTTCATTACTTTTATGGACAGAATTTCTAGGCGCAGCCGAGGTGTTGAGGGGATCCGTTTTGATGGCCTTAGGATCGCATCTCTGCTTTTTATAGATGATGTGGTCCTGTTGGCTTCATCAGATCGTGATCTGCAGTTCTCACTGGAGCGGTTCGCAGCCGAGTGTGAAGCGGCCGGGATGAGGCTCAGTGCCTCCAAATCCGAGGCCATGGTCTTGAGCCGGAAAAGGGTAGAGTGCCTTCTCCGGGTCAGGGGGGTCGTCCTGCCTCAAGTGGAGGAGTTTAAGTATCTGGGGATCTTGTTCACGAATGAGGGAAGAAGGGAGCGGGAGATTGACAGGCGGATTGGTGCAGCGTCTGCCATGAAGCGGGCGCTGTACCGGTCCGTCGTGGTGAAGAGAGCTGAGCCAAAAAGCGAAGCTCTCGATTTACCGGTCGATCTACGTTCCCACCCTCATCTATGGTCATGAGCTTTGGATCATGACCGAAAGAATGAGATCACGGGTACAAGCGGCCGAAATGGGTTTCCTCCGCAGGGTGGCTGGGCTCTCCCTTAGAGATAGGGTGAGAAGCTCGGTCATCCGGGAGGGACTCAGAGTAGAGCCGCTGCTCCTCCACATCGAGAGGAGCCAGTTGAGGTGGTTCGGGCATCTGGTCAGGATGCCTCCTGGACGCCTCCCTGGTGAGGTGTTCCGGTCAGAACGGTGCATTACTTTAACCAGTAATAGTAATTCAGGAAGGAGATGGAGGAGATTGATTGTTTTCAGATTATCTGTCTCATAACAAACTGCTACAACAGCTTTAACAAATATGGAGAAAACATATTTTTTATTAAAGTTATGTACTGCAGCTTGAATAAAATGCAGCTGCTAGCATTTTTAGAAGTCTGGATCGATTAATGTGTATTTTACACGTTGCTTTTGACTGTTGCTCATAGGGAGACATTTCAGTATCTAAAACTAATAGAAAAAATTTAAGCAACCTACTTGCATCCTGGATGTGGACTGTTGGATGTTAAATTCATGAGCAGTAAATATTGTGCTAATTATCAGTATTGAACCAAAGAAAGCAAGGCAGATGCAGCCTTTAAAATTGTGACGCTTTTTATGGGTCAAATAGACTCAAAAAATTGTAACAGCAGCTGAACAGGGGGCCCAAACAAATTTATTGTCAGGGGGCCCAAGATTCCTGGTGGCGCATCTGGACACAACCATTCATTTCCTAACACCCTTGTCCCTCGCAGGGTCAGGAGTGGTGCTGGTGCCTATCCAGCGATTGTTTTGGACGAGAGGCGGGGTACACCCTGGACGGGTCACCAGTCTGTCGCAGGGTAAACCGAGACGCACTCTTTTGTTCCCAAAAAATATTTTTCATAATGTTGTTTTTTTAAGAAACATTGTGAAAGATATTTGAATTAGATTCCTCCTGAATAAATCTTTAGATATAAGAATATCTGTGTTATGACTTAGATAAAAACAGTATTGTTACGGCCCAAGGCCTTTTCCTCTGGGTCTCTAGCATCCATGTTTTGGACAGGTGCTGATTGGAAGTGGAGGCAGCTGGCCAGTGTCTCCAAATGACGTCAGAGTCACCTTGAGATGCACCACTTTTCTCTGACTAAGCAGTTCATTCTTTCTGTCTCCCTGCCACTCTCTCCCCTTTCTCCCCCAATCAGTTATGATGTTTGTTAAATAAATTCCCTTTTAAGTTATCCCATGCGTTGTTTCCCTTTCATTTGTTATGGTTTAAGAGCCAGACCATAACAGTATGCAAAACCAAAATTAGCAACTTTGAAAATGTCATAATAAAGATACTAAAGTACTATATGTTTTCTTACCGTTATGTCTTCAGGATATAAAGGCTCTTGACTTCTAATGAGCCCCATTGAGCGAGTTGGATGAAGGTTTCCATCCAGGTCTGAGTACTTGCCTTTTAGTGAGGTTTCACAGAGTCTATGGAGAAAAACACAAGCCAAATATAAGTTTTCATCATGAGGAAGCTAAGAGATACTCCAGAACCATATGGAGTGAATATTCTTTTTTGGTTTTCTCAAAGACATTACTCCCTAAATGTAAACATGCCTCCATCTCTTTGACACCAAAGAGACATTTTGTGCTCAGGCACTAGAGGAGTTGTGCCTGAGCCACACAAAAGGGGTTCAACTGTAGTTAGAGAGTTTTAAATCTCTAATTCATTTATATTAGAAGTGGTCACCATAAGAGACTTCTTTGGAACTGGGTAGGGGTTGGAGTACATTTTAGTTCTTACATTCTATCCTTTTTAAAAGAAGTCAATAATCCCAGTTTGCAAACTTTTTAACGTACAAGTATATACATATACTTGTACGTACAGCTTTGGCTCACTGCAGAGCCAAAGCTGTGATGTCAGCTTTGGCTCTGCTGGAGGATATTGTCAATGGATTCAAAGGTAGACCACAGTGGTCTGCTGTGACTTATTAATGATGATCGGTTTATTAGCCTTCAGATTGCCCAAAGTAATCTGAAGGCCCAAAGTAATCATCTTGGAGCTCTGAACAGAACTGGCCCCAGTGTTAACGAAGAAAACCGCTTTAATAGTGCCAGTGCAGCTGCAGCTGGCTGACATGTCGAGACAGTCGTCCTTCAGTCATCCTACACAGTGATCTCCTCTTAACAGGTAAACAAAAATAACATTTACATCTAAGATGTGCCTTGCAAGCCAAGGCGACACAAAAAAATGCAGTGGGAAATACTGTAAAACCACAAAATTCACCTGAGATAGAAGACTGATTTAGTTGTGCGCTCCTGGTAGACAAACATGTTTTTTCTATTAACTACAGAGAAGGAGTTCAGCACAGAGCGAAGGGCCTGGATAGCTGTAAAAGAGGAACAGAGAGATGTGTTTAGAGCTTGAAAAACAAAAAACATGAATTCTGACAATGTAGTGAAAACCAAAGAACAAATTTTGTGAGAAAATAGTTACAACCTTCAGGTAACATTTCTGATGCAGGAAGTGGAATTCTAAATGATCACAGCAACATGTTTATTTCTAATGCAGTGCCACCATCTACCCATAGGGCTACCTACATTTTTTCTTCGGAATATGCTAGGTCACGTGTTACCGAGCATATTGAAGGATCTGACAATAGACTACAAGCCATTTCTCCCTCTGGCAGTAGACAAGTGAATTTGTTTTGGTTGTATTTACCCAGAATGCCCTGTGCTGTAGTTCGGTATCCAGTCAGCTTGGCTTTCACATATGCAATCAAAATACGCTTTTCCCAGTGCATTATAAGGCTGCCAACTCGACTGTAAAGTATTAGAAAAGAATGTGAATATATTACAGTGGCAATGAGGATGGGATGACTGTATTGTAAGACCATCTCTGAAAGAAACAGAGTGAGAAAAGTAAATCCCAGAACTTGTAGCTCTCATCAGGAAGAGGCTAACAAAAAGTGAAAAGTGGATGGGACTATGCGTAGCCATGGCAAAATTCCAAATTGGAGAAATACTAGAGTACAGAGAGAGACAACATGACTTTGAATCTTGCTTGAAAAAATTGAAGCTATGGATGATTGCAAATAATGTGCCAGATGAACGATAGCTCAGTGTTTTCCTTTCTGTAATAGGAGCAGACACATACACACTTTTTAAAAACTTGCTGAGCCCTGATAAACCAATCGCATTCATTTACCAGTAACTATGTAAGTGATCACTAGAAGCCAAAACCCATCACAAGTGTGGAGAGATTCCGTTTTCAAAAAATGAACCAAAATTAGGGTTAGTCAATGGCAGACTATGTTTTGTCTTTAAAACAACACACAACACATTGAGTTCAGTGGACATCTTAACAAGGCTCTCCATGACCACTTCGTTAGTGACCTGAAGAGTGAGGATGTGCAAAACAGACTTTTATCCAAAAAAGATCTGACATTTCAAGAAGCCTGTGAGACTGGAGTAGTGATGGAAACTGCCTCAAGTAATGCACAAGAATTTTCTGGAAAGTTCAAAGAAGCTGGAAATGTAAATATATTGCATCAGGGGAAAATAAAGAAAACAATGGAGATTTAAATCAGCAGCAATTAATTAGCAGAATGGTTTTTATATCTCACAGAAAAATGATGCCAGACAAATGCCAGGAGCCAACCCCACTACCGTGTGAGGGTAAGCACACTGCACAGACGTGTAAATTGAAAAATGAAAAATACCATTTCTGTTCAAAACTTGGAGACATAGCTTTGGCATGTAGAAATAAAAAGACACAATATGTACAGGAAGACACTAAAAGTGATGAAGATGACAATGATGAGCTGGGGGTGTGTACAGTGTACACTGCCAGCAAACAACGTGGCAGTCACATTGCAATTGAAATAGAAGGCAAAAAGGTGAAAATATTGCTGGACATAGGCGCCCAGGCAATACTGATGTTAGAGATAATATATCAAAAGTTTCTGTCTCATCTACCACTGCAGAAACGTAATGTTCACTTTTACCAACAAAAGAATTCCCACTCTGTGAGAAGTAATGGTGAATGCCATATATAAACAACAAATAGCAAAGCTTTGTGTTGTGGTTGTAAAAAGAATACAGTCTAGATACATTCAAGATGAACTGGAGAGAAATATTCTCAGTGAGGGGGGCTCAAAATGCAGCTTATGTTAAGGTGGAGGCCGTGTTGGAAAAAAACATAAGGCAGTGTTTGAGGAGGGGCCCAGCACCATGAGGGAGAATATACAGCCACCATTAGGGTGAAATCAAAGAGTGAGCCCATCTTTAAGAAGGTGAGACCAGTACTTTATGCCCTCAGAACACCAGTAGAAAAAAAGCTAGACAGCCTAGGAGCAATGGGCATTGTATTCAAAACAGACCGGAGTGAGTGAGCTTCACTCATTGTTGTTCCAAAAGCTGATAAGTCCATTAAGATCTGCAGGGACTATAAGGTCACAAGTCCCTGTGGCATGGACTAGATCCTACAAAGACTAGTTCACGTGACATGCTTGTTGGACGACATCCTTATCACAGCAGGCTCCAGAGAGGAGCATCTGTTCATGAGACATCTGACCATGCTGTTACAACCTAGATACACTTTACTAAAGAAACAGAATCCGTGGAAGTGGATGTCTGAATGTGAAGAGACCTTTAAAAAAATACTGCTGCTACAAAGCAAGGTTGTGGTACACTACGATGCAACAAAACCATTTCACCTAGAATGTGATGCATCTCCCTATGGTGAAGGGGTAGTCATATCCCACATAATGGAATATGGGGAAGAGAAACTCATAGCTTTAGAACAGGGGTCCCCAAACTACGGCCCGCGGGCCGGATCCGGCCCGCCTCCACATTTGGTCCGGCCCCCTGAACAATACCAGGGAGAATTCAGATTTTTTTAAAATATTTTTTTCCGGTTTATATGTGGATTTTTCTTCAACCACCAGGGGGCTCTTTAGCAGGAAGTGTGTCCTGTAAACTGTGGGTGTTTTGTTTTGCATGGTGCATTGCTGCCATCTGTTGGACTTTTAGGGAACTGCTTGACTTTTATGTTATTTAATCAATGTGGTTGTTTGCTAGCGGTAGAGGAGATGAACACACATGTCTATTATGAACGCAGCATTCCAGGTCGAGTTCTTCAAAGCAATGCCTATAAGTAGCAGCTTATACTTCAAAATGAGCCTTTATGTTAACATATTATAAAATAAGTAACTTGTTTATTGAATTAGTTTTGGAAATACCTGCGGGCGATTTGATTATGTGCTATGTCATTGCTAACCAGCAGGCTGCTAAGATTTCTCAGGTCATTATGTGGCATTGCAGCTCATAGCATTCTGAGGTAGCTGCTGTATCAGTTGTACTTCTAATGTATGTATCTGAATGTAAAACACTTCTGTAAGCTGCTCTGAGCTCATCCTGAGTTGTTTGTGTTTTGACAGTTTCACTCCATTCTACATGGAAATAAAGGAAGAACTAATTAATCCTGACTCCTGTGAAAGGAGTTTGGCTGATGGTTAGTTTTGGTACATCATAGTGAGACCATTACAGAGTGAATCATTGGAAATAAAAGAAAGTGGCCATTAAAATGGAATTAGGTTTTAATATGTTAAATATGAGAATGGGAAATGCTATTTAACAGTTTTTTAAATAATACTGGGATCATTATGAGAATTTGAGGTATAGATAATATGGATCCAGTAGATGGCAGTAGTGCAACAATAATGGATGCAAGCTGCTGTTGAAATCTAAAGAAGAAGAAGAAGAAAGCGCCCATTTTCATTTAGCACATGCTAGTAGCAACACGAAGGATCAGCACTTTTACTGTTACAGTTACCGTTCGGAAACTACCGTAATCAGTTCAGTTAAATCTAAACTTGGCAACTTTTCTTTTTCAACGTAATAAATGTGATATTCAATTGACCTGTTATGACTCAGATTTTTTGGTGTCCGCCCCCCTCTGCTGCTGCTGCATCGCTGTGGAAAACCTGGAGCGGCAGAGATATCTGCAGTTTATATGTGTATGTTTATTGGTTTAAAAAAAAACTTTGGGGTTGTGGTTTATAGTCCAGTGTGGCTCATAATTAGGAAAATACGGATTATAATCCTTCCTGGATTTTTTTCTGTGAAGAACCCAGAGAGGTTTATTTGGTTATTACTTATTCCATTAATAGTGTTATTATTTATTTCCTGACTTTTGTTCTGTGAAGAACCCAGAGAGAGTTATTTGATTGTGCTTTCTGGAAAACAATACATTTTTACATTTAGGCACTCCTGCAATCGTCACACTTTTTCTGTTACAAACTGACTCCGGACCCCAGCGGAGAAGGGAAAAGTTATGTGGCCCCCACAGGAAAAAGTTTGGGGACCACTGCTATAGAATCTTGTACACTTAGGGTTGCCACCCATCCCTTAAAATATGGATTGTCCCGTATTTGGCTGTTAAATGTTGCGTCCCGTATTGAACTGATATGAGATGCGATTTGTTCCATATTTCTATAAATGTCAGATAGACACGCCTATTACACACATATCAACACTAATTATAACAATAATGACCAAAATAAAACACAGGAAATATTACGGTCAGCTAAATTGTTGTGTCAGAATGTAAAAAGGTCCCCAAAGAACGCTATGGACTGACGCTGTTGTAGTTGCCTAGAGACGGACACTACGCAGCATCTTTTTAAAATGTCCTCAGCCTGATACATCACCGTCTTTAGAACCAAAATCTCTCATAAAGATACAGACATGAGAGAGAAGACACAAATCAAAGGCTGAACATGTTAGTGAGGATGAATACAGGCATTTAAAAAAACTAAAAAATGTGTCCATCGTGGCGCAGTGTGCTGCTGTATGATAGAATGGATCAGAATGGAACTGCACCAAGGTAGGCATGAAAATAAAAGCGTCACAACATTCAATGAGAATCTGTAAAAGTGTTGAGCGAGCAGTAAACAAAGAATGTGTGGGTTGTGCGTTTACTCAAAACATACAACGGCCATCTCTGCTCTTTCAACTTGACACAGTTTATGCCCAAAGGTAATTTTCATCCAATCTGAGTATTCTTTGCAAATACTGCTTTTGCTTGGATAAATCAGAAGTCTCAACCAGCAAATCAAAACACTGCACCGAGAGGATTTATGAAAAGACATTGTAACAATCCATTGAGATTAGCATGGTTTCAACCTACGTCAGGAGTGGCTGGGATTAGTGAGTTATTGTGCCCAGTGAACACACTAGAGGCATACATTGCCACTATAAGATGCTTAGATCAGCTGTTCTTGTGCTATGGAGACCCTCTGGTAGAATCTCAATAGCACCCTAACCCTAAGGTGTATGGAGACCCTAACCTAGGATCCTAGTATTTCCCCCATTTGAATGTGGATGTCATCTTCCTGCAACCAAAGCTGCAGGAAGCCAGAGATTCTGTAGAAACAGAGCCTTAGATGGCAAAGGCTATATATGTTCTGAGTAATCAATCAACCTATCAAATTTTATTTATATAGCACATTTCAGCAGCAAGGCATTTCAAAGTGCTTTACATAATTAAAAGAAAAAAGCATGTGACAGTGAATAAACAGTAAGAAAGAGAAAGAGATTTTGAGAAAAAAATATTTAAAAAGATAAAAACATTCAAACCCGCACTCCTTTTCAGCCAGGGGGGACGACACCCGCAACCCTGTCCCTAACGCCATGTGACAAGGCCTCCAACCTCTAGGACTTTAGTTAAACGCCGTTTAACTGGGACTCTAACCCTCTGAGACTTTAGTCAAAAACACCGTTTGACAAGGACTCCAACCTCTAGGTTTTTAATTGAAACGCCGTCAACTGGGACTCTAACCCACGTTTTACTCAAGGGACTCTAACCCAAATAGGGCTACTAGTAGGGGACAGTGCCCGTGCCTCTCCGGGGGTGGGCTGTACATCATTAAAAACTAAACACAGAAAAAGAGGAATAAAAAGAAATGAATAAATAGATAAAAATAAAGATAAAAACATTAAAAACATCAAAACCTGCACTCTAACCCTAATTTAGCCTTAGGCAACTCTAAACAGGTGGGTTTTAAGTTGAGATTTAAAAGCACCCAGTGTTTCAGCTGTTTTACAGTTTTCTGGAGGTTTGTTCCAAATCTGTGGTGCGTAGAAACTGAATGCTGCTTCTCCTCGTCTGGTTCTGGTTCTGGGGATGCAGAGCAGAACCAGAACTAGAAGATCTGAGGGGTCTAGACGGTTGGTACAGCAACAACAGATCTTTAATGTATTGTGATGCTAACCCGTTCAGTGATTTATAACAGTATTTTAAAGTCTATTCTCTGAGCTACAGGCAGCCAGTGTAGGGACTTTAAAACTGGTGTTATGTCTCAATCTTCCTGGTTTTAGTCAGAACAGCAGCAGCAGCTTCTGGATCAGCTGCAGCTGTTTGATTTATTAGTCAGACCTGTGAAGACGCTGTTGCAATAATCAATGTGGCTAAAGATAAACGCATGGATGAGTTTCTCTAGATGGTGCTGAGACATCAGTCCTCTAATCCTGGAGATGTTCTTCAGGTGATAGAAGGCCGACTTTGTGACTGTCTTAATGTGGCTCTGAAGGTTCAGGTCAGAGTCCATCACTACTCCCAGGTTTCAGGCTGATCGCTGGTTTTCAGTTGTAATAACTGAAGCTGTGCATTGATTCTAGTTCACTCCTCTTTAGGTCCAAAGATAATAACTTCAGTTTTATTTCCTTTCAGCTGGAGAAAGTTTTGGCACATCCACACATTGATCTGTTCTAAGCATCTATTCAGTGATTGGATGGGTTCAGAGTCACCTGGTGACATCGTGATGTAGAGCTGTGTTTCATCCACATAGTTATGGTAGCTGATCTTATTTCTTGTTATAACCTGAGCCAGTGGGAGCATATAAAATATTGAAAAGAAGGGGTCCTAGGACTGAACCTTGGGGTACCCCACATGTGACCTTTGACCTCCGTATTTATGTGGATATCATTGAACACTTTGACTAGGCCGTCTCTGTGCTGTGGTGAGCACAAAAACCAGACTGGAAGGAGTCAAAGTGATTCATTATTGTTAGGAAGTTATTTAATTGTTTATAAACAGCTATTTCAATAATTTTGCTGATGAATGGGAGGTCAGAGGTCAGAGGTCGGCCTGTAATTCTGCAGTAGTGATTTGTCCAGATTGTTCTTTTTTATCAGTGGTTTGATAGTTGCTGTTTTCAAAGCCTGGGGGAGAACACCTGATGAGAGCGATGAGTTACTATTTGGATCAGATCAGTAGCAACGACAGGCAAGACTTTCTTAAAGAAATGTGTGGGTAGGACATCCAGACATCAGGAACCAGAGCTTAATTGACTTATAATTTCTTCTAGGGTTTTATAATTAAGTAGTTGAATTTGGGTCATTTTTCCTGCATTTGTTTTGTTTGGGCACAGCATTAGTACTGTCTTTGGAGTGGATGTGCAAATTAATTCTCTGATCTTTTGAATTTTCTCTAAAAAGAAACTTGAAAACTTGTTGCAGGCGGCAATAGATTGAAGTTCAGGTGGTAACGTCATAGGAGGGTTTGTGAGCCTGTCAACAGTAGCAAATAAAGCTCGAGCATTGTTAAAGGTTTTGTTTATGACATCTGCAAAGAAAGCCTCTCTGGCATGTTTTAGTGTTGTGTGATAGTTACGTAGTCTGTCTTTATAGATGTCATAATAAATGTGCAGTTGAGTTTTGCGCCATTTCCGTTTGGCCCTACGGCAGAGTTGTCTTGCAGATTGAACTACTTGTGCATTTCTCTATGGAGATTTCTTCCTACCAGACACAACTTTCACTTTAATGGGGGCAATGTAATCAATGATATCTGAAAGTTTGCACTGAAAATCATTTACCAACTTATCTATGACACTATAACTTAGAGTGAGGAAGAAGATTAGATTTGATTAAATGTTTTTGCTGTGTTTTCTGTGATAGAACGTTTTGCTTTTTGTCCAAGTGTGTTAACGGATAAAGAACTGTTAAAGATAACAGCGAAGTGGTCCGACAGAGTGACATCAGTTACAGAAACATTGGAAATATTCACACCATCCGATGCGTCACAAGTGTGTTTCTAATGATATTATTACTTGAATGGTGAATACACAAAGGGAACATTTGGTGCCTTCAGCACCATCCTCTGGTATTCATAGAACTGTATTTACATGTATAACTTTCATCTCTAAAATGAAAATGCCATTCATTTGTGTATGTCAACCTAACTGTAAAACTGTAACATATACATGTTCCTCACAATTTTGTTCACTTTAGAATATACAGAGATCTCCAACTCACCCCTGGACACCCCCATGTTGGGTCCCATCTTAAGGCGTGGATGGATGTGGATAACTGTACTCCACACAATGTCGCATGCAAAATGCCCAGGGATAAATTGCATGGTGGCTGCCAAGTAATCTCTGGCCTGGTAGCTCTCCTCTGTGTTGTAGTCTGAGTGGTTTGAACAAAATATACACAAAATACATATACTTTAGTTTTCATATGACTGCAAGGGGATTTACATAAGTTTGTCAAGTCAGAGAAACATCCCAACCATCATATTTTAAATGAGCCACAAATGAAACTGTAAGGGCTGAAAAAACAAATGTTATCTACCAACTCACCATCAGTGGTGTTCTGCCTTTGCCTGAAGAGAGAGTCATTCTTCCAGATATCCTCCTCACTTTCTGCCACCAACAGTGTGTTACATACATGGCTATCATGCAGGTCCTGGAGCAGCATGCGCTTAAACATACCAAAAACAATAAAAGTAGGATTCTATTAAACCAATCTGCTTAAAGCATTCAAGGAATTTTCATAACTGAATGACAACTTCCAGGCGTGTTTTTCTGGACTGTTATCTGCTACTCTGTGCATACTCAGGATGGTGGAATTTGATCAAAAAGATAAAATGACATGCAACAAATCCTAATCCAAAATAGTGTAAAGATGTAACAACTAAAGCCACCTGATTTACAATCCTGCAAACTTCACCAATCCTCCGGACCACAGTTTGATGCATTTCTAAGAATTCAGGAAGCTCGTGTTCGACTTTCCTTTCTAGCTGTTCCACATCAATGTCTTTTTCTTCACTCAAGGATCTGGGAAAAAAAAATCTAATTAATTCAAAGAAAGTCATAGCTTCAAATATCTATAGCAAACTGTCCAATATCCCAAATAAAAAGCAACATTTTGTTTTCTCCACAACAAAGATATATGCTTAAATTCCATTACGAACATAGACAATGACAGAGAAACACCATCTTTAGAAGAGGAAAATATGAATCACATTTTGTTGACTGAAGTAAAAAACATTTAAAAAGCCCTCACATTTTTCCAATTTTCCTCTTAGAGAACCACCAGCAGTGATTCCCCCAGTGGATACACATGCTCCATTTGTTTATTTACTTTGAATAGTTTTATGATAACAGTGATAGCAGTGCATTTATTGGATAAATAAGCAATCCCAACCAGCAAATCAAAACATTGCACTACGCATGAGGATTTAGGAAGACATGAGAAAACTTACAATAAATACCTGAATTTTGTACCTTCAGAACATTTAGCTAAGCATACAAATACTTGTCATAGTCCACTTGATGCAATATGCATTTATTTTACTTTTAAGTGTGACCAAAGTTGGTTCTTAGATCAATTGGCTAATTATTTCATTAGGATTTAACTGGCATACCCAGAATAACAAATTATTTTAATTGCATTTTTTGAGTTTTTCTGTTTTTAAGGCTACAGTTGGTTTCAATACCGGTGACAAAGTATAATATAATGTATAATATAATGTCTTCCAATAACAAATAGTGACCTAGTCATATTTTCATATGTGCTGACAACTTTTGACATGTTTTAACATAAAAACACGGTTTTGCCTCTGGTGGACTCCCCTAGCGCCGCCACCACTGGGATTAGCTAGTTTTCTGGGGCAAACCTGGTATCAGGATCTGAGATCAGGTAACTAAATGAAAAAATGTACACAAAGAAGCTACAGATAATGATTGACAGTTATTCTGACCTGGCATGAGAGTACACCTTCACTCTGTCCTGATGGATGTTAACAATGAGCCAGAAGTCTGGCATTGACGGTGACTGACCCTCCTGATCATCAGGGACAGGACTCTCAGACTCAGAGTCACTGCTGCCACCATCATAACCTTCATTAGAACACAAAAACAAAACAGTGACATTGATTCCATTTCAAACAGAATCCCTTAAATACATACAATAACCGTGGGCATCTTCTGAGGATGATGAAATTGAAAGACTTTCTGGCCTTGGAACTGAGTTTTCTGGTTAACTTTGGTTTTCTTTGCTCTTTCAACATTGTGTCCTGCAGTGGTGGGAAGTAACGAAGTACAGGTACTTCGTTACTGTACTTAAGTACAATTTTTGTGTATCTGTACTTTACTTAAGTAGATTTAATAATGGGGACTTTCTACTTTTACTCCACTACATTTTACAGTAAGTATCTGTACTTTCTACTTCACTACATTTCTACAAAACTGTCGCGTTACTCGTTACATCCAAGTCGCGTTGCGCTTTTTTTCCGTTAAAATGTGAAGTTCAGGGATTTAAGGTGGCGCCGTAAAATCCGAGCAATAACGTGACTTAGTGTCTGTTGTCACCCATCGCCTCCACCTTTACTCGCATGCGGAGCTCCAGACATGCGCAGTGGTTTCCTCTGAGCGGGAGAAGATGTCTGTCTAATCGTCAGTAATATAATAGCGCTGCATAAATTGATATGGCGACATGTAAAATCAGCAGCGCTTCGCTTTCACAGACGGTGGGACTTGGTCCAACTTTTAGCGTCACTTGGAAGGAAAGCTTAAAGAAAAGTAAGATCTGTGGACGTGATGCTAGCAAAGCTAGCTGTACAGAGACACATGTTGCATCTGATGAAAAAAAGTTGTCACTCATGCGCTGAATTACTGTGTGGAGGTGTTGACTGAGGTGTCGCAAATATGGGACAACGCTGTGACCAAAGTGCAATATAGTACTATGACATTCAGGAACGATCCAATACTTCTGGACGGATCTTTCACTAAGGTTGATAGGACTGAAGCCTCACTGAAAGCCGTTCTGTGTCCTTGTAATGCTCTGCGTACGCTGCAGTAGCTATTATTTTATTTCATTATATATATATATATATATATATATATATATATATATATATATATATATATATAAATAATTGGCGAATAAATAAATCATGAACATAAGAACACAGAGCATGCTCATTGCCCTTTGTTTTCGTCACATGTCATGGTGGCAGACTGCAGGAGGGAGGGTGAGAACAGTCACCTCTTTCTGCTTGGTTACTTCTTGTGTGTTGCGCCTTGGACAGTGTTCATAGTTGAGCGTTGTTTACCATTAATTGCTATGTTTAATGGTGCAAACAGTTGTGGTTTCTGACATTGGCAATATGGGCAACCGCCCAGGGTGTTTTTTTTAGGGATGGCAGGAGACCTCTGTGGATTGTGGCACAGAGATGAAAGCAAAACAGAATGAAGAAGAGTTTGAATTGATACTAGTTACATTTATTTCAGCTCTAAGTATTTAATATCTGGGTACTTTTATGGAAATGTGGATCTATCAGATCAATTTGAGAAGCAATTTTGATACGTAAAACTTATTGTTATTGTGTCATGTAGCATGAGGTGCTGGTCTTGGTCTTGGGTTCGGTGGTCTAGACTACAACTCTGCTACGTGGCTCCTTGGTTCCATGTCCTCCCCTTCCCACCCTTTCTGTTGGATTTCTTTAAAAATATAAGCCACTAGTGGCAAAAAAAAGGTGAAATTTTTGCCACTCAATTTCCATCCCTGACATTATGATGCATAGAATCACATATCTAAGTCTAAACTATGTTACAGAGTAAACACAATAAAAACATGTTTTATCTGTGGCATTGTTCATTAAAATGTCACATTTCTAATGTATTAAAATTAAATACAATCGGTATACTTAATGATATTAGCGATTAGGTAATCCATTCAGCAAGTACTTTTACTTTTAATACTTAAGTATTTTTAAAAGCCAGTACTTTTTGACTTTTACTTTAGTAAAATGTTAATGTGGTAGTTTTACTTTTACTTGAGTACATTTTTGTCCATGTATTTGTACTATTACTTAAGTAAATTTTTTGAGTACTTTCTCCACCACTGGTGTCCTGAGAGTGCTTGAACACTTATGATGCTGTTTACACCAGGAATCAAATCCTCACATGCTATTCCTTTTCCCGCTAATGTACAGTATTATAAATAAAAAGCCTCTCTTAACAATCAAAGGTTGCAGAGCAGCTTTTGGGAAAACTTTGAAAGCAGTTGTATCTGAATTTTAGAACCCAGTGTTCAAAAGGCCACATCTTCATTCCTTTTTTCATTTCCATGTGTTTGACAGCATTGGAAATCTTGGGATCCATGCTTTTAGAATTTTCAAATAACTCAAAACACCGCTGAGAAAACTGTTTCTACTTTTGCTGTGGTCAGACAAAAATATGATATTAAAATGAGTTTGATGTTATGAGACGTTTAAGATCAACAGAGAAGCAAACAAGAAATCTGTAGTGCGCCCTTGGGTATATGATGTATTTTTATGTGGGCTGTACTTGTTTCTTTTAGAAGCAAGCGTAAACAAAAAAAAAAAAGATTGTTATTTGGAGCCATAATATTGACTTGCCATCAATAAATAGTTAAAATAAATAGTTAAAAATATAAAACAATCAGTTAGCCATCAGCAACACACTAAATCCAAAACTCAAATAATATTGTATCAAGCAGAACTCAGCTGCGGTAGGAGCATACCCTGCATGTCTGAGTCCAGACTGCCCTGGCTGGAGACAACACTCTGGACACGACTTGGCTTTAGTCTGCTGCAACCTGAGAACAAGATTTGATCCATTTTACTTTTCTGTCAATGTCAAAGGGAAGAGCTTGATAGATGGCTATTTATGCCAAACTCTGAAATAAAACAGACAATTTTCAGCTTGACCAGACAGTCAAAATTCAAAAGCTCCATATTTTCCATCCATCCATTTTCTTCCGCTTATCCGGGGTCGGGTCGTGTGGGCAGCAGCTTCAGAAGGGAGGCCCAGACTTCCCTCTCCCCAGCCACTTCTTCCAGCTCCTCCAGAGGGATCCCAAGGCGTTCCCAGGCCAGCCGAGAGACATAGTCCCTCCAGGGTGTCCTGGGTCTTCCCCGAGGCCTCCTCCCGGTGGGACGTGCCCGGAACACCTCACCAGGGAGGCGTCCAGGAGGCATCCTGACCAGATGCCCGAACCACCTCAACTGGCTCCTCTCGATGTGGAGGAGCAGCGGCTCTACTCTGAGTCCCTCCTGGATGACCGAGCTTCTCACCCTATCTCTAAGGGAGAGCCCAGCCACCCTGCGGAGGAAACCCATTTCGGCCGCTTGTACCCGTGATCTCGTTCTTTCGGTCATGACCCAAAGCTCATGACCATAGATGAGGGTGGGAACGTAGATCGACCGGTAAATCGAGAGCTTCGCTTTTTGGCTCAGCTCTCTTCACCACGACGGACCGGTACAGCGCTCGCTTCACGGCAGACGCTGCCCCAATCCGCCTGTCGATCTCCAGCTCCCTTCTTCCCTCATTCGTGAACAAGATCCCCAGATACTTAAACTCCTCCACTTGAGGCAGGACGACCCCCCTGACCCGGAGAAGGCACTCTACCCTTTTCCGGCTCAAGACCATGGCCTCGGATTTGGAGGCACTGAGCCTCATCCCGGCCGCTTCACACTCGGCTGCGAACCGCTCCAGTGAGAACTGCAGATCACGATCTGATGAAGCCAACAGGACCACATCATCTATAAAAAGCAGAGATGCGATCCTAAGGCCATCAAAACGGATCCCCTCAACACCTCGGCTGCGCCTAGAAATTCTGTCCATGAAAGTAATGAACAGAATCGGTGACAAAGGGCAGCCTTGGCGGAGTCCAACTCTCACCGGAAACGAGCCCGACTTACTGCCGGCAATGCGGACCAGACTCTGACCAGTCATACAGGGATCTGACAGCCCCATATTTTCAAATCAGTAAACGTACTGTACCTGAGTTCCAACAGATCAAGTTTATTTAAGCTCTTTGGTTTAGAAGTTGATACTAAGGAAAGTTGACTTAAAAACTTTTCCACACAATGTAGACTATTTTTGTTTTGGTGCTGTTAGCAGCAGGTGGAGTGCTGCTAACAGCACCACCACTCTGTCATGTTTGTTTTGGGATTTCAATCTTAGTATTTCTCGTAGCACGTTTCTGGGTGATCTGTTTGAAGTGGGAGAGCAGAAATGCATAGACAAGGGTAAGAGAAAAACAAGGTTCAATGTTCCAACTTTCATGGCTGAATTTTAAGAGGTTCTTGATGTTATTTAAAAGCTGTTAAAAAAAAAGCAAAACGTGTGAAATGTGTCAGTCAGACTCACTATGAGACAGAGAGGCTGACGGAGCAGAATCAGACAGGCTGACACTGGAGGCTGTTTTTGGAGGAGAACTGGACTCAGGATTGCAGGAATCGGGCTGGGGAGGACTAGGCTGACTCTGGTCCCTCACTGTACTAGAAATATCTTCAGAGTCTAACTTCTTGGCTTGGACCGTTTCTCCGGCTTCGGCTGCAGTTGTGTCCCCATAAGCATCTGTGTGAAGATTGAAGGTCTTCCTGTCTTCACTCTGGAGATGGATGGAGATAGTGAAATATTTGTCTTTATCACATAAATGTATTTAATCCAAGTCTCCAGGTCTGAAGTTTTACAAACAAATTGTTGAACATAAGATTCTTCTTCTCATATATAAAGCTCTAAATAATTAAGACCAACTGTTGTTACTGGTGGTTCTTCGAGATGCTACAAGTTATTAGTAAATTCTTGTATGGAAGAGTGAGTTTTTTCAGAAAATAAATTAACTAGACTTTTATAAAACTGGACTGCAATCTGCTGGGTTCCCTTAGATCAGTAGCTCTCAATTAGTGGGTATTGTAAAACCAATACCAACGATAACTTTACAAACCCTCAATATTACGAAAAACTTCACCAGTAAACAGATGAAGCATATTTACTGTGAATGCAAAATGTTAAGCACTTTTTATCTCCTCTGAAAAGCTGGAATATAAATATTGTTTCAAATTTTGCACAAAATTTTTGTTCAAAAACTACACATATTGAAAAACAAGCTGAAGCAGTTGACAAATAATTTTTTACAAATTTTAAAAAGTTTTACTGTTAGTAAAAAAATATATATCCCAGTTGATCATGTGCACTTTTTTTCTGTTGAGAATCCTGCAGACTGAGCAGTCTTGACTAAATGTTACTGACTGTAAATTAAACTTGGAAACTGTTTTGAGACTAAAAACAATGACATGAACAACTACCACTTATTTCAGCTGTTTTGATATTTTTGTCATTGAATTTGGAGTCAGCGGTCAGTATAGATAAGTTATTAAATATCACATTCGGAATAGTGTTTCACTTTGGGCAGAGGGTGAAAACATTTGTTGTTTCTAATGGGGCTCGAGAGAAAGTCATTAAGAACCACCGCCTTACACAGAAATGTTTTACTGTATTTTGACTAATTAATTGAGCATGCTGTACAGTCCAATAACTAGAATCATTTGGAATGCATGTGTGATTGAATCAATATGATTTTTTTGAAAAATGCGTTGAGATGACATTTGTTGTAAATTGGTCGTCATATAAATAAACTGAATTGAAATGACTGATCTTCCACATAACCCTGATCCACAGATGGGTAAGCATCTTGAAGTTAACAGAACTGCTATTAAACGATATGAAGTAAATATTTCATATCAAGTCAGAATAAATAATTACATGACACCATTTTGACTAAACATCTGATTGTGAGTCTTTCGATAATATTTTCTGCATTATTTTTTAAAAATGCTTTTATCTTTACTTTTATCTATTTATTAATTTCTTTTATTCCTCTTTCTAGTGATGTAAAAGTGGCGAGTGACTGAGGGTCATTGCGCGCACAGAAAAACCCTGTAAATTTTAGACTCTAAGGTAAAAAATGGTGCACAAAAATCCATGTAGGACGGCGAAGTCCTAGCGCAAAAATTCACGTGACAGGTGGACGGAGCCTGGTGCTGCAAGGTGGGAGACATTCCTGTTAGGCCACGGTGCCTGGATAATACCTGGATAATACCTGGATAATACCTGGATAATACCTGGATAATACCTGGATAATACCTGGATAATACCTGGATAAAACCCGTGTTAAACGGACGGCGGAGTCCGGTGACGACAGGCGCTTAAATTCCGTAACAAAAGTATGTTTTAATCTTTTTTTTATTTTTTCCAAAATCTCTTTCTTACTGTTTATTCAATGTCACATGCTGCTTTTATTTTTTCTTTAATTATGTAAAGCACCTTGAAATGCCTTGCTGCTGAAATGTGCTATACAAATAAGATTTGATTGATTTGATTGATTGAATATGGGATAGATTTCAACTGTCTGAAAACTTCCATGACTCATAAAACTAAAAGCCTAAAAATTTAAAACCTGACCCCAACCTTAAGAAAGTGGATTTTAAGCATCATATTAAAGACTTTGTTTTTCAATCTAATTTAATTGTTTACGCAAAAGATATATATATATATATATATATATATATATATATATATATATATATATATATACATATATATATATATATATACAACGGTTTGTCAAACAGTGATGAGAATTCCTTAATGAAAAGAAATGAAGTATCTGACCTCTTTGTTGTTTCCAGACTCCAGTTCACTCTCCAACATCATAGGTTCTATGTGAGCTCTATGGTTGTCTTGTGGTGAGGTTGTGGTTGTCTCAGATAACCTCTTTGTGGCCTGGATCCTCTGTGGGTGATTTCTACTCAGGGACATGTAGTAGAAGTTGTCCTGCACTACATTCAAAATGTAGCCAGAGAATGACAATCTGCAGAACTCCTGCACAATCAGAGAACATCCCATCAGACATTATCTTTCTGTACGCATTCATTTCCCACTGCAAGGTCCAGCAGAAAAACAATGTTAATTCTTCATGAAAGAAAATGTATATTCACTTCTGCTATGACATACTACAACTGTACTGAAATAGTTCGTTCTTGTATTGAAGAAAAATTGGACTATTCTTTAACAAAAAGAGAATAACGTACCACTATAAGTAGAACTTACATCAATCTGTGCTTTGGCGGGATGTTGAATTGTTAATTAATTAATTTACATGGCTAAAGTGAGGGTCTTACGTTTGATATTATTACCAACCATGGAAGCCTACTGTTTGATTGCTTGTATAATTTACAAGCTGTCCTTTGCAATACTATTTATTACAAGATACAAGAAACTCATTGAGGACAAATATCTGCACAAGAAATATTAACCAATATGAGCAGATGGCTTTTTCAAGAAAACAAGGACGTGTAACACCAATCGCATTATTTATCTATTATGTATGTTTTCAGTGTGGAAAAAGAGGTGTGTGTATGTGTGTATGCGTGTGTGTGTGTGTGTGTGTGTGTGTGTGTGTGTGTGTGTGTGTGTGTGTGTGTGTGAAAAGGTCTCGCACACAAAACAGAAGAAACAAACAGAAGTTGCTTCTTATATTTCTGGTAAAGCATTGAAGAATTGCTTTTATTCATTCTGTTGCTGAATAGAAACTATGGCCAAAAGCAGCACCTGTGGCTTTTTCACATGCAGAGCATATGGCTATTAAGACTGACATTGAAAAACACAGAAAGCACTAGGAGAGGCTAACAGGAGCATTTTCAGAAATATTAATCCTATTAACTAAGATTCTTTGTATGGTCTTGCCTCTTTGAATTTTTCCAGTGACTGCTCAGGTCCGAAGACAAACTGAAGCGGAACATCTTCACAGTGGCAGTGCGGTCGTCCGCTGGAGCGTAAAACATGCTCTGCGACTTTCAGCAGTGTGGCTGAGTTGATGACCCGAGAGTGACACAGAGCAGAAACAATCTCATCCTCCAGCAGCCAGCGGATCTGAAACACATGGGGAACAGAAAAATGCTGTACTCTATATATACATGTACTCTGTACAGAGGACATAGGAAAAGATTCATGCCTGGACACATTCATGGAACTAACATTCAAAATAACAAAATAAACAATTGAATAAACAACTATGTTCTTCCACAGCATTTAATGTTTGTTTTAACAGAGCTCACCTCATCAAGTGTGGCCAGAATTGCTAATTTGTGAGGAAGAGGACATTTGGATAAGGGATCGCCAGAGACCCTAAGTGGAAAAAAAAAAAAAAAATATATATATATATATATATATATATATATATATATATCAGATACATAGAAGAGATTCTGAATAAGTCAGAATTATATAGAAGCAATGTTATATTGTGTCACAAAAAAAAAAAGAACCTTTCATCATCAGTTCCCCTGAGATTGTCGAACACCATCATCAACTCCTCATCAGAGCGATAGGAAGAAGGCTGTCCTGGTGAACGATTCAGGGAAACACTGCTCTCTGAGGTGTACCTGAATTCATTATTATTGAAAATGAGTTACAGAAACATTTAATCACCCTTTGGGATAGATAAATAATTCTTGAATTGAGTTTAACTGAATACAGAAAATGTTGGGGGAACAGTCCATTTCCTCTTTCAAATCCTTCTGAACAAACATATTTTTATGTTGAAGTCATAGTGATTGTTTCTTATATATATATATATATATATATATATATATATATATATATATATATACACACACACACACACACAATAGAAAGAAAGTAGCTCTAAAAAAATATGACAGCTTTCATGGGTAATAAATGTTTCCTAGCTCTTGAAAAATCCAGGCTTTGCTCTCTTCCACTGACCTGTTATGATGGTAATCAGCCATAAATTCAATTTCCAGGGGCAGAGTCAGCACAAACACATCCAGAGTTACTGAAAGCTCAGTCAGATCAACAGACTGTAATGTCTCCACGTTATCCAGACAGGAGATCATTTCACCTGAAAGCACAGCATTCAAGTTGAGAAGTGTAAGAAAAGCAGCAACATTTTAAACTTCCCAGCTGAGTACTATCATCTTAAAAAACTGAAATACCGACAGTCAGGTCTGGGTTAAATATACTGAACAAAAATATAAATGCCCCATGTCAAATATTGTTGCCATGTGTAGTTAACTGTAAATGAGCATTTGCTGACATTTTATTGTACAAAAGTAATATTTCTCTTGATTTGTGTATAATTTTTAACCCAACTTGCTGTCAGTGACCATTACTCAGTGAGTTCTACTCGGAGCATGGTGGGGCATGTCCAGTGGATGATCAAACAAAATGAGCAACAGCTGGACAATCATTGGACTGTGGAGAATAAAAGGAGATCCCAAAATGTCACATTTTGCCACAAGTTATAATGCCTCAGATGTTTGTGCATCTGAGGCACAAACATCAGCTCCCATGCCAATGGGAGCGTGCCATTGGCATGTTGGTTGCAGGGATTTCCACCAGAGCAGTAGCCGCACGGCTCAATGTCCCAACAGACTGGCACTACTACAAATCAACCTCATCCTTGTCAGCCATGTGTGACCACTCCAGCACAAGATCACCACATCCGGCTCGTCCATCTGCGGGATCGGCTAAGGCCAGTGACACACGCAGCTGATGACACTATCGGTCTGCACAACAGACGCATCCCACCTCAGACTGTCTGTAACCGCCTACGAGAAGCCAACTTGGTCAAAAATCTAATTCCTCCACCTGACCCCTATCGTGTTCAAAGGACTGTCAATCCGCTACAAATGGCCACACCACGATGTTATCAAAGTCGATATGAAGATCAATAATTACTGAAAATATTTTTAGTTTCTCTATATATTGCGTAACCCAAATGTTCATAAAACTCTTATATTTGACATGGGCTGTTTATATTGTTATTCCGTTTATAAAAAAACTATGACTCTAAAAGCTTCAACCACATAATGTCCTGGTAGAAAAAAAAGTAAATAGTCTAAAACAATAGACTTATATTTCAACAGACTTAACAACAGACAATAAAAGTTTTTTCTTTCCTGTGATAAAAACCCCCAACCTTGACAGTACTAAAATTAGAAGCTGAGTGTGTTGTAAATATAAGTTCACCCTATATTCAATGAACATGCAATACTGCTCTTATTGAGGTGGACAACATTTTTTATTTAATTTTGCTAAAGTTAATAACTGTAATATGTTCGTGTCTTGTTACATATTCACCTAATAAGAAATAATTCTAATAGTAATAATGCAAAAAAGTTGGTGTATTCTCTTACTCTCATTTTTGTCTTTTAAAAACTTAAGTCTAATCACTCATTTCCCATATCAATAGACTGTGATAGCAGATCTATGCTCACCAAGGCATGTGGGAAGAGTCTGAATAGGCATAGAACCATGGCTGCTGTTCATGTTGACAGAACAAGTGAAGTGAAGAAACAGTGGTGGCATGTCCAGCTGCGGCCCCTCGGCCTCTAGGAGAGACTCTCCATCCAGGATGCTGAAGGAGTCTTGGTCCTGGTTGACAGTATTGGAGTCGGATTGGGAGCATTCTTCACCCTCTTCCTGTGAGCTGGTGCCTACATGGTCCTCATACTCAACCACCAGGTCTGTGTCACTCTCCATCAGACAACAACCCGACACATTCTCTGGAGCAAAAGAATATTCAGATAGTACTCTGGAAAAGTAACAGTTTCTTCCACAGCATTTGATGTTCCTTGATCAATGTTTAAGATCAAGAAAGAAATGTTAGCATTAGATGAAGATGACCAGAGTAAATACAAAATGAAGTTTTGAAAACCAACCTGAATCCCTGTTAAATCATGAATGAACATATGCTTATGAAGGTAGAGTTTAATTTGACAAATCATGTCAACGTCTAATTACTGCCATCCCCATGGAATCAAGAACAGCTAAATAGAACCTGCCTGTCTGCATGAAAAAGGCTCAAATATTTTTAAAAGCAACAATGAAATGTCCTAACATGAAGGCATTTTAAAAAACTCAAGCAGAACAAAAATGGGATTCAATTGCAAAACCACTACTAATCCAAAAGATCCCAAAGGCAAACTAAAAAAACACTGATGATTTCCTAATCTTTAGGGAGGTATTTTATGCAGTGAATAGATCACAAAGGAAGTTTTAAGAAGGTGTCTGTCCTGTTACATCTGGTAGCAAAGTAGTATTTTACTATGAGAATATATCTCACCAACAGTCAAGCATGGTGGTTGAAGTGTGATGATCTGGGACTGCTTTGCTGCTTTTTAAACTAAACACATCGCCATAATTCCTTGAACTGTGCTTCAGCCCAGGACATTTCATTTGCAATCAGCTAAATCAGGTGTGTATTAAAACAGGGAAACTACTAACGCATGCAGGGCAGTTGTTGTTCCTTCAGGACCAGGGTTAGAAAGAACTGTCCTAAGGAATGCTCACCATCTTCACTTGTAGGCTCTGTCTCTGAAACTAGCTCTTCATTAAGTCTTCTTTCAGTCTCATCATCCTCAGACTCCACCTGGGTATAGAATTCACAATGAAAATGGTCAACTTCTTGGATCCAGTGGAGTCTCAATTGGATTTGTTTATTTTATTTCAAATAAAACTGCTAATAAATATTGGTTTTACTCATCTACCTAAACTCTATTCATAATATCTAACACAGTTGAAACCAGATATTTGTGATGGCCTGACATCAGGCCTGTGATGACCAACTGAAAGTGGCTTCAGTTGTCCTTTAGCCAGTTTAGAAGGAGATTGACTGTATGCTTAGGGTTATGGTCCATTTGGAAGACCAATCTGTAGCCAATGGTGCTGTGACTCCCATACTTCACAGTAAGGATGGTAACAACCATCCCTGTTTTTCCTCCAAATGTATCAATTGTCATTATGGCCAAACGGTTCAACTATAGTTTCATCAGAGCACAGGACATGTTTGTTCCTGTGTGCATTTGCAAACTGCAATTTGGTTTTTTATGTTTCTTTTGAAGAAAATATTTTTTCCTCACCCATGTCTGAACAGGACTGTTTCACTGAGTAACTACACTGCCTTACCAGCTTCAGCTAACATCTACACTCGGCTTCTGGCTTTTGTTATGGGCTCAATCTACACAGATTGGACTGAGAGGTATGACGGTTGGAAATTCCCATCATATCTAAAATTGTTTGAACATATGAATGCAGGACCTTCAGGCATTGGTAAATTGTTCCCAAGGATGAACCAGACTTAAGCAGCTGCACAATTCTCTTCCTGATATCTTGGTTCATTTCTTTTCGTGTCAAAGAAGAAAGTAGTGGACTTTAGTGTTGCTTTAAAATACAGGCCTGACTACAATTAATTCAAATGTGCCAGTTAACCTATCAGAAGATCGTGGAAGGAAACTGGAAAGGTTTGATCCAAGTCATATATTTTAAGACGGTTATCCCTGATATTGACCAAATGTATATAAACTTTTGAATCCAAAGAAATAATACAAATAAATCTCTAAAAACGGCTCTCGCCAAGATATCTGGTATTTAGCTAATATAATTTTAAAATCATTAATAAAATAATAACTTTAGTCATTCTAATTAAGCTAAAGCAAAACTCATTTGGTCTGATTTAACTTCAGGCAGTAAGAAAAAAATATGGACGCATCATTTTATTAGATGTATGTAAATATCTGGTTTCAACAGTATGTTTAGTTTCTTGTTTCACTGTTTACAAGACTACATTTTTCAATGATGACATGAAAAAGAAAACTTACCTCTTTCTTGGATGATGGAGGAAAATAGAAGTAGTAGTATGGGTTTGATGGTACACTTTTAAAATACTGCGACAGGATCATCAGGAACTTGTCCTGTTAAAAAGATTATCTTTAAATCTGGATGACATTTGATTCTTCCTTACACATTGCAAAACTTAAGGTACAGTACAGTGTCTGTAAAAGTACACCACCATTTCTACTGCTTTTACAAATCAGTCATAATTAACAAAATTAGACTATTTGACAAAGAAACCCCTACAATTTCAAAGTGAAAACTGATTTCTTCAAAATTATGACAATTTAAAATTTGAAATTTAATTTTGAATAAGTGAGACACTCAGGTGATGTCCATCCCAGACATGGTGAGACTATAGCACTAGCTCTGCTGGCTGGGCCTCTGTTGATTAAGGTCAGTCACATTAAATGGGCTGAATATTTATGCACTCTCTTGTTTTATCTCGCATATTTTTGATTTAATTATGTTTTTTCCCCAAAATTGCTTGGTTGACATAAAGCTTTTGACTTGGAGGTATCTAAAGAATTCATTTTTATTTAGGTGAAATTTATTTTGAAATTCTTGGAAGCTCATTGGAACTGAGTCAAGTAGATAAAGATCTTAATTATGACAAATGACTCGTTTTATCAGCTAACATAACTCATAAGAGCGTCATCCTGAAGATCCCTCAGCAGCAGGAAAACCCAGAAAAAAACAAAACAAGAAAATGTTCTGTGCTCCTCATCAGAGATGATACTGCATTGTAACTAGTGCTGTCAATCAATTCAAAGATTTTATCAAATGAATCCCTCTCTGACGCTGTACCTAGCTTTCTAAGCTTGAAATATAAATATTTATGCAGTTGTACAAGCCCCTCCTGCTGCACTCCAACTAATTAAAATGCAAGCAATTGTTTGATTTCTTTTTTTCTTTTCTAGCATAAAGCAGGTAATGTAGACGGACAGTACTCAGTGGCAACTGTAGGAAACTTACTCCATTACACATGCATACAATTAGTAGTAAAATTGTTCAGGATACAACTGACAGGATATGTTTTACTTTCTAGTTCTTGTGAGCCCCATCCCTTTCTGATGGGTGGCTACATGGGCAGTTGCTCATATAGCTCATATGAAAAACCGCCACTGTAAGAACATTTAAAAAAAACATTTTCTTGTCTCAAATCAAAAATGTCTGAAGATTCTCAGTTTTCCAGGCTTATTCATTGTCAAATGAATATTACACTCATTTTGTTTTAAACGCTAATTGAGAAATGTCGCTCTTCACTCATTCCCTACAGAACTTGTGTGATGAGGCAACAGCCACTTGTCCTCCTGTAGCCGAGCGACCGGCATCATTTGTGCATGTGAAATTTCAAGCCGGTACAGAGAGATGTACACCAGTGGGCTACAGACGCAACACAAGAATGTTGAAAGTTGTGTTGCTGTCATTCTCTGTCACTCAGCAGTCCATGTGTGTCGAGTTCATAACACGGTGCTGTGACCTAGGCAACGGTCAGCTGGAGAGAGCTTTTTGGTCAACCTGGGTAGTTTGTGTAGTCTGCATTATGTGATATTACCGGGTTTTATCAGGGGTTGTCATGTTAACACTGACAGCCCCTAATTGTAACTTGACAAATCAAATGCTTGTGACAGCCGTCAGAAGCCTTAAATCAGCAGAACAGCAAATTTGCAACTTCTTCAAGAACATGTGCTTGTGGCAATGAGCAGTTATTATTACGCTTTCAAATATCCCTGGCTGTGATGTACAGCAGCAAATGAGTAAATTTGCAGTGATGTTTTTCACTTGTACCTGTACGAACGGACAATGAGCAAATCAACACTGGCTTTGACTAACAGAGCTGTGATGATCCCAAATCTGCCAACAAACTGTCATTTGTTGGCAGATTTTTCCAACAAATGGCAGTTGGAACAATCAGGATTATATAGATTTGGTTGTTGCTATTCCATTCGAGCTCTTTGTACAGGCTTAAGATAATCCAAAATACTAGCAAGTCTGGGCTGATTCCACAGAGCTGTTACAGAAAAGAATGGACATTTTTTAAAAATCTGATAGTACCATCAGAACCACAAAATCACAGCTATAGTGTAGAAAATAAGTTTTCCCACCTTCAAAGAATGGAGAGGTTTTTAATTTTCATCATAGGTACACTTCAACTATATATAACTATAAGAAAAAAACTACTTTAAAAAAAATCAGAAAAGTACATTGTATGACATTTAAATGATTCATTTGCATTTCATTGAATTAAATAATTGTTTTATTATTTAATTCAATGATTAAAGAAGCTAGAATTCTGCCTATCAAAGATCTGTTAGTTTATCTTATGAAAGCCTTTATATTCTCCATTCATTACCTGGATTACTTGCACTTACTTTGAACTCATTACTCCAGGGGTGTCCAAAGTCGATCCTGGAGGGCCGGCATCCTGCATGTTTTATTCTCTCCCTAGTGGCAGCAACAACCTCCTCAGCAAGTCAATGTTCTCCTCAGGCCTCTAAGGAGCCATCATTTGACCCAGGTGCACTAAACCAGGGAGAGAACTAAAACATGCAGGGTGCCGGCCCTCCAGGACCCACTTTGGACACCCCTGCATTACTTCAACCATTCCACCAAGGGCAAGACTAAAGAGCTGTCTAAAGACAGCAAAGACAGAACTGCAGGCCAAAGGTAGTGATGACCCAATGAAACACCAAGTAGCAAAGAGGCTTTCCAGCCTATTACTTTGCCCAAACGGTCCCTACTCTGATTTATTCATTGCTCTATAGTGACATCTGCTGTTGCACTGAAACTGTGACAGTCTTGTCACTTAAATAAATTATGCTTCAAAATATTAGAACAACAGTATGCAATGTCACAAGAAAGTTTTGTGAAACCCACTTAATATTAGGGTCTATTGGACCTACTCAATTATTTAGTTCTTAAAATGATTTGAGCCTAATTAATCCTACTAGTATGTAGGTTGTGGTTGAGCTTTCTTTTATGTCATGGGCTGATTTGACAACAGATTTAGATTTTGATTTAGTCTTTGGCATGTGGTGCTTGTGACTTTCTGAAAAACAAGAATTCTTCGAAATGATCTCTTTCTGGAACTTCTGCTTCTGATCCTGTCAGACAGGAGAGGTTCGTCTTTTGTTGGCTGCATTTTAGGCACTGCTAATCAAAAATATTCTTCTCATATGCTACTGTCTGCTGATGTGCCACCAAACTACCTAAAAACACACACGCGCGCGCGCGCACACACACACACACACACACGCACACACACACGCACACGAGTAACCACGGTTCATTTCACTTTTGTTTAGAAAACCGACATGCAAAACGAAGCAGTGACGAGTCTAATGTAATGTTAGTCATGTGGTTCTCAGCAAGACGACACAAGCATCAAAGTGGGGCTTCATCGGACATACTGTCCATTTTACTCGATTCACACTTTGAAGCCTGGCTGCAGATGTGCTGTCACTAGCTACAGGACAACTAGCAAACAGCTTTGTGAGACCAACTGTTGCCACAATTATAAGAAAAGGGAAGAAACACAAAATGATTCTCAAGCTCCTTCAGTCTGGGGCTCCAAGCAAGATCTCGTGAAGATTAACTTACGTGCTAAGAAACAACTTTAAAAGCTGTTGGTTGATGGGATGCCACAGTGACATAATAAAGCATGCAACCCATACATGGATCTAAAACACATTCCTGAAAAGTTAAAGCTCTAATAATTACAAAAGGCAGATCAACATGATGCAGATTAAAAATTACATTTCATGCAAGTTCATGAAGTAATGTAAGTAGTTCTGTAAAGACATAAATATAAATGCTCTTGGTAAAATAGTGTATTTTCATATGGTCTTTGTGACTGAACATCAAACATTAATAACAATATGTATCATAGCCTCTGCTTCAGAAGGTCATTCTGTTTAAACAGTAATTATAATGCTGTGTTGTCATTTTGATACATCAGACTTTTAACTTAATTTCTGAAAAACATTTTAACTTCCTGCCAAGCTTTTGTTTTCACCATTACCAGTTCATTTATATAAATTATAACTACATTTAAGCCTTGCTGAACTAACAATTCACAATCTCAAGGATGCTGTGTACTGTGGATTATTCACAATATAGAAGAGGAAATGGCTCTGTAAAATGAGATTAAACATAGTATCTGGAGATTTCAAGGATGACAAGTAAGGCTATCATTTTCTATTCAAAATAATAAGGTTTCAGTGAAAACATGTCAATAAGTTATCATTACCATACTTCTTTTTTGAATTTCTAATCATGACAGCTCTATGGAGGGATTTTACTCCAAATGTGTAATTACTTGCACTCAAAACTTCTGCTCTCTTTCAAATATTCTCTGTGCTCTCAAATCTTTGTGTTCATGCTCAGATTTTCTCCTCCCACGCAAAACTTCTCTCTGCACGGACTAACTCTCCACTCGCAAACCTCTCTGCAAGTTTTACTGCCAGAAGTTATGTCAGAAAAATCCCCCATATAGCTTTATTTCAGATGCACAAAAATAACTAAAACCCAAGGACATAAAATTTTTTTTAAAAAGTTCTGACTGAAAGAAAGTCTAATTAAAAAATATCAATCAGTTGTCTTAAATTTTAATATATACCTGAATGATTTTGTGCAAATCTGGGTATACTTCACAATCGGGTTGTGTTCGTAGCAGGGTCAGAGGGAATGCCGGTATTTTGGACTCATCCAGGATCCACTGAGAAGCCTTCCCTTTAGATTCAGCTTCACAACTATCCTCCATTTCAGGCCTACTGATGATAAAAGAGTATAGAAATCAATATTTTATTATAGTAGCATAACCTCGCATTGAATATAGCATTGAGTTAAGGAAAAATCCCATGTTAGGAAATCCTTCAAACCTAACCCTAACCCCAATTAAGCCTGCTTCTCTTATTTTCACCCACAGTTCCTATAAAAAAATGCAACAAAGGTATTTTTCTAGTTTGTTTGACTTATGTAGTATGTAGTAACTTTTGATTACCAAGTCCCAAAGTCTTGGATCCCTGGGGTGTATTTATGACATGGCAAAGAGGGCAGAAGAAAAGTTTATACATCTACTACGTTCAGTGACCAAAATGGTGAGGGACTTCATCTCCAAGACTCGCTGTAAAAAACATCAGCCAATAGAGAGTTTTAGGGTCCATGAGACACGATCTTACTTCAGTCAAATGAAATCCTCCAAGATGTCTTTTCTGTAAATTAGATAATAAATTGGTGGAAGAGCAACACATGGTCACTTTTAATTGAGGTGGAGACTTTATGACATTGTTGGCCTGCTTCTGTTCAAAGGTCCTGGGAACCTTGGAATAGTTTACAGCGTCATAAATGAACTCTTTTGAAATGTTGGGAGCTTTCAATACACAGTGTGATGAAGCAAGAGGTGGAAGAAGAGCCAAGGCACAGACAGCTGCCCCAATAAGGTGTTTTAAAAGGTTTGAGGATAAAAGAAACATACAAGTTGCTTGGACATAAAGGACATGGAGCAAAATGGAGCTCCATAAATGTCTTCGCTCTCAGACTGCAGGTTTACTGGTGGATCCTAGAAAATGTGAAAAAGTTTCTAGCGAAAAGTTTCTGGGCCTGTGTCAGCATAACTACAGAAATAGCTCGGGATCACCTAAGCCAGTCTAACTTAAAAAACTTTTCAAAAGAGAAGTTTTAAGTCTAGTCTTAAAAGTAGACAGGGTGTCTAACTCAGACTAAAACTGGAAGCTGATTGCACTGGAGAAGTGTCTGGTAACTTACAAATCTGGCTCTCATTCTAATGTTTGGAATTCTAGAAACCAGCAGTAAGCCTGCAGTCTGAGAGTCAAGTGCTCTGTTAGGAATATATCAGTCCTCCAGCAAAAAAAATTAAGTTTGCAAATTATGAGGTGTTTGTGTTAATCAGCCACTTTTGTTTTGGTTCTGTGCACTTATACAGACAGATCAACTTCAATCTAATTTTTCTTGTATTACTTTTGTAAATCTGAGCTAAATTAAACCTTTGAGTTTCTTATTAGATTGAACATAGCTGACAGTTTACAATCCACACACGCTAGTTTTTGTTCTTTTAATATGTAACAAGAAAGATAATGTTTAAAATGTTAGTGACGTCTCAAAAACATTTGTCATTTATTTTCTTTATAATTTCATACTGGTTGAACTCACCTGCATGTTTCTGCTCGCTCCTCCTGAACCTCTCCAACACAAAAGGTGGCAGGTCTTCTTAAAAGTTTTAGACCTCCTCCCAGTCTCTGGGCTTTGCCACTCTCCCTAAAAACCCGCATGTGACCACAGAGAGTTTTTAGGAAAGCTGTGACGTCGATCTCCTGCAGCGACTCTTCACAGTAATCCATTGCCATGAGGATGTCCTGGGAGCTTATGCTGTAGGATTGTTGCAGGCTACGGAACACACCTGAGACACAAAGGCATCAAGCTATGATGACGTGGTAGATGTCATGGGAATACACTCCAATTATATATAGTCTGCTATATATTTGGACAAATTTTTTGAGTATGACAAACTGCAGCAGCTATGTACACATGTAAGATTATTGCTTTATTATTCTGATTGTATTGCCTTTTTGTGCCATTCTGGATCTATCAATACCTAATGGAAATAGAAAAACTCCCACAGGCAGTACTTTGGAGATTTGCTTAATCGACCATAAGCACCAGACGTTATTTGATCAACTGAGAAGGTAATAAATAAATGTACGTTCCTCAGAATGTATTCAGGGTGAAAAGGTTCAGGAAAACAGTCTGGTGCCCAACCTAGAGCTGAGCAGCTAAGCATTTAAAGCAGGGATCCTCAAATCCAGGCCTCAAGAGTCGGTGTCGTGGAACTCTTAGATGCGTCTCTAGTTCAACAGACCTCAATTAAATATTTAGAAGGTAATTGCAACATCCCATGCCCGTCTATGTAGTGTGCACTCAGACAAAGTGAGCAAAGGCGTTTGAGTGTTCAGGTTAAAAGCGTTCAAAAATTTGAGAATTGGGACAGAACGCCCTTGTGTCATAACTTCGACATCCAAAATGGTGGGGCTGGTTTTTGTTTAGGCATTTGTGCTGCTAAAAAGTACAACTACAACAAAAAATGGATTTTAAATGTACAAAAAGATATTTCAGCTTTCCAAAGTCATTGCTGGAGATATTTGGCTGTTCATACGCATTTTGTTCTGACGTGTTGAATACATAGCAAAATTTGATGTATTCAAACATTTAGTACTTTACATTTGAAAAGTGATTTTTTTTTGTTTTTTTTGCTACAGACACAGTTTGTGAACATTGCCATATTTCCAAGATGGCAACTTTTTATTGTACGATGATGTCAAAAAATACACATTAAAATTTACCAACGTTCAATTTAACAGACTTAAATGAAATTCCGTCTGCAATTCAGCTAATTAAATATATGATTACATACTAACGTTTATGCAGCTAAAAGTTAGTTTGGTATAAAGTGGAGCTAATGTTCTAAAGATCAAGTTAAAGACAAGCATATGGCACACATAAAATAGAAAAAAAGGCCCATTGTGAAAAAGAAAGACTAATGGAACTAAAATGTGCTTCTTAAAAGAACCTTAGAAAGGTTTTATAGAACACGTGACAAGAAATCTCTGATCTCTGATGTCAATTTTCTTCTTCTTCACCCTGAGAAGAAAACATCTGTCTGTATTTGTTTAAAAATCATGAAAATAACTAAATCTCTTTTGATTCCACACCCACAAAAAATGTAAGAAATTTCGTGACGTATGACGTTTTCCCTACGACTTTCTGCAAAAGAAATTTAAAATAAATATCAATTCTTGTGTGTTTTGTGACTGATATTTTGAGAAAACATACCTTTTTTCAATTGCACTGTTAATATTTTTAGAAAGATTTTCATAACTGAATTTTGTACAAGAAATTATTCAATTTTTAACTTAAAAATGTAATAAAATTTGGTCTTCTAAGAGGTGACGAAGAGCTAAAATTATATTAATTCAATTCTCTAGCTACATTTTTATTCACAATGCTGCTTTCTTCAAGAAAATTACCTCCATTTAAAGCATAATTTTTAAATTTTACTTAGGAAAGTGCTTATTAAACATTGCAATATTACAAAAGCCCCACATTTATACCAACATATTAATTGTATAATTAACATTGCATATTGTATCTTAAGAAGTTCTTATTCTTTTTATTATTCTATTCCACCAGAAATTGCAAATCTGGGGCCCTAACATGTGCATTAATTTTAGGGCACATTTTAGAGGGGTGACTATTTTGGGTCAGAGAGCAAATTTTGGCCATTTTTTAAGTTTACACACCTCAAACTTTAGCGAACTCCTCCTAGGGATTCTGAGCTATTGGCTTTATATTTGGTCAATACAAAGGCAATAGGGGCATTAAAAATAATCAAAGTGGTGAGTTTTGAGCATTTTTAAGTGCTGCGGCCAGACGCTGAACTTGGCATACATGCCAAAGCAAAACAAAACACTAACTTTCACATACAATGGCCAAGTTGCACCAAACTTGGTATGAGTGATCCAGCTGGGATGCCCAACAATCATATCATATGTCATATGCTGACATCATCTAAGCCCCGGCCCCTCAGAACTAGAAGTCACCTTTTTTCTTGGAAAGCTCCATCTCCAGACCCCCTTGAGCAAATCAAGAAGATTTTGTGTCAGGAGACGGATGACAAATTGGTCTGACTTGCTTTAAAGTCCAAAGAGTTTTCGGTGGAAAACAAAGTTAGAGGTGACGGCGTTGACAAACATTTAGTGCCAAATTACACATATTTCAGCTGAGCTCCATCAAACTCATTATGATCAATCAAATTGCAGTCCAATACTTGACTGCATTCAAATATTGGATGCAGTCCAAATTTGCTAGTAAAAGGTTTCTAGCGCCTCCTAGAAATGTTATTTTAAAAATCAGCTCCAAGCCATGCTTTAACAATCATACAATTTGGTACATTTGACAGGGCTTACAAAAGTTCCAAAGCCAACAGGAAGTCAGCTATTTTCGTTCAAAACCACCATTTTGTCTTTTTTAAATACACTGTATCTGAGTAAACTCCTACAGCTTTTCACATACCGACTTCAGAATCACTCAGCAGAGTTTTGAGGTATTGAAGGTCAACAGTTAGCAAAATTGTTTTCCTACATAAAATAATGTGGGCGTGGTCAAACCTAAAGTCTGAGCGTTCGCCATAAGACATCAAAGTGGAATAACTTCCACACATAAGCGTCCAACTGTCTGAAACGTTATGTCTGTCATAATCAACAAGCACTCATCACATTCACTTAGTCAACTGGTGAAAACACCTTGGCCCCACACCCTATGAAAAGAAAGTCACCTGTTTTTCTGCTGGTCGTCTTTCTGTTACAATTCTTAACTGTTTGAACATGAGACTAAATCCTTCTGGCCGATGGCTAGAGCATGTCGTGGCTAAATGGCAAATTCCATTCCAGGGTTTCCAGTGCTACAGCTACGGTCACAGGTAGGCCAGAGTGGAGCTGAGCTGCAAGGGCCAAAAGTGCTGCTTGCAGGTTTCTTCTTGCATTTGTAAAATTTTCTGTTTTACTTTCCTCACAGTTAGTTTGTGACTATTCATCTTTATTTCTTATTTTGTCGTATTTATTTCTTCTTTTATCAAACATTCTTGTTACTGATGTGCACCTTTTCTTTGAATTTTAAATAAAGACAAAAACACTGCCATAATTCTGCCTGAATTGTGCGTAATACACTTTGACAAAGTCCGCTGGATGCAGGCTTAGCAGAAGTGCAGATATAGGATCCAAAAGGGGTAGGGCAAAGGCCGGATATGGAGATTTGGGACGCATCATGTACCTAAACCCTTCAACATGAACATACATTTGAAGGACACAAGGGTGGAAGTGCAAGTGTTGGGACCAGGCCAATTTCGCCAGAGTCCTGCTAATGACCTGATTATTTGACACAGGAGTGTTGAAACAGAAACACATCTAAAACCTGCAGGACACAGGCCCTTGTGATCTGGAGTTGAGGATTCCTAATTTAAAGTCAAGTCACCTTTAACATAACTCTGGTGGTAATGTTCTTGGAGCAGGCTGCAGTAATTAGCAAGCTCTTTATGTTTGTAAGGCTGAGACAGGAGGTCTGTCCAGGGGGATGGACTGTTGCGGTCTTGAGATAATGACCTGCAAAAGGAGAAAAACAAAAAGCTTTAAGGGTAGAACCAAGAAAACAGTCACCCAACATTGCATGGAAAAAACATTACAACAGAAAAAAAAGCCTGCAAGGGAAAGACTACCATCTACAAAGTGCACTTGAATTCCTTCATCTGGAATTCCTCTTTCTGAATGAATTGTGGAGTGGGTAGACATGTTGCTGATATGTCATTGTCAGATAAGACAAATCAGAACAGGCACTGAGGTGGTTAAAAAGCTTGGGGTCTTTCCACCCCAAGGTCTTTCCACCTTTTCCACCCCAAGGACCTTTTCCACCCCAAGGTCCACCCCGAAAGACCTTCGGGTCTTTCAACCCCAAAGTGGAAAGACCTTGCGGTGGATGAGATCCGCCCAGAGTTCTTTAAGGTTCTGGGACCAGGAACTTTAAGGAATATTGTAGGGCTGTGTTGGTTGACACAGCTCTGCAATATTGCATGGACATCGGGGGCAAATCCCCTGAATTGGCAGACCAGGGTGGTGGTCCCTCTATTCAAAAAAGGAAACCATCGTTGGACAGTCTGTCGGATAGGCAAACCTTGGATTCAGCAAGAGCAGTGTGGTTTTTGCCCTGGCCGTGAAACACTGGACCAGCTTTACACCCTGGAGGGTTCTGGAGGGTTTGTGGGAGTTTGTCCAACCAGTTCACATGTGTTTTGCGTACTTGGAGAAGGAGTTCAACCGTGTCCCTCAGAGAGTCCTGTAGGGGGTGCTCTGAGAGTATGGGGTACCGGGCCCTTTGATATGGGCTACTAGGTCCCTGTGTGACCAGTGTCAGAGTCTGGTCCGCATTGCCAGCAGTGAATTGGGCTCGTTTCTGGTGTGAGTTGGACTCACACCAGAAACGTAAAGACTGCCCTTTTTTCTCAGATTCTGTTTATTACTTTCATGGAAAATAATTCTAGGCGCAGCCTAGGTGTTGAGGGGGATCGGTTTAGGTTCAGACGCATCTCTGCTTTTTGCAGACGATGTGGTCCTACTTAATTTATCACATCGTGTCTACAGCTTTCTGTGGAGCGGTTCGTAGCAGAGTGTGAAGCATCCAGAATTAGTGCCTCCAAAGCCAAAGCCATTGTCTTGAGCCAGAAAAGGGTAGAGTGCCTTCTCCGAGTCAGGGAGGATGTCCTGCCCCAAGTGGACTTCCTCCCTGTGGAGTAGTTTAAATATCTCAAGATCTTGTTCACAAATGAGGAAAAATGGAGTGGGATATTGACAGGTGGTTTGGCGCATCGTCTGCAGTGAAGCGGGCGCAGTACCGGTCTGTCATGGTGAAGAGAGAGAGCCGAGTCAAAAAACAAAGAATTTACCGGTCGCTCAACGCTCCTACTCTCATCTATGCACATGAGCTTTGGGTTATGACTGAAAGAACGAGATCACGGATACAAGTGGCCAAAATGAGATTTCTCCGTAGGGTGTCTGGGTTCTCCCTTAGAGATAGGGTGAGAAGCTCGGTCATCTGGGAGGAACTCAGGGTGGAGCTGCTGCTCCTTCACGTCAAGAGGAGCCAGTTGAGGTGGCTAGGGTATCTGGTTAGGACGGCTTCTTGTTGAGGTGTTCCATGCACATTCCTCTGGGTATTCTCCCAGAGGAAGACCCAGGACACACTGGAGGCACTAAATTTCTCAGCTGGCCTAGAAATGCATAGGGATTCCCCCGGAGGAGCTGGCCCAAGTTGCTGGGAAGAGGGAAGTCTGGGCCTCCTTACTTGGACTGCTACCCCCAGACCCGACTCCAGATAAGCAAAAAAAAAAACGGATGAGATCAGCCAACAATCTTTCACTGCTGTTTTGTCCAGTTCTGATTTTCTGGTACGTCCTTTCCATACTTCTGACTCCAGTGGTTAACTGGAGTCAGAAGTATGGAAACCCAAATCCGTTAGTGACTGTGCTTAACTTTAACCAGTAAAAAGTACATCAAAGTTGATTCCAAGCCAGTTTAGCATTACAGATTAAACTACTCTTTACCCAATTAATAGCACTGCAAGTGGTGTGTGAATTTGTAGTATTTATAGTAACTAAATTCATTTCAGATATGAGCTGATTCAGTTTGATCTCTGCTATATGATGAATAGTCCTATAATAAGTAAGTTCCTTACCTGAAAAAGATGTCCTTAGGTTGGCAATTTGAGTTGGGGTGTATTAGTTGCTCTTTCAGGTGTTCCAGTGAGCAGTTGTAGACATAAACTGGACACCTTAAATGACTGCTGTCACTAGTGCTCTGTTGGGAAACCTGCCTGCTGAAACTGATGCGAAAATCCTCCTTCTGTGGTTCAGAAAACTGGACTCCTTCTTTTCCTCCAGGATCTAGAACAGTTTAAGTACTATTATGGTCATGTTCTAGTGTGTTAAGACATTGGTTATTCCTTCAATTTGCTCATTTTGAATTAATCTACAGCAATGTTATCACAACCACTAGCTTGATCAAAATACCAACCTGAGCATGGTGTCCCAGTATCTGTTTCGGATAGTCTACTGTCTAAACTCTCAGATTCCACATGCAGCAAGTCCATAGGCCCAGTGTGGCTCTCAGATGGAGATGTAAGGAGAGACGACTTGCCTGAGAAGTTGCCACAGCTGGAGCTCCTGTGCAGCTTAGAGACCAGGCTGTAGCCAGACTCTGACTTATCAGGGCCACTGGTGGAACCTGACAGGGAGTCAGCCTGAGATTTATTGCTGGGAGTCAAGGTATCATCCTCTTGCATACTGACAGTGCTTCTAGGCTCAGTCTCCAATGTTGATGCCATCAACATAAGAACGTCTGACAAGTAGATATAATATGCAGATTATGCCTCATCCACACATCTAATCCCAAATTTAAAGTGAAAATGTAGGTGTTTTCTGTCTCAATACACAAAAATAAAGTATAATGTACCTGCAAAGGTGGCAGGAAGAAATGTGAGGAGGAGCTGCTGGGAGTTAACGTACTTGGCATAGCACCTCCACTGTGGTACGAATGAGCTTCTTTCTAACAGCAGAGGTTCCTCATCAACAAGGTCTGCATTACTGAAACTCTGAAAATCCATGTTTATTACACTATTGCAAGAGTACATGTTGGTCCTACAGTATTCCATTAAAGACTAGTTACAACAGTAACAAAGTTTCCCTTTACTAATACGTTCACCCAGGGATGAACGTATTAGTAATATAAAATATAAAAAGAAACTACACCCACCCTCTTTGATTCTAGGAATATTATTTTCCTTCTCAAGTCATTCAGATCTACTGCTGTGTTTGGGTTCTCTGTTATACTGACCATTCGATTTTAGACAAACTTCTATGGTACACCATCTAATTTTAAAATAACTTTAATACACAGACTTTATGGTGTGCTGAGGTCCCTAGGACATTGTGGCTCAGTGGGTAGAGTAAATTGCCTTTCAAAAAAATTGTGTTTGAATCCAACTTCCTTCAGGCACATGTTGATGTGGGCAAGGCACTTGACGCAACTTAACCCAATGTCCCTACCAGTCTGTGCTATGTAAAGTCTGTAAATTCACCCAGATCCTGAAGCTGTAAAACAAATGATCACCCCTTCACCGCTGTGCTTTACAGATGGTTTGAGACAATTTACTATGCTCTATTGGGCTTTCTCCTAATGTGCATTACAGTCAAAACATCCATACGTTGGACTTATCTGTCCAAATTACATTGTTCAGAAATGTTGGGTTTCTGAACAATTATGCTGCCATAATTATTTGTCAAAGGCAGTGTTTTTCAACCTTTTTAGGGCCAGTGTCCCCCTATCCATTATCCACCGAATATTATTTTATGATTAATATTATTATCATTATTGTTGCCATCTTGATTTTTATTGTTTCTGTATTTGTCCTTAAAAATCCTTAAAAGAGAAACACATTAATGAATTATTGGTTTCCAAAGAACAAAAAAGCCATGTGAACAGATATCATTTTTAAAGGTTTCTAAGAAAAATGCAATGGGCATTCATTCAACTTATAACTGATAGGCTCATCAACAGCCAATCAGAGTAGAAAAAATTTGTTTTGAGCCATTTTCTGATGTTAGTTGTTAAATATTGCAAAATGGCCAAATGAAAGATGTTCAACATGCCAGTTTAAACTTTGAACTATTTGAAAAAAGACTGAGCTCTGCAACATTAAAACATGGATAGAACTGTAACCATATCAATCATAACTTGTCTTCTCTTAGGTGTTTCTGTCAGTTTCTGGTGGTGCAGCTCTGTGCTGCCTTCAGGAGAATGGGACATATCATCCATAAAACTTCACCCTCATGGCATTTATTGTGCAAACCAGAGCTTTCAGTGGAAAAACAAAAGTTCCAGGTCCTTTTAATGCCAAACAAATATGAGACAGAAACATGGATGATATTTTTCAAAAAATCTGTCTATTTTTACTGGATAGAAATTACAAAGAACAAATCTGGTTCTTATTCAAATCCTAATGAGTCAAATTGAAAGTGTCATGGAGTCATCAGCCTCATGACATTAACACTGACATGAAAAATAATATTGAAGAAATAAATATATAAAATACAATCTAAAAACATAACTAAGTTTGTGTTCTCATCAAACCCATGGCATTTCAATAATATTATATTACCTCTTATCTGAAAATAATGTCTGTTCAAATATTTTAAGACATAAAATATTTGAAAACCAGACACCTATAACCTGACAAGTGGATCACAGCAGGGCCGTTAGCCAGTGTAACGCTGAACTGATGCGGTGAAGCTACCAGTATCAGGAGGGCGGAGCTGCGCCAAGACACCAACAGAAACACTGAAGAGAAGAGCAGCTGCCATTGATACAGTTGCAGCATGTTTTAATGTTACACACTCAGTTTTTAGCAAGTAGATCAAAGTCTAAACTGGTATTGTTGTGCATATGAGGGGAAAAGATTACTTTTGAACAAGGAATTGCAGCGCACCCTTTTGTAAATATTTCTGTCAGTGCCCCCTGCGTCCTCTGAACGCCCCGTTGAGTAACGCTAGTCTTAGGGAAAAAGGTTCTCTGAGATACCTTTCCAATCACGCCATTCTTGCTCAATTGTACTCTATGTGAATTGTCATGGACTTTAAGACTGAACATGCTAACTGAGGCGTGTGGAATCTAAGATAGAAGACATGTATCTTTTTTGCATGTTTTTTACACTTGAAGAATTCATATAGTCGTTGAGACTGGTAGATACCAGAACATTTTTTTGATCAAATCTTGATCTGAAAAACATGAACAAAGGACGCAATTTCTAACATGACAAAACAATCATGGTAAAAATCTCAGGAACTTAAAATATAAGCCTATCCCATTAAACCATTAAATTTCTTCATAAAGATAGCATAACAATTGTTTTGTACTTATTAGGTTTTAAAATAATGAATAAATTATTATACCAAAACCACAGGATATATTACACTATATCACTGAAGAAGTGTATAAAAGAAACTTATTCTGTCCTTAAAGCGTCTACAATTATAAGAATGAGCAGCCTTCAATGAGTCCAGCATCAAAAACTGTCAACTGTTAACTGAATTCTCCTTTGACAGCATCACATTTTCTATTGGTCCTTAAAAATGTATATTACAACTTGTTATTTTTGTGCATTATTCCTCGATAGGAAGTATCTGTGAAAATTGTATATGGTGCAACTGAAAGGCAATGCTGTCAAAGTCAACTACCAATACATTTTCTCCTGTTTTTGATAGAGTCTGATGTAAATATGTTTTTTGAACATAAGCTTTCAATTGAAAGCGTTATCTCAAGATAAACATTCTTGAGATAATGAAGTATTCTACAGTTAAATATACCATCTGTCAAATACTTACTTTATGCAACTGAATGCCTCAAAACAAATTATCCTGCAATGACCTAGTCAACACCCAAACCTGAGAAAAGTGCTTTGTGAAATTTTAAAGACTTGTGTATAAATTAAGACATGGAAATATAAGGTAAAACAGAGATCTTTATACACATTACAATTTGGTTCAGTTAATAAATATTGGCAAGGTGTAAAATATCAGGTTTTGCCAAATGCATAGAGTCTTAAAGTTAAAAGAACTTGGCCTTAGTATTCGACAGAATAGAGAAGCTAAAATACCCTCCAGGTAAACCTGACTGAATATGGATATGAATGCATGAGATTACATACCTGTAAAGTGCTTGTAGATCCCAAGACCTCCTTGCTGCCAGCAATGGTGTCTTTTCTCTCTGTAGGTTTAATGCATTCTTCTGAAGCACAAACAGAACAGATACAATTAGATAGATAAGAAGTCTGTGTAATTCATATTGAATCTGATAAAACAGGAAATAACATAATGTTCATTGTTTTCTCAAAGGAAGAGTAAAGTATAACATTTACACATTGACAGATATCAGCTAGGCTTGGGAAACACAGACAAACCTTTAATAAGAGACAAAGAGAAAGGAGGGATATGATCATCTCTCTCTCGCTCTAAAATGTGATTCACAAAGGCAGAACAGTCAGCTGCAGCTAACGGGACCTCTCTGTCACTGAGTTCCTGCTCCAGGCTGGTGTGGAAGAGGCTGAGAAGGAACTCATTGGGAGGACTGGAGGTGCTATGAATAAGATCTTCATTCGCTACACCTGAGCAGAAAAATTTCAAAGAAAACAGTTGGTGATGTATGTAACGGGTCTCTCTTGCAAATTAATGAGTCTCAAGAAATTTTTCTGTATAAATGAAGGAGTAATAATAATAAAACAAATATGGAATGCATGTATACACAGGAATTTATATCATGTCAATTCTAAGCACAGAGGAAAGAAAGATAAATAGATACAGTACCTGTATTGAATGTGAAGAAGAAGAGTTCAACCTGCTGACAACTTGGAAGAAGTTGGATAAGATCAAACTGGAAGGGAACCATTTGGATGCTGTCCTCAGATAATGTTCCATCTCCTGTAAAGAACAGCACATTCATTGATCAATGCACAAAAGCCTTCACACATTAGCAATACAAAAAGAAACTCACTCAGCACAACTAGGCTTAAATGGTAAATGGACTGAACTTATGTAGCGCTTGTCCAGTCATTTTGACCACTCAAAGTGCTTTACACTAGAGTCACACTCACAAACGCTCACACATTTATACGCCGATACACAGATTGGTAGGCTCTCTTTGTCTCCAGGGGCACATCGACACATGGCAGGAGGAACCTGAAATTGAACCTACAACCTTCCGATCACAAGACGACGACTCTACCCACAGAGCCAGTTGCCCCAATAATAAGTGGTTAACAGCACTTACTCTGAAAACAATATAAGTTAATGGAACTAGATAGATTTTTAGTATGAAATTGTGAAAGTGGTGGTAAAATGTCAGCTAAGGGGCAAAAATCTCTATGGTGCGTTAAGTACAGTTAGTCTTATTGTAAGGTGCTCCTTTGTTACCTTGGACTACTTTGTTTGCAGTGGGGAGAGAGCAGGTCTGGTCCTTATTTTGACACAGCTGATTTAAATACTCAAATGTCATCATGGTGGACATGCATGCCAGATCCCTTGGGAAAATCTATAAAAAAAATTTTAAAATTTTAAAAAACTTTTTTGAACAAAGCATGCTGGCATCTTGCATGCTGACAATTAAAAAAAACAACAACCAACTATATGCACACAAAGATTTAATCAGTCTATTCAAATGCTGTTGCATAGGTAATACACACGGCTTGTGGAATGTCTTGGTATATGAGGCCCTGGAAATGTCGATGCTGATCCATGCAGTTCATCACCGAGCCACTCTGTGGTTCTACCCAACATTCTGTCACCAGGTTAAGCTCTGTGTCCATGTCCACAGCTTCCACCTCTGTGTCATTGTCATCATCTGTAGAAAAGCTAGAGTGCAATAGGTGGGAAACAACTCATATGTTTTACAAGGAAAGGCTCCTCTGATGACATGGACCAATATCAAAGTCACACTGCTGGTCCACCTTAACCAAAACACAACCGAAAGGATTCTGTAGAACATCAGTGGCTGTCATACCTGTCCTTGCTAAAGGTTGAGTGAGGTGGAAACAGAATGTACTGAACAATACAAGAGTGACTCTCCTGCTCTCTGTTGCCTGACATGATCTGATGATAACAAAAAGAACAGGCATCAGGTTACAAATCACACATGAATATCACATATTACAAACTAATCATGACATAGCTTTCAGCTCTTGTTTTTTACCTTCATTGGCAGCTCAATCACCATGTTTATGATGCCCTCCCCACTAGAGGCAAAGTGAAAACCTTCCGATAGGCGAATCCTACAAGGATGTTAAAAAAGATTTTCATATCCAGGGAACCACCAGTAAAGTGAGAGATGATGTGCAGAATTTTATTTAGGTTTAGCTTGTTTGGTTTTAAACTTATATGCATATTTTCCAAATATTTAATTAAATATGTAGTTACTCTATTATGTATATAAAATAATGTGACCACTGCATTTACTCCTTTAATTCCAGTGTTTTGGCCTGTAATGCCTAGTGGATTGAAAGTGGACCTTTATTCATTGCTAGTTGACAAATGTCCCTCTGTTATCAAACTGCATTCTAAGCCAATGGCCTCAAAACATTAACATTTTCTAACAAGTTTGGCGTTTATAATTTACTTTATAAAAGTAACTAAAATGTCAAAATTTCCTAAGACTGAAAACTTACTCAGAGAGCATCGACAGGATGTGAGCGATAGCCTGCATGGTCACAGCAGGTCCATGGCTGCTCTGTACTCCCCACACCCACCGCCGGTGTAAGAAATAACGTGATAGCGAGGCCAGGGTTGATGAGGCTGTTCGGTTGGCTGCCATGCTGAGGGGCACAGTGCTGTTGAAGGGCACTGGGAAATTCTCCATGCTGAAAATAAAGGGAGTCCTGAAGTCCTCAGGCAGTTTCTCATACCTGTAAAGAAGTTCTTTTTATAGTAAAATCAGATTCTCCGATGAAAAAGAGTAAGTCTTAAATGACCCATACTAACCTTATCAGCAACTTCTCAAGAGGCTTACTGAGGACCACCACACAGGGTCTATCTGACAGAGCAGGCTTGGCCACGGGAACCAGGGGAGATTTAGATGGAGACACATGGCCCACTGTCTTCCTCTTGGCCTTCGGTGTTGCTTCTTTGTTCTGAACACGGTGAGGGAAACGAAGCTTCAGGATTTGCTCTCGCAGCTCATCCACAATCTGATAAAGGAAAAAAAAAAAAAAAGAGCTATGAGTAATGAGCTATTAGATCATTGTGACAGTTGAGTCTGTTTGTACAGCACATATTGATCTAACTAAGTGTTCTGATTAATATTATTGTGTTTTGACATGTAACAATTGTTGAGAACACATAGAATTAAAGGAAATTAAATAAAGACAGGTGAAGCACAGGGGGTAAGATTACGACAAAGAGTAAACTTTTTGTGTTTGGAGCCAAGTCCTACACAAAACAACCAACATAATACAACCAAATCACCTGGCACATAGGATTTGTTAGAGGAAATATGCTGTGGAAATCCATAATGTATATTACCAAATCCATGCAACTTCAGTTTGTCTGACTTGTTTATTGGGACAAAAGCTGCTAATTAAAAACTTTAGGTTTACTTGGTGCAAATAAAAACCCACTGGAAAAAAATTAATATAAAAGGTGTAAAACAGATGGGTAAATAAATACACACTGTGAGAACATGTGTAAAAATGGTCCCAATTAACAAAGATGGACAAAAAAAATAAAGTAATGACAAAACAGGATCTAAAAAGGTGACATGTTGATCCACATCTATTTTTATTTGTACCTTGCCAGTGAAAAACTAAGTCATTTTAACATTGAAAATCAGCAAAATTATATTCTTGATGAAGTGATCTTGACCTGTAGTTGTCCAGGCTTTCAGAAGATATTTAATACTTTTGCTTAGACTTTGGCCGCTTTCACTTATAGTACTGTAGGTGTGCTTGTTCCCACCCATGTAGTGTAGAGAGAAAACCCCAGCAAAAAAAATAAAATAAAACCACCGCCAAAAAATTACACACAAGTGGAAAAAAATATACAGCCTCCAACCTGAAAGAAGGCTAAAGAGTTACAGTACCTCTATTTCCAGGTCATCACTTTAAAAGAGGTTTAACATGGTGCTGCATAGAGCTGGGCTTAAACTGGATTCAGAAATTATTCACCAGTGCTTCACTTTTTCCACATTTTACTATGTTACAGCTTTATTCCAAATTGTATTAACTTAATCTCTTTCCTTAAAATTCTACACACATATACTCATTTGCCATCCAGCTCACCAGCTTACCAGAGAAACCTGTAGGACTGTCCAACCAAGAGATTCTCTGGTCTGATGAGACAAGGTTGAACTCTTTGGAGTGAATGTCAGACATCATGTTTGGAGGAAACCAGGCACAGCTCATAACCAGATTAATAGGGAAGAATTGTGGTGGCAGTATCATGCTATGACAATATCTTGCAACATTATGAACTGGCAGACAAGATAGAGGGAAAGATGAATGCAGCAATATACTGAAACATCCAGGATGAAAACCTGCTCCAAAACATCCATTCATCTATCCTTTATCATACACCCTTGTCACTATTGGGCTCGGAAGAGATGCTGGTGTCCATCTCCAGCGGTCAATGGGTGAGAGGCGAGGTACACCTTGGACAGGAACATCTCTGGACAGGTCTGAAAATGGATGCAGAGATGTCTCCCAATCACCCTTCTGGAGATGGAGAGGAACTGCAAAGAATAATGGATCAAACTGCCTAAAGAAAGGAGAGCTAAGCTTGTGGCATCATAATTTGGAGGTAGAAAGGCCTCAAAAGAGGGCGTCCAGACACCTGTAGAGGATATGAATCCTTATCTGCAATGCTCTAGGGGTTAGGACAGGAAGGCAGGGTCCGTTTTTTTATTATCTAGAAATAGGTGGCATTTCCAGTTCCAAATGCCATGGCCTCCATTTGGAACTGGAAATGAAGACAAGGGCTGGGAGGGAGACAAACAAACAGGATGAATCACCGAAATTATTTTACTTTTGCATACAAAAAGATAAACATTCCATGAGGTTTTTCACTGCACAATATACTGCTTTGAATAAATGAAAAACATGAAAAATAATAAATACAAACGCAACAAAATCATAAGAAATCATCCTATGTTCACCATGTTCCATCTTGCTTCAAAAATGTAGCTACTTTAAAACAGCAGTGATAAAGTCCATCCATCCATCCATCCATCCATCCGTCCATCCATCCATCCATTGTCTTACACACTTATCCCTAGTGGCGTCGTGAGGGGTGCTGGTGCCCATCTCCAGCGGTCAGTGGGAGAGAGGCGTGTTCACCCTGGACAGGTTGTCAGTTCATTGCAGGGCAACACAGAGACAGACAGGATAAACAATCATGCCCACACACAACTAGGGAGAATTTAGAGAGACCAACCCAACGGTCATGTTTTTAGACTGTGGGAGGAAACTGGAATACCCTGAGAGAAACTCTATACAGAAAGACCCTGGGCTTTTAGCTGAAGACAATCTGTTAGTGAGTGGACATCTCTCTGGTGGAGTCAGAGAGGAACTGACTCTTATCAACAGAAACAGGATAAGAAATGATGGATCTGAATATCAGGTTGGTCTGTTATGTACTGTACATAGCTGGTAATCTACCTGTTAAAAGAAAATGTACTCTATCATATTACATGAACTGCATGCATTGATAGAGGCTTTACTTTCTCCACCTTGAACTTTGAACAATTCCATGCATATGGCAATGAAGAAAAATGTATTAAGCATACTGCATTTTGTATCGCACAGCTGATATGTCAGACCTTTTAAAAAGCAATATGTGAATGAAAGTGACATGTGAAACATGCACATTATTCCACATTGTAATATGTTTTGTAATTATAGTGCACATTTTGAAATAAATGCATTTGAGAAAATCATTGCCTCTTTATTAAATGTTTATTTTCCAAAGAATTTTTAAAAGTTCAAAACAATAAACTACCTATTTAATATTAATTACAAATAACTCTTAAGAAGTTAAAGAAGTACTCTGTGAGAGTTAATATTAAGATCTAACACTGGATTAGTGTTAGTAAGTGTTAAATTATTAACTCCAGCAGATTTGATATCTGACACTTTATAAGGGTTAAGGTACTAACTCTCCAAAAAGAGTCATCAGGAAAGCTGGCTCTGTACTTGGACTGAAACTGGAGACCCTGGAAAATGTGGTGGAGAGGAGGACAATGAAGAAGCTGTTGTCCATCATGGTCAACAAGCTTCACCCTCTCCACCACACAGTGGACAGACAGCGGAGCACTTTCTCACACAGACTGCTTCAGCTCCGTTGTCGTAGGGACAGATACAGGAAATCCTTCCTGCCACAGGCCATCACTTTGTATAATAAACGTTAAGTCACCATTGTACAGATTTGTCTTGTACAGATTGTTCACAAAGCACTATTGTATAGATTATTAATATTCACTGTTCATATTGTACAGAATCTTACATTCTACATTTTATAGCATTTTTTTATTATTATTATTGGTAACTTGATCTGTGTGTATGTGTATGCTGCAACTGCACAGTAATTTCCTGTCTGGGATGAATAAAGTATTTATATTCTATTCTATTCTAAATGAACACTTTCTGGTGTGGACCCATATAGACACTTTAAAAGTGCTGAAATCAAATCTGACGGAGTTAATCTGGGCCTCCTGGATTTGCTGTGTAGTTGATTGAAGATTAAACCAGCTGATGGAAGTTTATTCTGTATAAATTATAAATTTTTCCAACTACAGTATAAATCATCTTTTGCTCTATTATTCTGTCTCTGGTGTGTTAAATAAACCCTGATCCTCCCTGAATTTTATCTTTAAGTTTTTGGATAAACAGCCTTTATTCTCTCATTTTAACATGAGTGCAGCATCATAAATCCTACACTAGACTGCAGCTTCATAGGTAAATGTAGTTGTAGCTCATAAGATAAATATTAATGAACAAATAAGATGAATATTAATTTAACAGTGAGTGTACATGGGGAACTATATGGTTTGTATTTGTTCTCAGATCTGTAACCAGTACACTGTTTAATCTTTCAATGTCTTTCAGAACTTTTCAAATGTTTATCATATTTCTAACCGGCACCTTCCTCACTTTTATTTTTGTGTTTTTCAGCTGTTGCTCTGCAGTTTGACCGAACGCTGACTCTTGAGGACTGCAGTAAAACTGTCAAGAAGTGGCTTCATTACACATCGAAGACATCGTAAGGAATCAAAGTGATGCCAACCAGAGTCTAACTGGGGTTACCACAACTTGTACCGTTTCCCTGGTTCATACAGTACAAAGCTTAACCTCATGGACTCTGTTCTTTTGTGGACAACAAACTGTTCTGACAGTCAAAAAGGAGTCAAATATGTTTAAAGATCTGTCCCTCTCTTCTTAAATAAAATGTTATATCAAACCTATGTTGTTATTTTTAAACTTTTGTACACAGTTTACCCATGATCAGCCAATAATATAGTGTTTAAAACGAGTGAAGAAACTTTTAGTGGTATGTTATATAGACCTATCAGGCCTAAAAATGTCCATAAATCCTTAGCTTTCATTCAATATGAAATCAACCCAAATCTGCATGTAGATCCACATTCAGATGATGGTTGAATCAATGTTGATAGTTATGGTTGAAACCCTAATGTTGACTCAACATACAAGTCACCAACCACTTTCAATGTTGATTCAATGTCTCTGCCTAGCATTGATTCAATTTTGTTTCAATCATTCTGTGCTATCTGGGTACTAACCTAAAATAATTATTTGAAAGCTCTGCAGACTCTGAGAATGATTCAGTTCTAGCAGAACTGACAGTTTGTCAGCTGCTCTACCAGCAAAGAAAAGACATTGGATTTGTTTTATACAAATACCAAGGATTCATACGTCTTCAAACCAAGACCTCCTCTGGGGAAATCAGATCACAGTCTTGTTATTCTCTACTCTGAATTATGAACCTATTGTCCAGAGATTTTTGCCTGTCAGGAAAATATCTAAGAAAGTCATCACAGGAAGTCAAAGAAGCTCTACAGGACTGTTTGAAGCCTTGAAGCCCTGTGGAGGGCCCGTTTTGAGGTCCAGTCATAACATGTAAGCAGTGATGTCAGTAACACGTTACTAAGATTCTGACGATGGACAACTTTTTTTCAGAAACGAGTAATCTAACGCATTGCTATTTCAAATCCAGTAGTCAGACTACAGTTACTTATCGAGATCACTTTGCATTACTATTTTTTTTTTTGTAATTTAGTGACCACCGTTTCTACATAGACAATGGAGGGAGATGCGCATTTTGTTGCTGGAAAAACAGGAACTATTTTGAGTTTCGCTCGCCAAGTCTGATTATTATTAGCAGCTTTGGGCTTGATTTTTTTCTAAAGTCGCTCGCAGATTTAATGAGTTGCAAGTTGCGAATTCAGGCTTGCAAATAAGCAGACATAAACACCAGAATTAGTCTGACATCCAGTTAGTTTTAGTCCATCATTTCCCGGATGGTCCGTCCCGCTGCGTCTTTGTTAATTTCAAGTTAATGTATTACCTGTGAATGACGTCGAGCTTCGGATTGCGCTTCAGAAAACTGCAAACATCAAGACTAATTTGAACAGCGCAACAAACGTGAAAACAGCTGTGAATGAACGTGTTCGTAAAGTTGCCCAACTAAACGCCATCATAATTATTAATATTAAGATAAGTGTCACAAATCTGTGCAGCCATCTGAGCTGTGGAGCCGCAGGTGGAGCACTGCGCTGTGTCAGCACATACAGGGCCGTAACGCAAAACCTGGAGGCTGGGGCAGGGAGGGGTGTGGGGTCTGAAATCCTATTTATAGTTGTCCAGACAGTGGAACACACAAAAACACACACAAATTACTAACATTTTTTGTACTGTTCTAATTATTAAACAATCTCTACTTCTTACAAGTGGAAATACATTTTTGATGTTACTATTATAAAATAACTTGCAATTAAGTTTTGGCAAAGCTCAATGTAAGTTTCACAGGTGGTGAAGCGTTGGTATCAGCAGCTGCTAAAAGTAACTAAAAAAGTTACTTTTAATGTAACGTAGTTACTTTCTAAATCAAGGAAGAGTAATCAGTAATCTAAGTTACTTTTTCAAGGAGTAATCAGTAATCTGATGAAAGTTACTTCTTCAAAGTAACTATGCCATCACTGAGTGTAAGCTTGTTTGCATCTTACTCAAGCAAACAAGCTTGTATAATCTCTTCTGCCGTTATCTGTTGGGGCAGGAGCATCAGAGTCAGGGATCTAAAAAGGCTCAACAACTTGATAAAGAAGGCTGGTTCTGTTCTGGGGACTACTGTGAAACTTCTGAAGATGATGGCACAAAGAAAGATTTCACATAAAATCAAGAAAATTATGGACAATCCTGACTAACCTCTTCCTGAGATCAGCCATCACCATCTACAATACCTCTGGAGAATTTTGAATTAATGTGGGTTTTTTTATTAATTTATTTATTTTTTTGTCATAGTACCCCCAAGAATTTAAAACTACTTTCACCCCTGGTTGTAACAGGTCTGGATGTTGCATAACTTGTTTCTTTTTAAAGCTATTATTCTCTGCTGTAATTCCACCTAAATAATGCATACCATTGTTACTAGTTGTACTGGTAAAAGAGGCATGCTAAAATAACTGGCATAACTGTGAAATGACAATAAATCTAATCATAACAGGTTCTCCTGCATCCCACAAGAAATTATGGGATGATTGTTTATTTTCAAAATGCTAAAGTACCTTGTTTCTAATGTTAGCTGGTGTCCCAATGGGAAAGCCCAGGCGCAGAACCATGCAGGGTGTCTTAGAGATCAGACGGACAAGATAAAAGGATGTGGGAATTTGATCCGATGAACTGTGGAGTCAAAGTAAAAAAAAAGAAAAGAAAAAGCGTTTCAGTATTATGTTCTCCAAAAGAATCAAGAATGTGTATATGGGTTTTTTTGAAGAGCACAGAAAGAGCAATGGTCGCAAACAGTGATAAACTTTTTTTTTTTTTTTTTACCTGTATATCAGTTTGACATATGAGTAACCTTCCACCAATACAAAGCTACTGCAGTCCCTCAGCAAGGATGTGAGAGCAGAGTGTGAGATGCGACACTGGATGGTGCTATAGCGGCCATTGTTTCCAGCTGTGTGCAGGTGTTTGGGAACAGGCCTGGAGGGACAACATTAACCCACAATCTGACTGATCAGGTTAAGTACAGATAACTATTGCAAAATTATACCAAAGACAAAAAAGGTAAGAATAAATTTCAAAGTGTTACCTATAAAATGTTCCACTAGGGAGTTCCAATAGGTGTGCACATGGATGAGAATTAGTTTCTCTCTGCTTCTAATCATACTAAACATTAAAACTTTTCTGAGCATATGTGATTTTTTTTCCTTAGGTAAATCTCAACAGTACAGAAAAATCCCAGTTTGGTATGTTTTCAAGAGAATAAAATAAAAAGTGGTCACTGCAATAGATTGTTTTAAACCGAACACAGAATAACTAAAACCTCTTAACAGTTATTGTTATTTAGGAAGATTACAGATAGTTGATATTTGAGGGGAATTTTTTTTAAAATCATTATGCAATGCTTCAGGCAAATGCAACACAATTTGAACTTTAGCAGATGTTTCTGCCATCCCAGCTCAATTCAATTTATCTATATAGCACTAAAGGAAAATGAGAATACTGACTGCATATTACAAACGGCCTCACATGAAAGATGGGTGTAAGTGGTTAGATAACTTAGGGCTCCAACATGAGAAATACCAAAGAATAAATTGTTTCCTGACCTGAGCCCACACCCTGAGCAAGTCTTAGATCACTGGTTTATCTAAACTTAGAAGAAAGTAACTCAGTGAAAAGCCCAAGGGAATCTCCAAGACTGAAGGCCTTTTGCTGCATGTCTTTCTCTTCTCTCTCTTCCTTATTTACTGTCCATTTACTGTTACATAAAAGCCACAGCAGCCTTAAAAACATCTCTAGCAAAAATGTTTTTAACAAAGAACAAAAAAAACAAAGAACAAAAACAACTCTAGTTGACCTATCCAACAACTACAAATAAACGTCTTCCCTCTTCAAATGTCTTTATTTCCAGAATATGATAAGAAGGTATCAAATAATTCCACTTGTATTTTACTGAATATCTCCTCTTTGAACCATTTTAAGCTCTCTATTGGCCATCCTACAGTGCATAACTGCTCAATTGAAAATACTAATGACTTCCATAAGGAAGGGAACTGCCATGACTTCCTAATGGCAGCGAATTCCAGTTTACTCAAACTTTCTATCTTCCTTGAGCTGAGAGCAACTGTTGATATACACTGCTCAAAAAAATAAAGGGAACACTCAAATAACTCATCCTAGATCTGAATGAATGAAATATTCTCATTGAATACTTTATTCTGCACAAAGTTGAATGGGCTGACAACAAAATCACACAAAAATCATCAATGGAAATCAAATTTATTAACCAATAGAGGCCTGGATTTGGAGCCACACACAAAATTAAGGTGAAAAAACACACTACAGGCTGATCCAACTTTAATGTAATGTCCTTAAAACAAGTCAAAATGAGGCTCAGTATTGTGTGTGGCCTCCACGTGCCTGTATGACCTCCCTACAACGCCTGGACATGCTCCTGATGAGGTGGTGGATGGTCTCCTGAGGGATCTCCTCCCAGACCTGGACTAAAGCATCCGCCAACTCCTGGACAGTCTGTGGTGCAACGTGACGTTGGTGGATGGAGCGAGACATGATGTCCCAGATGTGCTCAATTGCATTCAGGTCTGGGGAACGGGCGGGCCAGTCCATAGCTTCAATGCCTTCATCTTGCAGGAACTGCTGACACACTCCAGCCACATGAGGTCTAGCATTGTCCTGCATTAGGAGGAACCCAGGGCCAACCGCACCAGCATATGGTCTCACAAGGGGTCTGAGGATCTCATCTCGGTACCTAATGGCAGTCAGGCTACCTCTGGTGAGCACATGGAGGGCTGTGCGGCCCTCCAAAGAAATGCCACTCCACACCATTACTGACCCACTGCCAAACCGGTCATGCTGAAGGATGTTGCAGGCAGCAGACCGCTCTCCATGGCGTCTTCAGACTCTGTCACGTCTGTCACATGTGCTCAGTGTGAACCTGCTTTCATCTGTGAAGAGCACAAGGCGCCAGTGGCGAATTTGCCAATCCTGGTGTTCTCTGGCAAATGCCAAGCGTCCTGCACGGTGTTGGGCTGTGAGCACAACCCCCATCTGTGGACGTCAGGCCCTCATACCATCCTCATGGAGTCGGTTTCTAACCGTTTGTGCAGACACATGCACATTTGTGGCCTGCTGGAGGTCATTTTGCAGGGCTCCTCCTGTTCCTTCTTGCACAAAGGCGGAGGTGTAGCGGTCCTGCTGCTGGGTTGTTGCCCTCCTACGGCCTCCTCCACGTCTCCTGGTGTACTGGCCTGTCTCCTGGTAGCGCCTCCAGCCTCTGGACACTACGCTGACAGACACAGCAAACCTTCTTGCCACAGCTCGCATTGATGTGCCATCCTGGATGAGCTGCACTACCTGAGCCACTTGTGTGGGTTGTAGAGTCCGTCTCATGCTACCACGAGTGTGAAAGCACCACCAACATTCAAAACTGACCAAAACATCAGCCAGACAGCATAGGTACTGAGAAGTGGTCTGTGGTCCCCACCTGCAGAACCACTCCTTTATTGAGTGTGTCTTGCTAATTGCCAATAATGTCCATCTGTTGTCTATTCCATTTGCACAACAGCAGGAGAAACTGATTGTCAATCAGTGTTGCTTCCTAAGTGGACAGTTTGATTTCACAGAAGTGTGATTTACTTGGTGTTATTATTGTGTTAAGTGTTCCCTTTATTTTTTTTTGAGCAGTGTAGCTCCCTACACCATCCTTCTCAAAGGTCATCTTCCTTTGTTATAAAACATGCTGCTCTTGACTGATTGCCCTCGCATCTCTCTGGCTACTCTGTTCATTCAACCGAACTCCTTCAGGTCAGATGCCCTTCCTGTTACACCAGGTCTGTCTTATGGTTCCATCTTTGTATTATCCATCTTCACCCCATTGACAATGCATCAGCAAGTTCGATTTGCACTGATTTGTGTTTTATATCCAGCAGTGCTTTTAGTCACTCTGTTCCCTACCCCTGAAATTCCCTCACATGCTGTATGTGAAACATATACTCCACCCCCCCACAGTTACAGTAAATAAAAAGTATTACCATAATTATCCTAATTATAGCCACACGAACCTTTATAAATCCAAATTATTTTAAATGATTTGAATATAAAGATAAAAAGATGGGTTCCTCACAAGTCATGTTCAAGGATAATAGCAATCCGGTGCATGTGTAACCATCGTTGCCAAAAGTTTGTGTCCATAGAGAGGATGGGTTTCCAGTATGATGCAAACTGGGACTGAGATGGGTCTTTGGATCCACTGTGCTGCAAAGACAAAACCTGAAGGAGGAGGACATAATTTAGTTAAAACAGATTAACACAGAGAAGAGAGGCTGTTTTTGCTACTACATAACCAGATTGGTAATGTGAATTGGCTCTTAGCACTTTTCACCTGGGGGCCAGAACATAGGTCTGGCAACCTTTAATCAATGTTATACAAAAACAACAGATTGAAAAAAAAACAAACTCTGGAATTCAGCCATTATACACGTGTGGACAAAATTATTGGTACCCCTCTCTTTATGACCTCAAAGCTGCCAATGGTCACTGAAATTACTTTAAACTGGCAGAAGACATAAAAATCTACTGAACTAGGTAACTACAAAATTTCTGAAAAAAGGGGCCTGCACAGTGTGCGGGCTCATTGAAGCCCAACGTTCTGCTCTGATGTTGCAAATTAGCAACAATGCTAAGGTGAAGTAAAATGTAGTCAATAGCATGTGGAGTATTATTATTATGTTGAATAAGATGGACCAACACCATTCAGTATGTAGACATAAGTGTATAAGCTAAAATTAGCTAAAATGTTAAGGTTAGCTAGATGCTGTCTGTAGCATGTGTGGTATCAACAGCATGTCATTGACTTACTACATTCAGTATGCTAAACATCACCAATACATTTTTAAAATCAGCTAAAATTCTCATTTTAGCCAAAAGGGTAATGTTAGCCTTATAGTAAAAACTAGCTATAAACCTAACATTATCATGACATGCTAGTCATAATGAGTGACTAGCATGTTGATACTACCAGAAGGATGAAGATTATCACTACCATGTTAACCAACATAAAATTACTCCAGTCAGTGTGCAAACATTTGTTTATAAGCTAAAATTTGCCAAAATGGTAAAGTTAACTTAATTGCTGCCAGTAGCACATGAGTCATCGCTAGTATGTTGAGTAACAGACCTGGAATTATTCACTGACAGTGTTCTGTGTTTCATCAAGACCTGCACTGACAATGTCACAGTGAAAAAATTTTATTGGCTCCTCCCAAACAAAAAGGCATGGATGACTCAAAGTCCGGTGGCTGCTTAGAGCAAGGCAAGCTACTTTCAAGTGTGGGGACAAGGCCCTCTAAGGCTTGGCACAGAGCAACCTAAAGACAGCGTTGCTCTTCTTGTAAGAACTACAAATAGAGGATTGAGGAGCACCTGGACAATAACAACAGCAGGCAGGTTTGGTTGGGAATTCAGCACATTATCAACTACAGGATCAGCCACAGAGCAGCCGGAGGTGACATCTCGCTTGCAGAGAAGCTGAACCACTTCTTCACTTGTTTCAAGTCAGAGCCTCCAGTGGCAGCTGTTCCAAATGCAGTAGTGCAATTAAGCGCCTCTATTTTCAAGGTGGTGGAATGTGAGGGGAGACACTCACTAGTCTGTCAACCCCAGAAAGGCAGCGGGACCTGATGGTGTTCCTGAATGTGTGCAGAGGAACTGTGCAGAACAGCTGGCTGGGATCTTTACGAAGATCTTTAATTGGTCCCTGTCTCAGGTCAGAGTCCCATCCTGCCTGAAATCCTCCATCATTGTTCCCATTCCTAGAAAAATCACCCATCACTTGCCTGAACGACTACCAACCAGTGGCTCTGACCCCGTTGGCGATGAAATGTTTTGAAAGACTTGTTCAGAGTCACATCTTGACGTTATTCCTTGCACCTTTGATGCACACCAGGTTGCCTGTAGAGCTAACAGGTCGACTGGGATGATCTTGCCACTGTCCTGCATGCTGTCTTTTCCCACCTGGAGTACTGGAAGAGTTACACATCCTCCTCATTGATTTCATCTCTGCATTCAATACCATCCTCCCTGACAGACTGGAGTGCAAACTGTCAGACCTGGAAATCCTCTCTTCCACCACCTGTTGGTGAATTAAGGACACCCTGATGAATCGCAAACAAAGAGTCAAAGTGGGTGTCCATACCTCTACAGCTATCAGCACTGGCTCCCCCCAGGGCTGTGTGCTCAGCCCTCTGCTGTTCACGCTGTACACACACGATTGTGTTTCAATCCATCAAAGTACCACCCTTGTTAAATTTGCAGACGACAGCAGTGGGTCTCATCTCAGGGGGTGGTGAGTCTGCCTATAGGGAGATTCATCCACTATGCTGTGGAGTGATACAATTTGCTCCAACATCTGCCATCTGGCTACAGATACAGAAGTATTAAAGCAAGGATAAACAGACTAAAGATCAGTTTATACCCAGTGACCGATATTGGACTTAATTTACTTGTTGCAAAATCTTGTTTTTAACTTGCATTGTTTCAAAATTAGCATCTTGTGGCACTGAGGATTAAATATACCATATTTTCCACACTATAAGGCACACCGGATTATAAGGCACACCTTCAATGAATGGCCTATTTTTAACTTTTTTCATATATAAGGCGCACTGCATTATAAGGCGCATAGAATAGACACTACAGTAGAGGCTGGAGTTACGTTATGCATCCACTAGATGGAGCTGCACTAAAGAGAATGTCAACAAAACAGTCCGACTCCGGTCGGTGAGGAGAGCCTCCCGCGACTGGGCCGGGGCGTGGCCGGACGATGGTCACCTTTCTCCGTTCGCGCACAGCATGTTGGTGGAGAACGTGGTGCTAAATGACCTGCAGACGACCTGATTATAGACGGTCGGTAGGTAGATAGGCCAGTCAAACTTTATTAACAAACCAGCGATCTGACAACTATCCCAGCATGCACCGCACGCTTCTTCTTCTACGGGGGAAAATGAAGTCGGCGGCTGCTTACCATAGTTGCTAGACCTGTTGTGGCTCAATATTGGTCCATATATAAGGCGCACCGGATTATAAGGCGCACTGTCGGCTTTTGAGGAAATTGAAGGTTTTTAGGTGCGCCTTATAGTGCGGAAAATATGGTAATTTCTTAATGTTGTATAGTTAATTATTTTTACGTCATGCTGCTAATTGATATGTATTACTGGATTGGGCAGCGTCTATTAGTCGCAAGGTGATGCAGTGAGTTATGTCCAGAAAACCATTCTATCTCGATGCAGGATGAGCAGAAATCTGTCACAAAAATATTAGTAGCACCATCATTTATTATCAGATATATCTATTAAATACGATTGAAAATAAAGCTGAGAAAACTGATGTTTGATACATAAATTCTCCCTGATACAAATGTATAAACAGTTTGGTTTCTGTTCATTCTGTCAAGATGCAAGAAAAGGCTAATTTTTCTTAAATTGGTCAATAGTTTTATTTTAAATATGTTGTAGGAGCCGTAGTTTGATGACTGTTATAAATATCACCATGTTTTATGAACCGAGGGAATTGGTTTTTGTCGCTTGTTTAACTTTTATGAATTGCAGCGGCTGAGGTGTGCTGCAACAAGCTAAAAAGCAGGTGAAGAACAAAACCAGACAAAACTACTTTTATCCTGCTTTTTCTCGCTCTGTGTGTTGTTCCGTTTGGAACAATCACTCCAATCAAACAAATTAACTGTCAATGAGACTTCTCCACCTGTCCACAGGTATTTTGGCCTCATGACCCCTCAAGGCGAAACCACTCCAGTTCACTCAAGAAACAAGAAAGTTCTACGTTAGAAAAATATTTTTAAAAATATGTGCATCTACAGCAGGAAGCATGAAGTGCTCTAAAGCTCCCAGGTAGATGGCTGCGTTGACCTTAAACCTCAGAAAACACAGTGGACCGACACCAGAAGATGACATGACACCCAACCCATCACTGACTGTGGAAACTTTATACTTGACCTCAAGCAATTCTGTGCCTGTTCTCTCTTCCTCCAGACTCTGAGACCTTGATTTCCAAAGGAAATGTAAAATGTACTTTCATCAGAGAACATAACTTTGGATCACTCAGCAGCAGTCCAGCCCTTTTCCTCTTCAGCCCAGGTGAGACACTTCTGATGCCGTCTCATTTTCAAGAATGCGACAGCTGAAACCCATGTCTTGCATATATCTGTGTGTGGTGGTTCTTGAAGCACCGACTCCAGCTGCAGTCCACTCTTTGTGAATCTCCCATACATTTTTGAATGGGTTTTGTTTCATAATTCTCAGGATGAAGGTATTCCTATTGCTTCCTATTTCTTGTACACTTTTTTTTCCTACCACATCTTTTCCTTCACTTCACCTCTCTTAATGTGTTTGTCCACAGAGCTGTGTGGACAATCAGCCAAGACCTTTTGTGACTTGCTCTCTTGTACAAGGTGTCAAAGATCATCTTTTGGTCATCTGTCAAGTCAGCAGTCTTCCCCATGATTGTGTAGCTTACAGAACTAGACTCAGGGACCATTTATAGGCCTTTGCAAGTGTTTTGAATTAATTAGCTGATTAGTGTGTGGCACCAGGTGTCTTCATTACTGAACCTTTTCAAAATATTAAAGTTTCTGAGATACAGATTTTGGGATTTTCATTAGTTGTTGTAAGAGCAGAAATACTATTTATGGAGTTGTTTTTGCAAAAGGATTTTTGGCACCTCGTTGGGTGAAACTGACCTGACACGGGGAGATTATTTGGGAATTTGGTTTTGTACTGATGAAACTGTAAGACAAATCCGTGGATGTGTAATAAATCTCCGAGCTCACCTTGGCCTTGCAGAAAGAATTGTCTCCGTACGTTTCCTTTACTTATATATTTGAGAGTTTAGCCACCTTTCAATTCTCCAATATTGTCAGTTGTAAACATCAACATTAAAAGAAGTAAACATTTGAAATATATCAGTCTATATGCACCAGAGGAAATCCAATTTCATTATTTTTTTAAAAGCAATTGTGGGGGGTTTGGCAAAGTTACAGTGAAATGTAACGTAAAATGTGGTTTTAATGTGTTCAAGCTGCAAGACCAAAAATGACTAGTAAGTGGTAATGCTCAAACATGTTTTTCTCAGTACGCAAACTAATTGAGACCTATAAAAGTCTAACTAAAATTTAAATGCTTAGATATGAGCTTGGTTCAGTGGCACAGAAATAATCTCTGGTAAACCTTTACAAAAATGTAAGGATATAAATAAAAACAAGTTGTAATGTGTAACTCCACTTGATAAAATCCTTCATAAATATTGATTTATTGTAGTGGCTCTCAATGAAAGTTATGTGCAGTTATGTCAGTAACACATTACATCATTATTTTTTATAGAAAAATAACCAGATTTTTTGTGTGTGTGGTTTTAGAGGATCTATGTTGAAGATGGTAAGAAATAAAAGCATACATTTCTGTTTTTCTCTAGGTCTCTGGTCACACACACTGAGCTGTCGGCTAGTTGTAGTGCTTAGTCCAGTTACTCTTTTCATTAACGTAAGAGTTAAAGAGCTAAGTATAATTGAGATATTTGCTACTTTTGACAAAAAAGTTTAAGTCTATGAAAGCAATGTAGCAATTTTGCTAGTTTTGATTTTCAAGGCATAATGAGGCAATTTATCAAGATTCAGCCAAAGTAATAAAATAATGAACTACAGTCTGATTTTTATTGTTAATGTGTTTCTTCCTATCGAGCATTGAAAGTACATAAAAGGTTTACATGTCTTTTGCTTTAAGTATTTACTTAGTGGAGGGTTTATTGTTTATGCTGCAGAGCCACAGCTAACAGCTAACAGCTAACAGCTAACAGCTAGCCCCTCACTTCAGCGGCTCTCAGTGCTGATGTTGCTCTTCCCACACTTGTTCTAACAATGGCGGAAGTGGACCTACAAATTCATTCATATGTTTTTCTTTGAAGAATGGCGGATTTACTTCGTTCTTTGTTTTTTTCATCTTTTCATTTTGATATTGTTTAAATACAAAGGTTTCTTTCATGATCATTTTTGGAAGGTGGGGGGGGCAATTCTAGACTTTTCCAAGATTTGGCAGGTCCGGATCCCCCAAAAGTAGTTTGACAGTAATGAGGGAGAGGGAAGATATGTGGCACCGGCACGAGAACTAAGGCACAGGGTTGTGCTTTGCCCCTGTGCCACCACAGCACCCCGCATTAATATATTTTTAAAAATGTTTCTGTTAAAACACATTTCAAAAGCAGTCTGATTTCCATTGGTTAATTTGCTGTACATTGTTATTTTTATTAATTTTGTCAGTTTCAAGTTATTTCAGTGACTTATTTTTGGTCATCAACAGGGGTATCAAAAACTTTGTCCATGTGTGTATAGCCACCTAATTATCATCTCAAAGTAGATTTTTAGTGGAAGGAATCCTTTAACAAGCCTTTTTTTTAATCCAGTGAACCATAGGATTTTACAAAACACACATTTTATGTTCATAATCTCCTAAATTGGCATAAACAGTTTGGTCAGGTGGATTGCCATTAAAGACATGTGTTAGACCAATACAGTCTCTAACATACTGGTAAAATTTTCTCTGTGGTATTACCTGGGGTCCACCTGCCTTAGCAACTTGTCATCAAATTCAGCAGAAATTTAAAGTGAATGTAACCAACTCATCAATGTAAACACATTTTGAAACATAAAAAACATGCAGGATGGAGTGTCCTGGGAAGTGTATTCCACTGTACCGGAGTTGTAGAGCCAGGAGGGATGTAGAATAAAGGGACTCCGTTTTTGGTGCTCTCTGGAATCCTGTAGTTCTCGGGGATTGAATTGAATGACTGCAGATGCACCAACATCTGATCAGTTTGGTTGATGCTGGGAAAGACACATGTCAATGAAATACATTTCACCCATTTCAAAAAGAACACCTGTTAGTGCAGTCTTTCTCAAACTGTGGTCCGCGGGCACCCCTAAGTGGTCCACGAGGCACTGCATGTAAACAGCCATTTATGAGCTCAATGTGCGACACTATAGCTAGCTTACCAAAGGATCGTATCAAAGAAAATGACTGAAAACTGGCTTAAAACCAGATTACTGACAAGAAAAGCTGCAGATACAAGTGGAAAGAAAACAACTTCAGGAATATTATAAGATCAGAGGAAGCTCAGTCATAGCTGCTGAGAGTGTTGATGTGTCATTAACTAGCGACTGGATTCCTTCCTGCGGTAGGAATCGCTCCAGTTAGTCAGAACAGCCAGCAAAGTTTTAGTGTTGATCTGAATGCTCTGCTTTCAGGTCAACAGCAATTGTTACTTTTTGTTTAATCAAAAAATATTCAACTAAATAAAAATACAATAAATAAATACAAATGATAGAAATGGGTTAATTATTTTAATGGTGCAGAAAAACAGAAAATGGTTTCTGTTAAAAAGTCTATTTTTCTGTAACTGTGCATCTAAATCACAAATAGCCCTAAATGTTATTAATGCACATAACACTTGGTAGTAACGAACAATTTCTTTCATTTCTATGTGTTTGACATGATTGGAAAGCTTAGACTCCACACTATCAGAATCAGTGAATAACTCAAAACACACAAGTTCATGGATTGTTGTGGCCAGTCACATTTACCAAACAGCACCACCCTTCTCATTAGGATGATAAAAGAAAACAACAATACGTGAGTTAAGAGATTAATATTTTAATTTCAGGTTGCATTATATATAAAGATGTGGGGGCAACTTCAGGTTAGGTGGTCCTCAGCCTGAAAAAGTTTGAGAAACATTGCCATGTAATGTCTGAGTGGAAACATTACCTCTGAAGTGTGTTCCAGAAGCGCCGGATGACAGAAGTGCGGTATGGACTGGTGATGGGCTTCCGCTGTGTGCAGCTGATATCATGCAGGATGTCATAGCAGCCTTCCATTGTCACCTCCACCTTAGTGCTTCTGTTGGACGAGTCCAAAGGCCAAGTGGCAGCTGCTAGGTACTCAATATGCATGTTATGTTTCCACAGCAAAGCCAACTTCACTTCCAGTTGGGTCCCTCCTACAGGAAACAACAGGATATACTCTGAACATGTTGGTGAGAACTCAAGTCTTTTAAATGTCACTACTGAAAAGAGACCTTTACCTTTGGTGAGGCTGATGTCTCTGATGGTGTAGCCTTCTCTCAGTCGCACTGAAACCACACTTATTAAATGTGCATGGACTTCTTTCTCTGTGTGCTTTTTCCTCCGCATGACCAGGGCTGGATTACCACTGGCTGACACTAGGTGCTCATTGAACAGTTTGTCCTGGGAAACTACAACATCAACAATTTTGTGGGTTTACTTATCATCAGTAATAAGGAACCCTACAAACTAGTGTCAGTGCAGGATGACATGCATTGTCAGCTCATTTGCACACCAAAAATATATATATTTTTCACTCTTTATTTACATTTTATTTATTTTTTTCATTTTTTTTATTCTTTCTATTTGTATAAATAGTGTGATTTAAAAAGAACTACCAATAAAAACAGTTCAATAGCATTTCACTTGACTGCTTTTTCTGAAAAAAGTTACACAAGTAAACTTTCTCAAAATTTTGTCTGCACTTCTGTTTTGCATTGTGAACTGCAAAACAGTTCACAATGCAACTGTGAACTGTTTGTGTTCAAACAATAAGTTTGAACACAAACTAATTGTTCTTAATTTAGTCTTAAACAAATCTTAATTTTAGAGCTAATTTGGTCTCAATTTTTCAAAGCCTATCTTGAACCTTCAGCATACCTGCTCACAGTTACTGGCACCCACAAAGTTTAAGTTCAGAATATTAACTGAAGCAAATTCATCAAGTGAAACAACATTGTAATGCAGATAGCTTTAATTTGCTGTTTTGATAGAAAACAGCAAACACTGTACCATAAAAGTACCACCTGAGAAGTGGAAGAAGCTTACAGATGAATATAAGAAACGTTTGGAGGCTTGTCGTTGCTGCCAAAGGCTGTGCAACCACATATTAAGGAGAAGTGTCAATATTAGTGCACATACTGGTTTTCTGTTTTGTCCTTTGGAATTAGAATATCTATGTTGAAATAACAATTGTCTTAAATTACTTTGGACGTCCAACTGAAAGATCCTGCTAATAAACATTTTGAACATTTCCATTTATTTCTGAAGATATTCACTCAGTTATGCAAAACATGAAGGGGTGCCAATAACGATGACAAGGGCTTTACATATTCATAGTGAACGGTGATATTACTGCTCATCATTCAGAGTTAATTCGTGTTTTATTCTTAAATATTTTGGTGTTGCTGTCTGAGTAATCCACAACATATTTTCATGCAACCCAATCTGATTTGAAAACTATTTCGGAATCATCTCTACAGTAAATTCTTCTTAAATAAACCTGGTTTTCAGAATTCACTGTTCAAACTGAACTGGGATATCATTACATTGTTTTATAAGTTACTGGTTCTATTCTTATTTGTATATTTTTACTCTAACTTTCTGGTCATTTCATCTTTTACTTTAACTGAAACGTTTAACTGTTTTGCTAATAAACTCATATTCCAGTAAAGTGCTTATTATTATGTATTTGTGTAGTGCCTTGCTGTTCAAAAACACCTGTGATGGATTTTCCCTCATCTATTGTCTTTTTAATACTTTAGCCTCATCAGGCAGGTATTGATGGATAGTAACAAAAAATAAGAACTTTTTGGGTATTATTTTATGAAAATCACTTGGTAATTGGATCTGAATTAATAGGTTAATTTACAGTTGTCATCAGATATGATGTAGTTACTCATAGCCTGACCTATTGTTGAACTTCCTAAGGTTCTTTGAAAACCTCTGTCCAGTTTGCCCAGATTAACAATTGCATCTCCAGCCCAGTGTGCAAATTAACACCAATTTACTTATAGTCCTCTACTTCTGGAAATATAGTTCTCCAAAATGCCAAATAATCTCCTTCATCCGGTTCAACGTATTGAACTGTTGTCCCACAACAAACTGCAGAAATGTATATATGTCTTGTGAACTGTGGGTGTTTTATTTTGCATGGCGTATTGCTGCCATCTGTTGGACGTTTGGGGAACTGCGTTTACTTTTACGTTATTTAGCCAGTACAGTTGTTTGCTAGCAGACCAGATGAACACTAGTCTTTTATGAATGCCGCATTCCAGCTATGAGTTCTTCGACGCAAAGCCTGTAAGTTGCTACATCAAAACGATATGTTATAACATATGAGAAATAATTTGCTTATTGAATTTATGTTTAATTAGTTTGTAAATACCTGCGGGCGATTTGAGTATGTTTTACATCATTGCTAACGAGCAGGCCTGCGACACTTCTAACACAGAAGACAGGTGCTTCATCTGTCTTCTCTACATAATGGCTTGCAGCTCATAGCATTCTGAGCTAGCTATTGTATCAGTTGTTATACTTCTAATGTATGAAACTGAATGTTATCACTTCTGTTTGCTGCTTTGAGCTCATTCTGAGTTATTTGTGTTTTGGCAGTTTCACTCCATTCTGCATGACAATAAAGGAAGATGTTAATCCTGACTCGTGTAAAAGGAGTTTGGCTGATGGTTACAAGTTACATTAGCAAGACCATTACTATATATTTATTTATTTATTTTTTATTTATTTATTTGTAAAGCTTATAGTTAGAATGGCTTCAGATATCCTAAAGTTCATATGCCAAATCTAACCAATTAGAGCTCCAAAGACGGTTACCTGTACCCATTCTTGAAAGCTAAGGAGGGAATGATAATCCCATTTCCTGAAGCAGACTGATCGGACTGCATTTTGTAGCATTATTGGTGTTGGAAGCCATCTTGCTGACATTACAACTCCTTTATAAGCTTGAGAGATCTGTGATTAGCTGTCATTGGAAAAATCTTCCTGATATCAAACATCTATTTTGACTGTAAGGTTAATCTAATTGTCAGAAGTAAGAAAAAAGTTGCTGTGTACTCATTCTGGGATATGTGTATAATGTTTGCTGTCCAGTTGAATTTACTTCTTTATGAGTGACTGACTTGTTTGGCTAATGATTGCAGATTCTCTGGAATGGTGTCCCAATTGCTTATATTTTTGCCAAACAAGCTGGCGCTCTCTTAATAATCTTATTAAAAATGAATTATATAAGCCAAACAATAATGCAATCCCAGTTGCACAAAATCTATATGATTGGATTAAATTGTCGATATATTTCTGTATATAAATTTAACGTTTTCCTTTTGTAAAGTGCCTTGAGACAAGGTTAGTTGTAAACAGGCACTACATAATTTTCTGATGATTTTTGGATAAATCACAATCTGGATTTTTATTAATTAGATGATAAACAAATCAGCCTTCATAGTTACAGAAAAATTGCATTGAGGACAACCTTAAAGCTTCAATCTTTGCAACATTAAGAATCATGGACATAGATATAGCAAAAGCAGAAAATGCTCTTGCTGCTCCTGTCAGCTTGATCACACACAAAAGATGCAAAACATCTGGCCTCCGATAGTGTGGCCATCATAGAAGTTTAATTATCTCACCACAGAAGTACTCAGAGTTCATGGACTCTGGGGTCTTGAGGAAAGTGTAGGTTAGGAAGGCCCTGTGGTAGGCATTCATTTCTTGGCTGTTTTGGTCAACTTCAGGGCAACTGGGCAAATAGGACCCAACGGTGGCCAAAGATATGAACTTCATCAGTTCTACGTTTGGGATGTAGCCAAAACTGCAGTCATATGAGTATGAACCGCCAACCTAGAAAGGTACAAACACAAGTTAAAAGGAATTATTAAAATGCTGCTACATGATCACTTTTAAAAGTAGAAACAAAAACTGTATTATTAATTTGCAGCTAAGCTCAAAAGTATTCCATACTCCTGGCAGATGTAGAAATAAAAAAATACCTTTATTCAACCATTCATTCAACCATTCAATCACTTGAGTGATTGACGTCACTTGAGTCAATCAAAACCTAAAACCTACAGGAGACTGTATTTTCTGTAGGTTGAGAGTCTATGTCCTGTGGGTACACAGTAAAATCTCATTTGACTTCACCTTACTTCAAAAAATATGCAAACTCAAGAAAATTAAGAAAAGTAAATTTAAGATTAGTAAGTAAACCTAATTTATTTTAACTAAGCAGTACTAAATCAAGTACTACAACTAACAAAAAAAATTAAGTTCATGCAACTTAAATGAACTCATTTTCTTGACTGAGTCCTTCCTCTTGCATTCACTATTAAGTCAAAGCACTTTCCAACTCAGAAAAAAACTCAGTTATCAAAAACGTACTTTTCCTAAATTAATCCAGCTTAAACAGAGAGAGTTGGAGAGAATTTTCAACCACAAATTCTAAGTAGCATACTGAAAGTGAGTATTTTGATGAAAAGTGATTAAAGTCAACTTATTATTTTCAATTAAATACAATTTTGCATTTACTGTGTATGTCATACATACACAGTGATATATGTTCTACATTAGCGGTTCTCAACGTGGGCAGTACCGCCCCCCAGGGGGCGTTCAGAGGACGGCAGGGGGCGCTGGCAGACATTTTTACAAAAGGGGGGTGCTGGGATGCCTTTGGGGGGTCGTTTTACACCTTACTTTACAACTTTACACCTTAAATGCACAACAATACCAGTTTAGACTTTGAGCAACTTGGTAAAACTGTATTGTGTAACATTAAACCATGCTTGGCTGCAACTGTATCGATGGCAGCTCTTCTTCTATTCAGTGTTTGTTAGCTTCTGTTAGCTTCTTGGCGCAGCTCCGTTCTCCTGCTACTGGTAGCTTCACCGCATCAGTTCAGCGTTACACCGGCTGATGACATTGCTGTTATTCACTTTGTGTGGTATTTTTGTACATATGTTTTGGTAGTGCTGTGATCATATCAAAGCAGCAACTTATATTAAAAAGTGTTTTATTTCCGTTTGAAGGCTGCATGCTTCCATGGAAGGATAACAGAAAATCGCTCTTATAGACATGCAATTACTAAAATCACGATACCCTGACTTTAGCATCCCTCTGAAAAATGAACCCATTTAAATAAATAAAGAAATCCCTCCATGGGTGATACCACGATAGAGAGCCTTCATTTTATAACGTTAACACGGTGCTGTAAGTGGTCCGGTATGAAACGGGGTGATAGAACAACACAGCACTTTTAAATTTCAATATTCAGAATGCAGAAATTGTTTCCATTGTTTTAAAAGGTTTATGTCAGTCTGCCTTTTCTCCATCGATACGCCTCGCACCTTAGGGGGTTAAGAAAAAAAACAAAGAAAAAAACGAAAAAGACGTGCACATTGTGTAAAACTCTGAAACAGGAGAAGCGGGACATAAAATGGAGCGACGAACTAGATGTGAATTATGACATAAAAACAGAGAATCCGACGCTGAACAGTGAAAAATCAACACATGATGTGAAACATGATGATTAGACGGAGCAGCAGGTGATGAGTGAAGATTACTGATGGTCAATAAATGATAAAATAAATGTAGCAACAGGAAAGAAACTAAAGTGGACATAGCAATAAACCAAGAGAGGATAAAACTAATCAAATGAAACTAAATGGAAATGAATGAAGAACAAAATGCAAGAAACTAAATACAGAGGAATAAACTTGTATGGCAAGACCTTTTGAGCAAGAATTAATAGTGGCAAGAATAAACAGACACTATTTCCAGATAAAAGGTAAAATGATATTGTCGAAGTGCCATGGGTTTGCTGAGACCATATCTAGTACTGAGAAGAAATATATTATACAGGCGATAACAATAAGGAACTTATGTTTTGGTTAGATTTGATATATTAATTTCTTCAATATTATTTTTCATGTCAGTGTTAATGTCATGAGGCTGATGACTCCATGACACTTTCAATTTGACTCATTAGGATTTGATTAAGAACCAGGTTTGTTCTTTGTAATTTCTGTCCAGTAAAACTATTAATCTATAATCAATAGACAGGTCTATATAAAGATATAATCCATGTTTCGGTCTCATATTTGTTTGGCATTAAAAGGACTTGGGACTTTTGTTTCCCACTGAAAGCTCTGGTTTGCACAATAAATGCCATGTGGGTGAAATTTTATGGATGATACTCTGATGTCCCATTCTCCTGAAGGCAGCACAGAGCTGCACCACCAGAAACTGACAAACACTGAAGAGAAGAAGAGTTATGATTAATGTAGTTACAGTTCTATCCATGTTTTAATGTTGCAGAGCTCAGTCGTTTTGCAAATAGTTCAAAGTTTAAACTGGCATGTTGAACATCTTTTATCTGGTCATTTTGTGGAATATTTAACAACTAGAAAATTGGAAAGAACAAGAATATTTTTTCCACTCTGATTGGCTGAAATTATTTTTGATGATAAATACAGAAACAAGCATAACAATCAAAACATCTACAATAGTGATAGTAATATTAATGATAAAATAATAGTCAGTGCAAAGTAGCCTACAAATCCTTGGTGGGGGCGGTGAGGGACCTGGATAAAGGCTGGGGGGGCGCTGGCACAAAAAAGGTTGAGAAACACTGATCTACATATATCTATGACAATTTAAATACACAGAAAGCAAGTTTTAAAACATTTACATAAAGATACCTGTACAAAGGAACAAGCAATGGTTCCACTTCTGAGCTGGTTCAGCAATGTTTCACACACAGCCACATCAGGAACACTTGTCACCCCATCAGTGATTATGATGATGCCTAAAACACACAAGACAAATTCTATCATGATGTGCTGTATGTGAGAGGTTGATGCAAAATAGGGATGTAAGCAAATAATCAGTTTATAATTAATTGCTGAATAATGGTCTCTATGAAATAACCAGTGACACATGAAAAATCCTCATTAAACTTGAGTGTAAGTGCCTGTGCAGCATTCACATAATAAAGAATAATGATAAACGGGAACGCAACAGTGTGAATGTCTTATAGCAGTGGTCCCCAAACTTTTTCCTGTGAGGACCACATAACTTTTTCCTTCTCTGCTGGGGGTCGGAGTCAGTTTCTAACAGAAAAAGTGTGACGATTGCAGGAGTGCCTAAATGTAAAAATGTATTGTTTTCCAGAAAGCACAATCAAATGACCCTCTCTGGGTTCTTTGCAGAAAAAATCCAGGAAGGATTATAGTCCGTATTTACCAAACTATGAGCCGCACTGGGCTATAAACCACAACCCCAAAGTTTTTTTTTTTTAAACCAATAAACATACACATATAAACTGCAGATATCTCTGCCGCTCCAGGTTTTCCACAACGATGCAGCAGCAGCAGAGGGGGGCGGACACCAAAAAATCTGAGTCATAACAGGTCAATTGAATATCACATTTATTACGGTTGAAAAACAAAAAGTTGCCAAGTTTAGATTTAACTGAACTGATTACGGTAGTTTCCAAACGGTAACTGTAACAGTAAAAGTGCTGATCCTTCGTGTTGCTACTAGCATGTGCTAAATAAAAATGGGCGCTTTCTTCTTCTTCGGATTTCAATGGCAGCTTGCATCCATTATTGTTGCACTACTGCTATTTATTGGATCCTAATATCTATACCTCAAATTCTCATAATGATCCCAGTATTAGTTAAAAAAACGAAAAATATTTTCCCCTCAATGCTATTTAACTGATCAACAACATTCTCAAGTTTCTATTCCCTATTAAAATTAATTCCGTTTTAATGACGCTTTCTTCTTTTATTTCCAATTTTGACTTCCAATGATTCACTTCCTGCTAAAGAGCCCCCTGGTGGCTGAAGAAAATTCCACATTTAAGCCACACTGGGCTATAAGCCGCATGGTTCAAAGTTTAGGAAGAAAGTAGTTTTTATCAGTCAAACCTTTAACAGAAGAGCAAAAGAGGATGGTGGTTGATTTTTAGACGTTTGCTGAGGTAGAAAAGATTGGTGGATAAGATCAGCTTCACATGCAAGTATCAGTCAATCACCAAGCTCCTGATGATTAAGGAAATCATCGCCGATAAATCCACTTTCCGATAAATCGGTGCACACCAAGTTATAATGCTATTCATCGGCTAGCTCTACAGCAGAGTCAACTTCTGTTTGTCACTGAGGATAACCAACAACCTGAAATCAATTTAACAGTTCTAGTAAAACCCACAAAGAAATCTAGGCACTTCACACTTTAAAAAGAGTTCTTAGATGTAGTTCATTTTATGGACATATTTACATTAATCTCACTTAATTCATTTGATTTAGTGATGACAACGTACTTTTTTGTGTTCAATTAACTTAAAAGTTACAAATCTAACTAATTGAAATTAAGTAAAAGAAATGTTTTACTTTGACTTAACTTGAAACAGTTGCGTTCAATGCCAGTTTCGTATCCTATGTCTGACCAACTCAATTTATTGTTTCTAGAACTCAATATATTATGATCATCCAACTCAATTCATTAAGTTTATCCAATTCAATGTACCAAGTTTTTATAACTTAATTCATTAAGTGTGTTTAACATGACAAATTTAAGCCACTCGTAACTCAAATCATTTATTTTTTTAATAATTAAAATCTCTGACTAAATTCTACAGAAAGTCAACTCAAACTTTTAAGTTGTTCCAAACTAAAATATCTAAAATTATGTTTTCACTTACATTATACTTAAAATACAAATTGAATTTAAATCATATTAAATGTATGCTTCAATGTTATTTAGTTTAAGTTGATTAAACTTAATTTATTAAGTTGATTTAACTTAATAAATAAGAGGGTGAAGACACAGCAAAGGTCATCAGGCTGGAATTTAACCTGGGACAGCCGCCGATGGACTGAGGCTTCTTTATGTGGGTGGTACTCTACTCCTGCACCACCACAGCAGGTACAGGATTTGCCCCTGGTGAAGTTTGCATCATGACATCAGACTTAGGATAGGAACGCAGCATTGAACTTAACTGTTTCAAATACACTCTTGAGAGTATTCTCCAAAAGGTGTATTTTTAGACAACACTTTTTAGAGTGCACTCTCAAAAGTGTATTTGAAACAATTAAGTTCAATGCTGCGTTCGTATCCTAAGTCTGATGTCATGATGCAAACTTCACCAGGGGCAAATCCTGGACCAAGCAGGGTGCAGTGGTGGTGCAGCAGTAGAGCACCACCCGCATAAGGAGCCCTTGGTCCTCCGCGCAGTCGTCATAAGTTCAGTTCCAACCTAATGATCTTTGCTGCCCGTCTCCCTCTCTGTCATTACCCACTTTCCTGTAACTAGTCTCAATAAATGCCTCTGGAGCCAAAAACCGTAATAAAAAGAGATAATTTATTTGTTTCCTTCGTTGTTTGATGTAAACTATAAGTGGATAGACATACGGTAACTTGAGTTGGTTAAACTTAATAAATTAAGTTGTATGAACTTAATTGAACTACTTGTTACCAATTGAAACAATTAAATTAAGTTGGATTAACTACTTTATTTTTACTGTGCATAGTTATGATGATATTCTATAATTTAATCACAGTGGGTTTTTAAATGTTGAACAGATGTTTTGCTCTTTTTAAGAAAACTCATCAGCTCAGTAGGAGAAGAATAAAGAAAAGATAGGATTTCTGATTATGCATTCTTAATTCAAACCTACCTGCACTGGAATTTGAGGGCAGAAGCTGAAGGGCGAGGATTCCCTGGCGTACCATGCTGACAAGACCCATATCAGCAGACACCATGGACATTCCCTGCTTCTTATGCGGCTGGTCTTCCAAGTTGTTATGGTGATTTAAGCTTTGTCCTGGTTCCACAAACTATCAATAAACAATGATATTTCTTACAATCAAGTCTTACATAATGAAAAATATTTGAACTAATGCAGTGTTTCTCATTTGTTTTCTGTCATACTCAGGGGTGAAAGTAGTTTTAAATTCTTGGGGGCCCTATGACAAAAGTGTGACAACATTTACAATTAATTCTTTGTGTGCTATGGAGCTTCTGTACCGATTACATTTTTGCAAAGCAATAAAAGCTGGTAGCTCTTGAATTGTTACAAAATAAAGCTGTATTTCCTCCTTCAGTCCACTGGCTGCAATGTTGACACCTTGAGATGCCATGAGACCTAAATTCTGAACATCATGGCATGGAGTGCATCCCAGTTTTCCAATGTCTGGCATATAACCATTCATTTTATCTTTTAAACTGGTTTTATTGATCCTGTGTTCAGACAGAGGGATAATCAGTAGCCCAGCATTATGACCTGTTTGTTCTGAAGATCCTGCAGCTTCCACTTCTCTTCCTAACATGGCGCCTCCTCACCCTGACTCTCACACTGACAGGAGGAACCACAGAGCTCTGTTAGGTTAAAGCTCATCTTCTGAAGTTAATAAGTAATAGTTTGATAGAGGAAAAGCCTCTCAGACAAGCGAGATGCCCAAACTATTCTAATTAAATATTAGTCAATTAATTTCACATAATTATCGCAGTAGAAGCCATTTGTTTTTTAAATATTTAATGAATGTATGTATTTACAGTGTTTGATGTTTGTTGTAAATTATATATTCTCACAAAGAACGAGATAATTAGTCCAAGTTTGTCGTTTTTTTGAACGTTCAGAAACTACAGCGGCTGTGATGAGCCACAACAAAGGTAAAACAACCTGAACAGGTGATCAACTCTAAACCACTCGCACCTTTTTACTCTGTCTCTCTCGTCATTTAAGCACACCCGTTGCCATGGCAACCTCCTGCCTCTCCAAGCCGACCAGAGATTAAGTTAAAAACATTCAGTCCGTTACGATATTAGGTTTGCAGGCTTGATATTTATTTTGCAATGATTACTAAGTACTTCCCTGAACACAGTGGTGGTTGATGAGTTCATTTTAAACTCATCAACCAAAACGCACAGATATGTGCAACAGCTTGTAGAAAAAATATTTACTGAGATTATTATTATTGTTGGGTCATTAATTTGAACGTGTTTTGTTGATTTTTGTTATGAACGTTTTGATAAGGAGTCAGAGGAGGACGTGCTGCTCTCAGCGTCCTGGTGGGGTTCAGCTTGTCACCTACTGCCGAGATTAACATTTTGCACCGCTGCTCTAGTAAAGCACAAACAGTTCAGAAACAATATGAAATGGGAAAAAAATCTATTAAATGATTAAGTCAGGTTGTAGATTGCTCTTGAAAAACTAATCACTCACAGCTGCACAGTGAACCCACTGATTCTTTACAGCAGACAGCCGCTCCCCTCTCTTCCAGGTACTGCGTACCCCCGCTAAATCGCCTACTTTCACCCCTGGTCATGCCCCTCTAGGCATCCTAAAATTTTTTCACAGCAGACCTGAACAGCTGACCTTGAAGCTGTGTGCTTGGAAATGAAGCTACTTGAGACATTAGAAAGGAACAAAGCAATTTGTTGAGTCAAAGCCGGAGAAACAATCTTCATATTTACAGAGTTCCTGAGGGAAAATAAGGTAGATCGGTTACTGATTTTGTCGTCGATCTGCTAACCAAGCAGCTGAAGCTGCCAGACGGAAGTGAACTCCAAATTCAGTGAGCACACTGAGCTCTGGCACCCAGGCCACCTCCAGTATTGTCCATAATTGTGAATTTTTTGCAATTCAGTATGAAAGAAGTGGTTCTGAGGAAAGCCAGGGAATAGAAAGTGGAGATGGAAGGCAAACACCTTTATTTTGACAACGATTATGCTACCGATGTCATAGAAAAACTTCAAGCACATGGCCCATTAAAGGCAGCTTTGAAATAGAAAGGTGTCAGATTCCACATCCCGTACACCAACTTAAGAATCTTCTGGGTCTCTGTGTGGATCTACAGACCGCGGACGAAGCAACGTAGGACATAACCAGAGGCTTCAGCTTGAGCTGGGTAGTAAAAGAGAACAGGCTAAAAGTGGTCCAGGAGAGGCTGGATGCGCCGTTACCATGGAAATGGATCAACAACACCGTTGCAGGACAACGCACGAGGGAGAAGCTCACAGAGTGCAGATATGAGGAACAGCGACTCTGAGCATTGCATCACAGGAGGAGGTTTGCTTACAATAATTACAAAAAAAAACATTCAAGTAATGTGATTTAATAGCTGATTGACTTTACCAGCCTGACTTAACCCTGTTTTGGAGTTCAATCGCTCTTCTGTTCCTAAAGTTATTTGTTGTAGGCTTTTTTATATAGATATTTAACCAAAATACCCAATGGAGTAAATGTTGAAGTTGAAGGTGGGTTTCTGCTCAGAGCCGGCCACGCTGATTCATCCAGGTGAGGGGTTCTCCCCGTTAGTCGTCTCATGGGATCTGCAGTGTGAGACTTTTGTTTTGGCTTGGCGCCCTGAGCGATCCAGGGTGAGCTGCTTGGTGCGGGGTGTACGACCTCTCCGCTGGTTTGAGGAAGAGATGTTTCATATCCACAGGTAGCGTTGATCTCAAAGTTCACCTCCAGCCGTTGAATCTTTGTTTCTAAAAACTGAAGTTGTTGTAGAATATTGCTAATGTCCTTGGGGTCGGACGGGGGCATTTTGCCCTAGTTCTTCTTGGAGGTGAAGAAAAGTGAGGTAAAAATAAAAGTGAGAAAATCTCCTGGTCTTTAGGTTTGAAGTAATCCAGTTATGATGTCGATAATGTGAATAAAACCATAAAAATTGTGACTTTAAAAATAATTCACAAGCAAAGTTATCAGTAAGGACGGGAGAGAGCAACTCAGTTGATTAAAAACAATTATTTCTTCCTCTAGGAGTGAAAGTAACTAAGTTACATTAAAAGTAATGTTTTAGTTACTTTCATCAGCTGCTGACAACAACGCTCCACCACCTGTGAAACTTACATTGAGCTTTGCTAATTCTTAATAGCAAGTTATTTATATAATAATAATAATAATAATAATAATAATAATGGTAACATCAACAATTTGTCTCCACTTACAAGGTTGAACTGCAGGGGAGATTGTTTAACATTGTTTACCATTTTGTGCCGTTTACAACAGTACAAAAAAATGTTAGTAATTTGTGTGTGTTTTTGTGTGTTCCACTGTCTGGACAACTATAAATAGGATTTCAGACCCCACACCCCTCCCTGCCCCAGCCTCCAGGTTTTGCGTTACGGCCCTGTATGTGCTGACACAGCGCAGTGCTCCACCTGCGGCTCCACAGCTCAGATGGCTGCACAGATTTGTGACACTTATCTTAATATTAATAATTATGATGGCGTTTAGTTGGGCAACTTTACGGACTCGTTCATTCATGGCTGTTTTCACGTTTGTTGCGCTGTTCAAATTAGTATTGATGTTTGCAGTTTTCTGAAGCGCAACGCACTCCAGAAAACTGGAGTAAATATAAGTGAGGACTTCTATTTACAGCACATATATGAACTTGATATTAACAAAGACACAGCGGGACGGATCATCCGGGAAATGATTGACAGGGAAAGTCTGACTAAAACTAACTGGATGTCAGACAAATTCTGGGGTTCATGTCTGTTTATTTCCAAGCCCAAAAAGGGCAACCCACGACTCATTAAATTTGCAAGCAACTTTAGAAAGAAGAAAACAAGCCCAAAGCTGCTTATAATAAACGGAATTGGTGACCGAAACTCAAAATAGTTCCTTTTCAGCAGCAAAATGAGCATCTTCCTCCATTTTTTTTTTTACATTTCTGTCGCTGCTGATGTAACAGTGTTTAGGTTTAGTTTGTAGAATCCCACTTGCTTTATATGTATCAGTGCAATGGGGAAATAGCCGACAGAATTAGCAGACAGAAATCTTAGGTATAACGGTTTGATCGGGTTCGTCATGCCGTGTGGTGTCCAGCCACCTGGGCACAAAATAATGGCTACAAGTCCAGTTAACCAGTTTTAAAATCAGGCATTAATCAATGCTTTACTAGAATCTACCTGTGATGCATGTGGCTCAGTGTAAAGTCCTGACTGAATGAAAATCATTTATCTATTTATGTCACGTTAACGAAGAACAGCTGAAAAGTTACCAGGTTTATCAACTGCGGTAGCAATTTGGCTCCAACTCCTCCTCTTGTCATTTCTATATTCTTTGCAGAAAATGTTAAATAAAAAAATTAAATCGTGTAGTATGAACTACTGCATTAGGTAGTCAGATGTGCCCATCTTCTCTATTTAAATCTAGTGATTACTGAAGGCAATATAGTACACAGACTTCATAATCTGCACTCTGTTGGTTGAATGCAGTATTTATTTCCACTTAGGCTTTATGTTGTTTAGTTTTTATTCAAGTATGTTTTTTGTTAATGGAGACTGAGAATCCATTTTATTTTTGTTTTTGGTTGTTTTGTTTATTTAGTTTATCACTTAGTGTTATGTGTTCTTTTGAAAATAAAGTGTATCTATCTATGGCAGGAAATCGCATGCATTATTAGTCATTTCCATTAAATCAGTGTCAAAAAGTCTTGAAACAATATTATCGTTTATTGCAATAATTTTTTAGACAATTAATTGCTCAGCAAAATATGTTATCGTGACAGGTCTAACAGGCCCAAACACACGGGTTATTTTCGGAACGCAACCCCTAAGAAACACAAGGGTTCGCTGTAAATGTAGTGCTTACTTCATGTTTTTCTACAGCAGAAGTTTTGTCAAAAAAGCGTAAAAGGCTAAATTTCAAAATGTTGTAAAAACTTTTTTTTTATAAAAATATGTGGGAAAAAACAGTCCATGCATCCTCATTCCAAACACATTCACTTAATTTTTCACTTTATGGTACATGTTCATATTTTCTATTGACTGTATATCAAATATATTTTAAATTTAACTGAAGATATGACATAATACAATGTATAATATTCAATAAAATACATAACACTTAAATCTTATTGTATAGACTTGGTCATCAAATCACTACGTTGCCTGTAGGAAATGTTAATGTCCAGCAGGTGTCAGTATTGAGTGACAGTATCGACAGTTTTGCTATGTGTCGAAACCATACATGACGCCTCATCTACCCATCACTACTATACAGTTTCTTGCTGCAAAGAATGAAGGACCAAAACGTCCTCAAAAAGCAAAGTCTGCTCTGTCCAGTCATATACTGTTACTGTTGCAACTCCAACTTAGTCTGTTATCCAGGTGAACTCTGAAGTATTTCCGTTTCTCAAATCTTCTCCCATGATGGAAATAGTGTTTGATTTAACCCCGTTTCTCTTGAAATCTATAATCATTTTATTTGTTATGCTAATATTCAAGACAAGATGATTATTTCCACACCATGCCACCAAGCGGTCATCCAGGTCTCTGTACTCTGTTTCTTGACCATCTCTGATACACTTGACGTGGTGAACATGTTGGATTTCACAGTATGCAGTGATGGGGTGTCAAGCTTTTATAACATCAATAACACTATGTGCAACACAGCTTATAGGGCATACCTGTTGTTGCTGCTGATGCAGGACTTCTGCTGTGTTGCTCTCCAGAGATCTGAGCTGTTGATAGATCTGATGTAGGAACTCATTCAGGTTTGCGTTATCAAGCTGGCATCCCTGTACCAAAACCTGCAAGGGAAATCAACACTCAGCAAGGAATTGCTCCATCAGCTGTAGATGTTCATACCGTTCTACAAATTAGAATGGTATGAACAGTCTGCCCCAACATCAATATTGGGTACCAAAAAAACCACAAAACTGAACAGTACATGTTGAATTTAACTGCAGTTCCATTCAAGCCAACTAAGACAATACATAGATTTTACAATATGGTTACCTATATATTCACTCCCACACTTTAACTGACTTTGACACACACAAATACAAACACACCATCTCTCTCATATCATTAAAAAGAAAACTTGCTTTAGTTAAGTGGATGAAATACAGGATAAATATAACCTGGTGAGAAGAAAGACCAATTATTGATGAATAAACCAAAATGGTGATGAAGATCTTGGGCTTGAAAAGCTGATCTGTTCCAGGAACTTTAAATGGTTGAGCCAGTCCAGCCAGGCACTTAGACAATGCATGAAACACTTCATCAAAGATCATCTCTCCTGTGCTGTCATCCTGCAGAGTACAAACCAGGACACATCAAATAGTGCATTATGACAACAACTATGTGTTCAGCAAATCAGACAAGCCAAGTCTCGATATTGAGTTGGGGCAGTGTGCAAAATGAAATGCTTAAGATATTTTTAATTCTATATACTTTTAGAACTTTTTTATGCAACAAAAGTTTAAACAGAGGATAACCTTATGAGGCATCAATGATTAATAAAAATAATAATGAAAAATTGGATTTCAAGACACTCAAGGTCACTGTACAGTAATGCACCAAGACACAACAAAAACAACAATTGGAAAAGGTGAATTAAGTTTAATTTAAATATTAATGTACATGTTATTTAAGTAATGTATAACACCATGGCTATTCAAGGTGCGATACATAGATTCCTATTTTAAGGAACCTTAAAATAAGTTTTCCTATCCCCTTAACCTCCTGACTACCAGGAAAGAAATATTGTCCAATCACCATTTTTTTTTAAATCCCAGTCTTTGTAAGGTAACAAAAGGTTTTATGCACTTACTTTGTCTCTTCCCATAAAATGGGTTATTACTGATAAACACCATTTTTATGAATTAGAAAAAGCTACGTACAAAAGTTCCACCCCTTCACATGTGGTATCATTGAAAAGCCCTAGATGTCCTCTGAAATGAATTAATTAAGTAGAATGCAGGGGGTGGGAGATATTCAAGTTTAGAAATATCCTCTACAGAGGACAAAAATGAACTACTGGTAGTCAGGAGGATATAGAACATATGTATTTTTTACTGTATTCTTTATTTTTATGTGTAGAATTTGTATGTTTCTTTTATAGGAGAATGGATGGAAATTTTCATCTTGCTAAATTTGGTGCATTTATGACATTATCGTACGTTCATTAATAAGCACTGTCCAATTTAAATAAATTAAATTCAATATCAAAGTATTTAAAGCAATATCAAATTGAATCGTGAGGTTCTCAAGGAAAACAAACAACAAATACCCAGCCCTAGCCATTACGTATAGTCATTCCAAATTTAGAAAAGATCAATCCTGAAATTTGACATACACAACATTTATAGATGTGTGTCTGTTAACTTCTGATTAAAACTCTTACCACAATCCCTGTGGAAGGGCTGAGGTCCAGTTCAATGATGAAGCGATACCTGCGGGCCAGAAAGGTTGCCCGGGTGGATGGCATCAAAACACAGGGGGCTGTAGTTGGGATGGAATCTGGCTGCCATCCCTTCGGTTGGACAGCAGCCAAATCCAACTCATTTTCAGAGTTTTGCTGTTAAACAAAAATCCATCAAACACCATTGAGATATAGTTTCCAATATTATGAGAATAATGGGAGGCATTTGTTAAAATCAATCTTGGTGCAAGTGCATCACAAGAGATTTGATCATGAATGGAACAAAAATTTCACAACAATGAGGAAATGGCACAGCAAAGATAGAACATCAATGAGCAGACTCACCTAGGAAATGTAAAGTACCAACAAAAGTTTTATGACATTCAATACAGTCAACTTTCATGAGTCAACCTTGGTGAACAAGAGTGACATTTAAAGCTAGGCCTATAATTGCATTGCGCAGAGCATCCAAGCATGCCCATTAATAACCATCTCAGGCAGGGGACATACCTACTTTAAAGTGTCACCAACATGAGGATGTTTCTTGATTGATTTTTGCCCAGAAAGCACATGGGCAAAAGCCGTTAGTGAAACGGTCACTAGGACTGACTAGTATATATTCCATTGAGGGAAAGTAACTGTAACATATGAATTCCTCATATGTTAACACAAAGGCTCGTTTTGAAGTATAAGCTGCTACTTACAGGCAGTGGCTCAAAAAGTGGGTATGCAGGGTATGCAACGCATAGGGGCGCAGCACCAGTGGGGGCGCCAAAACCCCGTCTGGAGGGGGCGGCGCGCCGATGATGTTTTCCCATACACTTCATCACGCGCCTTCCGCTCCTTCACCTCGTGCACATAACGAGGTAAATGGGGGTGGGGGGTGGGTCGAGTGAGCGTCGCTCCTTCACCCTGACGTTCCTTCCCTGGGGTGGGGGGGTGCCGATCTATGTTTTCGCATCCACCTGAATATTGTGTAGTTGCGCCACTGCCCGCATGGCGAGGTGTCGGGGGGCGCAAGAAGCAGTACTTTATAATTGTCTGTATTCATGCTTAACTGATAAACAGCCTCCGGTCACTAGGTGGCAGCAGTGTTCAAACGAGTCAACAGGCTGCCTGTTCAAGCCGGTAGAAGTAGCTACACAGTGCCGTTGGAAAAATGAGCGGAGAAAAAAATACAAACGGAGCGGAAGTTACATATATCTACCATCATAGAGGAAAGATGGAGAAGTTTGATAGCAGAAAAAAAATGGGAGCAGACGTCACTAAAGCAAGTATGACAGTTTCATGGCCAAGCTAAGAGATTTTTATTTTCAAATACAAGAATACAGTCATAATACTACAATAACCAAGTCCAATTAGCAGAAATGTACAGAGTAGGTAAGAGGACATGGAGAAAAAAAAACAAAAAGCTATCCCGACTTATTTTCTCGAGATTCCTAGAAGCTTAATGAAAAATCGTTCGTTCCTTTTTGAGTAAAAATGCTGTTTATACAGTAAAGACGGTGATGGTGGTGAAGTCTAAACAAGACACATAGGACGATTCACCATGTTTGTTACGGTCTAAAGCAGGGGTGTCAAACTCCAGTCCTCAAGGGCCACATGTCCTGCAACTTTTAGATGTGCCTAGGCCTGTCACGATAACACATTTTGCTGGACGATTAATTGCCTAATAAATTATTGCGATAAACGATAATATTGTTTCAAGACCTTTTGACACTGATTTAATGGATAGATAGATACACTTTATTTTCAAAAGAACACATAACACTGGAACTGATGAACTAAATAAACAAAACAACCAAAAACAAAAATAAAATGGATTCTCAGTCTCCATTAACAAAAATCGTACTTGAATAAAAACTAAACAACATAAAGCCGAAGTGGAAATAAATACTGCATTCAACCAAAAGACTGCAGATTATGAAGTCTGTATACTATATTGCCTTTCAGTAATCACTAGATTTAAATAGAGAAAACGGGCACATCTGACTACCTAATGCAGTATTTCACACTACACGATTTTTTGCCCCTATTTTCTCCTTACGATAATCTTAAAACGTTGGCCGATCTAAGATTGTCTCTGGTGATTTTGTAATCGATCATCCTGCAGTGTGTGGTGTGTTACGGCAGATCGTCGTGGCCGCTCCGATCTAAATCAGGGGTTTTCCCCGACTGGGAGTTTAACGCTGAATGTGACAGGTAGCCAATCAGAAAGCGCGGATTCTCCTCCGTGCTTTCTGAGGGGAAATTACGGAGGGGAATCCCAAACAGCTGACATGGCGCAACACAAAGTCCAGCGGACATTGGAGATGATATGTGGAAACAACATTAATATTTATTCAACATTTCGTGCAAAGAATATAGAAATGACAAGAGGAGGAGTTGAAGCCAAATTGCTACCTCAGTTGATAAACCTGGTAACTTTTCAGCTGTTCTTCGTTAACGTGACATAAATAGGTTACAATGATTTTCATTCAGTCAGAACTTTACTCTGAGCCACATGCATCACAGGTAGATTCTAGTAAAGCATTGATTAATGCCTGATTTTAAAATTAGTTAACTGGACTTGTAGCCATTATTTTGTGCCCATGTGGCTGGACACCACACGGCACGACGAACCCGATCGAACCGTCATAACTAGGATTTCTATCGGTAAATGTGTGTCTCAGGGTTTGAAAATGGGCCGACAACTCGTGTAATGTGCGCTGGACATTAGACTAAGGAAATGAGGAAGGGAAGGTCAGTGGAGAGCACCGGAGCTGAGCCTTTTTTCATTCAGTGTCATCAACAGAAAGAAAAAAGGCCGGAAGAGACGACAAAGAAGATAATTAAAATGAGGTCGATGGGTTTCATTTATTGTCTGATTAATTGATTTATCGTTTATCGCGACAGGCCTAGATGTGCCCCTGCTGCACCACATCTAAATAGGGTAATTAGGTTACTAGCAAGGCTCTGGAGAATTTATCTACACAAGAAGGAGATAATTAAGCCATTTCATTCCAGTGTTTTGTACCTGTTCTGACACATCTAAAATCTGCAGGACACCAGCTGTTGAGGACTGGAGTTTGACACCTATGGTCTAGAGATGTCCCAGATTAGGATACAGGGCTTAAAGTAAAAAAAAAAAAATCCTGAGCCTGAAACTTATAGTTATGATAGAAATTAACTATATCATTGCTATTGCCACAGTTTAATAAAAAGTGTCTTTGAATAGTGCAACAATTGCTTCTAACAATAAAATTAGCAAGCTAAACACTCAAACTTAAATAAGACTTCAGTACATTTCAACTCAAAACAAAATGCCCTAAAGGTTTGCCTTACAGGCAAAAATCCCTCAACATTAAATAAGAATCCTTTCAATGTTTTTGCAAGTAATTTAGAACATGCAACATTATCAACTAAATCAGTGTTTCTCAACCTTTTTCAGCCCAGCGTCGTTTTTTTTTGTTTGTTTTTGTTTTTCTTTACCCCTAAGGTGCAGGGCGGTAAGGAAGCGTATCGATGGGGAAAAGGCAGACTGACATAAACCTTTTAAAACAACGGAAACACCTATTTTTTCCACTACCTTCAGTATCTTTCATCAAAAAAGTTTCTCGAGAAAATAATTTAGGATCTCGAGAAAGTTTCTTGGGATTGTCAGAATTTTTTACTGTGTGATTGGCCCAGCAGATTGCACCCATCCTGCATGCAATTTTATCACACAGGCACAGAAAACATGTGAAAATAGATTAGGAAGAAACTCGGGCACAAAACATGACCCATTTGTGAAGCTGAACTAACTTACCAATTCAGATGTAGAGGCTGGCCAGATGATCTGATTCAAATTCCTGAGAAACCATGCTAGACGCACATTCCTGGATATCCGATAGTCCTCCTTCATGAGCAGGAAGATCTGGTCTGCCTCCTCCACCTCGTAATGGGAAGCACAAAGTACATGATGTTACATGTAAGCCAATTGCAAGTCAATAAAAGAAGGGCTTTTACTAACACCAACAAAAACTTAAATGGCTCTCTGGTACAATCTATGTTCTCAATCTTTTCAGTTTCCGTCCATGTCTAAGTTACAGGCTAAATTTGTAGGAAAAAAATGTTACTTTTCACTGACGATGTGTGTCAGAACTCCTCCACCAATCACACAGCAGCCGTCCATCTATAGTAACAACAATTTGTTAATTCTTCACATTGCTAGGTTGCAGATGACGTAGTACCGACGTCACGCAATGCAGATGGGGGTCAGGAAGTAAACGCAGCCCATTTATTTATGTTAATCCAACATCAAAATGCCTGACGATGGTGTCGTGTACAGTTGTTCAACTGTTCAAATAGACAGAAAGAGAAATGTTATTTTTGTTTTCCAAAGGTAGTTGGTCACAAGGAAGTTAATTTTGAAAAAATTTACTGAACAAAGACAAGAAAAGTGGATCAATGATCTACAGCTAAAAACAGAAGGTGCGGAAACTAACAATGCCAGAGTTTGCAGCGCCCGGTTTCTAACAGGTAACGATCATATTGTTTAAATTGTATTTTCAAATATTTTATTGGACAGTTATTGAGAAGGTAAGGTAATTTTATTGATATAACACATCTTCAGCAACAAGGCATTTCAAAGTGCTTTATAGAAATTAAAAGGAAATACAAACAAAATAAAGGAAAGAGTAAAAGACAAAAAGGAATAGAATGTTGATCCAAAGTAAATAAACTAGATACTCCTATTGAGGGTTGCTAGATAAGTATAAGTAAGTAATCTCTGGACTTTCTAAGTATGTTCTAAATTTGTAAAAGTAATGAGTACTCTGCAGTTTCTAAGTAATAAAAAAACTAAATGTTCCTGTTCTGGAAGATTTTTTTCTGGATTCTAAGTTTGTTCCTGGGTTGCAGTAACAAGGGTCTCTCTGCATAATAATCGAAAAAGTAATCTAAGAAGCATAATATTGGTCTAAATAGTGAGTACTCTACAGATTATAAACAATAAGCTAAAGAGTGACTAGTAAACTAGAGTCTCTAGAGTCCAAGTTTGTTCTAATTCCTTTTCTGGATTAAAAGTGAGTTCTCCACAGTTTCTAACAAGTAATAATCTAAAAAGTAATCGATAAATAGGATGAGAAGACAACATTAGGTATGATATGGCACATATAGCAAGACAAAAACATGTTGGCAACATTGAGGTCAGGGAGTGTGTGTATGCAACGCACACACTCCGTATTTGCAGATCAGCCCATTTCTCTCTCAGCCCGTTCTCCCAAATAAAGTCTCTGATAAATGTGGAATAATCAAGACTGAGTCTTTGAGAGTTCAGCCATAAGATTCCAGGGTGACTTCGGGAGGGGTGAGGAGATGGGAAGGAGCAGTTTGTTTACATCAGTGGTGCCCAAAGTGGGTCCTCGAGGGCCGGCATCCTGCATGTTTTAGTTCTCTTCCTGGTTTAACACACCTGGTTCAAATGATGGCTCATTAGAGGCCTAAGAAGAACATTGACATAGTGAACAGGTTGTTACTACCACCAGGGGGAGAACTAAAACATGCAGGATGCCGGCCCTGAAGGACCGACTTTGGGCACCCCTGGTTTACATAAACTCCAGGAGATTTGAGATAGCCAGAAGGCCACAGAGAGCCAGATTCAGAATAACAAATTCTCTTTAGATCGGGCAGACGTAAAATTTCTGTCTGTCCTAGAGTCTTTAACCGGTAAATCTCTTATAGTTCATCCCAATTATTCAAATTGTGGTCGTTTCACTGAACCAAAGTAAGCAACTTCTCCAAGATCGATTCCACCCCTTTAGTGAGTTTTTGAGTCCTCAGCTGGGCTGCAAGACTCACATCCAACTTGTGTCTCTGTCCACACCAACAGCCTGAGTGTTCGCTAGTTCGGCCAAGTCTGTCACAAATTTGTCGATAAGCCAGACATCCACCAGCTCCAAACAGCAGAAATCCTGTTATCATGAATAAATCCAGGGTGTATCCTGCTGGATGTGTCCCCGCAGGACAAGAGAGCTCTCCTGTGCCCAGTCTTCTCGTTGAGGAAATTTTAATCAATTGCATTGCGAGACTGGCTGACCAGATCCATAATTTGTAGATTTGGAGGGTGTACAAAGAAAGGCTTCAAAAAAGCAACACAAGAGCAAGCAGGACGAGAATGAGTAGGGAGAGGAGCAGAGGGAAAAGCATCCACCTTCACCGAGAGCTAGAGAGGTAGAAAGTTTTAATGTACAGCACTTTGTATCAGCTGTGGTTGTTTTAAAGTGCTTTATAAATAAAGTTGGTATGGTATGGTATGGTATGGTATGGTATGGTATGGTATGGTATGGTATGGTATGGTATGGTATGGTATGGTATGGTATGGTATGGTATGGTATGGTAAAGACAAGCATTCATATAAGGTATTATTTTTACTCCCTAGCTTTGTTGTCCTCAGAAAAGGTTTGAGTGCTAATGTTGTTAGCAGCTAGGTTAGTGCTGCTAACAACAGCACTAAACATTTTACATCTTACTTTACTATTTTTTTAGGTTGTCTAAGAGCAGCAGGTGATGTAGATTCCCAACTCTGGGTCACTATCGTTAACCTGAGCTGTGACTATTTCTTCATTCTCTCTGGCCACGAACCATGGTTTTAATGGGGTTTCTGGAGATTGCTGCAAATGGTTGACCTACATTGTAGAAAAGCAGAATGACTCAAAGTTAACTCCAGCATAAATTTGGGTTTACAGAAGCTGTCATCTGGTTCTTCATACAATATCAGGTCTGCAGCACTAGATATTATGTCGGGTAAAATCCTCAAGATTACATGACAATTCTACCGAGACAATATGGGCCACATCCTAGATATACGCATATTTTTTCGAGATACCTTGTCTGTGACAGCCCATTTGGGCATTAGCATACTTGCTGTAATCCATTTTGCTTTGTTTTGAACCAAAGTAATCCACTTCATGACCCCCATCTGAATTTCATCCAGGTTACATGTCTGCAACTCAGCAATTGACATGTACTTATAACATATTATTGTAACAACCTCAAAAATATGGATATTTCCGTTTTACTTTTCTTTCAATGTCAGCTATGGCCCCCCAAAGGTCTCTGTTTGATCTTTGATTAGAGACCAAAATTGCAACATTTGAGACATGTTCAGTTGAAGCTGCACCAAATCAAATCATCCAAATAATTTGAAAAATCTGTTCACCTTGCCTGTCATGGCACTGCACCAAGAACTACTGAAAGAAACGATATGAAAACGTCAGAAAACGATACAAGTGCATCTTTGTTCTTCACAAAACGTAAAAAATAAAAAAAATGGTATAGCTTCAGAGTTTAGCAGTAGTAGGCTTTCTCCTTTATTTTTGTCAAAAGGCTACAGCAATTTCTCCCTCTAGTGATAAACCCTTATATTTGTTTAGGTTGTGTTAACCCAGAATGCCCTGCACTTCCTGATTTTGAAGTCGTCTCTGGTCTGCTTGCGTCTGCACCAGAGTTCCTTCATCCAAACCGAGACCTAGGTTTTTAGGCAAACCAGAGTCCATTTTATTGGTTAAAATCAAAGTTCAACTGCACATTCACACCTCCCCAACCAAACAAAACTTTCCAGACAAATGAGCTAGAGTTTGATTAAAGCGCTGGTGTTTTGCTCAGTCAGTGTCCAGGCAAACCGCTATTAGCTAAACATCCTGATATTAGCCTTCCGCTATAAATCTCATGCACTTACATCATCCAGAGACATTTGAACAAACAGTGGCTAGACAGGCCTGCAGGTAAGACCAGTCTAGCCACAACATGGCTGCCCAGACCCTGCTTTCTAGGGACTGGGCAGCCATGTTGGATTTTCTAAATCTAACCTCCCACTTTCCTTAAAGATTCACTACAATGTAAAAATCGACTTTTAGGAGATTTACGTCATGTTCTAATATTATTCCCCCATCAAAAACATACTTGGAGTGTTTCATGCATGTATGACAAATCCCTTAATCTCCCATGCCAAACATTTGAGTTTGTAAAACAATTGGTGGGACTGAGTGCCACCTTTGAGACAAAGCTCCTCCTCAGTTTCTGAGCTTCTGTCTCACAAAGCAGACCCTCCCACACGACTGCCCCACTCAACTCCTTCAGATTAGCAACTTAAATTAGCAAACACCTGGTGGAATTATGCATATAAGCTCATTATACAACACTGTTAAATACATTGCTATGGGTTTAATAGAGGAGCAATGTTGTGATGACTTCCTGAAGATGGAGTACAGGTCTTCCTTAAAGAGACAGACGTCCATTTTGAAGACCTGTGTTAAATTATGAAGTCAATTTTTTATAAGTCATATTTTATAAATACAGTACTTATGACAACCAAAAGTAGCAGTTACTGGATTGTGCTATAAAATAGTAAAACTAACCAACAGCAATGACCCAATACTGGCCCACTATTGGTCCATATTTTTTGTGGTGCTTTTCCCCAGAATTAAAGCTTTGAAAAGTTAGAACATTTAGTTCATTTGCACCATGTCAGCAAACTATTGCTTTATCTGAAAGATGTCAAATTAGCATACGTCAAGATAATCCTATAAAGGTCAAGTCTGCAGTTCTCTAGGAATAATGGCAAGTAAGAACAGCGTAGACTTATGCATTCAGGCTTCTACAGCATTTCTCCAAATTTGCTTGAGTTTGAGTTTTTTGTTTAGTTTTTTCAGTGGAGTCCTGCCATCACATGTCACGAAAATAGGTGGAGTTTGGTATAACACAAAAATCCGTCAGTTTCAGAGGTACACATATGAGTCGAGTAAACAATGGTCTGAACGCAGATTCATGAAAGGAAGATTTGACATAAAATAACGAGCTATTGACGGTTAAAAATCAGAATTTTTCATAGAGCAGGAAATATCTTTGTTCATATGGCGAGGCATGGTGGACGCCTGATTGAAAGCAGTACTAAAACATTCCCGTGCTTTTTATCCAACTCCTCTTAACTACTGAGCCTTTGTACCAAAGCTTCTTCCTCTGGATGTCACAGCCGAAAAATCTTTAGCTCTGTTCATGATTTAGAAAAGAACATAAGTTCTTCAAGTTCTGGGGAAATGGACCCCGTTTTTCCAAATTAAGTCAGTGACGAATGTTACCTCATTGTCCTTTCTCTCTGCCATGTTTGTTGGTACATGTAGACATCAATGATGTCCCCAAATCCAGTTAAGAACAATTAGTCCAAATACTTGTGTATCTGCTGCATCTCAGTGTCAGAGCTCGCTTGCAACTGGCATCGTGTCCTCGAAAATGACTTCCGGCTGTGGGGTTCAAAATAAAACGTCGTGGTCATTAGAGGCAGTCAATGCCTTCAGTTAACATCCTCTAAATGTAATGTCAATGGAAATGCAGATTTTGGCCTATAACCCGATAACTTTGTTAGAATCGAACTAAAATGGACCCCTGAAATGTAACATGTCATGTAGTCTGTGCGTTCAGTATTTTTGTTCTGAAATGCAACGTTCACCACTCTACCGAATAACACGTGATCCGGAAGTGTGGCCGGCTTTTTTTTTCCGGTAGAAACAATTATAAAAGAAAAACAAGACGAGGAAACGAAAGGTGACGCATTACAAGTGAAGCACGCAGCCCGTTAAAATAAACGATGGAATATGATTAAAAATCTAACGATTTTTTTTCATTGAATATTGAAGCATTTACAAAAAAACGACTTATTACAAGTCTAACAAAAATGAAATGTAAATGAGCAGGAATAACCGCAACAGGCCGCATACAAGCTGGCTCAAGCACTCTGCACATACATATAAAATGTACTTTGTTGTCTTTAAGTATTCTCGATAGCTTCAAATATAATATCTTTACAACCTCGTGACTTTGCCACAACACTGTCACCACGTATTTTAAAAGCAATGGTAAACCATCTTCTTTGCTTGATTTTTTAGTTTTTCTGCTTATTTTAAGCCCATTGCTGTTCGCTAGAAAAGCAGCTGAAAGATTTGTTCTCCCAGGGTCTTGTTAGTTTTTATACAATGTGTGATATAGTCTTGTTATTTATGGAATACTTTGTGCCTGTGAAAAGCGCTTTGTAAATTTAACTTAGATTTATTTTCAGAGAAAGTGGAGACTGTATATCTGAGCACATTCCACAAATGCAATGCAAAAATAGCCTAATATCTGACAGTTTATATGCCTCAACTCAGATTAGCTAAACACACAAATTGGAACTTTTAATTTCCCAATTTGTAAGCAGATTTAACCTCTGCTGTTCTTACCATTGATCAAAAGAAGCAGTGTATTTTTAGACTAGCAGTCATCCAGGCATAAACTGGAGTTCTGTACCCTAAAGTTCTAGTTTATCATTCCCTCCTAAACTTGAAGAAGTCGTCAAACTAAATTTGAACAGTCAACACATGAAGTCATCTCTGCTACAGGCCAGAGTAACATAGCTGACAACGTAGGCTGGTGTGACTTATAACTTGAAAACTGAACTAAAAACAGCCACACTGGTAGTTTCTTGACTAATGTCCATAGCAGCAGAGGTGGGAAAATTACACTGAAGATATTTAATCACAAACTCAGTAGTAATGTCATATCTAGATTTATTGATTTTAAACAGCAAAACCAGCACTCAACAACCAGCAATAGTCAGGAATCAAGAATAAATGGAAAAACCAGGAATTCTGGACCCGATTTGTTCCTTTATTATATGGCATATATATGAGGAAAAATAATGTATAAACATAATCTGTAGGTGACCTTTTCATGACCCAGACATAGATCAGACAAACTTGCAAGCCTGATGATCTGTAGTTTGAACACCTTAACCAAAGGTCCAACAGAAACAGAAACAGACATTGATCTGGCCCTTAATTTGATACTTTCAGACAATGTTTGAACCCAGAACTGAATTCAGTCGGTGTGTTTTCAATCAGTTTCAATTTCAGTCCCTGGCAGTCTCTACTTTGGTCCACGCAGCAGATGTAAAACCAGCTCCTCGTCGTCAGCCAGTGAAAGGCCAGTGTCCAGGCCAGTGTCCAGGCCAGTGTCCAGGCCAGTATGCTCATCATTCAGCTGCTTTCCTTTCCTTTCTTTCTCGTCAGGCTCCTCGCTGCAGCTGTGTTGTTTTTTAGCATAACCCTCTTCCTCTTCTTCTGATGAGTGCAACTGATCGGGGTCTGGCAAGAAGCTGGAGTCAAAGTCCCCCCCGCTGTGACAGGCCAAATATGCTACATTTTCCTCATCTGACCTTCGTTGCCGCTTACTTGCTTCCCTCCTGGCCTCTTTGGCCTTGAGCCTCTTATTTCTGTGCTCAGCTTGGACCTTGCGTCTGTACTCTTGCTTGTCAAACTCCTGGTCTTCACGTCTAAGCCTGTCTCTGGCCTTTGCCACATTGATGCCTAAAACATCGTCTTCCTCATCCTCAGCAGTTACCGTTTGCTGCACTGGGGGCCAAAGCTGCATAGCTTCTCCTTCTTCATTAAAAGTAGTTTTGGTATTGATTTGGAAGTTTCTCTTTAAGAGCTTTTTGGTCTTTTTGAACTTAGTTTCTTTTCTGGTGTTATTTGGGCCTTGGGAAGTGTCCTCCACACACTCTGGGTGCCCCAACAGCTCAAAGACATCCTTTCTTTTGACAGTCAGCAGTTCCAAGTCTCGAAGATCATCTTCATCTTCACTAATGTCACCATGAAGTGCTTTTGAGGACTCGTCCACATTTTCTTCTGTGTCGTGTTCAACAACTTCACAGGGCACTTTCTTACTCAGCTGAACTCTAAAGCTCTGGAGTTCTTCCTCTTCATCAGACTGCTCCTCATCCTCATTCTCTGCTTTCTGTGCATGGGCTTTACTGAGGAAGCGCACCCTAGGGCAAACAGCAAGGCCCAGCGAGAGAGCATACTGCCTAATCGGCAGCTCAAAGACGTCAAAGACTTGTTTGTTTTTCATTAGATAGACTGAGCGCAGGTAGGAAACAAAGCACCTCTGGGCTCGTTCTTTCTGCTCCGTCTCCTGGGCCAGGAAGGCCTCCAGCTTCTGCTGCACACAGTGCACTTTTTCTGGATTCACCTGAAATCAACACAGATTCAATTGAGTTGTGGGTATGAATATGAAATAAACATTTTCATACCTCTAATTCACAGCTTCAAGAAAATTAAATGTGAAGAAAGAAAAATGATGCATTTTAATTTTAAGCAATTGTACTGCCTGAATACAGTGTATAAATGATGAAAACACTGTTAAAGAGCCTGCAGTTTAATGGATTAAAATAAAAATGTTTAATATAAAAGTGTCAGTGTTGTATTTGGTACCCAACCCAGCTTAACTTTAAAAACCAGACTCGGTTACAGCCTACTACACTAGTGTGAAGAAAACATAGGTGGCAAAAACATTTGGTAAAATGGTATTTTAAAAAATACATTATATTTATATTTGGGCTCTTTTACAAAGGAACTCTAAAAATGTCAATTTGTCAAATTCATCTCAACATAAATTTGACAAAAATTCATGTTGAAATTAAACTATTCCCAAGCTACCAGGTTTGAATTAAATATTAAAAAAACAATGAGGAATATTTTAATCTTTTGAAATAAATGTTTTACCCTTTAAATAAAAAATACCCATACACCCCAAACACATTGCAGAGAAACTAAACACTTTTTGGTTGCTATTAACAAGCTCCTTAGAGAACAGCTAACCATTTTACTTATTGGAAATGATATTGTCTCCTTCAACTTGGTTTATTTCTAAGCATGGACTCGACTTAGGTTCTCACCCTCGATTACGACTTCAGCCAGAAATGCTCAGTGTGGCTGAAGTCGTCTTCATGGGAACCTTTTAACATCAACAGCAAAGGATTGATGTCGAATGTAAACTGTTGACTGTGAGTCAGACTGTGTGTGGATGCAGGGTGTCTCACTTGGATCTGATTGATGGGAACCTTCTTCTCCTGCAGCTGGGCCAGCATGGCTCTCTCTTCAGAGGGCAGAAGGAGCAGCAGAGCTTCTCCACCCTCCTTGTACCTCGCTGTGCGGCCTACCCTGTGGATGTAGGTGTCTGCATCCTCTGGACAGTCAAACTGCAGCACCCAATTGACAGCAGGGAAGTCCAGGCCTCTAGCAGCAATATCTGTGGCAAAGAGGACAGCACTCTGCTTCTTGACAAAACTGTTGTAGACCTCCACCCTCTTCATTTGCTGCTGCTTGCCATGCAGCGCCAGGATGGGAATCCCAGGTCTTAGACGACAGAAGGCTCGAAACAGATACTGAACCTCTTTGCAGCAGGCAAAGAACACAATAATCTTCTTCTTCAGGTGGCTTCTAATAAAGGAATGGAGCATGTTCACTTTGTGGTGCAACTCACACACCACGTAGCTCTGCTCCAAGGTGGCCGGCGTGCTGAACTTGGCTTTCTCATGAACCCACACAAACTCTGGATCCTTGAGACTAAGACGGGCCAGATCTTTCACACTCCTGGTCTGTGTGGCGGAAAACAGCAGGGTCTGTCGTGACTTGGGCAGATTCTCCACTATGGCATTGAGCGTGTCTGCAAAGCCCATGTCCAGGATGCGGTCCGCCTCGTCGAGGACAAGCATGTGCAAACTGCTAGCATGGAAGGAGGCCGTCTCGTCCATGTGCTGCAGCAGGCGCCCCGGGGTGCATATCACAATGTTGGTGCGGGATATCCGCTCTGACTCGCTCCTCAGGTCTTTACCCCCGATGACGAGCCCCGCGGAAAACTCGTGATTTTTGCCTACTTTGCGGAGAACTTCGAAGGTTTGATAGGCGAGTTCTCTGGTTGGTGATATGATGAGGACACCGAGGCCGTCCACTGAGCTCCACTGATGACGATACAGACACTCAAGCACCGGAACGAGGAAGGCTAAAGTTTTTCCGGAACCAGTCTTCGCAGCACCAAGGACATCTCTACCACGCAGAGCGAAGCCGATCGTCTGTCTCTGGATTTCTGTGGGCTGGCGATACTGAGCCTCCTGTAGACCCAACAGGGTCTTCTTCGAGATTGGAAAGTCCGAAAACTTACAAACGTCCATCGTGTTGATGTCACCATATCTGCTCACCAGACTTTTGATGTATTCCCTTTCTAGTTGCCACTCGGGTTTCTTCCTCTGCATTCTCCTTTGTTTCACACGGTCTCTCCCCTTCATGTACTTGTTCTTCCACTTCTCGAAGCATTTTACTGGATCAGCGCTCCCTCTTGTCTGAGCGGTTTTTGGTTTCTTTCTACCGGAACTCTTGTTTTTTTCTTTCATCGTTCAGAGTAAGCACAATGTCACACTGACACGAGACTCCACACACAGCGTGATGAACATGGATTAGTGTCGCGTACTGCATGACGTAATTATCTCGCGACGTAGTAAAGCATAGACATAATATAAGAGCAGACCCCGCATTGGCTGCTCCGGCGCAGGAAATACGGCGGCCATCTTGGAGCGGTCGTCCCTCCTACTTTGTTCAACCAAAACAGCAGAAGATGCCTCAGCACTGAGGGATATTGTTGTTCTGATCGATGGACTATTGATGTGAGGCTCCACAGACAACATTTCACAAGTAAGATGGACATATTATTGTGTATTTATTGTGATTAGAATATTACTTTACTGTATTTGATACCAGCTAATATTAGCTACAGTGTTTGGTGTAATACGGGTTCAGCCGCTATGAAGGCTAACTGAGATTCCGTAAATCTAAAAAAAATAATTATTCTCTAACATTGACTTAAATTATCTGACACAAGAGCCTATATTAGAAATGAAACAATGTAACATATATTATAAAACTTAAATTATGTGTTATAACCAGGGGTGAAAGTAAGGGGGAACGGCAGGGTACTGCGTACCCCTAAAAGATTTAATGGGGGTACGCAGTACCTGCTGTATAAAATCAACGGGTTCACTGTGCAGCTGTGAGTTCACCCACTAATCAGCTGTGACTGATTAGTTTTTTAAGAACAATCTAAAACACCACTTAATCAGTTAATAAATAACTTTTTCCCCATTTCATATCGTTTCTGAACTGTTCGTGCTTTGCTAGAGCAGCGGAGCAACACGACGATCGCTGGATTGTGGATCGACACGGCCAGGACGCTGAGACCAGCACGTCCTCTGACTGCATTATCAAAACATTCATAACTTTATTAAAGTACAACAACAACAAAAATCAACAAAACGTGTTCAAATTAATGACCCAACAACAATAATAATAATCTCAGTGATTATTGTTTCAACAAGGTGTTGCGCAATTCTGTGCGTTTCGGTTCTATTACCAAAATAACGAGCAGAGCAGGAGTTAAAATTAACTAATCAACCACCACTGTGTTCAGGGAGCTTATTAATAATCATCGCAAAATAAATATCAAGCCTGCAAACCTAATATCATAACGGACTGAATGTTATATTTTTAACGTAAACTCTGCTCGGCTTGTAGAGCGCAGGAGGTTGCCAGGGCAACGGGTGTGCTTAAATGACAAAGAGAGACGGAGAGTAAAAAGGTAGGAGTGGTTTAGAGTTGATCACCTGTTCAGGTTGTTTACATTTGATGTGGTGCATCACAGTCGCTGTAGTTTCTGAACGTTCAATAAACAACAAACTTGGACTAATTACCTCGTTCTGTGGGAGCATACGTCATTTACAACAAATATCAAACACGTTAAATATTTTACATTAAGTATTTAACAAACAATGGCTTCTACCGTGATAATTATGTGAAATTAAATTAATTGTCTAATATAAAAAATAGTTTGGTGCTGTCGGGCTCAGATTCTGAGAGGCTTTTCCTTTATCAAACTTTCTTTTGCCTCTTATTTAGTGGAAATATTGATGTTGATGAGATTTTCTCCAAAATGATAACTTTTTTCAACCTTTATAGCTCCACTGTTGAAAATGAGGCTCTAACATTCACAAATGATAGTGAAAGAAAATCCAGTTCAACATCTGGTTTGAGGTGATTCCTCTGGAACCTGTTGGAGGAAAAATATCCCAACTTCAGAAGATGAGCTTTAACCTAACAGAGCTCTGTGGTTCCTCCTGTCAGTGTGAGAGTCAGGGTGAGGAGGCGCCATGTTAGGAAGAGAAGTGGAAGCTGCAGGATCTTCAGAACAAACAGGTCATAATGCTGGGCTACTGATTATCCCTCTGTCTGGACACATGATCACTAGAACCAGTTTAAAAGCTAAAATGAATGGTTATATGCCAGACATGGAAAACTGAGATGACTCCATGCCATGATGTTCAGAATTTAGGTTTCATGGCATCTCAAGGTGTCAACATTGCAGCCAGTGGACTGAAGGAGGAAATACAGCTTTATTTTGTAGCAATTCAAGAGCTACCAGCTTTTATCGCTTTGCAAAAAAATGAATCAGCACAGACAGTGGCGCAACTACACATTATTCAGGTGGATGCGAAAACATCGATTTGTTTGTCCAAATCTCAATCTTATCACTCTTTCCTCCTTTCTATTTCTTCCATTTCTTCTGTCTCCTATTATCTTTTGAATTTTATAAAACCTTCTTCCTGTTTTTTCTTCATCCAACCTTTTTTGCAATTATTTAATCAGTTTTTGTTTAACAATACTCTTTCGCTTACATTTAGTTGTTTTAACTAACACTAAAAGGATTTTGAATTGCCCTCTATTTTATCTGCCCTCTCATTTCCTTCTACTCAAACATGTGCTGGTGCCCACACAAGTATAACTATAAACCAATATTTTGTATTCTGATTAATGTAGAAATATTTCTTATAAAATGTCCGTCCTACTACCTGAATGATTATATTTTAAACTTAATAATGCAGAGCTTGAATCTGAACAAATGAATGTTTTTAATGGTTTCATGTCTTCTATCATTGTAAAGCTAACAATATTGCCAACAACTCTGCTGTCTATACTGGTAATCCATCCGTAATTTGTTTTCCTATTTTTTTATTTTATTCTAGTACAAAAGCTATTCCTATTTTACCAGTTATTTTTGATGCATCTGTATAGAGTTAAATATATTGATAATTGTTTAGATATAATAAATAATTATCTAAGATGTAAGATTTATCTCTGAGACAGACTGGCGACCTGTCCATGGTGACCCCGTCTCTCGCCCGTAACGTTAGCTGGAGGTAGACACCAGCACCCCTCCTCACCCAACTAAGGAACAAGGGTGTTAGAAATGATGGAGGCTAAGATTTGTCTTGTTTCTTTTCCATTATTGACATATCTACTATAACTGTAGTAGATATGTCAATAATAATCATGGTAATAACCATTACCAGATCTGTTTCTTTTACTCATACTGCACCTTGGTTTAATTCCACTCTTCGACAGTTAAAAACAAAAAGACGTCGCCTTGAAAGACTGTACCGAAAAACTGGTCTCACTGTTCACAGACATGTATTCCAGTCACATTCTTTTATAAATGGATGCAATTTCTTCAGCCAAATCAACATATTACTCCACTTCAATCAATTCTAACAAGGATAACTCCAAAACTTTATTTTCTGTACTTGCAAACATTACCAAACCACTAGATTCCCTTCCTCCCCACCTGTATACCTCTGATTTTTGTAACACTTTGGTATCATTTTTTACTTCTAAGATAGAAATGATCCATCAGGAACTTATTCCCAGTCTCGCCTTAACATCACCTGTCCCAGTTTCAGTTGTTCCTACCAATTCATTCTCGGTCTTCAGCCTTCTCTCTGTTGATGTCACCAAATTAATTCAAAAATCTAAATCTTCAACCTGTCATTTAGATCCTCTTCCCACTGTTCTTGTTAAAGTGACCCTCCCCTCTCTGTCCCCTCTCATCACTAACATTATACATTCTTCCTTTACTACTGCTGTTGTTCCCTTGGCTCTCAAAACTGCAGCAATAACCTCAATACTTAAGAAACTTGGTTTAGATCCCAATGAACTCAATAATTTTCGTCCTATCTCAAATCTTCCTTTTATTTAAAAAATTCTAGAAAAGACAGTTGCTGCTCAACTCCATTCTCATCTTTCCAGCAATAATTTATATGAACAATTCCAATCTGGCTTCCGTCCACTCCACAGTACAGAAACAGCTCTTCTTAAAATTACAAATGATCTCCTTCTTGCTGCTGACTCTGGTTTATTATCGATGCTCCTTCTCCTTGATCTGACTGCGGCTTTTGATACAATTTCACATAACATCCTTATTGACAGATTATCCTCTCTTGGCATTGTAAATACACCTCTCAGCTGGTTTTGTTCATATCTCTTCAGCCGCTATCAGTTTGTTCCTCTCGCCCAGTTCCCGTCTCCTCAGGTGTTCCCCAGGGCTCTGTCCTGGGACCCTTGTTGTTTATCATTTACCTTCTCCCCCTTGGTAATATTTTTCGCAAACATAACATCCAGTTTCACTGCTACGCGGATGACACCCAACTCTATGTTTCAACCAAACCTAATTCCATGCTTCCATTTTCCTCCCTCACTGACTGTCTTCTTGAAATAAAAAAATGGTTTACTCTTAACTTCCTCAAATTAAATTCCAGTAAAACTGAACTTCTCTTAATAGGTACTAATTCAATACTAAGTAAACTTGATAATTTCTCCATTTCAGTTGATAACTCCTCCATCTTTCCCTCCCCTCAGGTTAAGAGTCTGGGGGTCATCCTCGATAGCATCCTCTCTTTTGCCTCCCAGGTCAATAATATCACTCGGTCAGCTTATTTTCATCTCCGAAATATTCTCAGTCTCCGTCCTTCTCTCACTCCGCACTCCACTGCTGTTCTGGTCCAGTTTGGTCACATCTCGTTTAGACTATTGTAATTCTCTACTTTTTGGTCTGCCACAGAAAACTCTGCATAAATTACAATCGGTTAAAAATTCAGCTGCTCGTATCATTACACAGACCCCTTTAATTCATCATATCACACCTATTTTACAACAGCTCCATTGGCTTCCAATCACATATCGCATCAACTATAAAATACTTCTTCTAACTTTTAAAGTAATTCACAACCTCACACCTTCATATCTCTCGGACCTCCTTCACATTGCTACACCCACCCGTCCCTCAGGTCCTCTTCTTCTGTCCGTCTCACCGTCCCTCCTGCTCGTCTTGTCACTATGGAGAGCAGAGCATTCAGCCGCTCTGCTCTCAAACTCTGGAACTCACTCCCACCTGACCTCCGGAACATCGAGTCTCTCCAATATTTTAAGTCCAAACTCAAAACCCATTAGTTTGAACTAGCATACAACCTTTAATTATCTTTGTACTGTCTTATAAATCCTGTTTGTGTTTTTATGTTTTTTATTACCGGTATGTATTTTATAACTTGCTTGTTTTTATGTCAAGGTGACCTTGGGTGACCAGAAAGGCGCCTACAAATAAAATGTATTATTATTATTATTATTATTATTATTATTATTATTATTATTTACTACTTGTAGAATCCACAGAGTTATAATTGATATTGGTGTTTGACTAATTTCTAAAATATTAATTTTTAATTATTTTATTTTCAATTATCCATCTGAAACTCATTTCTTTTTCCCAACATGGATTTAAAGTTTCCCAAGTTGAATGATCAAATTTATTGCCTTGTAAATTTAACCAATAATTTATTTCTAATTTTGTTCTTCTTAAATCTAACGGCATTTCTCCCATTTCTATTTTTAATGCTGCTGTTGATGTGGTTTTAAATCTTAGTGCCTGATGATGAATAATGTCTAATTTAACCAGGTGTGTTTTAGCTCCTGAGCCATAAATGAAACCAAAGTGTGTGTTAGGTCTCATCATCCTGTGTAAATCTGTTTCAGTGATTGTCTGTCTGCTCCAGTCACTGCCAGCCAAACATCTCAAAATATTGAAGATTTTCTTACATTTATCAACAACTTTTTGAATATGTATATTCCATTTGAATTTGTCATCAAACCATAATCCTAAAAAATTATACACTTTACTTGCTCTAATTCTTGGTTATAGAATTTTAGTTTTATTTCCCTGTTTATTTTTCGTCAGTAAATATCATAACTTAAATCCCTATTGCAACACCCAATTCTCTATTTCAATAATAACCTCTTGTAATTTCTTTATAAAGCAACATTTTCCCCTCTTTTCCAAACTGCTCTATCATCTGCAAAATCATAATTGAAAACAGTAATGGACTTCCATTTTCTACTATATATTTTCCTGAGATTACTTCACCAATTCTAACTTGAATTTTCCTATCTGTTAAAAAGTCTTTAATCCATTTAAATATTTTCTCTTTCACACAGTTTCACCAAAACGCTGCCAACCATAAGGGCTGGTCACTCCAGCGCATGAAGACGACGCTGATGACACTTTCAAAAGTGTAACTTTAACACCAGCTGACTGGACTCATATACACACTTTTGGGTGTTAATTCAACACTGGCATTTTTACTGTGTATTCACAGGATTTTAAATTCATTTCTTAATTCATGGAAATACAGCAATTGCAAAACTGTGTTTTTCAAAATTAGCAGAATATCAACAAAAATCTGCTCATATTTGCACCTACTGACATTTTATTAAACAAAGTAGAGAATATTTAGGCAAAAATGCTTGTGGAAGAGAGATAGTAACACAAATTGCTCTTAAATTTGTTCTTAAATTTGTAATTGTTTTGTATTTATTTGTATGAAAAAATAGATAATTTTGGATGGAATTTTTACATTTTAGAATTTAAACAAATCTTCAATACTTCAAACCTGTTAAAATACAAAATACAGCACAAATTAAACAACATTCTAATTTCCTTTAACTTAAACATTTATTCTATTTTGTACAAAGGAAAAATAATTATCAGTGTTCAAAGTAAACCTAACTGTCCTAACCATTTACCTTCAGCCAATCTTCAAAGTTATAGATTCAGAAGTTCATTAGAGCTGCTGCTGTTAATGGTTGACAACACAGCAATGACACACACATATCTAAACTAAACCTCCAGGCCAACATAGAATGCATCTTTAAAAAAAACTTTTTTATCCTCATTGTAAAGAACATTTTTGAAAGAATAAATCAAAAATCATCAAGTCTCCTTCAGAGGATACAAATGTGTGCATTACACTTTAAACATAATTTAAAGAATTTGAAATAAAACCGTTTTTTTTTCTTTGTCATCTGATTGTAATTTTGGTGAATGTGTGGATATTTAAGTGTAGCAAAGTTTTAGTAGATTCCAAAAGTCATTGTTATGGTGTGAAGGTTCTGCAAGAATTTGAAGAAAGCAAAACAGCTGAATGTACACACACACACACACACACACACACACACACACACACACACACACACACACACACACACACACACACATAAATATAAAACCATGAACAGCAAACTGGTTTGGGATGATAAAACAATTTAGGAACAAAGGAAGGAGCGGCACAGCTATGATAGAATTGTAGAATGATAGTACATAGAGGGTACTAATCTTTAAAGGTACTGACAATAATTGATGGCATAATAGCTGGAAAAAATTGAGAATACTGGAATTTTTACTTTAACCCTAACATTTTTTCCCAAAGCAGGCTGGTCAAAAAAAATCTACAAGAAAACTAAAAAACAGCAGCATTATATCAAACTACTGTTCTCTGTTGTGTTGCAATGGAGACAATATATCAAGTCAAAATGATCAATCTGAGTGCCTTTTTCTGTGTTTTTAAAGATAGGAGTTACCAGGAAGAACTGTTTAGCATTTTGTTTTTCTATCAAGAAAACTTATTCTCAGACAACACAAACATTGATGTATTTTACCACACAGACAAATTAATTTCAACAAACAAATATGCAACTTAAGCAAAATAGAAAGATAATATTGGATTTTTACAAGAAAGCAGATCTGAGGTCACACAAATAAATAGTTTGTAGGAAATGGGCTGAACAACAACAGAAGGCAAAGGTAAATGTATAGATACTCATAGGGTTGTCAAAAATAATCAATATTTAATGATTGTTCAATTATTTTATATATTTAAAAATAATGATTTTTTTTTAAAGACACTTATTCACATCATACTATAAACTAAGCTGTACTCGTCTTAGCAAGCTACCCAAGTAAGAAAGCTACCTTTCACACAATAACACTGCAGACAGACTCAGCCCATCACCTTGCAGCCGTCACTTTAAGAATAATGGCTGCCATTTGTAACAGTGAGCTGGAGTCGAAAATGTAAAACTCCCTGTAATAAGGCAAGTATGTCCAAGAACCTTTATGACATTCTCTGGTACAAAGGTAAAAAGCATGTTGTTTGGTGGCATTTTGCATAAGCAGCAGATAAACAAGAAAAACTAAAGAAGAGTTCATTATGGAAGCTGTGCTACACAGTAATGAAAAATAACCAGGCAGCACTGCAAACTTGGCAAAGCATCTTATAGACATTTAAAATGTTCAGTAACATTTAATTTCTTCAACAATTTCTGCATATGCCATACAGCAAAATATGTTATCTGCTTAAATGTTTGATAGTTATTATTAGTCTCTTTTTGTTTCTGTTTATTAGTAATTAGTAACTATGACCAACAATACAACATAACATTAATTTCAGTTTTTGGTTTGAAACTCCAACAATTTGAAGGTGCAAGTTCACAGTTTTAATAAGTGGTATGCATAAGTTAATTTTTACCTTTATTTTATCCTTTTGTCTTACCAGTTCATGACCATGAGAAAAACTTGAGCTCAAATGATACACAATCTGCAAAATCCAATTGATGTTTTTACGTAGCAGAATGTTTCAGTAAAGACTCAATGATGTTCTCAAGGTGACGATGCGATGCGATGCGATGCGATGCGATGCGATGCGATGCGATCCTTCCGAAAATTCAAACACACCAGTCAGTATTGGACAAAACGACACTCCTCCTGTAAACTGCTTACAGGTGCACATTGGACTCAGACAGCACAATCAGCAAGGACAAGAAAAATGCAAACACTTAGCATTCAAGTACAAAATACACTTTAGTTTACTGCTGGTCAATAAGTTAGCTCAGCTGGCAAGCAGCATAATTTAAAACAAAATACAACAAAAATTGAAATTAACCACAAAAGACAATATGGCTATGCAAATATACAAACGTATAGCTAACTATTTTTACCATTTGAGAATCTGGTTACAATACATCAGCTTTGTGTCACACCTGATGACTTTGAGGACAAAAATGTGGAAAATCACTCATTCTATTATATTAGTCCTTTTACTTCAATTTTCTAGGCTTAGAGGTTTAAAGTATCTTTTTTCACAAATATTAAAAACTTCTTTGTGAGCCTTTGAGGGTTGAAAAGTGCTACACTATGGTGATGGAAAGAATTCAGACCCCTTTTTTCCTCTGTTCCTTTGCAGCCATTTGCTAAAATCAAAGAGTTGATATTATTTCTCATAATAATATCAACTAGATAGAAATCTTTTATCTAGATTTCTATCTAGATAAAAGATAGAAATCTTTTATCTGTCAAAGATAAAAGATTTCTATCTTTTATCTTTGACAGATAAAAGATAGAAATCCAAATATTTTTGCGAATTTATCAAAAAAGAAAAACTGAAATATCACATAAGTAGTCAGACACTCATGTTTAACTCACATGCTGTCCATTTATTCCGATCCAACATGAGATTCTTCCCCTTCATTGGAGTCCAGCTGTGTTTAATTAAACTGTTTGGACTTGATTAGGAAAGTCACACACCTGTAAGACCTCACAGCTCACAGTGCAGGTCAGAGCAAATGAGAATCATGACATGGAAGGAACTGCCAGCGAGCTCTGCAAGGCGCATTTCTATGCCTTGTTCCTAAACTTCCTAAGAGCACAGAGGCCTCCACAATGCTTAGATGGAAGAAGCTTGGGATGAGCAGAACTCTTCCTAAATTTGGCCGTCCAGATAAACTAAGTAATCACTGGAGAAGAGCCTTAGTGAGAGAGGCAAAGAAGAAGCCAGAGATCACTGTGGCTGAGCTCCAGAGATGCAGTAGAGAGATGGGAGAAAGTTCCACAAAGTCAACCATCACTGCAGCCCTCCAGCAGCCGGGCTTTATGGCAGAGTGGTCCAACAGAAGCCTCTCCTCAGTGTCAACAAGACATATCAAAAACTGTCATAGTGTTTGCCAAAAAACACATGAAAGACTCACAGACTTTGAGAAATAAGACTCTGGTCTGATGAGAGAAAGATTGAACTTTTTGGCATTAATTCTAAGCGGTATGTGTGGAGACAATAAGGCACTGCTCATCACCTGCCCAATACAATCCAAACAGTGAAACATGGTGGCAGCATCATGCTATGGGATGCTTTTCAGCTGCAGGGACAGGACAACTGGTTACAATTGAAGGAAAGATGAATATGACCAAGTACAGGGATATCCTGAAAGAAAACCTCTTCCAGATTGATAAGGACCTCAGACTTGGCCAAAGGTTCACCTTCCAACAAGATAATGACTAAAATAAAGCTAAATTAACAAAGGAGTGGCTTCAGAACAACTCTGAGACCAGTTTTGACTGTCCCAGCCGGAGCCCTGACCTAAATCTAATTAAGCATCTCTGGAGAGACCTGAAAGTGGCTCCACCAACATTCACCATCCAATTGGAGGGAGCTGGAGAGGATCTGGAGGAAGAATGGCAGAGGATCCCCAAATCCAGGCGTCAAAAGCTTGTTGCATCATTCCTAGAAGACTCATGGCTCAAAATGGTGCTTCTACTAAATACTGAGCAAAGGGTCTGAATATTTGTGACTGTGTGATACTTCAGTTTTTCTTTAAGAAAGTTGCAAAAAATTCTACATTTTTGTTTTGTTTTTTTTTTCTGTAAAAATGGGAAAAAAATAATTCCCATTATTATTTGTACATTCATGAAAAATAGTATGAAAAATGACTACAATTAAACAGAGTGAAAAATTTAAAGGGGTCGGAATACTCACTGTAAATCTGGTTTTATTGAATTTCAATAAATAATTAATAAAAGCAAAAAATTCAAATCATGTATTGGTATCATCATGGGATAAATATATGGCTAAATAATAAACAAAGATATTGTAAAGTAAGTAATAAAACCTTCTTCTGAGGTTGCTGTTCACTTATAGACTGATCAACCCAGGAAAGACACCTGAACTCTTCTAGGTGTCTTTGGTCTCTTCATGTCTCACCAAAATGATTTAAATTCATATTCTTTACTGCAATAAGTTAGTTTTTGAGATAAATTAAAACTGTCAGTATTGTGGGAACATAAGCTCAGCAGTATAAAAAAACTAAATCCAGAGAGTGCTTATTTTGTCAAAAAATGACATTATAGCTGAACGACATCTAAGCAGAGATAATTGCTGCGTCTGTTTTAAGATCATGTTACACACTTCTATTTTACATTTTTGTACATACCATGGAACCATAGCATTTTTATCTACCATCCCCAATACCTACCTCTACCTAGTAGATCTGAACATTATATATCACATGTACTGTGAGGAACTGGTTGAATTCTAGCTCATGTTTGAATAACCATGCTTTCAGACTCCCTACTCCTGTAATGTAATTTGCAACATTTGTTGCATGCAGCAGGTAATGATTTAAAAGGTTAAGAGTTGGGAGGTAATTCATGATACATTCCAATGCTAACACTCAGAAGAAACTGGAAACCAAAACTTTTCCAAACCTTGAAATTGATTGTTTTTTTCTTTCCCAGAATCAGACCAGACTGAATGGACCCATTATTTGGGGTCTAGTACTACTATGAACCAAAAGTGGTAATACTGTTTACTTATTTGTATTTTCACTGCAAATCACATCAATATTGCAACATCCACCATACTGTTGCATATGTTTTCCTCATATTACACGGCATCACCAAAACAATCTGAAAACACCTCAGATGGAATTTCCAGTCTCTGGACTATGTGTTGTAGTCATTTCAATGCAGCAGGTTATACAGCATGTAAGCAAACTAATACAAGTTCCTGCAGAAAAGTCACAACTCTGATGAAAGGGTAGAACTTGTTGAGGTTTGCACACTTTGTTTACTCAGAGAAACAAGAACAAAAAACCAAATACTGCCAAAGAACACACCGTCCACTCTGGAATGCAATACTTAGGAGTGTGAAGGGCAAAGCTCCAGGCTGGAGGAACGTCCCTCGTGGAACATTTTTTGTGGGTCACATGAATAATGTTCAGTATAGAAACCAAGATATCCTTTGCAGCGATGAGAGTCATCCTCAGGGATGGTGACTGGGGTTCAGGAGGTTGGCTGTGGGTGAAGGAAATGACTGAGCTGACAAATGTTTACAGCTTTGATGTCCCAGTTTGTTCTGGGAGGGTTGCAAGATGCAGCCAAGCTGGAGTCCATATACAGTTGAAACCAGATATTTACATTCAAAAAGATGCTAAACAAGTTCCCCCTTTTAATTTATGTTATTAAATCAGACTAAACAGTCCTTTTTTTTAAACCAAAATTATTTTTATTTGCTAAACACCAGAGTAAAGAAAAAATTTCTCAAAAAAGTTTTTTTTTTACTACTTTTTCAGAGTCAGAAGTTCTGACAGAAAAAAACTTGACACTACACTGTTAGTCTGCCCATCACCTTGTGGATATCAGCATCACTTCAAGCACATCATACTACTGATCAACCCAAGTAATGCTACTCGTGTAGCATTAGGATAAAATCTAAAAACATTCTTCAAGATATACAATATGAGAATTCTGGACCCCACTATGTCTGGTTTATCCATCACTTATTTCTAGGTGCCTGAAAGTGAAATTTTTCTCTAAGCAAATATTAAATGCAAGTCCAGCATCGAAATATCCCGACCATCATAGGAGGTTCTGTGTCCCACAGATGAACATGTGTTGCAACCACAGGATAAAAGCAAAAACCTTGTGAAGATGCTGGTATCTTCACAAGTTCTACACCAAAGGTGAAAATATATTTTTACAAATGAACTCTGGGACAAATACCTTCTTTTTTGAGACATGTTCTGTTCTCTGATCCAACTGTGTCCAAGTGTTTTGCCATTGCTGCATTCTCTTGTACGCCTGAGAACAGCATCCCAAAATAGTGCCAGCTCTGTGTTTAACTTTACATTTCTCGATACTCGACTAAATGCAAGTCAAAAAAAATACTGTGACTGTTTAGTTTAGCATCTTCTAGTCACAAAGATGTGAAAGATGGGCTGAGCTCGGGCACATCCCAAAAAATAACAGCGTGAGGGAACAATATGATGCGGAATTATTAAAGTGACTTCTCAAACATCAGCCCAAAAGTTTAAAGCTTTGGGCAAATCTCTGATCTCAACTGATGATGGATTATTTCCTTTTCTGTTCCTCAAAAAGGTGGAGATGTTGTGTACAGTTATCTTGATGTGTAGCATATCAACCAATTTGTATGTGGAAGTTGTGATGTGAAGTAAAGTACAAGTTAACTTCACTTCCTGCCTCATTCTTGTCATACTAACAAAACAGATTCTACTAGCGTTGGCCCAGAATGTATGAGTTTGCCTAATAACCTGTGGGAGGGACAACACAGGAGTGACCCCTGCTCTGTCCTTCTCAGTCATTGTGTCCTAGGGTAAAACTTTCCTTGCCTACTTATAGTGTCCTCTCACAAATTTTGGAGCTTTGGAGGACTGCAAGGCACAAGCCCAACCTGAGTTGGGCCTGAGGCCGGGATTGAGATTGGGCCTGGGCACAAACCCAACCTGACTGGTTTGTGCTCTGGAGTCCTCCTCAGCTGTATGGAAATAACTGATTTCAACTGTTTGTGTCTCTAGAGAGCTCTGGTACTTTGGAATTTCTGAACAATTCTGTCTTGCTTGACCTTCTATACTAATTTTGTGTGGCACAAAGAGGAATATCAAACTATTTTGAAAGCATTCTAAAAACAGAGTGAAAAAATGAATATCTAACTCATTTCTGTACATCAAATAAAGATTTTAGAGTCCTTAAAATCTTGATATCTTACCTCTTAGTTATGTCTTACTGATTGCTATTGGTGATCATCTAATTTTCTTAAACCTGATCATTTCTTTGTTAAATGATTTTTGTGGCATTATGCACAAATACTAAATACCAAATTCTATGAAATATTAGAAGAGAAAACACTCTCCACTTCAGTTGGTCACTATGACATGAATCTACATCTGTTAGCTTCTTTGTTGCTCAATGCCAGGTGAACTGACAAGCTGTTTTTCCACATTGTGAATGTACCAAAAAAAAGAGCTGCTATAGACTCAAATCCTGGTAAATTGTTTTGTCTGCTTGATTTAGTTAATATATCAGTCTTGATATCCAGAACTAAAGGGGTAATACACAGTGTATACAAAAGTTCCTCTTCCTCATGTCGTATATTAAATCACTTTTTTTGTCATGCATCCAAACAAGTTTTGCAGCTATATGTTAAGTATGGTGGTGCAAGGTTGTGTGTGTGTAGATGTGTTCATATTATAATGTCATGTGAGTTAGATGCATGTTGGATTTAGATGTCATGCATTAGACATCTCTGCCTTGCTAAGGGCGATGGCCAGCTCCAGGTCCTCCTGTTCCTGTTGTCTGAGCCTTTTCAGTCGATCTCGCTCTGCCCGCTCACTCTCTCGCTTGGCCCATTCAAGTTGCTGAGCTTCATTCCCAAACTGGAGAAAGAGAGATAAATCTTTTTAAGGCAGGTACTGGTCAAGTTCCAGTTATTTTAACAAGTAAAAGTGTTTTTAAATTCCTAAGTATCTAACTTGTAATAATGCTTGTATTATTGCAAGTTTAAATAAAAATTTGTAAATCAGCTGCTTTATAAAATAACTAGTTAATAATAATAATAATAATAATAATAATAATACATTAAATAGCATACTATATTACATAGTAATAGCTACATCTCTAAAAACTCCAGATGTAAAACTATGAAGCAGAGGCATGAAAGCATGACTGCCAACCAAGAAATCATGATCTGACATAAATTTGTTATAAAAGTATTACTGATTAGACTTTAGCTTTAATAACATAAAGCTCCATATTTTTAAAAGTTTAATCAGTAATACTTTTATAACACATTTATGTCAGATCATAATTTCTTGGTTAAAGTCAAGTTGTCATAACAAAGACATTTTGAATAATGTCAACTTTGTATTAAAAGTGTCAGAATTTACCGAATGACACTTCATGACAACAGTCATAAATATTCATGAAGACTTCATGTTCATGACAGATGTTATGTCATGTTTATGACAGTATTATTTACAACGCGTCAAATAAAGTGTGACCTTACACTCTCTACACACAAACAGATAAAAAAGTAACCTAAAAAACCCAAATCTCATAAAGACAAATTCCAACTGAATAGAAAAATAATTTACCAGAGAATTTGCTCAATGATAATCTGATAATGTGTTCAGTTTGTGAGATTTAGTGCAAATTTCTTTTCAGCCACCATAGTCTAAAATAAGAACATTAATTTGTGCAAAAGCAGACATTACGGTACATTGCTGCCTGACAGCACTGATGAAAGTCACTAATGATATTCACATGGCCTCATATAGTGAATTTATTTCTGTTCTTTTCTTCTCAGTGATGCTTCTTGATATAGTGGATCTTAGACAGACTTGCAGTGATCCAGGAAACACAACATAGTTGTTTCCCTTTAATTGACAGATTCCAGTTTCAATTAAGGGGCTTCTTGTAGAGGAACACAAGGTTCAGTGTTTGGTCAAAGTTCTCAGTTTATATGCTTCCAATCGGTAAAATCATCAAACAGTATGGGATACATTTTTACTGTTATGCTTATGATACTCAACTTTATTTGTCCATAAGTCTTGATGAATCCAATCAATTAGGTATATTACAGATGTCTTGCAGACATAAAAACCTTGATTATTCAAAATTTTCTGCTTTTATATTCTAACAAGACAGAAGTTCTTGTCTTTGGAGAAGCATTTTGAAAATGAAACTCCTTTGCCAATCACTTAATCTGGATGGCATTAAATTAGACTCCACTAATAAATTAAAGAACCTCTGTGTTATTTTTGACTAGGGTATATAGTTTAAATTCCATTATAAACAGGTTTCTAAAATTTAATTCTTTCACCTCTGGAATATTACCAAAATGAGATTTATCCTGTCCAGGAGTCACACTAAAAAACTAGTCTATGCATTTGTTATTTCAATGCTCCTCTAATACTTTGCTGTCAGAAAGTCCACAAAATGTAGGTAAAAACATTCAGTTGATCTAAAATGCTACAGCAAAATTACAATTATGAAGCGAGATCATATTTCTATTTCACTGACCCTTTTCACATAAAAAACCCCTTAATAATCAAACTCCACCATGCATAGGACATCTGATTGTTCCACATGTTTCTAACAGAGAACTTTTCTCTCTGATTAAAGGTTTATTTCTGGTTCCTAGAATTTCAAAAAGTAGAATTGGAGGCAGATCTTCTAGCCATCAGTGGAGCCAGCTTCCAGCTTTAGTCTGTGAGGCAGACATGTTGTCTGCTGTTAAGACCAGGGTAAAAACTTTTCTTTTTTGATTGAGCTAGAAAGGGTTAGATTATTCTGAGACCACCTATTATTAGACAGCCAGGGAAAAACACAGACCACTTTCAGTTACATTTTTACCATAAAGTTAGAAGTTATTTCATATTTTCTCTCAGTATGTTTCCTTTTCATTGTTGCTGCATCTGTTCAGCTGACACTTTCCTGGGGTGAGATACTACTGCTCCTGTTACTAACTTTTAAGTGTTCTTAAACACAGAATGTATGGAATTCAACAGCATTCTTATTAAATTACAGGAATTCTGTTGAACTAAAATTACTTTATCTAAAAAGATAGCTAAAAGAGAAGTGATCCTTATTCCTAGATCAGTTTGTTTTCTTAGCATCTGCTCTGTCAACTTAAACCCCCAGTTGGTCATGGCAGAGTGTTGCTATTGTGAGAAATAAATAGACTAAGTACGGTATATAAAAATGTTAGCATACTTGAAGCCAGACAAATTATCAGTATACTTCAAATTTGTTAAGGATTATTTAACTTGAAGCATGTTATTTTGGAACAACTAATTTGGTGCTTAATGTATTTTAACTAATTAAGTTGTAGAAAATCACAATTTGAAGTGTACCAAGTTTACTATCACATGCTTTTTTGGAACAACTAAAGTTATACTTTGTATCTTTAAGTATATGGCATTTTATGCAGGGGTGAAAATAGGGGGGTACAGTCGTGGGTACGCAGCACCCGACCGTACGGACTAGAGGGGGGTACGCAGTACCTGCAAGAGAGGGGAGCGCCTGTCTGCTGTAAAAAAATCAATGGGTTCACTGTGCAGCCGTGACTGATTAGTTTTACAAGAACATTCTAAAACACGACTTAATCAGTTAATAAATAACTTTTATCAAATTTCATATTGTTTCTGAACTCTTTACTAGAGAAGGAGTCCAATAACACATGGATCGCGGAAGGTTTTGAGTCGATCTCGGCATTAGGTGACAAACTGAACGCCGCCAGGACGCTGCGACCAGCCCGTCCTCCTCTGACTGGCTTATCAAAATGTTCGTAACTTTATTAAACAACAGCAAAAAATTCAACAAAACACGTTCAAATTAATGACCCAACCCAAAACAATCCGCGTACAAGTAAAGGTGGAGGCGATGGGTGACAACAGACACTAAGTCACGTTATTGCTTGGATTTTACGGCGCCACCTTAAATCCCTGAACTTCACATTTTAACGGAAAAAAGCTCAACGCGACTTGGATGTAACGAGTAACGAGATAGTTATGTAGAAATGTAGTGAAGTAGAAAGTACAGATACTTACTGTAAAATGTAGTGGAGTAAAAGTAGAAAGTATCCATTATTAAATCTACTTAAGTAAAGTACAGATACACGAAAACTGTACTTAAGTACAGTTCCCATCACTGCAGAGCAGGAGTTAAAAATTAACTCATCAACTACCACTGTTTTCAGGGGAGTACTTATTAATCATCGCAAAATAAATATCAAGCCTGCAAACCTAATATCATAACGGACTGAATGTTATGTTTTTAACGTAATCTCTGCTCGGCTTGTAGAGCGCAGGAGGTTGCCAGGGCAACGGGTGTGCTTAAATGACAAAGAGAGACGGAGAGTAAAAAGGTAGGAGTGGTTTAGAGTTGATCACCTGTTCAGGTTGTTTTACCTTTGTTTACCTTTGTTGTGGCGCTTTACAGCCGCCGTAGTTTCTGAACGTTCAATAAACGATAAACTTGGACTAATTATCTCGTTCTGTGGGAGTATACGTCATTCACAACAAACATCAAACACGGTAAATATTTTACATTAAGTATTTAACAAACAAATGTCTTCTACCGCGATAATTATGTGTAATTAAATTAATTGTCTAATATAAAAAATAGTTTGGTGCTGTCGGGCTCAGAGTCTAAGATACGGAGCCCTCCAGGGGACATGAGGATTTTTTTTCTTTTGCGTCCCCTCGCAAAACTTATGCGTTCCCTCATTAAAGGTTTTGCATTTGCTCACAATAATCTACTGATCAGTTCATGTGGCATAATTGAATACTGTAAGCCATGTTTACGGTGACCGCCATACTTTCTGCTTTAATACAAGCTTAAAAGGTTTTTCCATGGATTATTGAGTTATTATCACGGGGTAATCAGTCATCTGATTGTGTCTGTTGTGTTCGTCTGAATGGTTTAAAGACCTGCTTTCTGTGTCGTTCCATCTGAGCCTTAACAGACATCAACATGCAGTAAATGAATCGATTTTCAATCAGTTTTTTGCACCAAAGCGTTAATAATAATAATAATCACGTTTTATTATTATAAAACACAGCAAACTAATGGTGGTAGAGGGCAGCACTGGGTTAACGTGGGGAATCTCATCTGTCCGTGTGTCAATCAACTCCAAACCTCTTCTTTGTTCTGTCACAATTATCAATTTATTAAATTTTTATTATCATGCTCCAAACTTTGCAAGGACTGATCACCCCACTTCACCCGCTTCCTCATACACAGAGCCAGCAGCCAGTCACCTTCCCCTTCATACTTGATGACGTCTCGCCCACATCGACACGCCCACCACCAGGTGTCAAAGCCACGTGCTCCTATCATATCAATAATTACTTATTTCATTCATATGGCTCTTACAGAGCCTCAGTGAAAACGTGTTTATTATTATTAACTCTTTGGTGCAAAAAACTGATTGAAAATCGATTTATTTACTGCATGTTTATGTCTGTTATGGCTCAGATAGAAAGGCACAGAAAGCAGCTCTTTAAACCATTCAGACGAACACAATAGACACAATCAGATGACTGATTACCCCGTGATAATAACTCAATAATCCATGGAAAAACCTTATAAGCATGCATTAAAGCAGAAAGTACGGCAGACACCGTAAAAAGGCTTACATTATTCAATAATGCCGCATGAACTGATCATGCGGCATTATTGCAAGGGAACGCAAAACCTTTTGCGAGGGGACGCAAAAGAAAAAAAATTCCCCATGTCCCCTGGAGGGCTTCGTACTAAGAGACTTTTCCTTTATCAAACAATTTTGTTTTTGCCTCTTATTTAGTGGAAATATTGATGTTGATGAGATTTTCTCCAAAATAATAACCTTTTTCAATCTTTATAGCTCCACTGTTGAAAATGAGAAGCTAACATTCACAAATGACACTGAAATAAAATAAAGTCCAACATCTGGTTTGAGGTGATTCCTCTGGAACCTGTTGGAGGAAAAACATCCCAACTTCAGAAGATGAGCTTTAACCTAACAGAGCTCTGTGGTTCCTCCTGTCAGTATGAGAGTCAGGGTGAGGAGGCGCCATGTTAGGAAGAGAAGTGGAAGCTGCAGGATCTTCAGAACAAACAGGTCATGATGCTGGGCTACTGATTATCCCTCTGTCTGAACACATGATCAATATAACCAGTTTAAAAGATAAAATGAATGGTTATATGCCAGACATGGAAAACTGAGATGACTCCATGCCATTATGTTCAGGATTTAGGTCTCATGGCATCTCAAGATGTCAACATTGCAGCCAGTGGACTGAAAGAAATACAACTTTATTTTGTAGCAATTCAAGAGCTACCAGCTTTTATTGCTTCGCAAAAAAATTAATCAGCACAGAAACTCCAAAGCACACAAAGAAGCAGTATATATACAGGTTTTCCCCCAGAAAACTTGCTAAGCCTGGTGGTCAGGGCGGTCCACTGTGTTTTTGTATTAAAAGATGTTAAGTTGACAGGAAATGTAAAAGTATTACTGTGTAATTATATGTTAAGGGAAAACATCTCCAGTGAAATGCTATTTAAACCCATAACTAGTCTAAAAACATCAAATTTTCACTTCTGTTTAATCCAAGTTAAGTCAGCGGCTCCATCAGGCCCCCAGGACTTCAGGGGCCCCATAAACGCTAATATTTTAAAATAGACCACAGATACTTGTTTATTGAGATTATCAATGCTGTTAAATTTGATTCAATTGTTTAGGCATACATAAATTAAATTATTTTAAATTGTTTAACATTTAAATACAAGATTTTAAGGAGCTGGCAAGTTTACTTTGTAAAACTTCAAATAACAATATTCATAGTTAGATTGTTTTGATACCATAGCAACAATCTGATGCTGTGAGTTTAATTTTTGAATTTACAAATACAAATTAGTAAACTGCGATTATAACTTATTGCTTTTTATGCTGACCAATTAAACTACTCCCTTCTGCCACTAAATCTAACACAGAAGCCGTTAGAGATGCTGATGATTTTAGCAACAAAAGGGGCCCCTAAGTCAGATTCTGCTCCAGGCCTCTTACAGCCTTGGACCGGCCCTGTAATCTGCTGCACTACGCAGAGATGAGCAACAAATGGGAGATTTAATTCAATGCTGATAATGTGGCTTCAGTAGCTCTTTCATTTCGTGTCTGTTGAGGTTTTTAAAAAGCATCACAGAAACTATTTTGGTTGGTCGAGTTTCTCAGATCTCCGTGCGGGTAGACATCGCATTTGATATGGTTTGATGCATCGTGTAACCGGAAAAATAATAATAAAAATACTAATGAAATAATATAAAATCAGCGTGATGCGTGACTTCGAGGAGAGCACAAAAGCTCCTCACCGGGCTGAACCTGCATGATGAGGTTAGCGCTGCTCGTTATCCACTAACGCTCTGGCGAACCTTGTGAGAAAATCTGCCCCCCTGTGTCGGGGGCGTGCATTGCAGCCAGAGAAGTGGATCCGGCGGATCTGACCATTTTCACGGCGCTTCTGATCAATTTTTCGGTAAAAACTACTCATATAATCATGTCAATGTTGTAACTTTCAGTTTAATCGGCAGCTATCAAAATCAAAGTACATGCATAAATAAACAAGGTCTTGTGTGGAGGTCTTTTTACGCTGTTTTGTGTTATTTTTAACGTGAAGTGAATCAATCTTTTTTTCAGCTTTTGTCTCGTAAGCCTGACAAATAAAAGTCAGTCAACAAACACAGGTTTCCAACACGTTGTGTGCATTTATAATTGTTCATATCTGATAAAGGAGGAGGAGGGAAGCTGGCTGATAGCAGGGCACAAAAATAAAGACTTCCTGAAAAGATCAGAGTGTAAACTTTTTGGTAAAACCCGTTCTAATGTAAAATATGACATTACTGGATTAAGGAAATGTCTAGTATGCTATCACACATAATATTATTGAGAATTTGGAAACAAGTGCTTTTTATTTTCCAAAGTTATTGGAGAAGAGGAGAGAATGGATATTTCAGCTGCCTGAAATAATGTGTTCACCCTCTATAAAATGGAAACAAATTAATTTACCTGCAAGTCTTTTACTGTGTTCATTCACTCTTATCATCAACAATAATTCCTGTGATTTTCATAACATTTGCTCTTTTTTTTTGCCAAAGTTAGGATGGGGGAACAAAATATTTTAACCACCTGATAAAATCTGTTCCCCCCCTTAAAATGGAAACAAATTAATTTACCTGCAAGTCTTTTACTGTGTTCATTCCCCTTATGATCAACAAGAAATCCTGCAAGTTTGAAAACATTTGCTCTTTTTTGACAACCGCTTGATAAAATCTGTTCCCTAGTTATTCCTGCCGTTCACATTGAGCTGCGCAACCAGACCTAACGCAGCGGGTTTTAAACTCTTACCTAGAGTTCTCCAAAGGATCATAATTCCTCACAGTAAGTTGACGTAAATATCCGTACAGGTCAGTCTGGGTCCAGTTTGGGTGAAAGGAGGCGCGCGCGATCCGCGCTGAGGTAAAGCAGCGGCAGCGCGCGAGGCAGCTGTGTGATTAGTCCGCGCGCTGTCGGGTATAAATGCATAAACTATAAACCTATCTATTATAAACCTATCCTTTAGGAATAAATCTGCTCTGCTAGTGAAGTGCTAAGAGGAAAAGAGACGCTTGCAGCCCAGCTTTAAACAAAAAAAAAAAAAAAGGATTTTATTTTTCTCTCTAGAAATGTAAACCAGCAACGCTTAGCCTGGCGGCGGGGCTAGTTAAGAATGACGGGCCGCCAGGCTTATAATACACAGGAGGAAACCCTGATATATATATGTATTTTTTTTATTTTATTTATTTTTGTCATCGTACCCCCAAGAATTTAAAACTACTTTCACCCCTGATTTTATGTAACATAAACATGCTTGATGATTAGTGTATATATTAAGTGTATCATTTTTGTGAACAAATTACATTTAAAATATATTTAGAATGTCTTTTAAATATATAAACTTTATATATTTAAAATATTAGTAGTGTGATCACAGTATGCTCCAGGTAAACATCTGATTTACTATTATTGCTAATGACGTACACATTTTGACTACTTATCAATGTCTTTTATTATTCTGCTTTGCCACTTTGTACATTACATGCTTCATACACACTACAGTACACACCAGGCTAACAGAACTCAGAAGAATCAATTACAACAGTTTCTTATTGAAAAAAATTACAATTCACATTTTTCAGGAGTACAATGCCAATATATTGTCAGAATTGTACAAACTGTTAATATATTAAAAGTTCACAGACGATATGCTTATAAAAATTAGCATAATAAAAGAATAGGTACAGTTTAGAGGTATGATGCGTGTTGGAAATTGACACAATGTAAATAAATTGAAATGAATTAAAATTATTTTTCTGTGAACAAGAAATGGTTGAAACCAAGTACTAGATCAGAAGACCAGAATGTAAGTGACCATACTTTTTATTCTAACGAAAAAACAGCTTTAAATTCCACATTTCCTAACTTCCATAAATTAGAGAGCTGCATTGTAAGAACAGTGCTGTATAGTTTTTTGAAGGTTTTACAAAACCTTATAAATGTTATACAAAACTAAACAATGAAAAACAACTGCTAACTGCAGCCGGTTCCATGTTAAAATGGAATACTCTTCGTTTATTTTGTAAAAGTTATCCGATTGATTTTTTTTTCTAAATATCCTCAATGCTAATTTTTTTGCTTATTTTTCTTCCTGCTCTTTGTGTATCATGCATCTGATATATAATTAAATAATAAAAAAGCAATTCTAATTAAAACCTAGTTTTATGTGAATCCCTCTGTGTGCTCAATTTCTTACCTTGACTTTATCCGGTCCTGTTAGAGGCGCAAAGAACACATACAAGTTAAAACCTAATCATCAGTCAAGTTACCAGATTTAACTATTTACATTTCTCAGTGACACACAAAGACATGAAAAGGGAATAGAAATCAACATCTTTTAAATGCTATCTGAAAATGAGTTTCATTCTGAAACAGGGGCGGATCTAGAAAAATATTTATGGGGTGGCAAGAGGGTGGCAGTATATATATATATATATATATATATATATATATATATATATATATATATATATATATATATATAATATTTCGTATTATAATATTTCGTATTGTTTTTAACTTGCATTGTTTCAAAATGAGCTTCATGTAGCACCGAGGCTTAAATACAATTTCTTAATGTAGTATAGTTAATTATTTTTACGTCTTTCATACTCTTGCTAATTGGTATTACTGGACTGGACAGCTGGTCGCTATGTGATTCATTGTGTCCAGAAAACCATTTTATCCCAATACAGGACAAGGAGAATCTGTCACAAAAATATTAGTAGCGCCATCATTTGTTATTAGATATATCTATTAAATACGACTTAAAATAAAGATTAGAAAACTGATGTTTGATCAATTCTCCATGATATAAATCTATAAACAGTTTAGTTTCTGTTAGTTCTGTCAAGATACAAGAAAGGGCGAATATCTACTTATATTGGTCAATTGTTTTATTTTAAATATGCTGTAGGAACCGTAGTTTGACAACTGTTATAAATATCACCATGTTTTTAGAACACAGGGTATTAGCTCAGTTTTTGTCGCTTGTTTTAGGAATTGCAGCGGCTTCAGTGGCGCCACAATAAAGGTACAATAAAGCTGATAAACAGGTGAAGAACCAAACAGAACCACTTCTGACTGTTCGCAAAGCCAAACATCCAATAAAAGTTCCACCAAGCCGCTACTAAGGCACTGGGGTCATGATTCTAGAGACAGGCAAAACAAGGTTCAATGTCCAAACTTATTGATTGTTCTTGGTGATTTATTTTCCTCTTTCACCAAACAATTACAGACATCAAACCTTTATTTGTTCTTATGCTACCACTCTTAAAAACCATCGATCCCAAACCCAAATGCCTGCTGGTCCTTCTCCAGGCCCCTGCACTTATAGAAAGTGGACTGACGCACATTACTTCCTGTCTAAATTTAGAAAATAAATAAAATAAGAAAACAAAAAAATAAATTAAATCAACAATTATCAACCTACAAATAAACTCTGTAAATAATAAAAAAAATTGAAATTTAAGAATAAAGTAACAAAATTCAAATGGATAATGAAAGAAAGAAAAAATAGCTCCAACAACTTTTATTCTGCCTTTTCTCGCTCTGTGTCGCTTTACGCGGACCCGTTGCCATGGCAACCGACAGACAACAGCTCAACGAGCACACAGAGCAGAGATTACCGATCAGAGGAATCAACACCAAAAAACAAACATTTCCCACACAAAAAAGTAGCAAAAACACTAAAACAGAACATCCAGTCTGTTACATTATGCTGTCAGGCTTAATGTCTATATTGTGATTATTAATAAGTTTTCACCTGAGCACAGCGGCGGTTGATTAGCTGATTTAAACGGCTGCTCTACGGATGACGTGGTGGGCGGGTTGTTTAATGCTAACGGAACCAAAACACACCGAACTGCGCAGCACATGCTAAGTTATCAAAGTCAGTAGCAGACTAACAACAGTTAGGCTAGTATACTGACCCACGCTCACTTGTTCAATGTTTTCTTTAAATTAAAACGTTTCCTCACCTGTAAATCTGAAGCCCTTATTACCATTATCTATGGTTGAATAACTACTAAACATTGTTCTGATCTTTGCGTGATGTAGTATTTTCCCTGACCACCGATATTCCTGACTCAATGGACAGCAATGGCGCACACTTACAAAATCACGTCATGTCCAGTCCAGTAAATAACATCATCAATGCGCGCTCGCGCTCTGTCCTCCTCGCACTTCCCGCTACTTAGCAGTAGGTTCAGGTTACATTGTGTTGCATTCAATGTTGTCGGGGAAAAAAGAGTTTCATGCGCTTAATGCCCGATTTGCCATAACTATTTATTGAATTCATTGTCGCTAACTGGGGTGGCAACAGGGGTGGCGAGGCTCTCGTTTGGGGTGGCAGTTGCCACCCCTGCCACCCCGCTAGATCCGCCCCTGTTCTGAAAGCAACTCCACTTGCTTTAAACAAGAGATTTTCAAAACTACAACTAATAAACCACTAACTAAACTACTGCTACCTACAGTGTTAGCAACTACAAGTGGTGCTATGAAAATTAAACTAAGTGGAAACACAACAATCAATGACCCCTTTAAGTAGAAATAATCTATTTAAACAATAATCAGGGAGAATGTCATCTGTAAATAGAAAAATTAATAAAGCATGTCTAATATGACACCGATCCAAAAGTGTCACCACAAATAACATATTGATTGAAATGTATTAATTCAAAGACATTTTTTCTTATCTTTACTTACACAGGGGTGTGAGCTGTGTCATGCTCACACAGAATGGGTGATATGTGGAATCTATTTAAATAAGTAACGATAAAAATGTGCTCTTACAATTTTTTTTTCTTTGGTGCCAGTGTTAAATTACAAGAATGCTGTTTAACTAAAATGGTTTAATAAAGGACAGCAAAATAATATCCAGTCCTCCTTGCTTCCAAAAAAGATGGTTAATTGCTGCCAGTAACTGGCAAAGAAATACATATTTACATTTATTATTTAGCACATAAGCACTAAAAAACAATTAAAGTTGTCTCTCATACCTAAGGGATTTAAATTGCAGAAGAAAACAGTCAACAACAACAATTAAACGATTGGTCTTGCATAAGTGCCAAAATTATTTTTGAGTCTTAACACATAAGGACCTCAGAATTAATTCTTATAAAACATGTATAAGAAATATCCCAAATTACTATCAAGGGTTTGTGCAAAATTGTTTAAAAAGATGGCTTATATAACTTTCACAGCTTCAATTGAACAACCAAATGGAAGATAAAACACAAAAGTGATTGGGTAATAGGGATATGTAATATGGCATAAAATGCATTTGACAGTATATATATATATATATATATATATATATATATATATATATATGTCCAGTGTAAATATAGATGTGTGCTTTTTGGTCTGGGAGGGGTAACATTTAATCTTTACTGCTAAAAACAATTTTTAAAAACACAACAGTAACTGGGCTGCACAGTGGCGCAGTTGGTAGAGCTGTTGCCTTGCAGCAAGAAGGTTCTGGGTTCGATTCCCGGCCTGGGGTCTTTCTGCATGGAGTTTGCATGTTCTCCCTGTGCATGGTGGGTTTTCTCCGGGTACTCCGGTTTCCTCCCACAGTCCAAAAACATGACTGTCAGGTTATTTGGCCTCTCCAAATTGCCCCTAGGCGTGAGTGTGTGTGTGCATGGTTGTGTGTCCTGTGTGTCTCTGTGTTGCCCTGCGACAGACTGGCGACCTGTCCAGGGTGTACCCCGCCTCTCGCCCGAAACGTTGGCTGGAGATGGGCACCAGCAACCCTCCCGACCCCACTGAGGGAAAAACGGTGCAAGAAAATGGATGGATGGATGGACAACAGTAACTGACAGGGCCCTGATTTTTTTTTAAATTTCTGTAAATTTTATTTTATTTTTTTGTGGAGGGCCCCCTGTCATCAAGGGCCCTTAGAATTGTCATAACTTTTCCCCCCTATACCGCGCCCCTGGTCATTTTTGACGAGTAACATGTTTGGTGTTTAAGAGGTGGTGTCATTTCTGAACTGAACTTAAATTTAAATCCCAAGGTTTTGTTTACTGTTTTTTATACTATGCGCTTCTACGAGGTTTTTTGTATTATGCTTGTGGTTTTGGAAAGACCGTCAGTCCGTCACTTTGTCTCATTGGTGCTTCCCCGCTGTCTGACGTTGACATCTGCCTTTCTCCTCCTGAGCATTGCTAAGACAGCAGGAGGGTTAAAAAGCAGAGTCCATTGGTCTTTACCTTGTGTGGATCCTGGCGGGGGTTGCACCAATCCTTGATGTGCTCCTGGTCTGACCAAGCATTCCCGATCCAGGTTCATATAATTAATGTTTTTGCCTTTTTAACAAGCTCTTGCCTAGCACTGTCAAACCATGCTGCTACCCGCTTGTTCTGTCTTGATGTCAGCCATTACATCATCAACAAGCATTACCTCAGTTACCCGGTAGACTGCAGAGTTCTATTTCAAATTTCTATCATTTCTACTGTATACGATATATATTGCAAATTCCTATTGTGTAAAATGAGGAATTTTGGAGATATGTTTTTTCGATGTAATGAATATGACATAATGACAATTAGTCCAAAGGATCCAACTCTATGCTAAGCTAATTTGCTGCGGTAATTTTACTTTAACCTTTGTTCAATATTTTTTTACATTACATAAATATAATATTATCATGTAGATGTATGCTTCTATTTGAAATAAGTAATGTTAATGAATAAACAGTTTTCTACTCTGTAAAGTTGTCACCCTCTATAAAAGGTGATTTTATTAACATTTTGTTGTGTGTTTTGTAGTGTCCTTGAGTGTCAAGAAACGTCCCTATTACATTAAATAAAAAAACGCTCAGGGGCAAGATTTTCAGCCGTAGAGGTTTGATGCGTGCTGGAAGCTCTATTGCAAGAACTTAAAAGTGTGTTAAAAAAAGAACAAAGAAGCACACTGATTACTAAGTACAGACACACATATACACACGCAAACGAACACGCACACGTGTGTATGTGTGATTCCACATACACACACAGCAAGTTCATGCAGGGTCAAACAAAAGGTTGACAGTTGAGTGGTGATACTGCCGTGTCTTGTGTTAGAGAATTCTACAGTCAGTAATATTAAGAAGCAAGAAAAAAACATCCCATTTAATATCTGAAATGTAAACTTCCCTAAAATACTTTGGTGTGTGCAAAAGCTTGCATGCATTTTTATTTGTAGTATTTGTTGTAGTACTGTTTTGGTTTACATTTCTCAAAACTTCTAATGTATTACAAATGATAACATCTATAAAAAGCAACTTCCTAAACCCTAAAACAAAAATAGCTTATTTCATCCACAATGCTGTTTGGCTGCCAGCCTGCAGGGTCGTGAGCAATGTGTGGGATTGTGTAGGATTGTATTTTGTATTTTATTACAATATGCGATGACACTTATTCTTTTATTACAATATGTTAATTAACTCAGTATGATTTGTCATAATGATATCATGAAATCATTATGACAAATCAAAATGATATCATTATCATTGATATCACAGCTGATATCACAGCTCTGCTGCTCTGGAATGTTATGTTTGCACATTCTTGCACTGGTCAGCTAGAACAAATCAGAGATAGTGTGAGTCCAGGTTTTGCACCTGGAGTTGCAGAATCTCAGAAATAACAACTCCTTTTTAGGAAGTATGACTTCTAAAACCAAAACTGTTAAAAGTAACCAACAATCATTAGTTATGCAAGCAGACGGTGCGGTAATATTCCAAAAGCGGTTTGAATCTATTACCCACAGTTACATAGATTTAAGCCACACCTTACGCTGCGAAACAGTCAGATCTGACTGAATCTATGCATTTTTTCTGTCTGATTTCTGAAAGACATCTTTTGCATTTTATTAAAGTTTGGTTGACTTTCAAAGACGAGACTGCTGACTCGTCTTTGATCTGTCTCATCATGAACCTGTGGGAAGATGTGTCTTCATTTTTAACAATTGCTGTATATATCAATTAAGTTTGGGTCCTACCCAAGCTCCAGTTTCTTAATGCTGTTATTTTTTAACTATAAGCCAATACTTTTTTACATGCCTTGATTCTTTGCTGTGATAGAGCTAATACACTGCTTTTTACCAACAGGTTTCAAAAGGCTGGACAGCTGTGAGATTAAGAGGACAGCAGAAGTCCAAGAGCAAATTTACCTCAAAACAAAAGTGATGCTGAGAGAGACAACGAAAGAGAGACTAAGGAAGTGTGTGTGAGGCTGTTTAACTCTGACACTAAAGACGACGACTTTGGTGGTTTCAGTGTGCAGGAGTTAGACGAGGAGCGCAATCAATTATTTTTCCTTTTGCTTTAAGCAGCCATGTTCCAACAATAGTTAGGAAAAAACATTTACGATATGCATTTATATGCTACTAGTACGTATTTCATTAAAATATACATTTCTGTATAAATATTATGTTAAGCCATACTTGTTTGTGGCTTATGACTAATAGTCTGGAAATTACAGTGTTCACTCAAAAAATCCCTCCATTTGTCAACTCATTGCACATGGAACATTTCTCCAATGTTCTTATATTTTTTACCTCCATAATTTGTGAGAATTTTTTTAAAGGTTTTTTGGCTTTAGTGGCTGTTGTGAGATTAGTTTCTATTGTACATCTGGAGTAACGGTAGTTTGGTTTCATGACCATTAGGGGAGCACTAGCAAACTATACAGAGAAACTAGTTCAAATAAGAAAGAGTTCATGTTGTTACCTTATGCCAATGTTTCTCAAACTTTTTCAGGCTGAGGACCACCTAACCTGAAGTTGCCCCCACATCTTTATATATAATGCAACCTGAAATGAAAATATTAATCTCTTAACTCACGTATTGTTGTTTTCTTTTATCATCCTACTGAGAAGGGTGGTGCTGTTTGGTAAATGTGACTGGCCACAACAATCCATGAACTTGTGTTTTGAGTTATTCATGATTCTGATGTGTGGAGTCTAAGCTTTCCAATCATGTCAAACACATAGAAATGAAAGAAATTGTTCGTTACTACCAAGTGTTATGTGCATTAATAACATTTAGGGCTATTTGTGATTTAGAAGCACAGTTACAGAAAAATAGACTTGAGTTGCTTTAACAGAAACAAAAAAATCATTTTCAGCACCATTAAGTATAAAAGTAATTAACCCATTTCTAGCAATTGTATTTAATTAATTTAATGTAATGATTTTTATAAATAAAAATAACAATAGTTGTAGATGTGTAAGCAGAGCATCAAAGACAAACAAACTAATAAAAATAACAAAGAACAGTTCTCATTAACTGAGTCAAGTCCTACTGCTCACCGCATAAAAATCCAATCACTCATGAACAACATCAACACTTAGCAGCAGCTCTCACTTAGCTTCCTCTGATCATAAGTAGTCCTGGAGTTATTTTCTTTCCACCAGCATCTGCAGACTTTCTTTTCAGTGACTTGGTTTTAAGCCAGTTTTCCAACATTATTTTTTAACACACTCCTTTGGTAAACTAGCTGTTGCGACAGGTGCATTGAGCTCTATCACAGCAAATAAACGTTGGTTTACATGCAGCACCTCATGGACCACCAGTGGACCACAGTTTGAGAAAGACTGCCTTATGCTGTAGCCAAATAAAGAAGTATGGCTTTTCAACTGACGATTACCTCTCGTGACTTCCCTCATACTATGACATGGTGTCAGAATTAAGGAATTAAACGCCTACAAAGAGAGCACAATGGCAAAATTTGGACCTCCAGAACCATTTGATTTTACGCATCCTGAGGAGTGGCCAATGTGGCGGAAGAGATTCTCCCGCTTCAGAGTCGCGTTGAAACTTAACAGAGAGAGCAGCGAGGTGCAGGTAAATTTGCTCCTGTACTCTATGGGGAGAGATGCTGCACCTATTTACGGCTCTTTTGTGTTTTCTGCCTCAACAGAGGATATGCCACATCCAGAGTACGAGTTCGCTCTAGTGATGCAGAAATTTGACAAATACTTTGTTTCAAAAAGAAACGTTATCCATGACCGCGCCTGTTTTCACAAAAGGAGCTGGAGGGCCAGTGAGATGGTTGAAGCTTTCGTGAGGAGTCTATATGAGCTCGCGCAGCACTGCAAGTTCGGTGCGGGGAAAGATGAGCAGATTCACGACTGGATCATTATCGGAATAATGAATAAGAAGATTTCTCAAAAACTTCCAACTAGAAGCGGACCTGACTCTGGAGAGAGCCATCCAGCTTGCACGTCAGAGTGAACAAGTGAAGCAGCAAAGTGCAGAGCGCGTGGAAACTACAGTGAATGAGGTGAGACAGAAACAGTTTAGCATCTCAAAGAGGAGCTATGAGAAACCATGGCAGAAACAAGAGCAGAAATACGCGAGAACAGAGAATTGTCAGAGATGCAATAGGACGCATGAGAAAAAAGAAAACTGTTCAGCCTGAAATAAAAGATGCAGAAAGTGTAACAAAACGGGACATTTTGAGGCTGTGTGTAAAACTAAAATGTTAAAACAACTCAGAGCCGAAGCTGTTACAGATTCAGATGAGGATTCGTTTTTTATTGGTGAACTGTTCCTTAGAGCAACAGCAAAGTCAAATATCAATGAGGAGTTGGATTCAAACACTGACTGGAACATTGAGCTGCTGGTGAATGGCAGCCCCATGAATTTTAAAATTGACACTGGTGCTGATACCACAGTCATGACAGACACAACTTTCAATAATCTATGGCAAAATCCAAAATTTTGCCATAGATTATTGGCAAAATTATCTATGGCAATTTTACATAAGTCCAGATCAACAGTGTAGAGTCCAGGTGGAAAGGTCAGATATGTGGGTACGTTCCTCGCTACCACCACACACAACGGTCAGAGATACCAGTACTGGATTACAGTTATTAAAGGACAGTTTGTCAGTAACCTATTAGTGGCAGAGCAAATGGGACTGGTCAAACGGATCAATGCTATCAGTGGTGACTATTTGTTATCCAGTGACTTGTTCGGAGAAATAGGACTACTGAACTGTGCGCCTGTTAAAATTGAGCTGATGGAAGAGGTAATTCCATACAGCGTCAATACATCATGCTGAGTCCCTTTTCCCCTCCTTCCAAAAGTGGAGAAAGAACTAAAGTGCATGCTAAATCTTGGGATCATTGAGGAGGTTACCGAACCCACAGATTGGTGTGCCCCAATGGTACCTGCTCCAAAGCGCAACAAAGATGAAGTCAGGGTGTGTGTAGATTTAAAACGATTGAACAAGGGCGTGACGCATGAATGCTACATTTTATTTACATTAGATGACATAACACCTCAGCTGGCCAGAGCCAAGATTTTCTCCAGTCTGGATGCTTCTGGTGGGTTTTGACAAATTCCATTGCACCCCAGCTGCCAAAGACTGACCAACATTCATTACCCCAATGGGTCGTTTTTGCTTCAAAATTTACATTTACACACCTCAAACTTTAACAAACTTCTCCCAAAGATTTTGAGCTATCAGCTTCATCTTCATCAGTATACAATTGAGGGATGGGTGAGTAAAAGTTCTCAAAATCTTGACTTTATTTAGCAGTTTTAGGGTGTGTGGCCAAGCCATGAACTTGATGTACACACCAAAGCAACTGCAATGCTATAACTTTGAAATACAAAGGTCAAACCCTTCAGAACAGGAAGTCTGTTTTTTTATTTTATTTGAAAGCTCCATCTCTGAACCACTTGGCCTAATCAAGATGACCCCATGTCAGAAGACAGATAACATGTTGCTGTCACTTACTTTAAAGCACAAAGAGATTTTCGTGGAAGGTGTGGCTGTGGTAGAGCGGCAAAGTCAGATATCACACTGTTGCCATTTGTTTGACTCTAAATTCTACTGATTCCAGACAAGCTGCACCAAAATCACTGATCGATGGTAATCCATCCGCCAGCAGGAATCCAGTCCAATATTTGGTGGGCGAGGTCTAATTCTTCCACAATGCCCCTGAAATCTTCAAAAAAAAAAAAAAAAAAAAAATCAGCCCCAATTCTTTCTTTTACCTACAATCATAGAACTTGGTACACATGTGAAGCTTGTCAGGATCTATTAAAAAAGTCCCTTGGAGCCATGGTCCAAACCCAAAAGGAACACTTTTCGGTCATTTTGGATGAAAGTCACCATTTTGTTTTTTACACACGTATCTTGAGCAAATTCCAACAACTTTTGACATGCAGACTTCATAATTACTTTAATTTGGCTGCATCCAAGCATGTGGGTGTGGCAAGAGTTCGAAATATAACTATTGGCTACAAAATATTAGTGTGGAATAACTTCCAAACTAATGCTCCCAGTTGAATCACACTTTCTGTGTCATAAAAGACCATCACTCATTACATTCACATGGCCAGTATATAACATAGCCTTAGCCCCACCCCCTTCCAAAAGGAATTAATCTATTTTGCCACTTGTTGTCTTCCTTCTACTTTTTGAGAGATTTTTATCTGGAGACAAAGAACATGATGTGTGGTAGAATGGCAAATTCAAATCCCTTGCCATTTGCAGGGCTCTAAATCACACGCATCATCTGTAGTGCTCAAAAAAATTTTATATTGGAATTTGACTCCACAGTGCCCTCTAGTTAAGTCCAACAGATATTTCTTCCAGATACATTATCTGATTTGACACACCATGACACAAAGAGTCCACCAGCTCTTTGTTTTCAGCACCTTGTCCATCTCTGATACACCTGAGAAATGCAGAGTCATCTGAGTATTTCTGTAGATGACAGAAGTCGGACTTGTGCTGGAAGTTTGAAGTGTACATAGTGAAAAGGAAGGGTGAGAATACAGTCACATGTGGTGCTGCTGTGTTGCTGACCACCTGGTTAGACAAGACACACAGTCCTTCAGTCTCACAAACTGGTTTGTTGCTGAGGTAGTCATAGATCCAGGCATTTGCTGAGGCCTCCACCTGAGTCTTTTGGAGATTCAGACTGAATTGTGTTAAATGCTCTAGGGAAATAAAAAAAACACGATCCTCACAGTACTACCTGCTTTGTCGAGATGACAGTGGGTTTATTAAGCAGGCATCTTCAACTCCACGGCAACAAGAAACTCCAGGGGGTCTTGATATGTGCTTGTCTGCTTATTCAGATGGGCCAACAGAAGTCTCTCCAGGACATTCACGATGTGGAATGTCAGGGCAACAGGTCTATAGTTATTGATGACTGATGGGTGAGTTTCTTCGGTACTGTACTATAGTCTTTCACAACAGTGGAACCTTCTCATAGGTCAGGCTAATATTGAAGATATGTTGCAGTATTCCACAGGCCTTCAGGACCTCGAGGCTGACACCATCTGGACCTGCAGTCTTGTTGCGGTACTTCTCTCCAGCTGCCTCTTCACTTGAATTCTAGATACAGAAAAGTGGAAGGCAGAGGTAAAGGGAAAAGCAGCATCCCCTGATTTGGTTGAAGACAAAGTTGTGAAAACAGAAGAGTCCATGACTGAGGACATCTAAGGTTTGACAAGAAAGCAGTGGGTTAGAGGAAAGTAGGATGTCTGTATGACTGAGGACAGGAGAGGATGATGATTAGCTTGTTCCTGAAGCTATTGAAAGCATACATCTGATCCTCCTTTTGCTTGAAGCCTGTAATCTTCTTCACAAATTCCTCTGCAGTTTATTATCCAGCTTTTTCCTGTGCTTCTCCTTACTGTCTCTAGTATTGACTTTAAGCTACAATTCACACAGGCTCACCAAAACTGGACAATAGAAGATTGGAAAACATGGTCTGGTCTGATGAGTCTCGATTTCTGCTGCGACAGTCGGATTGTAGGGTCAGAATATGGTGTCAACAACATGAAAGCATGAATCCATCCTGCCTTCTATCAGTGGCTCACGCTGCTGGTGGTGCAATGGTGTGGAGGATATTTTCCTGGCACACTTTGGGTCCATTAGTACCAATTGAGCAGTGTGTCAACGCCACAGCCTACCTGAGTATTGTTGCTGACCATGTCCATCCCTTTATGACCACAGTGTACCATCTTCGTTATCCAGCAGGATAACGCACCATGTCATAAAGCGTGAATCGTCTCAGACTGGTTTCTTGAACACAACAATGAGTTCACTGAACTCCAATGGCCTCCATAGTCACCAGATCTCAATCCATCTTTGGGTTGTGGTGGAACGAGAGATTCACATCATGGATGTGCAGCCGACAAATCTGGAGCAACTGTGTGCTGCTAGATATATGTATAAAATTTCCTTCTCACACGCCGCGGATGGTCTCTCTCTCTCTTTCTGTCTCTTTGACTCTCTCTCTCTGTCTCTCTCTCTCTTTCATCCTCTGAGCTCAGGTCCTCTACCGGAGGTCTGGGAGCTTGAGGGTTACTCCAGTATCTTGGCTGTGCCTAGAACTGCACATTTCTGGACTGAGATGTCTGATGTTGTTCCTGGGATCTGTTTTAGCCACTGCTCCAGTTTGGGGGTGACTGCCCCGAGGGCCCCGATGACCACAGGCACCACTGTGGTCTTAACCTTCCAGGCCTTTTCCAGTTCCTCTCTGAGGCCCTGGTATTTCTCCAGTTTCTCCTGCTCCTTTTTCCTGATGTTGTAGTCACTTGGTATTGCTACATCCACCACAACGGGTTTCCTCTGTTGTTTATCCACCACCACAATGTCCGGTTGGTTCTCCATTAACATTTTGTCTGTCTGGATCTGGAAGTCCCACAGGATCTTAGCTCAATCATTCTCCACCACCTCTGAGGGTGTTCCCCACTTTGATCTCAGGGCTTCCAGTCCATATTCTGCACAGATGTTCCTGTACACTATGCCCGCCACTTGGTTATGTCGTTCCATGTATGCTTTCCCTGCCAGCATCTTGCACCCTGCTGTTATGTGCTGGACTGTCTCAGGGGCCTCCTTGCACAACCTACACCTTGGGTCTTGTCTGGTGTGGTAGATCTGAGCCTCTATTGCTCTGGTGTTTAGGGCCTGTTCCTGTGCAGCCAGGATGAGAGCCTCTGTGCTGTCCTTGAGTCCAGCTTTTTCCAGCCATTGGTAGGATTTCCTGATATCAGGAAATATATATATATATATATATATATATATAGGCCAGGCTGGGGCTGGGGCAAAAAGTTACAACGGTGACATTGAGCTGTCAGTGTGGGTCTTAGGCAGACCTTGGAGTAATAGCTACTCATTACATGAGACACAATAAGCACGACATGCCGGCTCAGACGTCGCCCGGCCAACAAGGTTGCGTCAGGTGCTGAGGACAGGCACCTGATGAAATGGGCTATGGAACAAGACGGAAATGGGCAGAGGTGAAACTGGATCTGTTGGAATGTACTACTCAGTAATCTAGTCGAGGGTACATGCAAAGACTGTGGGAGGATGGTTAGCTCAATCCCAGTCAACACTAACTGCCAAACTAGTAATCAGTGTTCCAACATCCGCAACGGCAATGCTTGTAAATTGAGATTGCGAGGTACGACACAAGTGCTACGGCAAGGGGAAGGAGCCAGGTGCCAGGTCAGAAGGGAGTCCTAAACTCCCGCCAGAGACTGGGTATGTAGCCCAGTATGAGAACCATCTGGCTTAACGAGGCGCAACTGACTGAGAGAAATCATGGCCCGAATGACACCAGACGACCCGACGCCATTACAAGGTGAGTGAAGTACCATCAGAAAGTTCATTGAAGATGTGATGCGCATTGGAACGATCCCTACCAACCATAACAGAACCAATGAGTGATATAACTCAGCATCAGTGATCCTTGAGATGTGGTTATAAGAGCACATGGACCCAATATCCACATGGAAAAGACGGTTAGAGGCTAAGATCAGATAACAGGAGGGAGTGAGCCAACTGTCAGAGCTCCAAAGGGGTGCATGAAAGTAGTACCCAAGAAGTACAGCAGATGCCAAACCTGAAGCACTCGAAATGCCAAACAAAGGCTCCAGTCTTGCCAGCCGCCTAAGAGATACACGAGGGAATGAAGCCAGGAGGATTAACCAGCTCTTCGCACCCAACAGCTAAAGTGTACTCTCAATGGCAGGGTAATAACAACAGAGCAGACCCACCCAGGCTGGAGACTGAACATACTGGAAAGGCATTTGGGAAAGGGAGGCATCCACAACAGCAATGCACAGTGGCTAACTCTCTACGAGAGGACCACAGCAACCTCCTGAACAAGCCCCGGTAACCATCACTGTGGCAGATGTCCAGACAGAGTCTCGGGTATGAAAACTGGACAGCACCAGGACCTGACATGTCCATGCTACTGGCTTAAGAACTCACTGCCCTCCATGAGCGACTGGCAGCTCAACTGAACAGCTGCTACAAAATGGGACTCACTCTGAATGGTTAACTGAAGGCGCACAATCTGATACAGAAGGAACCCTCGAAGGGTTCAGTCCATCCAACTATCGGCCAATAACCTGTCTCTCTACAACATGGAAGCTCATGTCAGGCATCATAGCGGCTAAGATAAGCGGGCACATGGATACATACTGAGCAAGGCACAGAAGGGCATAGGCATAAATAGCAGAGGAGCCAAACACAACTCCTTGTAGACCACACAGTCGCCCGAGACTGCAAAACCCGAACACCAACCTGTGTACCGCTTGGATTGATTACAAGAAAGCCTATGACTCAATGCCACACACTTGGATCATTGAATGCTTAGAGATGTACCAACAGGACTCTAAGAGCTTCATTGCAAACTCGATGGGGCTGTGGAAAACCACCTTGAGCCAACTGCAAACCACTTGCCAAGTGTCCATCAAATGTGGCATATACCAAGGAGATGCTCTGTCTCCACTGCTGTTCTGCATAGGCCTGAACCCTCTCAGCCAAATCATCAACAAACTGGCTATGATACCGACTCAGAATGGGCACGATCGTCACCTCCTCTACATGGATGACATCAAGCTGTACGCTAAGAGCGGCGAGACATCGACTCACTGATCCACACCACCAGGTTCTACAGCACTGACATTGGGATGTCATTCGGACTAGAGAAGTGTGGTCGGATGGTTACAAAGAGGGAAGGTCGCCACCAGAAGGGTCTCACCCCGAAGGACAATAGCAGACATTGAGGACAGCTACAAGTACTGGATACCACAAGCAAATGGCAACCTCGATGAGGTCACAGGAAAGGAGCCACAGCCAATACCTCCAACGATAAGGCAAGTCCTGAGAAGCCAGCTCAATGGCAAGAACAAGATCCGTGCAATAACAGCTATGCCTTACCAGTAATCAATACCCTGCCGGAATAATTAGCTGGCCAATGGAAGAGATGAAGGCCACGGATGTTAACTAGGAAGTACTAACCATGCATGGAGGTTCCACCCAATCCAGACCTGAGACTGTACACGAGCCGTAAAGGAGGGCAGGGACTAGGAGTGTGAGAGCCACTGTCAGGATGAACATCCAAGATCCATAATACATCAAGGACAAAGCCCAACGGACGATGTGCTCAGCGAATGTCTCAGGCAATGGGGAACAGAGACAAGGTGCTGGAAGTACCTCATGGGAGACAAGCCCCTACATGGGATGTACCACAACAAATAACTGAAGTGGCTGATGTCAGGAAACCTACCAATGGCTGGAGAAGCTGGACTCAAGGCAGCACAGGGCTCTGATCCTGGCCGCCCAGGAACAGGCCTAACACCAGAGCATGAGGCTCAGATCTACCACACCAGACAGACCCAGGTGTAGGTGGTGCAAGAGGCCCTGAGACAGTCCGCACATAACAGCAGGGTGCAAGATGCTGGCAGGGAAGCGTAATGGAACGACATAACCAAGTGGCGGGTATAGTGTACAGGAATCTGTGCAGAATATGGACTGGAAGCCTGAGATCAAAGTGGGAACACCTCAGAGGTGGTGGAGAATGACCGAGCTAAGATCTGTGGGACTTCCAGATCCAGAAGACAGATGGTAATGGCGAACCAACCGGACATTGTGGTGGTGGATAAGAACAGAGGAAAGCCGTTGTGCTGGATGTAGCAATACCAAGTGATTACAACATCAGGAAAAGGAGCAGGAGAAACTGGAGAAATACCAGGGCCTCAGGAGGAACTGGAAAAGACCTGGAAGGTGAAGACCACGTGGTGCCTGTGGTCATCGGGGCCTCGGGGCAGTCACCCCAAACTGGAGCAGTGGCTCAAACAGATCCCAGGAACAACATCAGACATCTCAGTCCAGAAATGTGCAGTTCTAGGCACAGCCAAGATACTGGAGGAGAACCTCAAGCTCCCAGGCCTCTGGTAGAGGACCCGAGCTCAGAGGATGAAACAGACCACCCGCGGAGGGTGAGAAGGGAATTTTTATATATATATATAATAGTTATATATTGTCTTGATTTATAGTTGAAGATCTGGCCGGTGAGTGTATATAGTCAGTCACACACTCAGTCATGGCACTGATATCATTTCCATGTGGCTGGCAGAGAGTAGTCCAATCGGTTGCTTCAAAACAACCCTGGAAAGCCTCTTCCGCTTCCTGTGGCCACTTCCTAGCATCCATCTTCCTAAGTCTAGTATTACATTGCAAATTCTGTTGATGGCGGCTTCTCTGTCATCCCCCTTTTCATCCCTTAATACTATGTCAGGGCTCTTTGACAGCATGACAAATACATTTAATATTTGAATTGCTGCCTGTACAACAATCTCTGTGTAGGGACCGGAGGAATAGCATAGTTTCAATTATTGTTTTGCTTAAAGTGCTTTATGAGAGTCTTTTTATTGCATTCATAATTATTTGGCTACTGAGCTGCCAAAAGCATTGTAATAAATTCATTGGAGCTATGCCAGCCAAATTTTCTGATGACCAAAACAAGTGTACATGGGCAACAAAATAGTATCAGAATAAGCTGCCAGGGCTGCTAATAGGCTGTTCTATGCAGCAAAACTTCCAAAATAATGAAGAACCACAATCTCACCATGAAATGTACCCTCTTCTGACACATGGTCAGCAGTCATGTGCCTGCAAACTATGCAAGTCTTTTGATAAAGTGTCAATTTTATCTGATGACCATCAACAGATAAAACGTTTGGAATGGTGGGGAAACACTCCCACCAAAAGAGAGACAAAGTCTTTTAGAGCTTAGAATGAGCAATCACAGGGAGCAGACATTACTCCTGTATCATATCTTTCCATATTTGGAATGATATTTGTCACAGAGTGAGAGAAGAAAAGTTTATAAATCATGCTCACCCATGTCTGTGATAGTTAGGATTCCCAATATCTTGGTATCAAACTTTGTCAACTTTTAAAACTAGATCATTTGAATCAGTGAGCAAGGAGCACAGAGTCTCATTACTGAATGCTGCAGTGATGGTGTTTGGCCAGTGACAGAGCTGCTATACTGAACAACAGATGCTGATGATGCTTTTCATATGTGCAACAAGCCATGTGCATGTGTGGATGAAATGTATATTTTGTCAAATCACTTGGGAGAAATTGTCCACTTTTCTTCTTGCATTTAGTTTTACTACTTAGATGTCTTTATAGTCTGTAGGTCAAAGCATGTGCTTAAAAGAATAAAAATATAAGACAGGAACACCTAGTGTCCCTCTTTATGTGCAATTTTTATGTAACATGGACAATAACATTTTCAGCCTATGGGTTATAGTCTCATTAAATATTTTTTCTGCCGATTTGACTTGTCTTCATGATATCAACAAATACATACATGTTGGATATCTCTGCAAGCTTTGATGGTTGAACAGTATCACCAAGTCTCAACTTACGGAACTGACATCTGTAAAACCGGAGGTAGATTCTTTAGGAGCATTACTTGATGCTGATGATGGGATGAAGGGATCTTTTCCACTGAACGGGTCACCTAGACCTTTTTTTGCCTGGAAATGGTCTATGACATCAGCACCAAAAGGCTGGAAAGGGTCACATGGTTTGGAAGGATCTGGTGTGGCAATCAAGCTTACTGGCGTTGTTGTACCTGGAGACAAAAGACACAGTTAAATGAATAGATGGATAATAAAGACAGATGCATTTTCTTGGAAAACAAATAAATATCCCATAAATAATGATAGAAAAACTAAAACCACACAAGGTTACAAAATGTACTGTAAGTGTAAACAAGTTAAAACTCTCTTAACATCTGACTAAAATGCAAATATGTTTAGTTGATTCGATTCAGTTCATTCATATATCATAATTCAAAACAAATGTTTCAAGGCAAATTAAAAAAAGGATTTTTGTCAAATGTTTTGGAAATATACTTTAGCTCAATAATACAATTTTCAAAAGTTTCCAAAATAAAATAAACAATGAAACACAACTGTCTAAATTCCTTGGATAGAGATTGGTCTGTCCTGGGTTCCCATGGGGCTTCTGAGTGGTTTAAAGTTGTACTTTCTGTCTCTGTTTAAAAGCTCTGGCATTGTTTCATTGATAATGAGGAGACAAAGGACAAATGTGAGTTGCAAATTGTCAGTCTGTCTTCAAGCTTTGCCCATTTCTTGACAGTCCTTCACCCGACTCCTTGCCAGAATACTCTTTCAGGTTTTGTTTTCAGGTTTTGAGTATAAGATTCTCTTTGACACCTTGAAGCTTTCTACAGTTAAACGTCTCTCTTTGAGTTCTTGGCAATTTACTTAATGGTTGATTTCAATGGAATCTTAATAACTGAAGTATCTTCTTTCTAAGAATCAATTTTAATACAAAGCAAGGTAACCCATGGCTGAGAAAAGGATGAAGTGAGTAAAGCTAACAGACAAGTGCTGTATTTAGATGATAAAAGTTAGTTGCTCCCATTTTTAAAATTATGTGATATGTTTTTGTTTGGTTGGATAAATTCTATGAGGTAATAGGGACTTTTAAAAACTGGACTTTTTTGGAAAAGCTTATAGTTGACCGTGTCATGAGCCACTCACCGCTGGGTGGTCTGGGCCTTGGTGGTATACTTCTTTTAGGTGGCAGAGCTGGCATGTCTGTTTTCCTGGTGAAAGGGTCATCTGCAAGCACTGGCTAGAACAGAAAAATATTGTAGAAATCAACAGATTTTTTCTTTAGCAATATTAATCCTGAAAAAAATCACTGGATTCAGGACACCTGTTAGACAACATATTGAGCTTATTATTGTTTGTATTTTTTTTACCCATAAATATATAATCAAGCATGACGTAATTCTTATTTACATTATTTTTAAAAATGACATGGTAAAATGTATTAATTACTTTGATGGCAGTGCAGTTGAGTGGACTATGGAGTTAACAGGCACCACAGAGTTGTTAAAAAAAACACCTTTTTAGTTACAACATAATTGTCCCAGGTGGAACAGAGCTCAGTTCCTCAACGCACCAGCATTTTGGGTCTGATCAGTGGGTGGTTGGTTGGTTGGTTGGTTGGATCGATCGATCAATCAATCAATCAAGTTTTATTTGTATAGCACATTTCAGCAGCCAGGCATTTCAAAGTGACTTGCAAAAACTGGAGTGTTTTTACATCATAAAAACACAAAAAAACAAAAATCAGGCAACATAGAATCGACAATTGAAACATTACATTTAGTCAAGTGTCATTGTTAAATTCGTAATTGATTACGTTTCAAATACAACTGTAAACAGGTGGTTTTGTAGTTGAGATTTAAAGGCTCTCTGTGTTTCAGCTTTTTTACAGTTTTCTGGAAGTTTGTTCCAGATTTGTGGTGCATAGAAGCTGAATGCTGCTTCTGTGCTGATAAATTTTTTTGCGAAGCAATAAAAGCTGGTAGCTCTTGAATTGCTACAAAATAAAGCTGTATCTCCTTCAGTCCACTGGCTGCAATGTTGACACCTTGAGATGCCATGAGACCTAAATTCTGAACATCATGGCATGGAGTCATCTCAGTTTTCCATGTCTGGCATATAACCATTCATTTTATCCTTTAAACTGGTTATATTGATCATGTGTCCAGACAGAGGGATAATCAGTAGCCCAGCATCATGACCTGTTTGTTCTGAAGATCCTGCAGCTTCTCTTCCTAACATGGCGCCTCCTCACCCTGACTCTCATACTGACAGGAGGAACCACAGAGCTCTGTTAGGTTAAAGCTCATCTTCTGAAGTTGGGATATTTTTCCTCCAACAGGTTCCAGAGGAATCACCTCAAACCAGATGTTGAACTGGATTTTATTTCAATATCATTTGTGAATGTTAGAGCCTCATTTTCAACAGTGGAGCTATAAAGGTTGAAAAAGGTTATAATTTTGGAGAAAATCTCATCAACATCAACATTTCCACTAAATAAGAGGCAAAAAAAGCTTAATATAAAGGAAAAGCCTCTTAGATTCTGAGCTCAAAACACCAAACAATTTTTTTATATTAGACAATTAATTTAATTTCACATAATTATCGCGGTAGAAGCCATTTGTTTGTTAAATACTTAATGAAAAGTATTTACCGTGTTTGATGTTTGTTGTAAATGATGTATACTCAAAGAACGAGGTAATTAGTCCAAGTTTGTCGTTTATTGAACGTTCAGAAACTACAGCGACTGTGATGCACCAAGACAAAGGAAAACAAAGGTAAAACAACCTGAACAGGTGATCAACTCTAAACCACCTGTTAGGTTCTGGGGGTCTTTTCTTAGCTTTGGGTTGCTGAGTTGTCTCCCCACCAGATGGAGTCTGAGAGGTGGCGGGCTGTGGGTTCCTGGATGACGTCATCCTCACATCTGTGGCGGATTACCTAATTGACGGCAGCATAAGAGGGGTGGAACGCCGGTACTTCGACGCCAGAGTGTCAACCGTTGATGGTACCTCCAGCCCCTCAGAGTTGTTGCTCCAAGCTTTGTTTTGCCTCAAAGATCTGCCAGTGATTCCCGCATCGTTTTTTCATTGTAAACCTTTTTTTGCTCTCCACAGGATCCGCCCTGATCTGGTTGCCTGCTGTACCAGTTACCCAGCCACGACGCCTTGGGTAGCCTCCCCTATATGCCTGACAAACAAGACTCATCAGTTTCCGTAACTCCATAACCTCTCAGAAGTTTCCGACCGGCCGTTCCCCCCTACTATCCGCCGCCTTCAGAGACAAAACCTCCTGTCCGCCCTCCAACGCCACTTTCCAACCCACCACGCCTCACGCAGAGACCCCTGAACCTACCACTCCCCCTCCAAGCCGTTTGAACGCACAGAGCCAGTAAGTTCACCCATTACACATTCTCAAACTCCCATTTCCCAGCACTTGAACTCACCACACTCCCCTTGTTTTCTCAGTACCCCGAGAGCAGCCGAGCAGTTCCCGGACCAGCTTCACTTTCTGTTTGCATCTGTAAAATAAACCTCTCTTTTTTCATACTCCGTCTCCTATGGTGTTCTTGCATGTGGGTAAGATCCGTTAAACCCATCATGACACCACCCACACCTTTTTACTCTCCATCTCTGTCATTTAAGCACACCCGTTGCCATGGCAACCTCCTGCGCTCCACAGGCCGACCAGAAATTACGTTAAAAACATTACATTCAGTCCGTTACAATATTAGGTTTGCAGGCTTGATATTTATTTTGCGATCATTAATAAGCTCCCTGAACACAGTGGTGGTTGATGAGTTCATTTTAACTCCTGCTCTGCTCTGTTATTTTGGTAATGGAACCAAAACGCACAAAATTGCGCAACATCTTGTTGAAACAACAATTACTGAGATTATTATTATTGTTGTTGGGTCATTAATTTGAACACGTTTTGTTGAATTTTTTTGTTATTGTTCTTTAATAAAGTTACGAACGTTTTGATAAGGTGACAGATGAGGACGTGCTGCTCTCAGCGTCCTGGCGGCGTTTACTTTGTCATCTAATGTCGAGATCAACTCAAAACCTTCCGCGATCGACGTATTGCGCCCTGCTCTACAAAGCACGAACAGTTCAGAAACAATATGAAATGAGAAAAAAGCTATTTATTAACTGATTAAGTCGTGTTTTAGATTGTTCTTGAAAAACTAATCAGTCACGGCTGATTAGTGGATGAACTCACAGCTGCACAGTGAACCCGTTGATTTTTTTTTTACAGCAGACAGCCGCTCCCCTCTCTTGCAGGTACTGCGTACCCCCGCTAAATCTTTTAGGGGTACGCGGTACCCTGGCCGTACCCCCTTAAGTAAGTAAGTAAGTAAGTAAGCTTTATTTCTATAGCACTTTTCACAGACCAGGATCACAAAGTGCTGCACAAAGTATAAAAAATAAAACAAATTAAAAACAACATACAAACAATAAAACACAGTAGTACACTAAAAAGCAAGATTAAAAAAGTGGGTCTTAAGTTGTTTCCTGAAAGTGTCTATGCAATGTAGAGATCGAATGGTGCAAGGTAGCTCATTCCATAGGCGGGGCGCCACAGCTTTAAAAGATCTGTCTCCACGAGTCTTAAAAAAGGTCAGAGGAACCATCAACAAGTTCAGATTCGACGACCTGAGGCTCCTAGTTGAAACATAAGGCTGTATGAGGTTCTTAATGTAGTCTGGCGTCTGTCCATGAAGAGCTCTAAAAGTCAGTACCAGGATTTTATAGTGCATCCTGTAAGATACAGGCAGCCAGTGCAAGCTTTTGAGGATGGGAGTAATATGTTCCCTCCTGTGGGTGCAGGTGAGCAGGCGTGCAGCAGAGTTTTGTACTACCTGCAGACGCATTAACTCCCTCTTATTAAGACATGTAAACAGACTGTTACAATAATCCAGTCTAGATGAGACAAATGGATGAATAATCATCTCAAGCTCACCATAAGTCACCATTTCACGAAGTTTTGAAATGTTCCGAATTTGGAAAAAACAATTCCTAATAAGCTGATTTATGTGCTTACTTTCACCCCTGGTTCTACACCCAATAGAATGTCTCTTTATTAGGGGCATGCCATAGCAATGCATAGGGAGAGCAGTGACTGACTTACGAAGCAAACCACAGTTACACATTGAACTAGTATGGTCATTAAAATAAAGCTTACTAAAACTTTCAAAATAAGAGCCTGCCTATTCCTCTTACATCAGTGCATAGGCGGTGCAACAATATTTAGCTTTTTTTATGGGTTTTTTCTCAGGATAGAAAAATGAATTGCCTTGCTGCCTTGTGCTATTAACATTAGCACAAACATTAGCATTTCACTGCCCCTGACTTAGCATGAACCGTTTACCTAAAATAACCTATTAGCTAATTTTCGTACTTCTTAGCGATGTTTAGTATACTAAATGGAGAAAGTCAATGACAGACAACATGCCAGTGATGCCCCACATGCTACAGAGAGCCTTCCCGCCAACATTAGCATATTGGCTAATTTTAGGTTATGCATTAATTTTAACATAATGAATGGTACAAGTACAGCTTAGTCAACATGCATCTGCCTCTCCACAAAACTCTCATGAAGATAGAAATCCTTCTCCACCTTTCTGTGTCACTCACACACACACACACACACACACACACACACACACACACACACACACACACACACACACACACACACACACACACACACACGACAGTTGGCAGAGACTTAATCACTATAGCAACAGAATACAGAGAAAAGCAGAGCTGCTGGTTTGGACTACAAAGACTCTGTAGTTCTAAACATGGCGGAACACTTTAATACAGGGGGCAGAGCAGAAGGTCAGAACTACATAATGGTGGAACTCTGAGTTACTACAGAAGGAGGGTGAACAGAATGTTATAACTACAGACGGCAGAATTTTCTGGGCCTTATATAACTGGTTTAACTCAACCACTGTTACACATTGGATTAGTATGCCCATTTAAAATTAAGCTTACTGAAAATTTCAAAATAAAAGCCTGTATATTTCTCTCAGGCCTTTATTATGTTTTTCTCTCAGGTTAATGCAGAGAAAGCTACAGATATAAATTGCAGTACTATCGTAGACAAGAAATTGCCCTCTTATATGCTTCAAACGGTTTTCGGATCACTCTTGCGGATCCTGAACAGAAAGGAGCTGTTTGGACTTCTTTGTTCAGAAAAACTAACTGCTTCAAACAGTTAGAATTCAATCTGTACCTGTATGTCTCACTCACATGATAGTTGAGCTGCTCTTTAGAACTACGACTGAAGGTCAGAACTACAACATGGCGGAACTCTCAGATACTACACATTAGGGCTAAGCTGCCATTTAGAACTACTTCCTGTTTTGTGCATTATATAGCTGGACTGTTACACATTGGATTAACGTGGCCAGTAATCCAATGTGTAACAGTAATGAAGCTTACTGAAAATTTCAAAATAAAAGCCTTAACATTTTTCACATCAGGTAATTGCTCTTTTGGGCTTTATGTGACTGGTTTAAACAAACTACTGTAACACATTGAATTGGTGAGATAGTTAAAATGAAGCTTACTGAAAGTTTCAAAATAAAATTCTGCATATTCCTCTCACGTTAGTGCACCGCCATAGGCGGTGCAATAATATTAGCCTTGTTTTTTTTTCTCAGGAAAAAAACATTAGCACAAACATTAGTATTTCACTGCCCTTGACTGGTGCACAAGGCAGTGAATTAGCACTAGCCTTTTACCTAAAGTTAGCTATTAGCTAATTTTCTAATTAGACATGTTTAGTATTCTGAATGGAGCAAGTAAAATTAAAACAACATGGTCGTGTTGCTTCACATGCTACTGCCAGCATTTAGGCTAACATTAGCATTTTAGCAAATTTTAGCTTATGCATTAATTTTAACATAATGAATGGTACAAGTACAGCTTAGTCAACACACTTCTGCCTCTCCACAGGGGATTGACTACAATTTAGCTGAGCTTATCATTAATGATTATTTTAAGCATCAGAATGCTGGATTCAAACCGACGGGCACATTTCGGCATGCCCCGTAAAATTTCAGCAGGAATTTTCTAGTTTCTTTATTTTTCTTCCATTACCGTTAATGCGGCTTGTACTGCTGCGTACCCACCCACAAAAGTGGTATCAAAACGTGCGGCTTGATGCCAAGAAGGGAACTATTATTTTTATTGGGGATTGGAGCTCCAATGGCGATGTAAAAAGCAAAAAACGAGTGAAATTTCCAACTGCCAAACCTTAGAGTTCGGCAGAGTTTTTTAGAGTGAGAAAATTAGTGGATTTTTGACCCCCAAAACAATTTTGAAATCGCCCTCATGCCTACAAAAAATGCTCTATTGATATGAAAGTCAATCATGACATTGATACGCATGCCTGCTTCCATAAAATGTTTTCAAAATTTCTCTAGGACTGACGGTTTTCTGTCAAGGTGCGTCAGAGCAAAATCATGTAATAGGGTAACCACAGGCACTCAGCCATTCATTTTCAGACTTTTCTGAAAAATTTCAGACCTTAGCGCACACCATCTTTCTCTCATCGCTGCTATTTCTGCGAGTGACCTACAGATATGAATCGCGGGACTATTGGAGACGACAAATAGCCCTCTTATACGCTTCAAACGGTTTTTGGATCAGCCTTACGGATCCTGAACTGGAGGCAGTTGTTTGGACTGCTTTTTTCATCAAAACTGACTGGGTGTCTCATAAAGATAGAAATCTTTCTCCACCTCTGTCTCACACTCACATGACAGTTAGCAGAGGGTTAATCACTATAGCAACAGAATACAGAGAAAGGCAGAGCTGCTGGTTTGGACTACAAAGACTCTGTAGTTCTAACCATGGTGGAACACTTTAATACAGAGGTCAGAGCAGAAGGTCAGAACTCAATTACAGAGGAGGGCTGAGCTGGCAATTAGAACTACTTGCTGAAATTATCCAAAAGTAAAATATAAAATACATATGTTTCTTCCACCTTCAGAAAAATAGACGTTTTCAGCATGTTCGGCTCTGACTCGCAGCATCTTCATAGCTAAATACTGGCATGGTGAAGCTGAGCTGGGAAACAGAGACTGAAGAACAGCAGCTCCAGCTCTGATCCTGACTGATCTTTCCCCTGGTCTTTAATGAACTTCCCCTCTAACAGCAGTTTTTCATCAGCTCTCTCACTAAAAAATAGTATGAAAACGTTAGCTGCTACGCTAATTTAGCTACATAGGAAATATTTCTCGGTTGTTTAGAAGCGAATTTCTGACTGCAAAGTCAAGTGATTCTGATCTTTCATCCTTACCTGTGAAATGTAATGCCAATGAATCCAGTCTGTTTTGTAAAACGGTTGAAACAAGTCCACACAGCACAGGACTTCAGGAGCTCCGATTGCTCTGCTGCCAGATAGAAGATGGCGGTGACGTAACGTAGGAGTCAGCGCTCAGTGAGGCGTCCAGTATTCATGTCTAGGTGCGTTCACACTGCAGCCTGAAGTGACCCAATTCCAATATTTTGGCAATTCTGAATTTTTTGCCGGGGCCGTTCACACTGCCAGTAAATGCGACCTGTATGCTTTCTGCAGTGTGAACGGGCCAGAAAGTGTCCCGCATGTGCACTAGAGGGCGCAATGGACCTTACCAAGCTCCGCCCAGAAACGCCCCTCGAAAGTCCCATGTGGCTGCATGTCTCACAAACAAATCCTCGCGGTGCTTAGTTTCTATGTGTAAACATGGCGTCTTTCATTTCGACTGACTCTCTGCAGAGTATTTCTGAGTTGATTAGTGTAGCATTTCTGCCGGATTTTCAAAAAAATATCAGCCACAACAATGGACAGGGGAACCAACAAGTTCATGTCATCTTTTTTGGACGACATCAAGGTGTTTGAGCCACGCGATCCCTCCAACATTATGCGCATCGCAGCTAAATGCTACCGGTCGATGAGGAAAACAGCAGATCCTCACACACTCAGCATAAATATAGCTGTGGACAAGATCACTGATGCCTATTGTTCTTGCAAGGCTGGGTAAGTCGGGCATTCATGGTTTTGAGGGTTACTTTTGAATCTGATTTCTGTTGGCAAATGTTTGAGTATGTCTAGGCCTTATACACTACTCGGTGCTAGCGTGGCTAACACAATTACAGTTTAGTAAAAAGCCTTTTAAGGTAAAATAAAATCTTTAATGTATGTCAGATACGGTACACATCGCATATTGATCTGTTCACCTAACGTAAGACTGTTTAACAGACAGGCTTCAAGGTGTAGAAGTTGTATCGGTACTGCCATTATGCCGTACTTAGCTAAAAGGTTTTTATAATGGATGTGTTTATTATTGACTTTTTTTTGTCATTCACTAAACACAAAGAAAGCAAAGCAATAATACTTACACCAGCAGACACTCCTTACGGGACGATTCAGTACGGGACGCAACATTTAACAGCCAAATACGAGACGATCCTATGACGGTTGAGCTGCTAAAGACGGTTGAGCTGCAAATGCGGTCGTGCACAAGCTTTGATCCGAGCAAGACTTTCCGTTTCAGATTTTGGAAATCTGTGAATTTTAGTTCCACAAATACGATCAGGATACCTGACATCGCCTGTGCAGATACCCCACTGACAGTGGAGAACCATTCTTTTTCGAGTCCTGACGCAAAAACTTTCTGTCGGTCTGTTAGTCCACAATGCATGTATTTACAACTGTAGCTTGTGTTTGTGATACGGTCACGCACGTGGTAGCTGCGCTGTGACGTAAAATGGGCATTAGGCAATGAAACGCGGCCCCTGTGGTAAGGTCCATAGCGTGAGTGTTGATATGTGTGTGATAGGCGTGTCTATAGGACATTTATAGAATACGGAACAAATCGTGTCCCGTATCAGTTCAGTACAGTACAGTACGGGACGCAACATTTAACAGCCAAATACGGGACGATTCCATAGTTTACAGGATGGGTGGCAACCCCACAAGCAAGTCAGTGCAATGGTAGCAGCATCCTCTTTTTTATATACTGCCAAAAATCACTAATCAATTTATAAAAACAACCACTTTGTTACTAAATATATGTGCCTATGGCAGGTTTGTGTTCTTACCCGTTTAATGTGACTTCTGTTTACGGACATCACTGGACAGCTTCTCAACATCGAGCATGTAAGATGCAACTTTAATCTTGACGCGGCAGCTAATGTAGTGCCTTCTCTGGAAAGGTCTTTCCATATTTTTCGGACTACTTTTCCCCCACGCTTTGAACCACGCAGCTTATAGCCCAGTATGGCTTATATATGTAAGTTTCCAGATTTTTATTTTTTTTTACTTACAGTGCGCTCTATAGTCCGGAAAGTACGGTACTCTTTTTGTTATTTGACAACTACTCGCTACAGAGCAAACATTCAGGTAATCCTTTCTGCATTGGCAATGAATGCAAATGATTTGGTCCAAGAATTGTTGAATCTTTCCTCAGCTCTCCATGGCCCACCACACCCGTCGGTTTGTTTGAGAAGGACCTCGCTGCAGCAAACAGAAAGCGGCGGGGACGAACCACTGTCAGTCTCATACCTTATTTGGAAATGGGACCATTGCAATCCGCAAGTGAAGGGGGCTTTATTTCCTATACTTCCGTTTTTATTTTCTTTTGAAATCTGTGATATATTTTCACCTTTAAGAAGGAGTTTCACTCTCAGAATGTATCTGAACTTTTTTCTTTTATTTACTTCCAGGCAGCTCACAGTTTTTAGAAAATTCTAGTCTGTAGCATTCGGTGTACTTCTAAATCTGCTGAAGTCGCATCTTTTCGGGCCTGCTATTGCCTCTAGTGGCGTGACACGACTAATCTATATGCATTACTAAATCAGAATACCACAAAGTCTTTATTTATTATTAATTCTGGCATTACTGGAACAGTAAAAGATAAATTCCCTCACAAAAGAACATGCCTTTTTATTTTTAAGGAAGTAGAACTAATTAAATGAGATAAACAAGAACTGAAAGTGATTACAGTTTCACTTGATGGCCAACCTGTTGAAACTGTGGCAAATTTTAAATACCTCGAGTAATTCCTGAACAATCAGCTCAACTTTGCTGAAAACACCGACTATATTTTTATGAACTGTTCTCAGAGACGCTACCTTTGAAGAAGACCTTGGGGTTACCCAACGTGAGGTTGTTGAGTTAAAATGTTAAAACTTAACACGTGTAATAATGTGATTCATGAATATGATTTATTGTTTTAGAGTCAAAGGAAAATTTTCTTGTTGATAGATTAAATAGCTTCTTATTTTTTTCTATATACAAGACTCTACAACAAAAAGTCTCTCAATAATATACATGGCATTGTAAAAACAAAAAAAAAAATTTTTTTTTGCTTAATAACAACCTGGGTTGTTATTCTTCTGTACCTAATTCATTTGTTTGTTATTGAATTTTGCTCAATTAAATTTCTTACGTATTGCAAATGGTATTTTTATTATAGTTGATCATGTTGTTTTTCATGTCATTTCTTTTGTTCCTCCTATAATTGATGGAGATATGTAGATATTATTTATAATGTATGAAAGTATTGTCACCCTCATCTATGGTCATGAGCTTTGGGTCATGACCGAAAGTACGAGATCACGGGTACAAGCGGCCGAAATGGGTTTCCTCCGCAGGGTGGCTGGGCTCTCCCTTAGAGAGAGAAGCTCGGTCATCCGGGAGGGACTCAGAGTAGAGCCGCTGCTCCTCCAAGTCGAAAGGAGCCAGTTGAGGCTCGGGCATCTGGTCAGGATGCCTCCTGGACGCCTCCCTGGTGAGGTGTTCCGGGCATGTCCCACCAGGAGGAGGCCTCGGGGAAGACCCAGGACACGCTGGATGTACTATGTCTCTCGGCTGGCCTGGGAACGCCGTGGGATTCCTCCGGAGGAGCTGGAAGAAGTGGCTGGGGAGAGGGAAGTCTGGGCCTCCCTTCTGAAGCTGCTGCCCCCGCGACCTGACCCCGGATAAGCGGAAGAAAATGGATGGATGGATGGTATTGTCATTTACTTAGCTCTACATCCTTAATGAAAAAAGTAATACCAGAATTAATAGTAAATAATAAAGATGTGGTATTCTGATTTAGTAATGCAATTATATTAGTTGTGTTACCACCCCCACGCCACTAGAGGGAGTTGCAAGCCTGAAAAGATGCGACTAAGGAGCAGATTTAGAAGTACACTGAAAGCTACAGAATTTGCTAAAAACTGTGAGTTGCGCTAAAGTAAATAAAAGAGAGAAGTTCAAATACATTCTGAGAGTGAAACTCCTTCCTAAAGGTGAAAATATATCAGATTTCAAAAGAAAATAAAAACGACAGTATAGGAAATAGCGCCCATTTCACTTCCGGATTGCAATGGTCCCATTTCCAAATAAGGTATAAGACTGACAGTGGTCCATCCCCGCCCCTTTGTTTGCTGCAGTGAGGTGTACTTGTTTTGTTTACAACAGCCCCCTGCCTCGCACCCCGCCCAGCTGCAAGAAACGTGTCACAGGCTATGATGCAAATCTTTGTTGTAGGAAATGTTGAAATTTTACATTTATTCTGCACATTTTTATAGCATTGGAAAACGTTAAGAATGACTGTCATATCTGTCCTACAGAAACCATATTAAAACAAAAATATATATTTCCCACCCCCATCTTTTTCCATTTTCAAACATTTTTGAAAAAGCTCCAGAGAGCCACTAAGGCCGCGCTAAAGAGCCGCATGCGGCTCTAGAGCCGCGGGTTGCTGACCTAGACAAAAATGTCTGTTATGACAACTTGACATTAACCAAGAATCATCATAAGTCATAAATATGTCATGATGTGTTAATACACTGTCAAAAGCATTAACAAAACAGTAATTAATATTTCCCCCTACCTGAAATAAAGCAGAACAAGTACCAACAATAAAGATTCCATTAAACTTTATTACACTGTCAAATGATTTAATAACAGTCATTAATAATTCCTCTTATATCAAGTGGAACAAGTAGCTCCAGTTATGAAGATGTCATTAAGTGTTATTACAGTGTCAAATGCTATGCTAACAGAGTATTTAATATTAACTCTTACCTCAAGTAAAGTGAAACAAGTAGCAACAGTTATAAAGATGTCATTTAGTGTTATTACAGTGTCAAATACTATGCTAACCGTCATTAATGTTAATTCTTACCTCAATTGAAGTGAAACACACTGGACTACTTATAACTACCATCATAGCTGTAGAACAAACCCTTTGTACAATGGAATAAAACAAAAAACTTGTTCTTCAAACAAAGGGGTTAACTTCTGGTCAGTATATTGTAACTCTGAAATAATGATTTAAAAAACTAAAACAGAATTATTATCCTTTAACTTAAGAAAATAGGTTCTTTCAACAGTAAAATTTTTTGCTTTGATTGTGTCAGCCATCTCCTTCATTATAGCCTTCCTGAAATGCTCTGAAAACAGGAGATCATCTTCTTGTCTTCATTTCCTGGCAGCAGCTCATTGAAGGTGTCCAGAAATGCTCAGAAATTATAGCTGTTCGTGCAATAGTTAATCATGTTGAAAGCCTTTTCATGAATTCAAACTTGGTGAATCTCTTCTGGACATTCTCATAGTGGGTGATGACTCAATTCATTGTGGTCACTTCAGAAAAGGAACAAAAACAAATAAACCAAAAATGTAATGTTATCTTAATTCAGCATTTATGCAAACACCATTCCAAAAATGTCTCTTGCTGCACACCGTCAGAATGGTACACAAATGTCTAGTTAACATGACTGGTTGTTATAAAGTGCAATACTATTATTTCTTAATACAAGTAGCATAATCACTAGAGCTGAACAAAATTATTCTGATCAAATATTTATTTGGCAGAAATCAAATTATTGGCCTGTTATTCAGATTACATCATTTAATGTATAGTTTTAGGCACATGAGAGTATCTTTTCACTTAATGAGCATTCCAAATTATTTCCAACCAGATACTCTGGCTTATGGCTTAAGAAGTTTTAAATAAATAGATAGATTAAACACCAGATTTGCATTTGACAACAATTAGTTGTCTAAAACGTAACTTGTTAACTTTGTGGTGATCAGTTTTCTGTATATTTAGTTTGAGGCTTTTCTGTGGTTATTTAGTTCTGTTCCCCTGTGAGTTTCTGATTACCCTCCTTGTGTATTTAAACCCACCTGTTGCCTTTGTCTCTTGTCGGGTCCATCGTGTCTCATGTCAGAAGTCAGTTGTCTTTTCCCTCATGCTGCTTTGTTGGACTGTTTCTTGGATTTATCATTAAATCATAATTTTTCATCATGTCTACCTGGGCCTACCTGCGTCTTTCCTCAACACCACAACCATAAATCATGACAAACTTAGCTGGTGTATGTTGATTACTGCTTCCCCACTAACATGTCTCCTCACACCCCTCTTCACCTGGAGAAAATAGTAACACAAAAATGACTTATCTAATTTTCTTGGGGAATATTTCATCTGCTTCTTTCTCTTTGGTCAAACGGGGACTTCTTTCTCTCGTCCTCATTATCATCCTCCACACCTGTAGTATGTCTTCATTAGCCAACTTTGACCCCCCCATCATGTGTCCTTAGGCCAGTGCTTCTCAATTCCAGTCCTCAGGCACACCTGCTCTGCATGTTTTATATGTGCCTCTATTCCAGAACAGCTGATTCAAATGATTGCATGACTATCAAGTACTGCAGAAGCCTGTTAATCCTCCACAGATTCGATCCAGGTGTGTGGCAGAAGGGAAACACCTAAAACATGCAGGGCAGGGGGACGTGAGTACTGGAATTGAGAAACACTGCCTTAGGCTAAAATGGGTCTTCATGTAGCTAAAGTTGCCAAAGCAAAGAACACAAGCACCATGTCACATTATTTAGCAACGGCAGGGGCCAAGTTGCTAAATAATGCACATAAAGGATAACTTTGACTAACATATTAGCTTTTAATTTGTTGGATTAAAATTGAAGGGAAAAAACCTATTTTCCTGCCTTTAAAATATGCTTAATATTAAGGACTAACCATACAGTAATGGAGTTTAATAACTTTAGCTAACATTAACTTACAGCAAGGTAGGATTGCCTTGAATTGCTCATAGCTAACATTACAAAGAAATAGCATAGTCAATGTTATTCTCTCAAAGAAAATGTAAAGTTAATAAGACACATACCTCATATGTATTGGGTGACAAACTTCGACTTCTTTTTAAACAGGAGGTCTGACCATTATGGAAGATTTCTTCTTCACCCACACACTGCACGGCTGTTCATGCACTGCTGCCTCTCACTGGTGGAGATGGTGTTTTGCACTACTTAAAACAGCCTTAATGTTTCAAATGCTAAATTCATAAGTGCTTTGTAGACATCTTGCTGTAAACCTTCAGATCAATTAGAAATTTAAGACTAAACAAAATGGCAGAGCAATATAATATTACCAGATAAAGCTATATAATTTTTAAAGTTTAATCGGTTTTATAACAAATTTATGACAGATCACGATTTCTTGGTTAATGTCAAGTTGTCATAATAAAGACATTTCGAATGTCAACTTTGTATTAAAAGTTTTTTCCGAATGACACTCTATGACAACAGTCATAAATATTCATGTCATGTCAGTCTTATTCACACCCCGTCAAATAAAGTGTTACTAAATTTTTAAAAACCTTCAGTTTATTTGTAATTAATTGTGAGTCAACTGCGGACAATTAAATATTTCTATTGATTAACAGCCCTATATAAATTTTATAAGTGACTTCAGGTTAAACCATCTCAATTTCCTTTTTAACCAACAATATTAACAGTTTGGTCCTACTTGTTCATGGTTTACTAAAAATGGCGACAATTTCAAATTAGTGTATTCATTCTGAGCCATATAGAAATCTGCATAAAGTAATAAAGATGAAACATTCACATGAGTACAATACCTTCTGATAATCTGGAAGCCAGTTGGCCCTTCCTTCAAAGGGGTCTCTGGCTTTTGACATGTGGCTGAAGTCTGCAAAGCCAGTGCAGCTGTTAGTGGCGCTGTTGAACGTACTACTCCCAAAGGGGTCCAGTGTTGAGAACAGATCTGAAAATAACATGGTAACCAGTGAAATAAACTCCTAAAGATATCTGAAGATTTTTGCTTCAAGATTTGTGAGAACAGTTTGGAGATGGTGCCTTTCTGTTCCAACATTACCATGCACAAAGCAAGACCTATTAAGACATGAATGAGTCAGTTTCATATGACCTTGAGCCCTGATCTTGACCTGACAACACATCTTTGAGTGTAAATATAGCGCAGGTTTGTCAACTAGAACTACTTATCGTACATTAGTGTCGGACCTGAAGAAGGTTGTGCTGGAAGAATGGTTAAAACTTCTCAAAAAAGGGTGTGCTGTGGGGGCGCAGGGGTTAAGCACAACCCGTGTATGGAGGACTAAGGTCCTCGATGCTGTCATCACAGGCTCGATTCGCGGCCTGGCGACCTTTGCCGCATATCTTTCCCCATCTCTCATTACCAACTTTTCAGTCAATTTACTATCAAATAAAGGCCAATAAAACCTTAAACAAAAAAAAAACTTCTAAAAAAACCCCCACACTTTTAAACCTTGTAGAAAGTAGTAATACTGCTTTTAATAAGTTCAAACCCGTGTGCAAACATGTGGAAGGTTAAAATGTTATATATAGTGAACAGCAGCGGTAGTAAAAACTTTTGTTTTCGTTATTGAGTGGTTAGACTGCTCCTCACTGCATGTGGGTCGGTCAAACGCGATAGCGTGAGGTGTATGGAGGGGGGAGGGAGACCCTCGGAGGTCGGATGTGGTGTGGGAGTTCAGGTTATATGTTGTAAGTTTTGTTCTGGTGTTTAAGCTTCTCAGATGTTCATGTTCTTATGAGGTAAACTTTGTGTTTTTTTTCTCAATTTCTGGTAATCTGGTTAGTCTTACATGTCAAAAGCTTTAAATCTTAAAATGATTACATGGAACTGCAGGGGCCTACAACGTTTAAAGAAGGTCAAACAAGTCATTAATAGACTGCATGATTTGGATTCTTTCACTTGGCTGAAAAAACTATTTTATTCTTTATGTGGAACAATGGAAGGTCAAGGCTACGCCTCTCTTTGCTGTATTTACCATTTGATAGAGGGGGGTTAAAATGCCCCAACTTTAAACTTCTAGAATAGTATTTCTACAGGAGACATCTTATGGAAGACGATGAGGGGCGGGTCAGGAGGAGGTGGCGGGGTAGTGTGTTCACTTCAGCATTTTCTTCTAGAGCAAGAGGAGTTATGACTCTTGTTCATGAATCTGTCCCACTTCTTGTAAAAAATGTTATAAATAATAAGAAGGGTAGATATTTGATAGTCCAGGGCTCCTTGGTAATGGAAAAAATTTACCTGGTTAATGTCTACGGTCCTAACACAAATGACTCAGGGTTTTTTAGGACTTGTTCCTCTTACTTTCATCACTGCAGGGGCGCTTTGTGATCGCAGGGGATTTTAATTGTACCCTTATTCCAGAAATGGATAAATCCACTGGGTCAGATCTGACACATAGTAACTGTAGAACAACTATATAGATGTTTATGAAAGTTCTTAGACTGGTAGACATCTTTAGGGAACTTCATCAACAAACCAGAGCCTACTCATGTTGTTCAGCAACATATCAGACCTACTCCCAAATAGATTATTTTTTAATTTTATCAGAACTAATATCCAAAATTCAAAACTGTATGTATGATAGCATAGTGATCTCAGATCACGCGTCATGTTGTCTGAGCTACTGTGATGAAAACCTCACCAGAGACCCCCCTAGATGGCGCTTTCAGCATAAATGGCTGCAGGATGAGGATTTTGTTAAATATATTGGGCTACAAATCGATGAGTTCTTTCAGTTGAACACAAATCAAACAACAGCATGCACCAGATGGATGCCTTTAAATCATTTATTAGATGTCATATTATTAGCTATACAGGCAAAAAGTCCAAGTAAGCCAAGACTAAAAGGCAGCTTATAGAAAATAAAATAAAGGACATTCAAGAGAGGGTTTTTCAAAAAAAATTATACCGAGTTGAAAAAACAACTGTTGATCCTCAGAGCAGAATAAGTCAAAATGTCCAGTTTCAGAGCAGCATCCAGCCTCTTAAACTTTTACGAACAGGGGGACAAAGCTGGAAAACTTCTAGCTTGGCAGATTAAAAAGCTTGAAGGAACAACATCGATCACATCAATTGAAACACAGGATAAAACTCTAATAGATCCAAGAATATTAATAATGCTTTTAAAGATTATTATTAGAAATTATATGATACTCAAGGAAACTTAGACCAAGTGGAATCAGATAAGTTTTGAGTGGGCTACATATCCCTGTCATTGCAGATGATTGTAGAGTAGACTTAAATATAGAAATAAATAAAGAGGAATTAGAACGGGCCATTGATGGAATGAGATCAGGTAAACAAGCAGGACCTGATGGAATCCCCATCGACCTTTATAAGAAATTTAAGGATAAATTGTTCTCTCCCCTTCTAGATATGTTTATGGAGTCATTTAAAAATGGCACCCTGCCTCCCTCTTTGAATCAGGCTCTAATTATTCTGCTGCCAAAACTGGGTAAGCCCCCAAATAAGTGTGAAAACCTGAGACCCATCAGTTTACTCAACTCTGATCTCAAAATCATCTGTAAACTACTGGCAATATGGTAGCAAAGAATTCTACCAGGCATAATAAATAAGGATCAAAATGGGTTTATAGTCGGGTGGCAAGGATACCACAATATTCGAAGGGTCCTGAATATTATTTGGTTTAAAAAGAACGATAATGATACAGCTCTTCTCTCATTGGACGAGGAGAAGGCTTTTGATAGGGTCGAGTGGCCCTATCTTTTTAACATATTGGAAAGGTTAAATTGTGGAAGTAACTTTATTAAATGGGTTAAAATATTATATAATAATCCAACTGCAGAAATAGTTTCAAACAAAATATTTTCAAGGGCGATTCAAATCAGGAAGGGTTGTCATCAGGGATGCCCTCTCTCTCCTTTACTATTCACTCTGGCAATTGAGCCATTGGCATCAGCTATTCGCCTACATCCACGAATCTCTGGGATAACAATGGACCCCACAGAGCACAAAATCTCTCTATTCGCTGATGATGTTATTTTATTTCTAACAGATCTAAAAAAAGTCAATTCCGGTGGTGATGGAAGTGATCCAGGAATTTGGGAGAATATCAGGTTACAAAGTAAATAATGCAAAATCTTCTATCCTGGTATTAAATGTAGATGAATGGACTAATAACATCAGAGAAGTTAAGCTATTTAAAGTAGTGGAACATTTTGAATATTTGGGTGTTCAGATTTTCCCAGTACTACAGCAGGTGGTCAAATCCAATTACGAACACCTAATGAAAACAATAACTGCCTCAATTAGCAACTGGACATCCCTGCCTATTTCCATATTGGGAAGAGTTAATATCCTGAAAATTAGAATACTACCGAAGCTATTATACCTCTTTCAAAGCAGGACCCTGCCGCCTCCTCCTGAATTATTCACTTGGCTGAAAAAACTATTTTATTCTTTATGTGGAACAATGGAAGGTCAAGGCTACGCCTCTCTTTGCTGTATTTACCATTTGATAGAGGGGGGTTAAAATGCCCCAACTTTAAACTTTACTATTGGGCCACACAACTAAAAACTATCATGTTCTATTTTGCAGATAAAGATAATCTTCACTGGGTAGAAATGGAGTCCCATAATTTAAGTTTGACTCTTCGATTATTCATATACTCTGACACTTTAAAGAAGTTACAGGTATATACTACAAATCCCATTCTGAAAAACATGATTAAAATCTGGCTAGATGTTAGAAAATACCTCGTGGAGCCAAACGGCAGGTCCTAGTTTAGTCCAATATGGGGTAATCAGCTGTTTGCTCCAGGTAGGGCAGATGGAACATTTAAACTTTGGGCATCGCAAGGCTTAAAAAGTATTGGCGACCTTTACTCATCAAATTCTGATGTGTTTTTGTCATTTGGAGAGCTACAAACCAAATTCAAGCTAGATAAAAAGCATTATTTTAAATTCCTTCAGCTTGTTAAAAGAAATTACAGTAATACATTACTTAACATGACTAGGAATAGATCATGAAAGAGCATAATTTCAGACTTTTACAATATGCTGATCTCTAATTCATTGGAGAATTCAAAAAATAAGCTTATAAACTGAATTTGGACCTATCATCAAATATCAGTGAACAGGATTGGGAAAGGGCTTGCATTAGAACTCACACAATGTCCATAAACAGCCATCTTAGAATTCTACAATTTAAATGGCTGATGCAAGTTTATGTTATGTCTGCGCATTTAAATAAATACAACAACTACATCACAGATCTTTGCATAAAGTGTAATTCTAAAGGGACTCTGGCGTTTACGCGACAACGATCCAACAAAAACTGCACTTTTGTTCCGTTTTTGTTGGATCGTTTACACGATAACGTTCTAATTACGATCTGTGTTTACACAGTAACGGTGCACATCGAAAACGTGTAATGCTCTCGCTGCGCCTAGTTGGTGCTAGGTTCTTTGAAACTTTGAAAGTGCGCATGTTTTTTTTTAAAAAAAGTTGTACTTGAAGGCATGTGGATTTGCGTGAGAAAACACGCATTGTGTGCGTCTGATTAGGGCGCATGCAGTTGGAAAAAGTGGGATAATTTTGAGCTTTCACGGTGTCTGTAGCGGCCCCGGACTGGAAGCTGTTTATTGTTTTTACCTTGGACTTCCCATATCCGTGTCCTCTGTTTCCTTTTTCAGCAGTTAAAACCGTTTAATCCGTTGCCAACAAGTCGTAACCTGTTTTTCCGAGCCGCCTTCAAATACAACATGAAAGCTGAGACGCTCGCGCTGGGTTTACACCTCTGAGGCAGGAAGGAGACCTGCTGCTGCTGCGCAGGTGTGTGTTAGAATCATGGCAGCAAACCAGCAAAACGTAAATAACTTCGCACAGTTTTTTCCCCGAACTAACCGACTGAGTTGAGTAAAGCTGTTGGGTGCAGGTGATGATAGCTAAAAGATGACTAGCTAATATCAATACAGCACGTTAAGCTTGTTAACAAGTAGCCTGTAGGCTGCTGGTGTTGTTGTCTATGTTCAGCTACGTAGACTCATTTTGTCCCCCAAAATAAGTCGATGCCCCCCCTGTTAAACTCGTCTGGAGCCGGGCTGGTCCTGGTCCGTAGTTCTCTAGGTAAGAGCGCTGAACAAGCAGCCTGTATTTTGCCACCTGGGCGGTGCGGAGCGGTGAAGAGACGCTGAGGGAACCGAATCTGATGGGGAAACAGTAACACCAGCATTGTGAGTAGTTTCTTCTTCTTCTGTGGATTGTAGGAAGCAGCTATGTTTTGCGTCATACTATGCATGAGCTGGTCTGGAACCCGTTTTCAATCTGTGCCGTTGTTAGAGAAAACATTCGGTGGTTTCGTGTAAATGCACACTACAAACGCAACAAAACTCTTCCGTTTTCCCCCGAAATCGTTGTCGTGTAAACGGGGCCTAATACTATACATTGTATGTGGGAATGCAGACAAATCAGTGCATTTTGGACAGAGGTGAAAGATATAATAGAAAAAAATTCTCCTAAAGCAAATTTCACTGGATCCTAAATTGTTCCTGTTGGCTTTATACCCTGAGAAGCATAACTTTAGTAAATTAGAATGTAATTTTATAGACATAAGCTCATAAATGTATTGCTTTGGCTTGGAAAAATGTCAGCAGACCTAGTGCCATGCAGTGGTTAAAGCAGATGGCATCTAATTTGCCACTAGAAAGAATAATATATATTAGGAAATCCAAACAGAATCTTTTTGAGAGAATTTGGGGGCCTTTCATTACCGTATTTTCTGCACTATAAGGCGCACCGGATTATAAGGCACATAGAATAGACGCTTCAGTTTGGGTTGCCAATTTGTACCATACTCTATTACTACACATCCACATTTGTAATGAAGTGGTCCCCGAGTACTTTATATACTCTGGGACCGAGTTGCGACACTCACACCGTGAGTGTCACACTGTGAGTGTCGCAACCGACACTCACACCGTGAGTGTCACACCGTGAGTGTCGCAACGCCAACACTCACGGTGTTGGTGTTGCGATATTGTGCCCAACTGCTTTCTGGGTAACACAGACCAACCGACACGCTGCCGCCGCAGTCTCTTGTCGTGAAACCTGGTTGGGACTGATTGAGATCTTTCCAGAACACACAGAACACAGATCATAGAAGCCCAGAGGCAACAAGTAACCTTGAATTATGATTTAATGTTAATTAAAATTTATATAATCTTTATTGCAATAGAAATCCAGAAGAAACAAATGATTCAGTATTATGATTTGATGTGATTAAAACTTGTGTAATCCTTATTTAGATAATGTACCACTAATCAATGACATGAATAATGTGAACTTGATTTAAGGAGAAAATGTAAGAAATCATAAATGAATAGTTTTATTCAAGTTAGATGAGATGTCTTAATACTGTGTCGCAAACCCAGAAGTTGCATGAGAGTAAGAACTGTGAGTACAGAAGAAACAGGAAATGGGATTGTAAAATAAGCAAAAGCACCAGATGTTAAGCTCAGATAGGAGCTGCAGCAAGAGTAAAAGAGGAAGTTCAGGAACTGAGTAGGGAAGAAGATAACGGTTAACCAAGGCAGTTGACGTCAAAGGAAATGGTACAATGGGAGATTGTGTAAGCAGCCAGTGCATGCACAACCAAGATGCAGAAGTAGATAATTGTGTAAGTCGCAGATGCACACACGACTGAAATACCGAGAGTATAAAAAGCGCAGGCGAGAGAAGAACGGGGTTCTTCGTTCCAGCAGCATTCGAGTCAAGACCACAAGAAGATGCAGAATCAAGATTGGGGCTCTACTTTGAAACCATGGGAAGGTGAAGACTTCGCACTGCTGTAGGAAGGAACAAGATCCGTTTATCCACAACCCGGGGTTCTGATTCGACGTCTGCCTAACTCTCAACCCAAGAAACATCTCAACGATGTTGCAGTAGACATGGGGGATAGACAAAGATCACCTATGGATAAAGAACTGAGCTCATGAAGAACATTCACCAATTCAACTTTGGATTTATTCTAAAAAATGACTCTGCTATGGCAAGATGGGTCCCTGGCCATGGAATTTAGAGTTTTCTGCTGCCAAGATCAACTCAGCATCTGAGAGAGTGGAACCGCATCCCAAAGCCTCTCTTAAGGTTTAGTGACACAGTATAGGGACTAGAGGGAAGTGTGTTTATAAAATTCCTTTATGTTTTAATCTTTTGATTTTTGATTGAAGTAGCTGTATGTCATTTCCCCTGCTAAAGCTTGCTAATAAAATATTAATGTCTAATTGATGCTGTGGACAGTTAAATTAATTAAGTCATAGGGATAACAATTCTTCTGGTTAATATAAAATCAATGTTCATGATCCTAGTGAATTGGGGGCTTCAGACGTTTCTGGGACTCGGAAACGTCTGAATTTTAGAGACTCGGGCAGAGTCTCTAAAATTATCTATACCAGTGTTTCTCAACCTTTTTCAGCCCAGCGCCCCCCCAGCCTTTATCCAGGTCCCTCTCTGCCCCCCACCAAAGAATTTGTAGGCTACTTTGCACTGAACATTATTTTATCATTAATATTACTATCACTATTGTAGATGTTTTGATTTTTATGCTTGTTTCTGTATTGATCATCAAAAATAATTTCCCAGAGAATAAAAAAGTCATGGGAATAGAAATTATTTTCACAGGCGTCTAAGAAAAATGCAACGAACATTCAAGTTAAAATTGGTAACAGCAGCCAATCAGAGTGGAAAAAATATTCTTATTCTGTGCCATTCTAGTTGTTAAATATTCCACAAAATGACCAGATAAAAGATGAACAACATGCCAGTTTAAACTTTGAACTATTTGCCAAACGACTGAGCTCTGCAACATTAAAACATGGATAGAACTGTAACTACATTAATCATAGCTCTTCTTCTCTTCAGTGTTTCTGGTGGTGCAGCTCTGTGCTGCCTTCAGGAGAATGGGACATCAGAGTATCATCCATAAAATTTCACCCACATGGCATTTATTGTGCAAACCAGAGCTTTCAGTGGAAAAACAAAAGTTCCAGGTCCTTTTAATGTCAAACAAATATGAGACAGAAACATGGATTATATCTTTATATAGACCTGTCTATTGATTATAGATTAATAGTTTTACTGGACAGAAATTACAAAGAACAAATCTGGTTCTTAATCAAATCCTATATTGAAGAAATAAATATATCAAATCTAATTAAAAACATAAATAAGTGATCAGTTCTTTACTGTTATGGTCTGTAAGATATATTTATTCTCAGTATTAGATATGGTCTCAACAAACCCATGACATTTCAACAATATTATTTTACCTTTTATGTGGAAATAGTGTCTGTTTCTTGCCATACAGTCTCTGTATTAATTATTGCTCTAAAGGTCTTGCCATACCAGTTTATTACTCTGTATTTACTTTAGTTTCATAGTTTATTCTTGCATTTTGTTCTTCATTCATTTCCATTTAGTTTCATTTGATTAGTTTTATCCTCTCTTGGTTTATTGCTATGTCCACTTTAGTTTCTTTCCTGTTGCTACATTTATTTTATCATTTATCCATTATAAGACAAATAATATAAGACGAATAATCTTCACTCATCACCTGCTGCGCCTCCTAATCATCATGTGTTTCACATCATGTGTTGATTTTTTCACTGTTCAGCGTCGGATTCTCTGTTTTTATGTCATAATTCACATCTAGTTCGTCGCTCCGTTTTATGTCCCGCTTCTCCTGTTTCAGAGTTTTGCGTATCGATGGGGAAAAGGCAGACTGACATAAACCTTTTAAAACAACGGAAACAATTTCTGCATTCTGATTATTGAAATTTAAAAGTGCTGTGTTGTTCTATCACCCCGTTTCATACCGGACCACTTACAGCACCGTGTTAACGCTATAAAATGAACGCTCTCTATCGTGGTATCACCCATGGAGGGATTTCTTTATTTAAATGGGTTCATTTTTCAGAGGGATACAGTGAGGGTATCGTGATTTTAGCTACCAGTAGCAGGAGAACGGAGCTGCGCCAAGAAGCTAACAGAAGCTAACAAACACTGAATAGAAGAAGAGCTGCCATCAATACAGTTTCAGCCAAGCATGATTTAATGTTACACAATACAGTTTTACCAAGTTGCTCAAACTCTAAACTGGTGTTGTTGTGGATTTAAGGTGTAAAGTTTTCCTTCGACCAAACGCCCCCCAAAGGCATCCCAGCGCCCCCCTTTTGTAAAAATGTCCGCCAGCGCCCCCTGCCGTCCTCTGCACGCCTCCTGGGGGGCGGTACCGCCCACTTTGAGAACCGCTAATCTAGACTGTAACAAGTGCACATTATTGATAGAGAAAGAGCTACCGTTAACTGGGGTGGTTTCTGGAGTCGGGCTACCACGGGCTATTTGGATGTCTGATCCATTAACTGTGAAAGGTCATAATCTCAGGATCTGAAGGTAGTTAGAGTCTAGACGCATCTTTCTCGCTTCCAGCTTAAACAGAATACCCTCTATGTACTCATCTGTGGTAATACTCAGGAGTTAGGGGCTTTTCAGACTCGTTAGACGGAGAGCTGGTCAGTAGTCAGTCAGTAGGAGTCTGAGAGGAGGTAGGGGTGTGGCTGACTATTGCGTAATAACACTCTGTCTCGCTTCCCCTGCCCCTCCGCCCCCCCTGGCTTTAAATGTATTCTCAAACCTTATTAACAAACCAGCATTCTGACAACTATCCCAGCATGCACCGCACGCTTCTTCTTCTACGGAGGAAAAAGAAGTCGGCGGCTGCTTACCATAGTTGCTAGACCTATTGTGGCTCAATATTGGTCCATATATAAGGCGCACCGGATTATAAGGCGCACTGTCGGCTTTTGAGGAAATTGAAGGTTTTTAGGTGCCTTATAGTGCGGAAAATACAGTAATTTTATTAAGAACTTAGACTTGTGAAAGGGACTGTTTGAGTCTTGATTTGCCAGATCCTGCAGTGGGCCATGCTGTATAGATGTGTACATTTAAATGTAACCAGTTTGTAATCTGTTTGAATACCCCTGTTTTTGAGAAGCTGTTTCTTGTTTTGTTTTTTTTCTCTCCCATGTCTCTTTTTTTTTCTTTCTTTGTTTTCATTTCTCAGAGTTGAGAAAGAATAATTATCATCATGTAATAACCACAAAGAAAAACATGTTCAGATAGTTACATGATTGTATTTCCAAAGTGGAAAATCTCAATAAAAATATTTTGGGAAAAAAAATATCCACATTAATTACGTGTACTGCCTGCTGCGGTTGGGTCCACTCCTACACACATCAGGACAATGAATAATCTAAAAAAACACATCAATATTACGTAATGTAATACGTAATATGATATTAATCTGCATTAACTGCAAAGATGAACAAGGAGTGTCAGGTTTGCCATGCTTGGTGGCAAATTTTGCTTTAACAAACACCACAATGAACGTTTGAATAAAACCAAGACAGTATGTCTTAATGCAACACTCAGAACAGTCATCATCCAAAATCTAGAGCAATACTCTAATCTGACGGAGAAAGAAGAAACTAGTGTACACAATATTTAGGTGCAAATAAGGTGCAAAGAAAACATTTAATGATTAATTGTACCTGATCCTCTGGGTTTCTGGTGATTGGTAGAAAATGGGTCACTTCCTGCAAAGTGACTTGTTTGCTGCAGACAAAAAAAAACTGTCAATATAAACACAGTACGATTCTGAATAAATTAAGTCGTTAAGGAAGTATTTTTAACACAAGTCATGGTTTTCTGTGTAGTACTTCTAACATTCCAAATACCTTGGTGGGTAAAGTGGCACTTTTACAAAAAGGATCTGTTGTGGAAAAATGATCCATCTTTGTAGTCTTCTTAAAAAAATCTTCTGATGAAGCCTTGAATGGATCTGCTTCTTTAAATGGGTCTCCTTCAAAGGGATCTAAAGGCAAAATATTGTAACATTTAATTATGCATTATTCAGGCATTACCAAAAAAGGTAAAGAACATCCCAATGCTGATGCCATGTCTATGCACCCCAAAACTTAGGCTCACAAAAAAACTATTCAGTGTTATTTCCATTGTCACCATAGCAGACAGGATATCCACAGTTAGTGAAATAAATGTCATTGTTAACAGCGTTTCTTCTAAGGTCAGCCACACACATGTATTTAGGCACACTGTATCGACAACAACATGAACTGTGGCAAGATTGCACTAGGTTGACTATTCAACAAGAACTTTTTCAATATCTTGTGCAGTGTGGTTTGGACAAAACCACACTGCAATACCTTGGTGTTCTAATCCCCAGAGATGTAACCAGTACAGCTAAGTGCAATTATGAGGATCTTCTGACTAAAATGAGAATAGACATACTGCAAAGGACTGTCATCACTTTTGTGAGCTTAATACAAACAACTGATTCTGTGAAAATGAACTTATTACCAAGCTTTAAGTTCTTGTTCCAAGCTTTCTCTTTTTTTGTTTAAAAAAATGATTTCCAGATTGTTGGTCTGCTGTGAAGTTTAGCTAGGAAATCATCAATCATGTTTGGATTCAGCTATGTCTATTCATAGAAGCTGATGAATTCAATCCACTGGGTAGATTAAAAGCATCTCTTTGAGGGCATTAAAGTCTGGATGACACTAAACTTTCTCCTTTTAAATTCTAACAAGACTGAAATTGTTTTTGGACCTGAACTTCTAAAAAAGAGCCTGCTTAATCAATCACTTAATCGGCGTGGCATTAGATTAGCCTCCAATAATAAAGACTGCAGGTTTCCTGGTGGTTACTAGAATTTCAGAGTGGGAGGCAGCTCAACATCATTTAAAGCCAAAAAATTTTGGTTCAGATCTAATCAAGCATAATCCATGCAAAGTTTTTTCAGACGGACAATAATGACTGCACTGAAGTTATCTGACTTGATTAGTTTCTAAAATAAAAGTTGTCCAAAAGTACCTGTCGATGTAGATGGTGCCTTTCCAAATGGGTCACTTTCAAATGGGTCACCTAAAATAGAAAAAACGTGCACAGTAAAATAAAACAATAAGACAAGAAGGGAAGAATAAAATCTGTTGGCAAAAAAAAGGTCAAAATTCTGTATGGAAATAAGAAAATTTAAGAAATGGGACAGTAAAAGAAATTAGTGCAGGGAAGCTGCCTTCTGTATAAGACAAGATAATACAAAGAGGGAGAGGGAAAAAGTGAAGGGTGCACCAACCTTTGAATGGGTCTGTTTTAAATGGGTCTTCAGAGTTGAACAGGTCCGACTGAAGGTCTTGAGGCTGATTGTAGAACACTGATGGCTTAACTTTGAATATATCTTCCTGTGACATGAGAAAAGATTGTGTAAATGACCAGAGGCATAAACACCAAAGTTCTTTAACTTTACTAAACATGTGGTATGGCTGGCTTACAATGTGGTTATGCCATCAGCTCTTGATTAAACTCATTTTATTTTTTTCATTTATATCTGAGAGACAGATTTTTCAAGAAACAACGGATATGTTATTTTGGCATGCTATATTCAAGCCAATAAACAAGCCAATTAACTTCTATTAATATGATTTAACGATATGTCAATTTATTTTGACCTTGTATCACAGCTTTTTCATGATTAGTTCCCATCCATTCCTTTATACATGACTTTAAAGTTTTAGCTAATTGTTACTATTTTACTTGTAAAAACCTGGAAGTCACTAATATCAAACTAAACCTGAGCTACCCTAACACTTACCGTACCCAAACACATTTAAGTAACTTTGCTGGTGAAGAGGAAGACATATGTTCTAATCACAACTATAATACATATACTATTATCATTACATTTTCAGTTTCAGAAATTATGTTATTCCACCAGAACTGTAACTTTCTCTTCTCTCTACAGAAAAACACCTTAATTGATGGCAGAGTTTAAGTAACCCTGTGATGCTGTGGTTATGTTGTTAGTGCAATTTTCTCCTGGTAGGAAGATTAAAAAATATTACTCCTCTTATTTGCTTCCCCCATCCGGGTGTATATAGAATGTCCTAAAATAATTCTAAAATAATTCAGAAATGGGCTTCACATTACAGAGAATTGTCATGTGATTCCTTTTAGTGTATATCTAATATTTTCTAGTTTCAGTAAATACATCATGTCTGTTATTCATTTGGTAAAACTGGATGGGGATTGTGGCTTTCAAAAGAGTAAAATGGCTCTTCTTGTCATCAAGTGCTCATAACTTATCACTTCACCCAGATCTGCCTCACATTGTCTTCTGATATCCTGATATCATTTATTACTTTGTACAAGGTGGAAGTAAATTGTTGATTCACAAATTGCAATGCAAAAGTATTAGACACTACTCAGCCATTTGGACAGTTTGGAAAGCAGTTAAATTTTTCTCAACAAGGTTTTGGATCTAAACTAATTTGACTTTAGTAGATCAAATGCTTCGCTCAATTTGAGAAAAGAGATAAACCAGCCTTCACAGAACAATGGTGAGAATTTTTGAATGAACATAATAGGACCTTTTTTTTTTTTTTACGAGCAAGAATCTTTGTAAGATGCCTTTAGCTTGACAAACTTGTCAGGTTCTTGGGAGGTCAGTCCTGGGGAGCTTCCAGGCACGTGCAGAGGGGAGGGCTGGGGGTGCTTGAGCACCTGCCCTTTTTGCTCCTTGCCGAAAATTGCACCTTTTGGTCCATTTTTATTTTTATTTTATTTTATTTTTTTTATATTATTATTTTCTAAGCCCTCTTCTGACACATAACATGTACTAAAATTATTTTTATTATTTTTTTGTACAACATAATAAGCCCTCCGGTCACCTTGTTACCTTTGACCTTTTGCCCGTGACGCATAACGCAGTTGCCTCTCGCGCAGTGTGATAAAGCGGCTTTTGGTGAATTTAAAAACCATTTGTGATGAATAAAGTGGAGTAGACTTGCTACTTGTCAGATGACGGAAAACGTTGAAGTATCGTTTCTGCTTCAGCTCGGAGTCGCGGTTTAAGCAGAGAGGTAATGAAATACAACAGACACTGACAGGCCTCTGCGTCTGCCTTTCTCTGAAGAACCACTGAGCGGGAGGAGACAGCCAGGTGAGGAGAAACTGTTCTTATCTATCGATTCACTATTTTTATCATATAGACATTAGGCTGTTGTTGTTGTGCTATTAGCTAGCTGCTAGCTAGCGACTTTGCTAGCAAAGCTAGATAACTAAAAGCTTCTTACCGTTAACGATATCAGTCATTCTTCAGTATCACTTATGCAATAAGGGCACATCACCCGTCCAAAACCGATCATCTCCATAATGGATATATGTCCGATCTTCTAATTTCCTTTGCTGCATAATGTACATTTCATTTATTCTGGCGTTAGGTAAATGTATCTTGAAGGAGAATAGTACTTAAATAAAAGTACTTAAACAAAGATATTCATTTAGAATTAAAAACTCACCCTGAATTACCATGATGGATATAAAGTGTGTAATTAATGAAGGGGAAAAAACTCAACCCAGACTTTAAGTTTAGGGTCTGGTTCACAGAGTATGAAGTTAAATTTGTCTCCCAATTATTCAATGGGGGAAAAAACTAACCTCAGTTTAGTAAAATAAAATTGTAATCAAAACTTTTGGAATTGTAATAATTTCTCTCTTTTTAAAAAACAAATCGTTTTGGTTAAAAAAACTTTTTAATTAAATAACTAATTTTTGTCTTGTGAACTTAAAGTTATTTTTCAAACATAAACTTTTATTTACACACATCAGAAATCTTTTGTTGTGATTTTAGGCCCTGCCCACGACATCATGTGAGAATCACAAGCAAAACTTTGAGTCAAACAAAAACTTTGAATATTAAGAAAAGATTTCTGCCAAGTGCAAATAAGTTTGTTTTGCAAAAAAAATTCACTTCATGAGACAAATGGGATTTAAATGTTTAAAAAAGTTTTTTTTAAGCAAAACTCAGTAGGATTTTCTCATGGTGACATGCATTAACCATTAAATATTTGCTTTTGTTTTTTTCTATTTTCTGCAGTTCCACCATAAAGTTTGATGCAGCTCTGCTTTCCTGAATGGACCGTCTTCATCTCCACTGCAGCAAACAGGCAGCTCTTTTTATAGATTACAGTCACTAAAAGGTTGCATTGTGCCCTTATTTATATTTTTAATAGTGTAATTCTGTAAAGACAAAATATGTCTGGTGGTCCAGCTCTGATTTACATATCTTGCTAAATTGCTGGTTTGAATATTGCAATACTTTCCTATAACAAAATAGATCTGCAGGAAGAAATTACTAATAAAATATCTTACATATGTATAGTTGTATGCTCTATGTAGAGATTCTCCTTAGGTTTGTTTGTATATCTCACATTTTTGTAATTCATCATTGTTTATTAAACTCTGAAAGCTGAGAGGCTTTGTTAATATTCTGTCCTAGAATGAAGTTAGATGTGCCCTTTTTTTTGAGCACCTGCCCCTTTAGTGGGCTCTGCACGGCCCTGGGAGCTTCTATCGCTGTGTGGTGGAAAGTATTCTCTGCACCGGCATCACTATGTTGCACGGCATCTACACTGCTGCTGAGTGGATGAGTCTGCAGAGAGTGGTTAAAGCTGTGGGGAGAAGCCTTCCCACTACTCCGCATCATGAAGAACTCCACCTGATAGGTATTTTCCTAGAACCTACATAAAAGAACCACAGACAACGTATATGAATTTTATGACAAAGCTTCTGCAAAAGGAGAAGACTCTGTCAACTGCTTCTCAGAGCTGTTCACAGAGCGTTCTGCCAATCTTTGGATACAGCTTGTCTTTTATTATCAAACTTCAAAGAGGGAGGAAAGGCAAGATAAGACAGCAGAGGAAACAGCTGAGGTCGTAAAACATTTTACCTAAACACAGCAAAGGTCGTAAAACAATTTAACATCTGTCCCATGATCTGAGCCCGGTTCAAATCTCGGTCAAACTGTTTCACATGAAGATAACAGGCAGCTGTGACTTCTAGGTCAGTTCACACATACAGTTTAAAGAAGAGAACACTTTAAACTGGCGAACATTAGACTGAAATATGAACTAAAGTAACAACAAAATGATAATACCAAAAAATCCCTATCACCACCCATCCTGCACACAGACTGTTTCAGCATCTCTCCTGACAGACAGCTAAGGAGCATCCAGAGCAAAACTAGGAAACAGCTTCTACCCTGCAGCCATCAAATTGACGCACTTAACTCAGTTTGATCTCACTTTTTAACTTTATTCATTTACAGGTGCTGGTCATAAAATTTTAATATCATGAAAAAGTTTATTTAAATCAGTAATACCATTCAAAAAGTGAAATTTGTATATTATAGGGAGACCGGGTATGGTTGTGACATAGGGAGAGTTGTAACACCACCAGTTCCACCAAACAGGGATAAGATAGGAGTCACATGATCATTTCAGTGTTTACCCGCTTCCTCCTCAATCCCATATTGAGATTGTCAAGGCTGGAAAAGGGCACATGCAGATACTAAGGAGAAAAAATGGATTTTGAGGTAAGAAAGTAAATTTTTTGACCATGACTATATTTTGTTTAGTACTTATACTGTTGCAGATAAAACCATATGACTTACATTAGATGAAAGTGTAATTTCTCAGGTAAAATGTGGTGCATTTTTCCTTGTTAATATCAAACCGCTATGCTACTACAGCTACCTAAACATGGCTGACAGGGTTGGGGTGGATTGTAACACATCTTTAAAAAGTGTTACAACCATCCCCTTACATACAACTAAGAACATTTTGATTTTAATAATTTTACAGAATGCCTAGGCAGTGGAAACGAAAGACTGATAGAGGTGTGCCTGCAGATGTTTTAAGAAAGGCATCTGATGAGGTCACAAAGTAGAGCAAGTCAGTCAGATCAGTTACGAAGGCGCATGGGATCTGTCATGTAACACTGAGCAGATACTGCAAATCACTGCAGAAGCTGAGAGAAAAGGGGTCCGGTGATCTTCCCAGTGTAAGTTATAGGAGCAGCAACAAAGTCTTCTCTGAGGTGCAGGAGGAAGAGTTGGTTGACTATTTGACTCAGGCAGCAGACCTGTATTATGGACCGACTCCACATGAGGTAAGCATCTCCAGTTAGTCACTGGAGACGAGAAGAATTGAATACCAGCGTAGGTGTTAGACAAATTGAAAAACTTTTGTGTCTATGTACTCTGATTTTCTATTCCTCTTTCTTTTATGTCAGAAAGTTTGCATATCAACTGGCAGTAACATATAACATCAAACACCCACAAACATGGGATGAGAAGCAGATGGCAGGGCCTGACTGGTTCACATTATTTATGAAGCGGAACCCTAGCCTGTCAATAAGGCTACTTACCTCCCACCCCCCTCTGTAACCATAAACTTCAGCCACTGGATCGCAGTGTCTACGGCCCATTTAAGAAAATGGTGAACGCCGCAAGTGATGCCTGGATGAAGATGAATCCTGCCAAGATGATGACGATATGTGATATTCCAAGTATTGTGAAGACTGCTCTGCCTGCAGCTGCAACACCAAAAAACATTGAAGCCGGTTTCCAATCCACAGGTATTTGACCCTTCAATCCTGACATTTTTGAGGAGTCACTGACCGTCCTGACCCAGGTACATCACTGACATCTGAAGCTTTCCAGCCACAGTCTCCACCAACTCACCTGGAGACTACCACTTCTGGCTCCTCTGCAGTTAATGATGTGACCATGTCCTGTGCTCCAGAAGAGCCAAGCACCTCGGGGGTGTCTCCTGGTCAGGCATTCAATCCTTTGGCTATGCGGCCATTTCCAAAAGAAGGGCCAAGGAAAACAACTGGCAGGATCAGGAAGAAAAGGAAATCTAAAATACTCACTGACACACCAATGAAACAAGCACTGATGGAAGAAGAACAGAGAAGAGGAAGCAAAAATGTAAGGAAGAGTTTCTTTGCAAAGAATAAAGGCAAGCAAAAGAGGAAGAAGAGAAAGCCTGCCAAGAAAATGTTAAAAGCCAATGCTGAGGATTCTGAGACCTTAGACGATGAATAATTTTGTGTTGTGTGTATGGAGCCATTAGGCAACTCAAAGCCACAGGTAGTGTGGGTAAAATGTACCCTATGCAGTCTCTGGGCCCACCAAGCCTGCACTCCTGGGCTACCATCAATCATTTGTCACCACTGTGACTCTGATTAAAGATACACACACATAGACACAAACACACACACACACACACACACGCACACGCACACCCCCCCACACACACACACACACACACACACACACACGCACACACACACACACACACACACACACACACACACACACACGCGCACACATTGACATTGGTTTTTGTTAGACCTACATGTTTGTTCAGTGTTCATTAAGCATACATTATACATGTTAAGGAAGTTTGTTCTAGTAGAATAATTTAGACACATGCACACACAAGTTTATTTGAGTTATGGACAGTCACAGAGAGATTGTTCTTGTATTGTTCTTTTAATTCAGTAAACCTCTTTTTGAAACATATCACATGGTGTGGCCTCTGTTTTTGCTTCTTTTGTCTTATTGTTACAACTTATCCCAGCAGGTGTAGTTTGTAGTAAACAAATGTGGGTATTTTGCATAAAGGTTTAAAAACTCTAGCACAAAAATTCTGTGAGTTAAAGGTGCTGGAGCAAAAAGTGTTACAACCATACCCGGTCTCCCTATTCATTCATTACATACGGACTGATATATTTCACATTTTTATTTCTTATAGTGTTAATGAATATTTATGACAACTAATGAAAATTCCAAATTCAGTATCTCAGAAAATTAGAATATTGTGAAAAAGGTTCAATATTGAAGACCCTTTTACACACACTAATTAACCAATTCACTCAAAACACCTGTAAATGCTTTTAAATTGTCTCTCAGTGGTTAAATTGTCAGTGCAGTTTTGTAGGCTACACAACCCTAGAGACGACTGCTGACTTCACACTTGTCCAAAAGATGACCTTTGACACCTTACACAACAGGGCAAGACACAAAAAGTCAAAAGAGCCTGGCTGTGCACAGTGGTAAGGTTATTTTATTTATGTAGCACATCTTCAGCAACAAGGCAGTTCAAAGTGCTTTACATGAATTAAAAGGAAATACAAACACAACAAAAAACCAAACAAAATAAAAGTATAAAACAGCATATTGGTTCCCCATGCTTAATAAGAATAAGTAGTCCATAATTTATAAGCTAGTATTGGTTTCTCTGAATTCTTGTTCTGACAAAATGAGATGTTGGTTTTCCATGGTTGGTAAGATTAGCAAGATATAACTAGTCCTGTCGAGATAAACAATAAATCAATTAATCACACAATAAATTAAAATGAGCTTGATAATAAAATGAGGGTAATAATATTGCTTTTTTAACATTTTCGTCGTGTCTCTCTCTCTCTCTGTATCTCTGTCTACCAAAGACACTGGATGACAAAAAGCTTAACTCTGGTGCCTCGAGTTACTCCTCCCCTCTCGTTTCCTTGGTAACACACAGGAAGTTAAAAGCCTCAGTTTTCCTCCACTTAGTGAAAACATCTGTCAACTTTCTACACAAGAAAGTTGAACAATTTTCAACTTTCTTGTGTAGTGTCACTAGCCCACGTGTTCACATCTGCATGTGCTAGCTAGAAATTTCACATGAAAGAATTACACTGTTCGTTCGTCAGGATAAGTGCAAACGACTGTCACCTCACCGCGCAAACTCTATAGAAATGAATGGAAAAAGAGCGGCGCTGTCTCCTGTCACTGTATGACCATTACCACAGTTACCTGCCAGGCTCCTGTGGCCTCATGCATATAGCGGCGTACGCACAAAAAACGTGCAGCCATATTTTACGCACAAGTCGGCATCTATAAAGATGAACTTTGAGTAAAAGTTTGCAAATATACGCATACTTTTTCCCTGGCGTGAAAATATGCAGCAGCCACACAAACTTTTTCTGTGGACAATAACAAACTGCAAAGCATCAACACTCACCTAAATACACTGAAGTCCGACTACATTCATTGACCAAGAAGCGTCAAACCCGATGCTTTTTTCATGATTTTAATATTTTATTGTTTAAATGTAAATGATGAAACTGAACTGCATTTGTTCTTAGACAGTAAGCTAACACGCATACAAAATAAAGAAAATAAAAATAGAAGGATGTGCAGTGGTATGTGAGACATGGGCAACCACCGTGGGCACCATCTTATGGGGAGGCTCCTTCCTGGTGGCATCAACTGTAGGATCTGAATGTGAACAGTGCCTAATGCAATCAACCCTTCCCTCCTAACTCCCTTCCCATTTTTTATATTTAAAAGGTCCTCCAGTTCCAGTGCTAAATCTTCTTTCGGAATTAGCTTGTTGATCTTTGAGAGGGTGTATTTGCATTGTTAGGTGACAATTTTTATGCTATTGGTTAACAATGATCTCAAAATGACAATATTATCATTTATCACAATAATTTCTGGGACAATTAGTTGCCCAGCAAAATTTGTCATCATGACAGACCTATGTATAACTAATAGGGGTTTCCAGTTATTCTGGGTAAAAGTGTAAAACTTGGTTCCCCATGTTTAATAAGAAAAAGTAGTTCAAAATGTGTAAGCTAGTAGGGGTTTCTCTGGATTTTGTTCAATATCTGAAAACTAGATGTTAGTTCTCCATGTTTGATTCTATTAGTAAATATAAAACTAAATGTTGGTTTCAGCTGTTTGGGTTGGATTCTAGATTTGTACAATATAAAGCTAAATGTTAACAACCCTGATTCTTATTCAGGGTTGTTAAGTAGATGATACTTTCTAAGTTTCTTCTAGTTTTGTAAACTAACATGAGTTTCTCTAGGTCTTTTCTCCGATATTAAAAGTATAAAGCTAAATGTTGGTGTAATAAATACTCCACAGTTTATGAAAGTGGCTTAATTGAGCTACAATATTTATGTTATGATATAATGAGCACTCCACAATCTCTAAAAGTAATGAACTAAGAGCTCTGTGTCCAAGCACATTCAAAGAGAAAGGTGAAGGGAACGGTATGGTAGAAAAAAAATGGACAAATGGATTATCATGGTTGCATGCTGGTCTTGAGCCTTAACTTGCTATGCTTGTGATGTTCACATGGTGCTCTGTTTCTTCTGCTTTGAACCAAACAATGTCGTATTCCTCATTTTCATTATTCCTTGCACCTCCCTGACTGTTTCCCTTCGTAAGATAAGGTAAGGTAAGGTAAGGTAATTTTATTTATATAGCACATTTTCAGCAACAAGGCAATTCAAAGTGCTTTACATGAGTTAAAAAGAAATACAAACAAAATAACAAACCAAAGGAAAAAAGAAGAAAGAAAACTAATCTAATGTTGTTCTAAACTAAGTGCTCCTGTTCAGGGTTGCTAAGTATCTAATTCCATTTCTAAATAGTGAAACTCTACAGTTTCTGATAAAATAATCTAAAGAGTGATCTAATTTCTTTTCTGGATTAAAAGTAATGTAAACTAAGCACTGACTGTTCCTGTTAAGTATTTCTGGATTCCAAGTTCATAGTTATTCTAATTCTAATTCTGACTCCATTTCTAATCTGTATAATATTGATCTAAATAGTGCGCACTCCACAATTTCTGATATTACTAATAAACTAAAATAATCCTTTTCTGGGTTAAATAGGGAGAACTCCACCTAAAACAAAAAAGAGGAAAGGACACATTAGGGCAAATGGCAACATTCAGACAAAACAAATGGCAAAACAAAGACATGAGTGAAGGAGGTGACGTCAAAGGGCCATGAAGCCATGTTACTGAGACTCTGGCAGAGTCCAATAAAGGTGTTGTTTATCCAGGAATATCCTTAGGAGCGTTCAACTTTGCAAATCCATGGATACAGGAGGGGGTGAGGAGGGAAGAACGTTGTGTTTACATATTTTCAAGGAGATTAGGAATATGCAGCCCTTCCAAGGCCACATGGGGAAAGCCAATTCAGAAACAGAATGTCTTAGATCAGGAAGATTATAAATTTCAATCTTGCCTAAAGTCTCTCCGATACATCTCAGTTCCCAAACATCCAAATTGGTTTGGTCGTTCCATTGAACCGAAACTAGCAACTTCTCCAAGATAGATTCCAACTCGTTTGTGAGTTTTAGAGTCCTCGTCTCTGTCCACACCAACAGTCTGAGTGTTCGCTAAGTCAGTCACAAATTTGTCGATAAGCCAGAAATCCATAAGCTCCAAACAGCAGAAATCCTGTTATCATGAATAAATCCAGGGTGAATCCCATCGGGTGTGTCCCTATAGGACAAGAGGGCTCCTGTGCCCAGACTTCTCGTGGAAAATTTGATCAATTGCATTGAGAGATCAGTTGACCAGATCCATAATTTGTAGATTTGGATGATGTGCAAAGAAAGGCTCCAAAAATATAGAAAAAGACAGGACAAAAACAGAGCAAGCAGGGCAGGCATGGGCAGGGAGGGAGCAGAGGAAAAAAGTGTCCGCTTTCATCGAGAGCAAGAGGGAGAGTAAGCCTCTCTCAGTCACTCACGCTGCCAGACTATCAAACGCTTTCAACTAGTAGTTTTCCAGCACTCTCATCTCGTCCTCATTGTTGTGACCTCACCCTTGTTCCCTGGTTTTGCCCTTTAGTCTTGCAGACTGTTGCTGGTTGCCCATCTGGATCCTGACCCACGCCTGTTTTTCGGATTCCCCACTCACTCCTATAGCCATGGATACTCTGCTCTCTGCCTCAGTCGCAGACTCAGGTTAAAGACATGCTGTAGAGGTTCTCCTAATTCCACAGAACAGGTCTTTAGAACCCTCGGACACACCTGCAGCCTTACTAGGATGGAGTCGTCTTAGCTCAGTCCGTACCCGGTCAGCGGTAAAAGAAGGAGGATGAGTGGTGAGAGCAAATAGCGAAGGTGAGTAAGAAATAAAGGCAGAAGGGGGAGAGGTAGAGGTGGAAGAATGATGGGTAGGAGGGCTGGAGGAGAATTGCAAAAAAGTGGAGGTGGCATGGGGGAGCTGAACCGATTAAAAAAAGTGTTACGTTTGTTGGCTCTCTCAGGATCCCCATCCGCTGCAGTGTCACTCTTACTACTACAACCTGTTATTGTCTTCATACTATTCCACACCTTTCGCATGTTGTTCTCAGTAAAATTATTTTCCAGCTTCCCCCTACACATCTCTTTAACCTCCTTCAGGCAGAGTTTAAGTTTCCTTTGTATCCTCCTCATCTCTTCACGGTTTTTGTTCCTTAACGCTCTCTTTTTTCTGTTCAGGATAGCCTTTACTTCACTGGTGACCCAAGGTTTATTGTTGGAAAAACATTTAACTGTTTTGACAGGGGCAACCATGTCGATGCAAAAGTTCAAATAGTCAGTCATACACTCCACAGCCCCCTCAATGTCCTCCCCATGAGACCCCACTACAACACTAGTCAGTGATCGCAAGACAGTCTTTAAGAGCGTCCTCTGCCTCATCGGACCACTTCCTGACTTGTACCATTTTGACTTCTTGTCTTTTCACTAGCGGGGTATTTGTAGGCTGCAGATGTACAAGGTTATGGTCCGATTTACCAAGAGGAGGAAGAGTGGCAGCTGAGTAGGCATCCTTGGTGTTTACATACGTACAACAAATCAATTGTTCTATTTCTCCTTGTGGGACAGTCTACAACCTGGTAAAAAGTAGTGAGGGTAATGTCTAAATTGACGTGAATAAAATCACCGCAGATGATGATAAAAGCCTCTGGATACTGGGTTTGCAGTGTTACGGTAACATTACAAATAGAATCACAAGCTGCATCTGCGCTTGCTCTTGGCGGAATGTAGACACACTCAGCTATGATGTGTGAAAACTCACGTGATATGCAATAAGGTCTGATGCTAACTGTTAGTAGCTCCACGTTAGCACTGCATAATACAGTTTTTACAGTCAAGTGGTTTGGATGGCACCATTTTTTGTGCGCGTACAGAATTAGGCCTCTGCCCTTACTATTCCCGCTGGCGTTAAGATCCCGGTCCGCTCTCACAGTGCTGAAACCAGGCAGATCCACATTAACATCTGGCACGTGGCTAGTTGGCCACGACTCCGAGAAGATAAGCAGACTACTTTCCCTGTAGCACTGTTGGCTCCCAACCAGTGCTGTCAGTTCGTCCATCTTATTAGATAGGGTATTCACATTCCCCATCACAAGTGAGGGAATTGGTGGCTTTAGACGCTGTCGAGTCCTTGATCTAGCTTTTAGCCTAGCCTTGTGTTTACAGCCAGCTCTGCAGCCCTGGTACTTCTGCCTTAGCTCTGGTGGAATAGGATGGCGAAGACCAGCCACGGCATTGTTCATAAGCGCCAATAGTTCATCCCGCGAATACACACATCTGTTAATGCTGACTTGCATTGGCAGATCAGGCTCAAAAATAGTCCACACAAGAATAAACTTAGCACATTCACGCAGCACAGGAAAACAACTAACATGCAGCCTTGCTCGCGCAGGGCAGTAGAAAAAACAAATCACCTTATCTATCTTTCCCCAACGCTGACACTGAGAACTAAAAGGAAATTTTGATAGTCGGAGTATGGAATTTCGAATCTCAGATGATAAAAAATGCGTTCCAGTAGGAGGAAGAAACTGATCAATGAAGGCAGGTGTCCCTGCAGGTCTGATGAGCTTTCGCCTCAGTGCTGAGGTTACACAGGTCTTGGTGCTGGCAAGAATAGTAGCAATTTAGGACTGCAGTTCCTCTTTTTTGCCTTTGTCCTTTGTCTTTGGGGTCTGAACCCAGATGATGAGAGAACTGCAATTTGGTGCCACAGGTTGCAGGGCTGAGAGGTTGAATCCCTTTCTCAGGCTTCAGTCCATCTGTGGCTCCGGCTCTTCTTCAGCTGCAGAGTTCTTTGTCCATCTCGATCTTGGCTCGAAGCTGCCTAGAGGAAACAAAAAAGGTTCCCTTTTGCATCAGTTTTTATAGGGGTTTCCACCCTGTGAACGTGTTTGCATTGGGTAGCACTGTTGCCATGCTTTTTCATTGGCCATCTGCTTGAGTAGATGATTTTAGATCCATGTCATGAGCTCATGGGTGGAGGAGTGAGAGGCTGCGGGATAAACAGGAAAGGGTGTAAAGCGGTAAACTGTTGCCACAGAGTCTGATGACACAGGTATCCACTCCTGTTTTCTATGGAATCGGATGATACCAGTCAACGGTTGTCATGGAGTCTGATGACGCAGGCATCCATCCCTGTTTTCTACTGAAACGGATGATACAGATAACCGCCCACTCTTAAAATAGAAAAGCCAGGGAGTATAAAGATTATGGGAAAGTGGAACCAGGTGTTCTTTGTTCCTCAGTGCTCAAGTCGACAGCCACATGAGGATGCAGAATCAACAGAGGACTGCACCCTGAAACCCCGGGGAGTTGAAGACTTCGTACTGCTCAGAAAGGAACGAGGTCCATCAGCCCACACTCCTGGTTTCTGATTAAACCGCTGTCCTACTTTCAACCCAAGGATCACAACCATGCTACAGCAGACTTGGACTGAGATCACGGAGTGATAAGGAACTGAGTCCCTGGAGGACAGTCAGTAGTTCTACTTTGTTCTGTTCTAAAAAGGATCTTGCCACACCAGGACAGGACTCTAACCAAGGATATCAAAGCTTTCTGCTTTTTCAACATCTGGGTATGAGTGGAATTGCATCCCAAAGCCTCAGATATTTAGTCCAATGACAGTACAGAAAGATAAGATAGGGAAGTTGGGTATCATTATTAATCTCTTATTTTTCAATTATAATTCCATTATTAATAGAAACTGTATTTCAATTTTCCCCTGCTAAAGCTTGCTAATAAAATATTAAAGTCTGATCGAGGTTGTGGACAGTTAAATTAATTGAGTAAATTTATGAGTTACTTCTTCTGATTAAAGTAAAATCAATGGTCATGATTCTAGAAATTAGGGCGCTTTGGACGTTTCTTTGGTGTCTATAAAATAATGACCTTGGGACTCACGCCAAGTCTCTAAAATTGATCCAGATTGTAACAAGTGCAAGTTGTTGAAAGAGAGAGAGCTACCGTTAACAGAAGCTGTTTCTGAAACTATGCAGTTGCAGGGCTACTCAACTGACCGTTTCTTTAACTGAAAAAGGTCATAGCTTCTGGATAGGAGGTAGTCGGAATCTGGACGCATCTCTCCCGACACCAGCTTAAACAGATTGTTCTCTATATACTTAGCTGGAGTAATACTCAGAAGTTGAAGACATTCCGGACCCGTTAGTTGGAGAACTGGTCAGTAGTCAGTAAGTGAGGAAGCAGGTGTGGCTAACTATTGCGCAACAACAAAGCTCATTGTCAAAATCACATAGCTAGTTTTAGCATTAAAACAATATCAATACAAGTATCTTGCATTGGGTCTTACTCAATTACTCAAAGTCTTCAGACTTCATTCTTTAAAACTTTCTGCAGGCTGGTGTTATGGATTCTGTCTTTTCCTCTATCTCTTTTAGTCTCTTTTATCTGCTTACACACACACATACACACACACACACACACACACACACGTTGCAGCTTACATAATCATATTTATGTGTGACTGCCACCAGCAATACATAAACAGACTGAAACTGATTAGACTACCGTGTAGGGAGGGTACATATTGCAGAAAATAATTAAAAGCCAAACTCACGCTACAATCTTGCTAAGTGTGGCTCTGCGCTGGACGTTGAATGTAACTCTGTATCTGTTCCATCTGTATGACATCTATGTACAAATTTGATGATTTTTTTTGGCATTAAAGCCTGTATTATATTTAACCAAATCTCATTATTTCTCAAGGTAATTTACACTGAGGGGTTCTGGTCGGGTCCTGAAACTGATTAACGAACCTGGAAGGTGCACAAAGACAAACATGAATTAACTCCAATACTGGAAAATTACTTCCTCCTTTTTCAGGAAGCCTGCTGTTCCTTTTTTATTGCTTTGCAGCATTCTCTCTACCTGACTATAATTTCTTATAATTAAATACAAAATAGAAATAGAATAAAAGCAAAGCTTACATGACAGAAAACATAAAAACATAACCTCAATTTGAAGTTTGATTCTACTGTTGGGTCTAGACTAGCGGTTCTCAATGTGGGCAGAACCGCCCCCCAGGGGGCGTTCAGAGGACGGCAGGGGGCGCTGGCGGACATTTTTACAAAAGGGGGGCCTGGGATGCCTTTGGGGGGCGTTTGGTCGAAGGTGAAGTTTTTACACCTTAAATGCACAACAATACCAGCAACTTGGTAAAACTGTATTGTGTAACATTAAACCATGCTTGGCTGCAACTGTATCAATGGCAGCTCTTCTTCTATTCAGTGTTTGTTAGCTTCTGTTAGCTTCTTGGCGCAGCTCCGTTCTGCTGCTACTGGTAGCTAAAATCACGATACCCTCACTGTATCCCTCTGAAAAATGAACCCATTTAAATAAATAAAGAAATCCCTCCATGGGTGATACCACGATAGAGAGCCTTCATTTTATAGCGTTAACACGGTGCTGTAAGTGGTCCGGTATGAAACGGGGTGATAGAACAACACAGCACTTTTAAATTTCAATAATCAGAATGCAGAAATTGTTTCCGTTGTTTTAAAAGGTTTATGTCAGTCTGCCTTTTCCCCATCGATACGCTTCCCGACCGCCCTGCACGTTAGGGGTTAAAAAAAAAGACGCGCACATTGCGCAAAACTCTGAAACTGGAGAAGCGGGACATAAAACGGAGCGACGAACTAGATGTGAATTATGGCATAAAAACAGAGAATCCGACGCTGAACAGTGAAAAAATCAACACATGATGTGAAACACATGACGATTAGGCGGCACAGCAGGTGATGAGTGAAGATTATTCGTCTTATATTATTTGTCTTATAATGGATAAATGATAAAATAAATGTAGCAACAGGAAAGAAACTAAAGTGGACATAGCAATAAACCAAGAGAGGATAAAACTAATCAAAGGAAACTAAATGAAAATGAATGAAGAACAAAATGCAAGAATAAACTAAGAAACTAAAGTAAATACAGAGGAATAAACTGGTATGGCAAGACCTTTAGAGCAATAATTAATACAGAGACTGTATGGCAAGAATAAACAGACACTATTTCCACATAAAAGGTAAAATAATATTGTTGAAGTGTCATGGGTTTGTTGAGACCATATCTAGTACTGAGAATAAATATATCTTACTGACCATAACAGTAAAGAACTGATCACTTATTTATGTTTTTAATTAGATTTGATATATTAATTTCTTCAATATTATTTTTCATGTCAGTGTTAATGTCATGAGGCTGATGACTCCATGACACTTTCAATTTGACTCATTAGGATTTGATTAAGAACCAGGTTTGTTCTTTGTAATTTCTGTCCAGTAAAACTATTAATCTATAATCAATAGACAGGTCTATATAAAGATATAATCCATGTTTCTGTCTCATATTTGTTTGGCATTAAAAGGACCTGGAACTTTTGTTTTTCCACTGAAAGCTCTGGTTTGCACAATAAATGCCATGAGGGTGAAGTTTTATGGATGATGCTCTGATGTCCCATTCTCCTGAAGGCAGCACAGAGCTGCACCACCAGAAACTGACAAACACTGAAGAGAAGAAGAGCTATGATTAATGTAGTTACAGTTCTATCCATGTTTTAATGTTGCAGAGCTCAGTCGTTTTGCAAATAGTTCAAAGTTTAAACTGGCATGTTGTTCATCTTTTATCTGGTCATTTTGTGGAATATTTAACAACTAGAAAATGGCAAAGAACAAGAATATTTTTTCCACTCTGATTGGCTGCTGTTAGACCTACAGATTTTAACTTGAATGTTTGTTGCATTTTTCATAGACGCCTGTGAAAATAATTTCTATTCCCATGACTTTTTTATTCTCTAGGAAATAATTTTTGATGATAAATACAGAAACAAGCATAAAAATCAAAACATCTACAATAGTGATAGTAATATTAATGATAAAATAATAGTCAGTGCAAAGTAGCCTACAAATTCTTTGTTGGGGGGCAGAGAGGGACCTGGATAAAGGCTGGGGGGGCGCTGGGCTGAAAAAGGTTGAGAAACACTGGGCTAGACTTGTGATTATTAATGACTATAACTCTTTAGTTGTGAGTTATAATCATCAACATTACAAGAAATAAACTATTGAAATATATCAGTCTGTGTGTAATTAATTAAAAAAAACAAGTTTCACTTTTTGACTGGAATTGCTTACATAAATCAACTTTTTCATGATATTCTACTTTTATGACCAGCACCTGGTCATAAAAGGTACATAGATTATATATTTGTACTACATGTACAAATATATATGTTATACTTTATATCTGTTCTCTATTATTTATTTATATCCATCCATCCATTATCTGACACATTTATCCCTGGTGGGTTTGTGAGGGTTGCTGGTCAACGGGCAAGAGGCAGAGTACACCCTGGTCACCAGTTCATCAGAGGGAAACACAGAGAATGAAAAGACAATCATGCACACACACTCACACCATTCTCCTCAAAGAGTCAATCACCAACCTAAATGTAGTGAGATCAATGCACCTGGCAATCATGTTTTGGACTGTGGGAGGAAGCCAGAGCAGGAGTACCCAGAGAGAATCCATGTAGACACATGGAGAACATGCAAACTCCATGCACAAAGACTCTTGGCTGGGATTCAAACCCAGGACCTTCTTGCTGCAAGACAACTATGCTATCAACTGTGTTCCTGTGCAGACCTATTTTCATCCATCCATCCATTTTCTTGACACCCTTGTCCCTTAGTGGGGTAGGGAGGGGTGCTGGTGCCCATCTCCAGCTAACATTCCGGGCAATAGGCGGGGTCACCCTGGACAGGTCGCCAGTCTGTCGCAGGGTAACACAGAGACACACAGGACACACAACCATGCACACACACACTCACACCTAGGGGCAATTTGGAGAGGCCAATTAACCTGACAGTGATGTTTTTGGACTGTAGGAGGCAACCGGAGTACAGACCTATTTAGTTGTATTTATTTATTAGGTTTCTTAAAGTGGGACCTGAGTCCAAATTTCATACCACTAACAAGCAAAAGTGAACAGGTATGACAATAAAAACATCCTTCAATCCTGGAATACAATAGACAAGCCATGGAACAAAACTATACCAGTGTATTTATGTTATCCATTTCACAACATTACATTAAGAAATACCCTAAGTTCCTGCAAGTCTTTAAAAAATATTTTAACAATTTTCAACAGCCATATTTCTGTCAGTACAGAGAAATATGGATGAATGAAAAAAGTATAACTATGAAAAACCTTTCTGCAGTGAGGAAAAAAAGAAATAAATTTTTTTCAAACATTTAAAAACACATGAGTTAAAGACCTGATAAAAAGGAATGAAAGAATAAGGCAGAGGTTCCCAAACTGTGGGGCGCGCCCCCTGGGGTGGCGCCGTGCCATTGCAGGGGGGGGCGCGGGAAGCTGTCTGGATGAAAAAAAACCAAACCTGAACACTGTATGCGCTGAGTTTTTACCTTACAATGGCCAACTCTCTGTTATTCCTATGTCAATTTGATACAGTAGGGGCTTCTGCACTTCCCATATCTATGTCCTCTGTCACTTTTATCAGCAGTTAAAACTGTTTAATCTGTTGTTAACATGTGGTAACCTGTGCGGCAGTGAAGGAGACCTGCTGCTGCTGCTGGAGCTGCACAGGTGTGTGTTAGAATCATGGCAGCAAACCAGCAAAACGCAAAGAACTTTTCACAGTTTTTCCCCCAAACTAACAGACCGCTGAGTAATGCTGATGGATGAAGGTAAAGTTAGCTAAAAGATGACTAGCCAATATCAAAACATCACCTTAAGCTTAACAAGTAGCCTGTAGGCTACTGATGTTGTCTATGTTCAGCTACGTACATTCATTTTGCCCCCCAAAAAAGTCGATTCCCCCCGCCCCGCTTGCACAAGTCGTTCAACTAGACAGCTATTTGTAATCCATAGGGGGGTCCAGAAATGTTTGGAAACCACTGGAATAAGGAATCCTAGTCAGAAATTATTACATCCTAAATTTTTGTAATACATAATTTTATTAAAATAGGGTCTACAATGGAATGTATACATTTCCTGACCTGTCTTCCCTTCTCTGCAGCTGAAAAGCCTCCGCTCTCTTTGTCATTGATGCCTTCGCTCATGTCGGCCAGGTTTGTCATACTGCCTCCATTGGTACCATTTAAGGTGCTGCTGAACTGCTCTATTCCTTTAGACATCTCCTGCTGACAGTCCTGAATCTGGGATAACTTCCCGCGAGCCTGCAGAATACAAAAACATATATTGATACAAAACCTTCCGTCTCTTTCACACCCATGTTTTCTGAATGGCTTTCTTTGTGCAGCCAAGAAGAGTAAATGTTTTCAGGTGTTCATGCATCCATAAATTACTAGATGTGAAAATTTAAGTAGCTCAAGAAAAATACAAAAGAATAAGAGTAGCATTTCTTTTTAATGATCTTCTTAATTTTTTTATAACCAAAACAATAAAACTCATCTATGCAATAAAATTATTTTTTATCACCCAGGAATGCATTATGTTCACAGTGATTTTTTTTCAATTTTTGGGACCTTTAGAAACTGAAAATTGTAATAGAGCTATGGTTGCTGTTACAATTCAGGCTTTAGTGGAGGCCTCTGAAGGTCTGGACTCTCGAGCGTTCATTGCAGCCAGAGAGACGGATTCGTTCATTTTACTGCGCTGCTGATCGATTGCTCGGTAAAACAACTCGTATAACCATGTCAAGGTTGTAAACTTTCAGTTTAATGGGCAGCGTTTGTTTAAAAAAGAAGCAATAAGAAATTTGTAAAATAAATAAATAAATAAGAAGAAGACCTCCACTTGTGTGGAGGTCTTCTTACACTGTTCTGTGTTGTTTTTGATGTCCAAAAGAATCGGTCTTGTTCCTACTTTTGTCACTCAAGCCTGACAAAAAAGTCACCACACACAGTTTTCCAACACATTGTATGTATTTATAATTTTTCATTGCTAATATAATAGGAGGGAAGCTGGCTGGTAGCAGGGCACGCAGATTAGACTTCCTGAAAAGATGAGAATAGGCTTTCTGGAAAATACCCTTCTAACGTTAAATATGACAGATTACTGGATAAGAGAAATTTCTAGTTAATTATTTTTTCACAAACTCTGCAATTGTGTTTATTCCTCTCATCATCAACAACACATCCTGTGATTTTTATAACATCAGCTCATTTTTTTCCCAGAGTTATTAGGGAGAAAACCAAATATTTTAGCTGCCTGAAATAATCTGTTTCCTCTCCATTTCACAGGAACAAATTAATTTACCAGCAAGTCTTTAACTGTGTTTATTCCCTTCATCATTAACAATAAATCTTGTAAGTTTGAAAACTTTGCTCTTCATTTGACAAAGTTATGAGGGGGGAACCAAATATTTTAGCTGGATAAAAAAGTCTGTTCCCCTTCATAACATGGGAATAAATTAATTTACTACCAAGTCTTTAACTGTGTTTATTCCTCTCTTCATTAACAAAAAATACTGCAAGTTTGAAAACATTTGCTCAATTTTTGCCAGAGTTATGAGGGAGACCCATATATTTTATCTCCCCGAAATAATTCATTCCCCCCATATAACTTGAGAACAAATTAATTTATCAGCAAGTCTTGTTGGTAAATTAATTTGTTCCCATGTTATGGGGGGAACAGATTATTTCAGGCAGATGAAATATCTATTCTCTCCTCTCCCCATAAATCTGGGAAATAAAGAGCAATTGTTTCCAAATTCTCAAATATTGATACATGTGATAGCATGTGGTAAACTAGAAATTTCCTTAATCCAGTAATCTGTCAGATTTGACATTAGAATGGGATTTACCAGAAAGCCTACAAAAAAGGCTTTTTGTAGGCCTTTTTTGACTTACAAAAAAAGGCCTACAAAAAAGGCTTTTGTAGGCCTTTTTTGACTTACAAAAAAAGGCCTACAAAAAGCCTTTTTGTAGGCCTTTTTGACTTACAAAAAAAGGCCTACAAAAAAGGCTTTTTGTAGGCCTTTTTTGACTTACAAAAAAAGGCCTACAAAAAAGGCCTACAAAAGTCTAATTCCTGAAAATTAAGACTTCTTTTCAGGAAGTCTTAATTTTTGGTGACCTGCTATCAGCCAGCTTCTTATATCACTTATATCAGGAATGAAAAATTATAAATACTTACAACGTCTTGGAAACCCGTGTTTGGTGACTGACTTTTGTCAGGCTTGAGTGACAAAAGTTGGAAAAATACTGATTCTCTTGGCGTTTAAAATAACAACACAAAACAGTGTAAGAAGACCTTCACACAAGACCTTGTTTATTTATTTACTTTAGAATTGTGTTAGCTGCCGATTAAACAACCTTTACATGATTATATGAGTTGTTTTTCCAAGAAATCGATCAGAAGCACCGTGAAAATGGTCAGTTTTCACAGGGGAACAGAATTTCGCACAAGACCGGTCTTGTGCGAAATTCTGTTCCCCTGTGAAAATTTTTTCCCCCTGTGCCAGGAGCGCGAATTGCAGTCAGAGAGGCAGATCTGGCGGATCTGAACATTTTCACGGCGCTTCTGATCAATTTCTTGGTAAAACAACTCATATAATCATGTAAAGGTTGTAACATTCAGTTTAATCAGCTGCTGTTTAAAAAAGAATCAATAACAAAATTGTAAAATAAATAAATGAGGTCTTGTGTGGAGGTGTTCTTAAACTGTTTTGTGTTGTTATTTTTAAACGCCAAAAAGCACAGTGACATTATGTCACTGTGCTTAATGTAGCGTCACTATGCTGACTCAGTCAAACTAGCTGATTTTCAGCTTGAAGATACCTGTAATGCTAATGAGAGGACACACCTTAGTTTAACACGTCTCTATGGTAAAAATGTTTTCAATATTTTCTATTTTAGTAACAATAAAAATAATTAATCAAAACAGAAAACAGAGAATGACTCCTACTTGGTTGATTTCGTCCTGAGTTGACTTCAGTGAAATGATGATGGTTTCCAGTTGAATCTTGCCAGTAACCAGGCTCTGTTCCAGTTGTCTCTCCTCCTGGTGTAGATGGTCCAAGTCAGCCTTTGCTCGGCTAAGCTCTTCCTCCTGATTTTGCAAATCTGACTCCTGAGAGTGGATCTGTCTCTGAAGAGTTGAGATCTATAGCAAAAAGAAATTCATAATTGCTTATTCATAAGAAATTACATAATCAATCAAATCAATCAAATGTTATTTGTATAGCACATTTCAGCAGCAAGGCATTTCAAAGTGCTTTACATAATTAAAATAAAAACAAAAATAATCAGTGAGAAAGAGAGAGATTAAAAAATAAAAAATAAAAAACAAAAAACATTACATCATTAAAACGTCAAAAAGAAAGAAGAAGAAATTAAAAACATTAAAGACATAAAGACATGGAAGACATCAAAACCTGCACTCTAACCCTAATTTAGCCATAAGCAACTCTAAACAGGTGGTTTTCAAGTCGAGATTCAAAGGCTCTCTGTGTTTCAGCTGTTTTACAGTTTTCTGGAAGTTTGTTCCAAATTTGTGGTGCATAGAAGCTGAATGCTGCTTCTCCTTGTTTGGTTCTGGTTCTGGTTCTGGGGATGCAGAGCAGAACCAGAACTAGAAGACCTGGTTTTAGTGAGAACCCGAGCAGCAGCTTCTGGATCAGCTGCAGCTGTTTGATTGATTCATTAGTCAGACCTGTGAAGACGCTGTTGCAGTAATCAATGCGGCTAAAGATAAACGCCTGGATGAGTTTCTCTAGATCGCGCTGAGTCATGAGTCCTCTAATCCTGGAGATGTTCTTCAGGTGATAGAAGGCCGACTTTGTGACTGTCTTAATGTGGCTCTGAAGGTTCAGGTCAGAGTTAATCACTACTCCCAGGTTTCAGGCTGATCGCTGGTTTTCAGTTGTAATAACTGAAGCTGTGCATTGATTCTAGTTCACTCCTCTTTAGGTCCAAAGATAATAACTTCAGTTTTGTTTCTATTCAGCTGGAGAAAGTTTTGGCACATCCACACATTGATCTGTTCTAAAAATCTATTCAGTGATTGGATGGGTTCAGAGTCACCTGGTGACATTGTGATGTAGAGCTGTGTATCATCCGCATAGTTATGGTAGCTGATCTTATTTCCTGTTGTAACCTGAGCCAGTGGGAGCATATAAATATTGAAAAGAAGGGGTCCTAGGATTGAACCTTAGGGTACCCAACATGTGACCTTTGACCTCTCTGATGAGAAGTTTCCGATTGAAACAAAGAAATTCCTGTTCTTTATGTAAGATTCAAACCAGTTGAGCACTGGACCGGAGAGTCCGACCCAACTCTCCAGTCGATTCAGTAAAATGTTGTGGTCAACAGTGTCAAATGCTGCACTGAAGTCCAACAGAACCAGCACTGTGGTTCTCCCACAGTCTGTATTTATATGGATGTCATTGAACACTTTGACTAGGCCGTCTCTGTGCTGTGGTGAGCACGAAAACCAGACTGGAAGGAGTCAAAGTGATTCATTATTGTTAGGAAGTTATTTAATTGTTTAAAAACAACTTTTTCAATAATTTTGCTGATGAATGGGAGGTCAGAGGTCAGAGGTCGGCCTGTAATTCTGCAGTAGTGATTTGTCCAGATTGTTCTTTTTTATCAGTGGTTTGATAGTTGCTGTTTTCAAAGCCTGGGGGAAAAAAACACCTGATGAGAGCGATGAGTTACTATTTGGATCAGATCATTAGCAACAACAGGCAGGACTTTCTTAAAGAAATGTGTGGGTAGGACATCCAGACAGCAGGAACCAGAGCTTAATTGACTTATAATTTCTTCTAGGGTTTTATAATTAAGTAGTTGAATTTGGGTCATTTTTCCTGCAGTTGTTTTGTTTGGGCCCAGCATTAGTACTGTCTTTGGAGTGGATGTGCAAATTAATCCTCTGATCTTTTGAATTTTCTCTAAAAAGAAACTTGAAAACTTGTTGCAGGCGGCAATAGATTGAAGTTCAGGTGGTAACGTCATAGGAGGGTTTGTGAGCCTGTCAACAGTAGCAAATAAAGCTCGAGCATTGTTAAAGGTTTTGTTTATGACATCTGCAAAGAAAGCCTCTCTGGCATGTTTTAGTGTTGTGTGATAGTTACGTAGTCTTTCCTTGTAGATGTCATAATAAACGTGCAGTTGACCTTTACACCATTTCCGTTCGGCCCTACGGCAGAGTTGTCTTGCAGATTGAACTACTAGTGCATTTCTCCATGGAGATTTCTTCCTACCAGACACAACCTTCACTTTAATGGGGCAATGTAATCAATGATATCTGAAAGTTTGCACTGAAAATCATCCACCAACTTATCTATGACACTATAACTTAAGAGTGAGGAAGAAGAGTAGATTTGATTAAATGTTTCTGCTGTGTTTTCTGTGAAAGTACGTTTTGTGACAGTAGCTGTTTGTCCAAGTGGGTTAACGGATAAAGAACTGACAAAGGAAACAGCAAAATGATTCGACAGGCGACATCAGTTACAGAGACATTGTAAATATTCACACCCTTACTGATAACCAGGTCCAGTGTGTGTCCCTGTGTGTGTGTTGCTTGTTTGACATGTTGTGTTAAACCAAAACTCTCTAATATATTACAGAGCTTTTTAGCCCCTCGGTCTTGGGGGTTGTCAACATGAATGTAAGTGTTTGCAGAGTGTATGTTTTATACTGGAAGTATTTTTCTCATATGTTGTGTACAATGAAAGTATTATTATTAATGATAATGACAATAATAATAACAAATGTAATAAAATATCAGTAATTTAGTTACTGTTACCTAACAATATATTATTGCCATAAATTAAGCAAATTAGAGGATATATACATTCAGTGATGGGTTTACAACAAAAGTAGTTCTTACATTTGTTAAATATTTATTTTACAACACAGAGACGCATAACCATGCATGCGCACACTCACACCAAATGGAAATTTTAAAGTAGCCAATCAATCTGGCAGGCTTTTGGACAGTGGGAGGAAGCCAGGATACCCTGAGAGAGCCAACACGTCCAGAGGTAAAAAATGATCATTCATTGGGGGGCCTGGGTCCCTGTAAAGGGGTCTGACTTTTTCTGAGTGCTAGTTTAAGAGAACAAAAATAGGTGGAAAATCAGATTTGAGTCATTGGTTTAGAATCAACTGGGTTAGACTGGACAAGACTTCAGTAGATAACTGGTTAGCTTATCTGTCTGCCCTCAATTACTCTCATTCTCAGTTATTATTTATTTATGAATACTGCATAATAACGCAGTTTTGATCACACATACAGCAAAAAGCACATTCTCCATCCATCCATTTTCTTCCGCTTATCCGGGGTCGGGTCGCGGGGGCAGCAGCTTCAGAAGGGAGGTCCAGACTTCCCTCTCCCCAGCCACTTCTTCCAGCTCCTCCGGGGGAATCCCAAGGCGTTCCCAGGCCAGCCGAGAGACATAGTCCCTCCAGCGTGTCCTGGGTCTTCCCCGAGGCCTCCTCCCGGTGGGACGTGCCCGGAACACCTCACCAAGGAGGCGTCCAGGAGGCATCCTGATCAGATGCCTGAGCCACCTCAACTGGCTCCTCTCGACGTGGAGGAGCAGCGGCTCTACTCTGAGTTCCTCCCGGATGACCGAGCTTCTCTCTCTAAGGGAGAGCCCAGCCACCCTGCGGAGGAAACCCATTTCGGCCGCTTGTACCCGTGATCTCGTTCTTTCGGTCATGACCCAAAGCTCATGACCATGGATGAGGGTGGGAACGTAGATCGACCGGTAAATCGAGACCTTCGCTTTTTGACTCAGCTCTCTCTTCACCACGACGGACCGGTACAGCGCCCGCTTCACGGCAGACGCTGCCCCAATCCGCCTGTCGATCTCCCGCTCCCTTCTTCCCTCATTGGTGAACAAGATCCCCAGATACTTAAACTCCTCCACTTGAGGCAGGACGACCCCCCTGACCCGGAGAAGACACTCTACCCTTTTCCGGCTCTAGACCATGGCCTCGGATTTGGAGGCACTGAGCCTCATCCCGGCCGCTTCACACTCGGCTGCGAACCGCTCCAGTGAGAACTGCAGATCATGATCTGATGAAGCCAACAGGACCACATCATCTGCAAAAAGCAGAGATGTGATCCTAAGGCCACCAAAACGGATCCCCTCAACACCTCGGCTGCGCCTAGAAATTCTGTCCATGAACGTAATGAACAGAATCGGTGACAAAGGGCAGCCTTGGCGGAGTCCAACTCTCACCGGAAACGAGCCCGACTTACTGCCGGCAATGCGGACCAGACTCTGACACCGGTCATACAGGGACCTGACAGCCCGTATCAAAGGGACCGGTACTCCATTCTCCTGGAGAACCCCCCAGAGGGGCCCACGAGGGACACGGTTGAACGCCTTCTCCAAGTCCACAAAACACATGTAGACTGGTTGGGCGAACTGCCATGCACCCTCCAGGACCCTGCTGAGGGAAAACTGATTGAAACTAATCCGGCCCAATTCACTATTTTCACATGTAATAAAATTAACTGTTTGAAGGATGAATGAAATTACATAACAGGAAAAATTATAAACAAAATACAGTGACATCTGATGTGTTGAAGTTTTTGAAATTCGGCTAAGCTGTAGACGGGTTTAAATTTAAACTTAATGAAATTTGAAAAATTGAGGTTCATAGCTGACTTGAACTTTATCATGGACTAATCAATATTTTTCTCTTATCAAAAACAGGATTTCTTTTCATTTGAAACTTGGTCACCTTAAAATGTCTAAAGAGGGAACAGAATTGGTAAATAAATATGAGTATGTGTTTGATTCAAAGGGTGATTATGAAACAGCTCCAGATTCAATTACATTGATTACAAAATATTCTTGTCTCAAAGACAATTAATGATTCTAAATCTAGATAATTCGGTTACCTTACGTCAAAATGGGAAATAATATGTTTGAAAAGGAGTAATCACATTTCAGCTTTGGTTTAAAACCAGAGAGCATTTATTACGAGACTGTTTTCATTGAGTTTGACATGTTTTATTTTATTTTCATTTTTATTAATATTATTGTTGTTTTTATTTTCTAATAACTAACTAACTTACTAACTGAACTAATTGCTGCTTTCTACCAAGACACATGTGTGTCTTGGTAGAAAGGCACAAATTGGACATGATAAACTTAAAATTGATATAGTAATTGATTATGTAAAAACAAACTGATTGGACAACAACTGGCTCACAACACTTGTGTGCTTTAAATTTTGATTGAATTGATACATAAATTCAAGTCCAACAGAACATTTGATTTGAAACGTAATGACATCTTACAGTACTGCATAATCTTTGTCTACATTTTTTGCTCCTCTGCCACAAAAGAAAAATGTGATCAATTTTTCTTTTGTCAGTTCAAAATAAACATTGACATGGCCTTTTACGAAAGCAATCCAAATTCTGATCTGAACTCCTTAAAATAATAAAACCTTTGGCCTTTGCAGTACAGTTTCAGTTGGACATTTAAAGAAAATGTACAGAAAAAGAGTCTCTGAAAAATATTTCTGATATTAAAAATGTTGTCAGAAATGTTTATTTTCTATATACATACGAAAACAAAAGAGGGAAATGATAAATGATAAACATAAAACATTTCTGATAAAACCTAATAAAGATAAAACATTTCTGATAAAACTTTACATTTAAAACGTCTGATAGTCTTTCAATTCTAGATGGATGATTTGGAAAACTTGCAACACACCCTGTAAAATTTTAGTTTTGGAGAAAAGTAAATGTAAAATTGCTTTCAAATTTTTTAATTTTATAAACAGGGGGTGAAGAAGAAATAGACCATAATTCCTAGTCGGTTTATAGATACGGTTAATTATGAATTTGTTAATCAAGACTTTAGAATTTATTCATTTGACATTGGTGAATTGAGTTTATTTAATGAGCTCTTATACTTTTCCTTCCTGCATGACTGAAATACAGAGTTATATAGAAGTTCTTACTAAATTAAAATTGGTAATTTAAAATGTAATAGCTTCAATCAATATCTATGCCATGTTTATTTGCGGATTGATGAATTTCCATGCATCTCATTTTGAAAAATATCAGGATAATGGTAATATTTTCATTAATGGAATAAAGAATATTTGATTACAGTTTTCTTTTTGACCTAAATTATTAAGGAAATTTAACTGGTTGTCTTAAAGCGTGGCATTATCACAAGGATGCTTTTGTGTAAAATTGGACACTATTTAATTAATTATTTTACATATGCATTTGAATGACCAATTGATGAAAAGTGTATGAAGCTGGAAATCCTCAATTTTGTTTACATTTTAATAATTTCTTAGAGTTTAATTTTTGAGAGGTGTTGATTCCACAATCGGTTAATTCTGAAACATCTGAGGGTGAATCATCTTAACACATTTCTATTTTATCTTCTCTTTGGAGCTCAGGGACTGAGGCAGTGGACGTTATCTGAGCCACTCCAGTGACCCTGAGCCTGGCTGGAACAACAAAAAAACAAAAAAAAGAGGCAACTCTTCATCTACATCACAAGCTACAGAAAAGACAGTTAATTTATAATTATGTGAGCAAAAGGTGGCATACACTTCTATTTTCTTAATTTACTTTGTGTTTTACTCTAGCAGTGCTGCTTCCTGTGGTCTGTCGTGAAACCTGGTTGGAACTGATTGAGATCTTTCCAGGACACACAGAAAACAGATCATAGAAGCCCAGAGGCAACAAGTAATCTTGAATCATGATTTAATGCTGATTGAAACTTATATAACCTTTATTGTAATGAAACTTATATAATCTGTGTTGTGATAGAAACCCAGAAGAAACAAGAAACTCAGTATCATGATTTGAGATGATTAAAAATAGTGTAATCCTCATTTTAATAATGTACCACCAATCAATGTAATGAAATATGTAAGAAATCATAAATGAAGTTAGATGAGATGTCTTAATACTGTGTAACAATGTGAGAGGCTGTGTGAGAAGAAAAGATGAGAGAATGGAAAAACCAGGGAGTGGGATTGTGAAATAAGCGAAAGCCCCAGATGTTGAAAGAGGAAGTTAGCCAAAGTGGCTGATGTAATGGTCCAATGGGAGATTGTGTAAGCCCAACCAAGATGCAGAAGTAGATGGTTGTGTAAGTCACAGAGGCGCACAAGGCTAGAATACGGAGAGTATAAAAGGTAGAGGCAGGAGAAGAACGGGGTTCTTTGTTCCAGCAGCGATCGAGGCAAGACCATAAGATGATGCAGGATCAAGACTGGGGCGATACTTTGAAACCACAGGAAGGTGAAGACTTCGCGCTGCTGTAGGAAGGAACAAGATCCGTTTATCCACAACCCGGGGTTCTGATTCGACGTCTGCCTAACTCTCAACCCAAGAAACATCTCAACGATGTTGCAGTAGACATGGGGGATAGACAAAGATCACCTATGGATAAAGAACTGAGCTCATGAAGAACATTCACCAGTTCAACTTTGGATTTGTTCTAAAAAATGACTCTGCTATGGCAAGATGGGTCCCTGGCCATGGAATTTAGAGTTTTCTGCTGCCAAGATCAACTCAGCATCTGAGAAAGAGTGGAACCGCATCCCAAAGCCTCTCTTAAGGTTTAGTGACACAGTATAGGGACTAGAGGGAAGTGTGTTTTCTAAAATTCTTTTATATTTTGATCTTTTGGTTTTTGATTGAAGTAGCTGTATGTCATTTCCCCTGCTAAAGCTTGCTAAAATATTAAAGTCTACTTGATGTTGTGGACAGTTAAATTAATTAAGTCATAGGGATAACAATTCTTCTGGTTAACATAAAATCAATGTTCATGATCCTAGTGAATTGGGGGCTTCAGACGTTTCTTTAGTTATGATAAATAATGACCTTGGGACTCGTGCCGAGTCTCTAAAATGATCTAGACTGTAACAAGTGCACATTATTGATAGAGAAAGAGCTACCGTTAACTGGGGTGGTTTCTGGAGTCGGGCTACCACGGGCTATTTGGATGTCTGACCCATTAACTGTAAAAGGTCATAATCTCAGGATCTGAAGGTAGTTAGAGTCTAGACGCATCTTTCTCGTGTCCAGCTTAAACAGAATACCCTCTATAAACTCAGCTGTGGTAATACTCAGGAGGTAGAGGCTTCACGGACTCGTTAGACAAAGAGCTGGTCAGTAGTCAGTCAGCAGGAGTCTGAGAAGAGGTAGGGGTGTGGCTGACTATTGCGTAATAACAGGTCTGAAGGGGACCGTGGGGGCCGGGGTTTGCGGGCTCAGGGCCGTGCGAGGAAGTGAGGATAAAAGGCCTCTCCTGTTCTTAGCCGCGCTGACTTGGACATTTGCACTTTCTACACATATGAATTGTACCATCTTCTGCTGGACTGCTGTTTGAGAGCAAAGACCTAGTGGACGATTCTTACAGCTTCTACAGCGGTCAGTGAGGTTGGATTGATTTTTCCTGTTGTCACATGAGGACGGATTGCAGCTCACAGGATCTGATCTCTGAGGAAACACCTGGCTAAAGGACGAGACCCAGGCATCATTTCTGAGGGTCTCCTATGGCAGAAAAGACCAACGGCTTCTGCTCGAAGCACATTCATGGTCTACTGCCTTGGCATTCTGACCTCTGCTATCTGACCCCCAGGATAAGTTTAACGGTACAAGTGAAGGCCCGATCCAGCAGGGTGTTAGAACTCTCTGCAGGTTACAGAAACATTTTGTTTGCCTGAATGATTATAACTCTGATTGTCCAACATCTGGCTAATGTGTTTTTCTCCTCCAGCATGACAACAATTGAAAAAGGATAAAAGTACGGTAAAAATAGTTAATTTCCTGATTTACAAAAGCATAACCAACCACATTTCAAACACAAAAGAGGATAGTCTAGTTGGGTCAAATTACAGTGGCTACAAATATGAGGACTAGTATCTCAAGTTTTGATTTAAGTTTATTTCAATCCATTTCAAATCTTAGGAAAATCTACTCTTCAGAAAATTACTGAACCAAATTATGGGTTTACTGAACATATTTTCAATCAACTATTCAATTATTTCACTGAGGTGTAAACACCATGTTTAAATTAAATCCAACTGTTATAGTTAGCAATGAAAGAAAATTGGGGCTAAATGATTTGAGTGGGTTTCTTAGGAGTTTCTGTACCGAAACACTAAGTGTTTCAATACAGAAACGGGGAGATGCATGGAATGAATCTAATCTACAAATTGTGAGTTAATATAATCTATTGAGAAATGTTTCAGTTTTGGGCTTCAGCAAAATATAAAAGAGGTTAAATCAAAATTCACAAATGTTTTAATTATTCTAATGAGTTTCTAAAGTAATACTGAATATTCTGAATTGAATACATTAAAATTAATGATGTCATGTGTCAAATAGATTTCTACAAAATAGAGTTGTTTAAAACAGGGAATAAATTGTTTGATTACTGCTTCTCTCTGGCTATAATTCAAAATAATTTGTTTAACCAAGTCATGCAGAAAGGTCTAACCTGAACATTATATAATTTAATAAATCTAGTTGTATCAAATTTCTCCCCAAAACTGCCAAAAACATTGATAAATATGATAAACACTACAAAAGAGGGTAATTCAGTTAAATAAATATTTTATAGACGGGTTTCAGAAGAACCACTTTTTCAAAGGTTAAAATTGTTAGGGTTAACTTTATTCTTGTAAAAAAATAAAACAGGCTAATCATTATATGAGGTTTTAAAATGAGAAGAAAAATACGAGGATTCAAATTGGTCTAAATTGGGAGTTTACAAATGAGCAATTATGGAACTGCTTAAAGCGGGTTAAACAGATTAATAAAATAAAACTAAAAATCTAGTTCTATGTGTAATTATTGATTCAAGGTAATAATGCCTAAACATCTCTTATAATCATAATTTACAGTTTTTGGTTTGAGGCAAAATAGGGTTGTCTTTAATTTTATGAATGGAATATATTGCAAAGGATCTTAATTTAACACATATCATTAACTTTTCACACTATTAATATTTTACAAGCCTTTAGTATAGCGGGTTACTTCTTGTTAAATGAGGACTATTTGATTGAATTTGATTAAAATAACAAAAGCAAAAGATTCACATATGGTTTAAGATTTCTGGTAAAGTGTCTATTAGGGATAATATGTACATTTCAAATGATATTCCTTTGATAAAACATGACTGTGGGCAGTTTTGCACATTCATTAATTCATTAATTCCATGTTATCATCTTAACCTTTTGTACACACACTTTTGGAAATATGTTAATGTAAGATCATTTTGAATGACATATACCAATATATGTTGATGATACCATGATACCATGATACCCATCATCTGCCAATAAAATTGTGTTTAACACCAGTGAAGAAACTTTTAATGGTATGTTATGATGTAGACCTATCAGACCAAAAAAATGTACATGAATCAACATTGATTCCATAGCCTTCATTCAATATAAAATCAACCCAAATATGCATGTTGATTCATATTCAGATGATGGTTGAATCAACACTGTTTCCTAACATTGATTCAATATAAAATCAACTCAAACCTGCATGCAGATCCACAGTCCGATAATTGTTGAATCAACATTGATATAGTGTCAGTTATGGTTGAAACCTTAACGTTGATTCAACATGTAAGTCACTGACCACTTTCAATTCCGTTTCAATGCCAGGCTTCAACGTAGATTCAATGTTTCTGCCTGACATTGTTTCAATGTTGTTTGACTCATATTTGTGCTATTTGGGATGACGCCGGCTCCGCCCCCTTGTGGAAATAGAACGAACCCCAACAAACAAACTGTTATGGCAGAGGTAAAGGACCTCAATGCATTACCCGAGACATTTATTGAGTCATTTTTGCCTTACCAAGGTTCTAAGACTGAGGCAAAGATGGCGGGCAAGAAAATTCTATAACTAGTCCTACATCAATTCTGTAAGGTTGTTAGCAGGAAACAATGGAGAAATAAATGATGAAGTCCAAGAAGAAAAATGATGAGGGACACAACATCTGGTTGGATGTGAGTGTGAACACTGTGTCCCACGCATTTTGCACATATAAAATGGGTGATTAATGACTCAAATAATACCGGCTTGTGAAAATCTGCCTTCAGGAAAATGCTTAGAAATAAAAAGTAGCATAAAACAGTTTTTAAATGTAAATACAGCAGTTACTAAAGTCTGTTTTCATGCTGCCATAGAGCTACTGTTGGAATCTACACGCATAAAATCCACCATCAGTACCTTCATTTATTAATCTGGAAATGATTAGATGTTTAGCATTGTTGTTTTAATCAGACTGAGTTGTGTTTATTTGACGCTTAACCATCAATCGTGAGTCGTTAGCACAGAGCTTTGAGCCGTTAGCCAGATTACTTCCACATAATATATTACATTGTTTAGGTTAAAGCAGCATTCATGACAAAGGGGATACTAAGGGGATACCCAAGTATAATTTTCTTTGTTTGCTTGTGTTTAGTTATTTGCCTAATTAACTGCTATTGGGCTTGATGTGACTATCAGTAAGTGTCGTTATGACAAAAAATGGGAGGTTTACTACTGGTTACCTTCATGCTGAATAACGGGGTAGTTCCTGTCCATCGGTTTCATACACATGAGGTGGGCTGCAAGCCATGATCCATTTCTTGGATTATTCCAGACTCCTTTTTGGTTTTGGAAATGTAATAAATTGTATTCCACCCTCTACAAGTTCTGGGTAACGGCTGTCAGGATTGAATATTTCCCACTGACAACTTGGAGCATAATTATCTATTATTTTCCTCAAAATCTCCCTGACCGCAGCATGTTTTCTATGAAAGACACTTGATATTGTCGGAGGTCAATTCCTCTAAAAAAGGGGTGTGTACTTGTAACGCCGATTGGTCAGTTGCTGACAAATGCCCTGGAATAATTGGGGGAGGATTGCATTATGTCAGCATGTGGCATCATGTCAATTATGACGCATATCTGCCGCTTTAACTAAATAGAAAGCAATTAAAGATGCAGCCGAAATGTCGTCATGGATTTAAGTTAAACCTACGAAGGCTGAACAAGCCCAACCAGGTTCCAAGCACCTAGGAAGTACTGCAAACATCACGTACCCATTGCCACATAGTTTACACACATTACAGACTGAATCTATAATAAACAAGCAGAACATAAAGCGATAACTTGCTTTTAGCCATCAACTTAACACTCATGCTACGAACTGACCTTGAAGTAGTAAATTACCTTCAGGAGTGGCAACGCAGCACTAAGCTCAGGCTTATGTCTCTTTCCAAAATAAACTTTAAACAAATATTCCAAAAAAAAAAATTCAGAAAATGTCTGAGCCTTTTATACAGTGATGTCTGAAGGCAGAGTTTCCAAAATGGCAGGTATTTTTAGAGAAACAGAGGCCCAATTTCAAAGTGTTAAATTTCAACGTCAAAATGTTTATATATAGTAATTTTATAATAACTTGATTGTGCTATACAATGGCACTATGTGATACATACATTTGTATTTAAATGCCCCTTTAAATGCACATTTAAGGGCATTAAATTAGTAAGTAAAGATGCCTACAGGTGATTCAAATTCAAATTTCTCATGTTGCTTCCTTTTGAAAATTAATTGCCCATCCTTGTTAATGCCCTCCAGGCAAATGTTACTGTATATTTTTGATATGTAGCAAATGAAAATATTATTATTATGCAGTACATGTTCATATCTTAACTGTAAAATCACATTTGCAAATTTGTTCTTCTCTCCTCACCAATTGAGATTCTTCCTTGCACTTCTGGTGTACTTCATTCAACATATCTTCCAATTTATGCTTCTGCTGTTCCATCTCCTCCAAACGGTCCTGAGCATCTTGCTTCTGCACCTCCAGTTCCTGCAGATTGGTTGTCTCTCTGTCCATGTCATTCTGCATCTCCTGATAAATCATTAGTTACAACAAAAAATGATATAAACCAGTCACAGCCTCTGCAACCTTTACATGTCAATGTATCCAAGACTTCATAGCTTTTCATATTATAGTAGCCAAATCATTTTTAAAATATTAGAAATGTAGAACACTGTGAAAATGTCCTCACCTGCACCGCAGCACTTTTTTGTCTGATAGTTTCTTCCATCTCCCTAATATCCTGCTCCAGAGTGTACTTCTCCCTGAGACACAAACACAATAAAATTACTTTGCCACGTGTAAATAAATCAGCATAGTAATGATACAAAAATTAACAAATAAAACACCAATTATTACATGCATAAAGGACTAGATGCAATTTTTTTTAGCTCATTTGGAGGGCATAGGTTGCATACTAGATTAATAAGCTGGTGTATCAAAAGAATATCAACTAATTTCAGTTCAATTCAAAAATATCTAATTTGACCCAAAGGGAAATTAAATGCTGTAGTAACTCATATCATCCAGTTTACTAAGAGCTGTTGTTTATGGCAGTGCTGGGGGCAGAAGGATCCCCAGTAGCAGTCAGTAGTGAAAGAAATCTGAAGAAGTCTCTGACTGATGATACTGCTGCTGTATGATGACAGTATCATGACTGTCATAATATGCTATACCAGAGGTTCCCAAACTGTGGGGCGCGCCATGCCATTGCAGGGGTGGGGGTGGGGGTAGGGGCACGGGAAGCGGTATGGATGAATGAAAAACAACAACAACGATGAACACTGTATGTGCTGGGGTTTTACCTTAGAATGACCAACTTTCTGTTATTCCTATGTCAATTTGATACAGTAGGGGCTTCTGCACTTATCTGTGTCCTCTGTCACTGCTTTCAGCAGTTAAAACTGTATAAGCCGTTGTTAACATGTGGTAACCTGTTTTTCCGAGCTGCCTTTTAAACACAACATTATTTCCGTTAAAATGTGAAGTTCAGGGACTTAAAGTGGCGCCGTAAAATCCAAGCAATAACGTGACTTAGTGTCTGTTGTCACCCATCGCCTCCACCTTTACTCGCACGCGGAGCTCCAGACATGCGCAGTGGTTTCCTCTGAGCGGGAGAAGATGTCTGTTTAATCCAGTGTTTCTCAACCTTTTTCGGGCTAGCAGCCCCCTAGCCTTTATCAGGGTCCCTCACCGCCCCCCACCAAAGAATATGTAAGCTACTTTGCACTGACAATTATTTTATTATTAATGTTACTATCATTATTGTAGATGTTTTGAATCGGCACACCGATTATGTTTCCCGTACACTTCAGCGCCTTACGCTCCTTCACCTCGCGCACATAACGGGGTAAATGTAGCGAGTTTTGCCCTAAACGTATCGGCGTCTGGAGGAGGGGAGTTGGGGGGGAGCGTATGTTTCTACACTCCTTCGTGGGGGGGGGGTGCGATTTATGTTTTCGCATCCACCTGAATAATGTGTAGTTGCGCCCCTGCCCATGACACTTCAACAATATTATTTTACCTTTTATCTGGAAATAGTGTCTGTTTATTCTTGTCATACAGTCTCTGTATTAATTATTGCTCTAAAGGTCTTGCCATACCAGTTTATTCCTCTGTATTTACTTTAGTTTCCTAGTTTTTTCTTGCATTTTGTTCTTCATTCATTTCCATTTAGTTTCATTTGATTCGTATTTTCCTCTCTCGGTTTATTGCTATGTTCACTTTAGTTTCTTTACTGTTGCTAGATTTATTTTATTGTTTATTGACCATCAGTAATCTTCACTCATCACCTGCTGCACCTCCTAATCGTCATGTGTTTCACATCATGTGTTGATTTTTCACTGTTCAGCGTCAGATTCTCTGTTTTTATGCCATAATTCACATCTAGTTCGTCGCTCCGTTATATGTCCCGCTTCTCCTGTTTCAGAGTTTTGCGCAATGTGTGGCTCGGTTTTTTTTTTTTTTGTTTGTTTGTTTTTTTAACCGCTAAGGTGCAGGGCGGTCGGGAACTGTGTCGATGGAGAAAAGGCAGACTGACATAAACCTTTCAAAACAACGGAAACAATTTCTGCATTCTGATTATTGAAATTTAAAAGTGCTGTGTTGTTCTATCACCCCGTTTCATACCGGACCACTTACAGCACCGTGTTAACGTTATAAAATGAACGCTACGAAATACAGTTTTAGCAAGTTGCTCAAGTCTAAACTGGCATTGTTGTGATTATAAGGTGTAAAGTTTACCTTCGACCAAACGTGCCCCAAAAGAATTGCAGCGCCCCTTGTTGTAAAACTTTCCGCCAGCTTTCCGTCTTGTCCCCTTTCCTCTAGCCATGCCCAGCGCCACTTGTTTTTAATTCCTTTCTCAAGTAAACGTGTTTCTTTACTGGGTGAGACAAACTCCATCTTCTTTCATATCGCATTTGATTTAACCGCCAAACCGAACGCATGCGCTTCTTTTCTACAAACTGTTTTACAGTCATTGGTCAAGAACACGGGAGCTAGAATTCTGATTGGCAGACATCTTTGTAGAGAGGGCTCTTTAAACCCGGAGACTAGTTTGGTTGAGGCGGACCGTTTGGTCAAAAGCCGGAAATCCGGCCCTCGGCCAGAGCTCTTTAAGCCCTACAGAAGTTCAATTTTGTAGAGTTAAAAAAATAAAAATTGAAAGGAGAATTTGAAAAACTTTATTGAACCACGTTGAATCATTCCAGATTGAATAATATTAAAAGTTTGTTCATTTCTTGAGTGATTGAACCCAGAGAGTTAATTGATCTTTGATTAGGAACTGATTTCCTGCTGCTAGATTGGATTTTTCAGTCACTTGAATCTCAGTGAACATCATCAAGTCTTCATCAGGTTATCAAGTTTTCAATGAACCTGGACACAACTTTAGCGTCAATACAAACAGTCGTGTGAGAAAAAAAAAAACACAAAGTAAAACTCATATTCATTTATGAATTGAGAGACAGACTGATCTCACTCTTGAGATTGCTCTTTTTTTCTTTTTTCGTTAACAGTCATTGACAAAATTACTCACCACAAGCCACGCTTATGAGAAAAAGGGGAAGTGACTCAACCACATTTTTAATCTCTTGCTCCTCAATTGCCTCCCTCGGTGTAAACATTTGCAACACATGGAGAAAGGAGGCTACTTTCACTTGCAATCCACTCCCACTGCGGGAGACAGGGTTTCAAAAAATCTGACGTGAGTCACAGAGTTGTAAAGAGCAATCCGATGATTGGTTGTTGTCTTTTCTATTATTTTTTTTTTAAGGCCTACACTTCAACGCGGTAACGACTCCTCCGGGAGTCCAAACAATAGATGTCGGCGGATGTTTTATGGTTTCTCTGAGAGACAATAGCTCGGGTGTCTTTACCGCCTTCACTGGTTGAAGACGTTGATGCGAAGAAAATATATTTAAAATAAGCTAGTTTTGAAATTTAACATGACTTGATTGAAATAGCCTAACTATAGTTTTAAAATTTATAACTTATTCTGGCCTATTGACCTTTATTTTACCTGTAGTTAAGGCAGATTGTTTGCCAAGATCTCTGATCTGCCCTTTGTCTGTCTGGGAAACAATCAGTAGGAAGTTCTAGCTCTTCACACTGATCTGTGAAAGCCATAAACCAGCAGGAGTTCAGAGAAGCTCTCCTTAGACAATGGGAGCAAATAGATTTAGAGAGAGGGTCAGAGACAGGTCCTGGTTGGATGAGCAAAGATACGCCTTATTTGAATAAATTAAAGAAAGGGAGATAAAACTTTCCACACAGAGTAACAAATCAGATTTGCGCTTGCAATTCTCCAAAGACGTCTTTGCTATCTGTTTGTCTTTTTTGTTTTTCTCAGGTAAATTCATGTGTTGTTTGTGCTCTGAGGTTTCTGATGCTTTGTGATGTGCTTTTCTGGTGATAGTATGCATCTGTCTTGAATAAATGCTGATTATTGTGACGCTGTCATCTCTGTGTGATCTCAGTCCTTGCGCACAGCATTTTCTGAATCCGGGCATAGAGACTATATAGAGAGGATATAGTCAAAAGGTTTTTAAATTTTTAGAATAACTTTTCCTCTCTTAATACCTGTTTCTGAGTTTTGCTGCAATGTGCGCGTCTTTTTTTTTACCCCTAAGGTGCAGGGCGGTCGGGAAACATATCGATGGTGAAAAGGCAGACTGACATAAACCTTTTAAAACAACGGAAACAATTCCGGTGTTCTGATTATTGAAATTTAAAAGTGCTGTGGTACCGTTGTTCAATTTAACCCGTTTCATGTCGGACCACTTACAGCTCCGTGTTAATGCTATAAAATGAAGGCTCTCTATCGTGGTATCACCCATGGAGGGATTTCTTCATTTAAATGGGTTCATTTTTCAGAGGGATACAATGTCAGGGCATCGTGATTTTAGTAATTACATGTTTACAAGAGCAATTTTCGGTTGTCCTTCCATGGAAGCGGGCAGCTGATTGACCCGACGAGGGTCCCTGTGGTCAATAAGTGTTGCTTCCTAAGTGGACAGTTTGATTTCACAGAAGTTTGATTTACTTGGAGTTATATTGTGTTGTTTAAGTGTTCCCTTTATTTTTTTGAGCAGTAATATACATTTATATATATATATACACACATTTATTTAATCTCTGAATAAGTAAAAGTTGAATGTATGAACACAGAGCATGCTCATTGATTGATTTCGTCTTCTATCATGGTGGCAAATCGCAGTGGGAGGGAGGATGAAAACAGTCACAATACTCCTTCTGCTTGGTTACTTGTTGCGCCGTTGGACAGTGTTCATAGTTGAACGTTATTTACCGTTAATTGCGATGTTTCAGTTGTGGTTTCTGACATGGGCAATATGGGCAACCGCCCAGGGCGTTATTTTTCTAGGAATAGCAGGAGACCTCTGTGGATTGTAGCACAGCGATGAAAGCAAAACAGAATGAAGTGAGTTTTAATTGATACTGGTTAAATATATTTCAGCTCTAAGTATTTAATATCTAGGTATTTTTATGGGAATGTGGATCTTTCAGATCAATCTGAAAACCAATTTTGATAGGTAAACTTAATGTTATTGTGTCATTTAGCGCGGGGCGCTGGTCTCGGGTTCGGTGGTCTTGACTACAACTCTGCTACATGGCTCCTTGGTTGCATGTCCTCCACCCCACCCGCACCTTCTTTACATCCCCTTTCAGTTAGATTTCTTTCTAAATAAATGTGACTAATGAAGTTCATGTTATGTTAGGACAGGAGACGAGATGTTTCCATCCCTGAAATTATGATTCATAGAATCGCATATCTAAGACTAAACTGTTACAGAGAATAAACACAATAAGAACATGTTTAATCTGTGGTAGTGTTAATTAAAATGGCACATTTCTGATGTATTGAAATTAAATACGATCGGCACACTTAATGATATTAGCGATTAGGTAATGCATTCAGCAAGTACTTTTACTTTTAATACTTAAGTATTTTTAAAAGCCAGTACTTTTTGACTTTTACTTAAGTAAAACGTTAATGTGGTACTTTGACTTTTACTTGAGTACATTTTTGACTGTGTATTTGTACTTATACTTAAGTACATTTTTTGAGTACTTTCTTGGACGTAGATATTATTAATTTCGTACTGTGCTCCACAGCAAAGGGAAAAATCGTTAAACAACTTGTAACGCTTCAGGTTGTGTTTAAGGGAGGAGAGGAGGCGGTAGACTCGACTGGACGGTTAGAAACTCACAACTACACTGGTACTGAGAATTCCACAGTGTTGTCCTTTAATAAAACGCTCTTCACCAACCTTACAAACCCTGTTGAACGGCTGCTACACATTCACACATGAAATAAGCAGAGTTCAAAGCAACCCGTAACGTCACCAACGTAAGAGAGTTATATGTCCGTCTCAGTCCAGGTATTGTAACAATTTGTAACGACTGTTACAGTATCCAACTGTAGCAGGTTTCTCAGACGTTCTCTAAAAAGAAACAGCGACGCATACATGACGTCATCTGAGATACTAGAATGTCTTAAAGAGATACTACACAATTACGACTGTTACATATTCCCCCCAGGTCAGAATAGGCTGCCCTCAGCCGAAAACAGAAAAGGCACAGTCAATACTTAACAAACCTCCATACATGGATAAGTTGTTAAAAGTAAACCGGGAATATACAGCATAATATTGAAAAGCCGACATACATGGCAGTTTTCAACAACGGCAATATCTACTTTTACGAGTACTGTAAAAACAAAAAAATAAGGCAGGCAGGACGATTACAAAAGTGGAATTCCTTTTTTTTGTCTTTTGAAAATGCTAGAACCCTTAGCATAACGTGTTAAACGTTTGAACATGACCCGAACAAAACGTAAGTGACAGTCACAGAACACTACTGAAACTAGCAAAACAAAGTTCAAACAAGGTCACTTCAGGTTAAACCTGGAGGTATGAAAAGGGTTGGTCCATCTATTGACTGACCAGTCAGTGGTGACCCTCGGAACACGTCTCGGTCTAAAATTATAAGAGACACCAGCAGCACACCCATCGTCCGCAGGGGGAAAACTGTTAAGAGCCGTCTCCAAAGCAGTGTCAGTGTCTTGGACAGGGTCGTGGTCCAAAAAGGCTGGAACAGGATCCGCATATTCCCAATCAGTTTTGACTGGGACGTCATCAGAGACATCATCAGAGACGTCATCAGAGACGTCATCAGAGACGATATCAGCGTCGACATCATAGTCAGGCTCTGGGTCCAAAAGAGCCGGGGAAAAACTGTTGTCTGGTGAAATGGAAACCAAATCTGCAGAAGTGGTTTGCTTTGAGTGTTTGTTAGATGAAGCTGTAGCCCAGGTGTAGAATGGTTGAAGGTTTGCAACATGAAAAACTCCAGCTTTCTCTCCAGTGTCCACCTTGGTTAGACAATAGTTCACGTCGGACATCTATTTGTAGACACGGTAGGGACCCATGTAGAGAGGCGCCAGTTTTGCTGAAAAGTTAGATAATGCATCCGACTTTGGGTGTATTTTGCTCTGACCAGATCTCCGACTTTAAAAGAGATTGGGCGTCGTCTTAGATCATAGTAATGCTTTCGCCTTCTATGACTTTCTGTGAGAACTGTACAAGCATGGTCATGAGCATCTTGAATCGAGGCTCTCGGGTGATCTGGGTAAGAAGTCTCAGGGTCGTCCATTCCTTCCCACGACGGCTGAGTGATGAGGTCCAAGGGAGTGTCTAACTCTCGTCCATAGAGCATCATTGTGGGACTCAGGTTTGTACTTTCATGAGGTGCCGTATGCAGTGCGAAACAAATCTGGGTAAGATATTTGTCCCAAGAAGTGTGTTTGTCCTCAATATATGCTCGAATGGCTGTTTTCAACGTGCGATTTACACGTTCAGTTGCATTAGTTTGAGGATGGTAAGCAGTTGTCAATCTGTGCTCAGTTCCAAGTGTTGACACATGTTCAAACAGGTTGCTGATGAAAGGTGTTCCTCTGTCTGAAATAAGGTATTTTGGGAAACCATGTCGGGCAAATATGTCGTTGATGAACTTATTAGCAGCAACTCGAGCAGTTGCTTCCCTGACAGCACTCACTTCAATCCATTTGGAGAAATAGTCCACAAAAACAAGGATATATGCATTTCCCATTTGTGTGCGGTGGAGTGGGCCGATGTAGTCCACACCCGTGTACTCCCATGGTCTCTGTGGTTGGATTGGGACCATGAGGGCTGCTGGTTTTCTTTGAGTCGGTTTAGTGACTTGGCACGAACGACATGACACCACATATTTCTTTACATCAGAGTTCATGTTTGGCCAGAAGAACCTGAGACGCAAGCGTGCCAGAGTTTTTGCAACACCCAGATGTCCAGCTGTAGGATGGTCATGATAATACTCGAGCAGATAACTACGGACTGCAGTTGGAGCAAAAAGTTTAATCTGCTTGAGTGGGTGAAGACCGCACTTTGTTTTTTCATCAATGAAATATAAGAGTCCATCTTGTACAATGAACTTTTGCAGATCTTGGTTATCCTCCTCACTCTGTTGGTCATTTTCAAGTTGGCAGAGTAAGTTGGCTGTGACTGGGTCCTCCAGTTGCAACTGACGAACATGAGGACGGTCCGACACAATTACAGCGGGCAGAGCACGAAGATCCATGCTTCCAATCACGGCATAGGGAGGAAGAAGATCTATGGGTGTGTCCACATCTGGGAGGGGATTACGTGAAAGGGCATCAGGCACCTTATTATGTTCTCCCGGTTTGTGGATGATGCTGAAGTCAAAGTCTTGAAGGCGAAGAGACCACCTAGCAAGCCTACCAGAGGGATTTGGTCGAGACATCAACCACTTGAGGCTGCTGTGGTCAGTGTAAATAGTCACATGTAAACCTTCGACATAAGGACGGAAATGTTCCAATGCCCAGATAACAGCCAGACATTCTTTTTCTGGAGTTGAATAGGATTTTTCTGACCTATGCAGTGAACGGCTAGCAAAAGCCACAGCTACATCTTTGCCGTTCTCATCCCTCTGCATTAATGCTGCTCCAAGTCCAGCATCACATGCATCAGTGTGGATGAAGAACGGACACGTAAAATCTGGGAATTTTAGCACTGGTGCCGAAGTTATGGAATGTTTTAGAAAGTCGACAGCTGCTTTGCACTCGTCGGTCCAGTTGAACGGCCCGTCCTTTTTAGTGAGGGTGAAGAGTGGCTCTGCATGACTTGCATAATCTTGTACAAAGCGGCGGTAGTAGCCTGTTAAGCCAAGAAACTGTCGCACCCGCTTTGTCGTGGTTGGCACTTTAAACTCAGTCACAGCTCTCACCTTGTCAGGGTCAGGATGAATGCCAGATGGTGTGACACGGTAGCCAAGGAAGGTGAGTTCCGAAAGGCAGAATTGACATTTGCTCAGTTTCAATGAGAGGCCAGCAAATTTAAGCCTGTCAAGGACCTCCTCTAGGTCAAGTAGATGCTGCTCAAAAGTTGGTGATGCGACAACAATATCATCCAGATACACTGCACACGACTTATAAATCAGGCCAGCGCTGAAAGGTCGCAGGAGCATTACATAGACCAAAAGGAAGGACCTTGAAGTGAAACAGGCCACAATGCGTGATGAAAGCAGTCTTAGGTTTAGCCTGTTCGCCAATGGGGACCTGCCAGTAACCTCGAGCAAGATCTAATGTTGTCAGGAACTTTCCTCTTGATAAAAAGTCCAATGACTCATCCACTCGTGGTAGTGGGTAAGAGTCTTTCACAGTCAGCTGATTCAAACCCCGGAAGTCAACACAAAACCGTGGTTCACGGAGTGGTTTGGTCACAATGACCACAGGAGCCGCCCATGGTCCAGACGCAGGTTCAATGATGTCATCCTTTAACATCTTTTGTATTTGCTCTTCAATGATTTGCTTTTTAGCTGGGGAGGTGCGATAGGGTTAACTGGCTTTGCATCCCCAGTGACAATGACATGTTCTGTCAGAGAAGTGTGACCTAGATGACCATCAAACAGATCACTGTAGTTATCAACTTTAACAGTCCATTTTTTTCCTCAGGATTCAAGTTAGCTTCTTCAACTTTTTCCTTAAGTGAGAGCTGTGGAGTGTTCTGTAGAGTCATCATTCCACACTCAAGATCAGCCTCCACAAAGTCATTTTCACAGAGTTCATCCAGAAATGGGGAATTGTCATCCACAATTACTGTTCTGGTTGGGACATGAATTGTTAGTGAAGTGCGAGTCATAAAGTCCATTCCAAGAACTAAGGGGGATGAGAGGTCCTGCACTATCACAAATCGTTGATAGACTGACTTGCCCATAAATCCAATGGTCAACCAGGTTACACCTAATGGATTGCAGTCGGTGCCGTTGGAAAACTCCGAAGTCCGCGCCTGGCCTAGGTCGGTTTGTTCACACGAGGTATGGCGGCGGACGTCCACTATACTGTAAAGTACTTCTTCCACGTTTCAAATAATAGCTGGTAGAAAATACTGCATTCTGAGGTCCAAGAGAAATTGTTCGGGCACCATTTGTAACGCTTCAGGTTGTGTTTAAGGGAGGAGAGGAGGCGGTAGATTCGACTGGACGGTTAGAAACTCACAACTTCACTGGTACTGAGAATTCCACAGTGTTGTCCTTTAATAAAACGCTCTTCACCAACCTTACAAGCCCGGTTGAACAGCTGCTACACGTTCACACATGAAATAAGCAGAGTTCAAAGCAACCCGTAACGTCACCAACGTAAGAGAGTTATATGTCCGTCTCAGTCCAGGTATTGTAACAATTTGTAATGACTGTTACAGTATCCAACTCTCAGACGTTCTCTAAAAAGAAACAGTGATGCATACATGACGTCATCTGAGATACTAGAATGTCTTAAAGAGATACTACACAATTACGACTGTTACAAACTCAAAACCACGTCTCTCTCGCTCTCTGTATCAGCGCAGCTCCGTTCTCCTGCTACTGGTAGCTTCACCGCATCAGTTCAATGTTACACCGGCTGACGACGTCGCTGTGATTCACTTTGTCTGGTATTTTATATTTTGGCAGTTCTGTGATCATGTCAAAGCAGCAACTTATATTGAAAAGTGTTTTATTTCCGTTTGGTTGCTGCCCGCTTCCATGGAAGGACAGCCGAGAATCGCTCTTATTACATGTAATTACTAAAATTACGATACTCTCACTTTGTATCCCTCTGAAAAATGAAACAATTTAAATAAAGATACCACGGGTGATACCACGATAGAGAGCATTCATTTTATAGCGTTAACACGGTGCTGTAAGTGGTCTGGTATGAAACGGGTGAGATAGAACAACGGAACCACAGCACTTTTACATTTCAATAATCATAATACCGAAATTGTTTCCGTTGTTTTAAAAAGTTTGTCGGTCTGCCTTTTCCCCATCGATACGTTTCCCGACCTCCCTGCACCTTAGGGGGTTTAGAGCGATGAACTAGATGTGAATTATGGCATAAAAACAGAGAATCCGACGCTGAACAGTGAAAAATCAACACATGACGATTAGGCGGCACAGCAGGTGATGAGTGAAGATTACTGATGGTGAGCATCAATAAACGATAAAATAAATCTAGCAACAGGAAGAAACAAAAGTGGATATAACAATAAACCAAGAGAGGATAAAACTAATCAAAGGAAACTAAATGCATATGAATGAAGAACAAAATGCAAGAATAAACTAAGAAACTAAAGTAAATACAGAGGAATAAACTGGTATGGCAAGACCTTTAGAGCAATAATTAATACAGAGACTGTATGGCAAGAATAAACAGACACTATTTCCACATAAAAGGTAAAATAATATTGTTGAAGTGTCATGGGTTTGTTGAGACCACATCTAGTACTGAGAATAAATATATCTTACAGACCATAACAGTTTAGAACTGATCACTTATTTATGTTTTTAATTAGATTTGATATATTTATTTCTTCAATATTATTTTTCATGTCAGTGTTAATGTCATGAGGCTGATGACTCCATGACACTTTCAGTTTGACTCATTAGGATTTGAATAAGAACCAGATTTGTTCTTTGCAATTTCTGTCCAGTAAAACTATTAATCTATAAATCTATAGTCAGGTCTATATAAAGATATAATCCATGTTTCTGTCTCATATTTGTTTGGCATTAAAAGGACCTGGAACTTTAGTTTTTCCACTGAAAGCTCTTGTTTGCACAATAAATGCCATGTGGGTGAAATTTTATGGATGATACTCTGATGTCCCATTCTCCTGAAGGCAGCACAGAGCTGCACCACCAGAAACTGACAAACACTGAAGAGAAGAAGAGTTATGATTAATGTAGTTACAGTTCTATCCATGTTTTAATGTTGCAGAGCTCAGTCGCTTTGCAAACAGTTCAAAGTTTAAACTGGCATGTTGTTCATCTTTTATCTGGTCATTTTGTGGAATATTTAACAACTAGAAAATGGCAAAGAACAAGAATTTTTTTCCACTCTGATTGGCTGCTGTTACCAATTTTAACTTGAATGTTCGTTGCATTTTTCATAGACGCCTGTGAAAATAATTTCTATTCCCATGACTTTTTTGTTCTCTGGGAAATTATTTTTGATGATAAATACAGAAACAAGCATAAAAATCAAAACATCTACAATAGTGATAGTAATATTAATGATAAAATAATATTCAGTGCAAAGTAGCCTACAAATCCTTGGTGGGGGGCGGAGAGGGACCTGGATAAAGGCTAGGGGGGCGCTGGGCTGAAAAAGGTTGAGAAACACTGTCTTAGATGTTTCACCCAGCGTCTGTAACGAAGTGTCCGGTTTGGCAACAGCTGTGCTGTTTAGGGTCTGGCCTTGGTCCAGATGGATCAGTGGTTTCAGAACCAGAGGCAGTATAGCTCTGTTAGCATTTCAAAGAGCTTCCAGCTCTGCATGTCTCAGCACAGCGCATAGCATTTATTTTTTAGTCATTAAGGTAACTATCACCTGTTAGAGACTTTGCCAGTTTTGCTTGTACAAATGACGAAGTCTTCTGGAGAGAAATATTTAGAGCACTGATTAGGTCCGTCAGCAGTTACGCTCTGCTCCAGTTCTCGCACTGTGCTCTTATTTTTTCGATGTGGGAAATTATCCAAATTCACCTTACTTTTTTCTTTTCTTTTTTTTTTTATTACAGCCAATACATTGAACCCTCGCTATAATGCGGTTCACCTTTCGCGGTCTTGCTGCTTCGCGGATTTTTTTGTGCAGTTTTTTCACAGTACATTTTGTTCTGCATCCTGATTGGCTAAACAGTCTCCGAGCTCCTTCTCTACCTCTGTGCCAATAACATTACGGTATTTAAATACAAGTAATGCAGGTTGGCCATTCAGGAGATGGAAACTGAAACTTTGAATGCCTGCTGGAAAAAACTGTGACCAGAGGCAGCGCAAAACCGACCGAAGGCTCATTTGATGAGATCCGTTGGTCTGCCGTAGATACAGCTGTGAATCTCGCAAAGCAGGTTTGAGGAGACGCTTTAATGACACGACTCCATATCACATTAAGGCCCGATTGATGAACACGCACATCCGCTGACCTGAAAACAGGTTTTGTTCTTTGGTTTCAATGTAGAGTATTTAATTATGCTGTATAATAATTGTAAAAACTAAAAGGTAACTTCACGGATTTCACTTATCGCGGGTTATTTTCAGAATGCAACCCCCGTGAAAAACGAGGGATCACTGTAGTGACACAGTGAGACATTATCTAAAATTATACCAGTCAAACGCAATATGAAAAACAACTAGCCTTCCTGTGTTTACTCTGTAGATGCCAGTATGTCAACCCATCGGTTGAAAACATTGCGACCTCCATGAGTGAAAAATATAACAAAATATATGCATTTTTTAAGTAATTATGAATTTTGGCGTATCACAGTCATTTTTTAGCTAATTGGAAAATTACAACATATTTAGGCCAACATGTTCATCTTTTCCCGGCTCACTTTAAGGATGCTCTAGACCAGGGGTGCTCAAGTCCAGTCCTTGAGAGCTACCATCCTGCAACTTTTAGAAGCGTCCTTACTCCAACGGACCAGGATCAGCTCTGAGAAGGCCTGGTAATGAGCCATTCATTTGATTCAGGTGTGTTGGAGCAGGGATGCATCTGAAAGTTGTAGGATGGTAGCTCCAGAGGACTGGACTTGAGCACTCCTGGTCTAGTCTCTGGAGAGGCATCGAGAGCTGAAGATTTCCTGGATTTGAGGGCACATTTGGCAGCCCACGATCTTTTTGGTTGCTCTGATGAACTTCTGCAGTACTTTCTTGTGTTGATGGTGTGAACCCTTCACACAGGCTCCATGAAGTAGAGAGGAGATGGTACAGTCTTATTCTTGTGTGACATAAATTCTGCAACAGTCACCAACGACATATTTGTAGACAGAAGCAACCCCTCTTCATGCATGCTGATGATGGATTTAGCAGTCTTGAGGTGTAGTCTGGGGAGTGGTGGTTTATAAGTTTATTTACTCAGCCTCGCTTGCAGACCTGCCCAGCTTTCTTTTTTCTGTTAACATTCACAACATCTGCATTTCTTTCTGAGCCCAACCATAATCCATGGAGATCCTAGTGATTTTGATATCTTCTCTCCAGGTGGAAAGAGTCCAGAGGAAGTCACTCATTATGTCAATATGACTTTGATGTTCTATTTTCAGCAAAACCAGTAACTTGTCCGGCTGTTAAGTGAGCTGAGAGTCGTTGTGTTCCATGGAAACCATTGAATAAATAATGAATGATTATTTATAAAAAAACATTAATTAATAATAATTAATTACCTTCATGTTTTTCTAATCAAGAATATGTTTTCTCCTTGCAAACCTCCAGTTCTATATGCAAACAGTTAACAGTGTTAGGATTTGAGTTTTCTGTGTTTATTTTTGGGTTTTTTCTGTGTTTATTGTGATCCTGTTCCCTGTGAGTCTCTGTGTTGTCCTGTCTGCTCCCTAATTGTTTCCCAGGTGTGTCTAGTTCCCCTGATTACTCCCTGTGTATTTAAGTCCACTTGTTGTCTCTGTCTCTTGTCAGATCCTTGTTGTATGTTGTTTGTTGTTGTCTGCTAGTCAGTCTACTCAGTTGATCTGTTAGTCCTGAGTCGACGTTAGCTCTAGTTCTAGCTTCTATGATTGCTACCGGTATGAGCTTAGCCTCCGTTCCTGCCGTGCTGCCAGTTCCTGGACTGTTGTGAGCTTCCCATCATTAAATATTCTTCATCATTTATCTTCACCCTGGGCTCCATCTGCGTTCTCTCTCATCACCTCACCTCAGCTTCATGACAAACAGAAGCATATAAATTTTGATAAAGTATTGGACAGAGACTTAACAAATCCTGATTGTGACATCCTTAGTTTTGAAACAAAATTTCATTCCAAAGCATACATTTTTTAAAATGTTCTCTTAATAAAATCTGCCAATTTCCATAGATCTGCAATCCTCCATACCATCTCCACAGGGTATCGACTGAGGGATTGACACTAACCTATCAATTGACTGATTATAATATAAAAATGTTCCATTTAATGATCTTAATACAATTTAACATAAGTTCTAAAGGAGAATTCAAGAATTTCTAGCTCCAAGTGAACCTGAAAAAATAAGGCCTGTAATTGTTAAAACAATAGTCAGACATGACATGACGGGAAATAAAAAAAAACATGTATACATTGTATTTCTTAAGATGTACAACAGTGGCAATTGTGTCAGATGAGTGATATCGCAACAGTGTAGATCAAAGCGGCATTAAGTTATATTGAGCTAGATATTAGTAAATCATTCATGATTGATAAATCGAGTCAGTTTTTAGGCTCTAATCTTGGTCAGATTCTTGTAGGGGGTTGCCACCAGTCACGTAAAATACAGAATGTTTTTTAATTTGGCAGTTAAATGTTTCCCTGTGCTGCTGGAGCGTCCTGCAGTTTCAGTTGTCTAGAGAAAAACATCACACATCCGCTACTCCACCACGTTCTGAGAAGCCAAACTCAGGCTGTGGTGCGCATCCTGTATTTCAATTTCTGAAAGGTGGCAACTTCAGTAAAGAATATAAATAATTTTTACAACCACCCTTCTGCTGGTAGCTACAAAATTGTGAGTAAGATAGAAGTCATTAATGTTAATGAAATGTTTCCCCAAACACAGTTGAAGGAGAGAGCTCAGTGAGGTGAGTGAACCTGACACCCCAACCACCTGAAAAATTGCAGCAAACAGCCTGAGTGGTTAGTACTTCACTAGTGCATGTTTGTGCCATTAAAATGTTCTTTTGTGCTGCTTTAGTTTCTGAGATATTAGAAATAATTTTTTAGATCATCCAGAGGTCACAATCCCCCCATGTTGCTCCAAAACAAACCAGAGTGGGGAACGTTTTTAGTGCTCTGTTAGTGCAGGTTTGTGCCGTTAAAATGTTTGTTTTGCCCTGTGACTGAACCTACAATGCACAGAAGAATAAGACCATCCTAGATATGGTAACTTGGGTAGGCTACTTTTGAGAAAGATGGACAACAAAACAAAAGGAGAAATTATGAATCATATCAGAATATGCAAAATATCTGGCACATAGCACTTATGTCAATATTTAAAATGGTATTCTAAACAACTGTTGGAAGATGTCAATGATTTTGCATTAATATAGAAAGAGAACCTAAACATTACAGCACTAACAGGAAGTGGTGTATATTTTAGCTACCTGTGGCTAAAGCTGCTGCAGGCTGGCTTACTTTCCAGTTGGAGGCTGTCTCTTTTATACACAATTGAGAATGGTAAATTGATAGTGACTGATAATGTTGTCACAGCTAACTAAGTCATAAATACTGCTATTAATAAGGGCCTACTAGCACAGGATTTGCTAATTAAATTAGGAAATGCACATCTGAACCATGAAGTAAAAAACATAAGCTCCATACCGATTAGAAAAGGAATGGGAAATAAAGAATCAAAACTGACTTTAGGTATAATTTGGATTTGAAGTTATTATCATTGTATTAATAGTACCACTTACCTGTGCAGCTGGGCTATTTCCTGACTAATATCATCGAGCTCCTTGATGCCACTGAACTCCCCAGAACCCACTGAACTAGAGCTGTCCTGTCAACACAGAAAAATAAAAGAAAGGGGTAAGAAGCTTTGGAAAGTGAATTTTGATCATAAAATAAAACCAGATGATTAATATAGGGACTAAGGGACAGAAACAGAGATAAAGAATGAATATTAATACAGCAGGAAACAAGCAGTACATATTTTTTTTATCAATAGTTGGTCACATAGGGGTAGGAACCGCATTTGTCCCACCAATGAATTTCACCACATTTGCAAAGAAAATTAGATTTTTAAATCTTCAACTTGAGTCCTTTTACTTTGAAGGTGCAACACGTTGCCCTGCCATTTCAAGCAATGTGAGCAATTTCCTAAAACATAGCTAGCCATCCTCAATATTGTTTTTTCTTGCCCTAGCCCAAGATGCATCTCTTTGTGCATCTCTGGAGAACTTGGCCAATTACTAATGGTGTGCCAATCGACTGGCTACCGATAATAATCGGCTGATTTCCGTGAAAAAGTGTGTGATCAGTAACTGCAGATGACTGTCTTTTGTTGCCGATCACAAAAACTGATCACCTCATACTTTGCAGCCTGCTTTTCCTTGACACTGAGCAAGCGCTTGGCAGCAAATCCTAAGCAATGCCGTGTGGAACTTTAACGCTCTGAGAGTGATGAGAAGTTTGCATATTGCGACAGAAAAATACCTCTGGGTGAAGCACGTCAAAATGCATGAACACAACCAATTTAATATGACATTTAAAAAACAAGCACTTTACAGCTATATTGAGAGTCAATGCAGAAAAAAGATATCCAGAGCGGTCAGACAGCAAGTAGTGCAACGCACCATTCCCAACACTCACCCGAATAATCATGACAGAAATAACCCGGAAAATAATTTACACGTTATTGGTTAGTTTTTTGTTTTTTTTTGTTTATTTGGAGGCTTGCTGCTCCTTCTGTATGCTAAATGTGATTCTGCAGTAAAGCTAGCTAAATATAAAAAAAGCTGACTTTTAAACAGTCAAATCTAGTCAAAATGCCAAAAAGAGTAGAAACTAAGCAGACATTGTCGCTTCACCTCCTCCTCTTCTGGATGTCTGACACATCACCTGGAAATATGTGTAACCCACACTTAAATATGACTTTATAAACATAAAATAAATTAAAGCTGCAAGCGGCGGTGGAGGCCCTCGAAGCCAAGCGCCGCTCCGGCCTATTTGCCACCGCGGGGGTTCCTGCACCACCACTCTCTCGCCACCGTTGACGCTTTGGCGCAGTTCCCCCAGCCTTTCTGTTTTATGGTGAATGGCCAGATTTGAGGCTTGGCCACACCCTCTTAATGCTTTAAAGCAAATGAGAGCAATTTGTTATTAGTCATCGCACACAAGATCATGTTGATTAGGTCAGGAGAGCCAGAATTGGATCTTTCCCAGTTAAAAAACGTCACTTTTTGTACTGAGGGGGCGGGGCTTAGGTGAAGTCAGACTATGATGACATGGATCGTCAGGCATCCAACCAGGATCCCTCATACCAAGTTTAGTGCCAATTGACCTTTCTATGTGAAAGTTGTAGCGGTTGGTTTTCTGTGGCGAGTACGCCAACTTCAGCGCCCCGGAACGCCCCCTAAACATGTATGAAAACTCACCATTTTGATAACTTTTAATGCCACACCCCTTAACTGCATCCTGACCAAAAATGAAGCCGATAGGTCAAAGTCCCTAGGAGGAGTTTGTTAAAGTTCGACGTGAGTAAAATGGAAAAATGGCCAAAATTTGACCTTTGACCCAAAATGGCCGCCTCCCTGAGCATTTTAAGGGGTACCTCCAAGATACTTTTTTTCTTGGTTTGGGGAGATCTACCTACATAACAAATGTACGTCTGGCCACCCCCACTTCGGATTCCAACAGAATCCGAAAATTTTCGTCAGGGGACAATTTTGGGTGAGTTTGGTGAGTTTTTGAATATGTTAAAGCCCCCAAACAGTCCCGCGAAGTGACGGAAAAATAAAAACAACAACAACAAGAACAAACGGCCCTCACAGCCAAGCGCCGCTCCGGCCTATAGCCACCGCGGGGGATCCAGCACCGCCGCCCGCCTGCCACCGCGTACGCTCTCGCGCAGTTTAGGCGCGCGTCCACCAGGCAGTACGCACCGATGAGTTTGGCATGGTTCCCTGGCGACACACCACAAATTTGGTGCAGATCGGTCAATGTAGAGAGGAGTTATAGCTGATGGAATGACCTAGGGGGCGCAGTGGAATCAAATTGCAATTCAATCCTGTTGGGCTCTTTAGCGTTGAACAAAGGTCATACGTATCCAGTTTGGTGCCAATCGGAAGATGCGTGTGTGATTCAGAGACAATTCTATGCATATGGCGAGAGACAGTCAGTTGGCCACGCCCCCACGTGTCAGAGTTCATCATCAGAGTTCATCATCAGGTGGTAAAAGATTACTTCCATATGTATTACTCAGTAAAAGTAAGACATACAGTAGAAAAAACAGGTGACTTCCTGTCGGAAGTGGGCGGGGCTGCTGTGACGTCATCATCTGACTATGAGAATGTAATGAGGGTTGGTCAGTAGTGAGACATAGGAAGTCAGATGCAGTATGTGGAAGTTGTCACTTTGATGTTTTATGGCGAATAGTCAAAGTTTGGAACTTAGCCACGCCCACATGCTTTGACATACAAAAATTCCTGTGATAACTTTAGACCTTTAATGTCTGAACTCTCTGCTGACTAAGTTTGAAGTCTGTATCTCAAACGCTGTAGGAGGAGTTCGATCAAATACGACATCTATGAAAAACAGGAAATGGCGGAATTTTATCCAAAATGGCGGACTTCCTGTTGGGTTTTGACCATGGCTCCAAGAGACTTTTTTGTAGGTCCTGACAAGTTACACATGTGCACCAAGTTTCATATTTCTAGGTTAAAGCATGGCTTGGGGCTGATCATTTAAAAAATTCTAGGGGGCGCTTTAGAGATATTAGGCCACGCCCATCAATGATTGTTATGGATCCCTTTTCGGATAAGGATGCATCCTAGTGAGTTTGGTGCAACTGGGATGAAACGTGGAATCTAGAGCCAAACGTATGGCGGTGGCGTGACCTCTGATTCACGCGCTGCCACGGCCACACCCTCTACTGGAAACTCTTAGCGTTTAAAGCAAGTGAGACCAACTTGCCATCTGTCATCCAACACAGAATCATCTTGATTAGGTCAAAAGAGCCAGAGATGCAGCATTCCAATGAAAAAAAAGCACTTCCTGTTCTGAGGTGGCGGGGCTTTGATGACGTCAGACTATGACGACATATGATCGTAGGGGATCCAACCAGGATCACTCATGTCAAGTTTGGTGCAGCTGGGCTCAACATTGTGGAATCTAGAGCCAAACGTATGGACACGGCGTTAAAGGTCACTTCGCCACGCTGCGACGCTCACCTACTCCATCGAAAACAAACAGGGTTGGAATCCATAACACACCAAAATGTTTTTGGTCTGTGGACACAGTTTCATGTTGATTAGGTCAAAGGGGTCAGATAGAGACCGTTCAGAGTAAAACATAACACTTCCTGTCTCAGGGGGCGTGGCCTACGTGATGTCATCATTTGACTATTGATTATTCTAGGGGACCCGATGATGATCAATCACTATAAGTTTGGTGCCTCTGTCAGCTTTTGTGTAAGAGTTATAACAGTTTCCTGTTTCATGGCGAATAGGTGAACTTTGACCCCTGGTATGACCCCTTCAGCATGCACGAAAACTCACCATTTTGATAACTTTGAATCGGCCATGCCTTATGAACGATCTGACCCGAGTTTGAAGCCGATCGATCAAAATCCCTAGGAGGAGTTTGATCAAATACGACGTCTGTAAACGGCCAAAATGGTGTCAAAATCGGAATTCAATCAAAAATGGCCGACTTCCTGTCATACTTGCACTATGACATTAATTGTAAATTCTGAGTGTCTTGGGGAGCTCTACAAGTGTACCGAATTTCAAGTCTCTACAATAAAGTAAAGTGAATAGGAAAGGGTCTTTTGAAAGTTGCTAGGTGGCGCCCTTGAGCCGTTTCTTATGCGATTTTTGCGACGACCTTAAAATACGTTAATTTTCCTCGGGCTCTATGCGCCCGCCAAGTTTGGTGAGTTTTTGAATATGATAAAGCCCCCAAAAAGCCAATTCATTTGACGGTAGCATAAGAATAATAACAGTACACTGCAAAAAGTCCCCTTTCAAAAACAAGAAAAAAAAGTACAAAAATAGGGTATAATTTTCTTAAAATAAGAAAAATTATCTGCCAACAGAACAAGAAAATTTATCTTGTCAAGATTTTCTAAAACAAGAAAAAATATCTAACCAAGATAAACCTACAATATCTTAAAATTAGTGTATTTGTACTTAAAACAAGCCAATTTTACTTATACGAGTAAGATATATTATCTTATTTTAAGAAAAATTATCTCAAGTAAAGAAAATGTTAATTGACACTGAATTTCTTGAAATAGCGTAAAATTTTCTTATTTTAAGGAAAATGTTCTATGTATTAAGAAAATAATTCTCATATATGCTATTTGTATTAGTAAAATTGGCTTGTTTTAAGTACAAATACACTAATTTTAAGATATTTGTAGGTTTATCTTGGTTAGATATTTTTTCTTGTTTTGGAAAATCTTGACAAGATAAATTTTCTTGTTCTGTTGGCAGATAATTTTTCTTATTTTAAGAAAATTATACCCTATTTTTGTACTTTTTTTTTTCTTGTTTTTGAAAGGGACTTTTTGCAGTGATATACCTAAAACTAGTTTATTTTTATTGTTGCATAGGATTAAAATATATATTTTGTCACAGCTTTACTCAAGGTTCTTATGCTAAGACAAAAATCCAAAAATTTATCCTGTGAATACTGGAACAAGAGATGTTATTGGCTTGCTGAAATGAAGACATAAGTTCAATTACTTTTAACATCTTTATTACATTTAAGTTTCACATAAACACAATAAAACATGACTACTGGTCAGAATTTAAAGTCTGGATGGGCATCTGATTCTGAAACAATCCTGTAAAATGACAGAACAATGACGATCTGACACATCTGCCGCACTAAGAGTCAAGCAAACCAAATTGTCCAAAGCAAAAAAAAATCTTGGGATTAGGTGTCAACAATAGGAGCTTCCTCCGCAATGAACTTCTTCCTATCAGCCATAGCCTTTTATATGTGGAAGTCTTGCCTCAGTTACGGACAGCGTTCTCAAGACGTCTGTCAGCAGCACAGAGAGGAGTGGCCCCACACACGGATGCTGAAAGGTGTAGTAGCTGTGATGTCCTCCTTTCAGAAGATCAGGGCAGGCATGGTTCCAATGGCCAGTACAAAGTTGGTTTCACGATCACCACAGAGCTGAAAAGTGGTCTTGTTTTAAGTTGTTGGGTCATCTGCTAATTGGAGCACAGACAGAAAAACAATCACAAAACAAACCACGTTTTAGGGACTAATCAGTGTAATGATGAATCAGTATCATAAATTTCTTACCTCAAGAATGTGAAGGATGCCGTCACTTGCAATTCCCAAAGTTTCTTGTAGATGGTGCAATAGTGATTGACGATGTGTCTGGCATAGGCTTCACCATGGCAACAGTTTGGTTTACTTGAAAAATAAAACAAGTCTTATTTTAGTTCATGTGCTCCATTACAATATTACATGAATTCAAGATGACAAGAAAGTTATTTTAATTTAATCAAACAAGGACTACTTAAATTCACCCATCAAAAATAGTGTTTAAAATATTCTGGTAACAGTGTGGAATATCTAACCTAGGCTTTTAGACTCATTGCATTTAAGTTTTTAAATTACAGCACATCAAACACCCTCAGTTAGTGAAATACTAGGTGGAATTGCCCTTTAACCATTTCCCGAATCAGAAGCTACGAATGAGAAGCCACCTTAGCTATGTTAAAAAATGGAAGCTACCAAGAACTCGTGCCGATATTATTTTTAAGCCACAGCTTTTGTGGTTAATAACTGTTCAAAGCTCATATTTACAAGAGCGGCTCTTTAACCGCGGATGAAAATTGGCATTTCACGACATGCTAACTAGCTTCAGTTAGCTTATCTTAGAAAGACAGACAACTTTAAACTTACCTCTGAGTACAGCAGCTGTAGGGTCTATACACGTAAAAAAGTCCTCCATCGTCATTCATGTCCAACCGAGATTAGAGAATTTGCCAAAAGAAAATCTTATAAAAGTACAGTAGATAAAAGCTTAGTTAGGCTGTTACAACTGAATCAACCGTTAATCAGGGCAGTTAAATGATCTCTGGCGTTGCCGTTAGTGATGTGCGGATTGATACTGAAATATCGATTCTTCCGATACCAGAACTTAATTCTTTAAAATCTATTGTCAGATCCAAGGATCAATACTTTCAACACTTTAGTAATTTGAGATAATGTAGATTAACTAGAGTACGTTAAAAAGTAACTAAATTATTGAGATCTTGCCTAAATGAAACGTTGTTAATGGGAACTACTTTTTCTTCCGCTTGGTAAGTATGTAATGTGTAAGGACGTAATGCCCAAGCGCAGCGTGCTGCTGACGCTCACTCACTCAGAAATGGACATGTTGACAGATTATAAAAAAAAGTGACATGGAGCTATTTCAGCTGTCATTTTATAGTAGTTTTAATAATTAAACAAGGATGTATTTAGTAGGGTTATTACTTTACTAATTTTCTTTTTTTTAGTTTGCAACTCGATTTCACATGTTTGTATATTTCAGCTGAATTAAAATAGTTTATAGTAAACGAGATTGCTCAATGTACTTCTGAGTTTAAAATGAGTGCATTAGAGTACATTGTGTTCTTTTTATGAAGCCAAGATATGGATTACATTTATTTTTTATTTAATTAAGAAACAAATTAACTGTCTTTGCACAAAGTATGGGATCTGTATTGCCAATACCAGCTTAAATTTTACTCGGTATCGGATCGGAAAGAAAATCTGTTGTATCGAACATTAATACTATCTCACTGCCATTTTGGGCGCTTTCCCATTTGGATTGTATGATGTCATAATTAAATCAAACAAGGACTACTTGTTATTGTTAGTTTGAACAATAAAATATTGTTCAAACTAATATTAATAATTTATAAAGAATTTGAAATATAAACCAAAAGTTAAAATATTTATCATGACATTGAGCTAATCAATATTGTTGATTCTAATCTCATTGTGTGGAATACCAGCCATTTCAAATCACACATCAATAAAAATTTCATGACATGTCAGTAAGAGGTCCCACATCTTGCATCAAGAAGATCAGATTAAGAAGGTCCTTAGCAGATGGAAACATGCCAAGAATTATCTTGATATATAAACTGATATTGTCTCTGAAATTGTTGTGTTAAATGTCAACCGTTTAAATATTAAATTATAATTTCCAGTACACTCTGCCAACTTATACAAGAGTATAAGTTCATAGGGGTTTTTATTTTTCATTGTCAATAACACAAAGGATTCCATTTGGACATAGTCTGTTTTAATTATCTGAAGACATTTCATTAAGTATGTGATTTCGCTTTATGTGCTTGAAATAAGAAATTTTTACTTATATAAAATAAGTTCTAGACTTGAAGTTTGATTGGTAAATATTGATATTCTAGATTCTAGCACATATTTACTCATAATAAGTAATATTTTCTTAATATTAAGCTTTTATATCTTACTGAGATAATTAAGTACAAAAACACTTAAAATAAGAAAAATATTCTAACATAAATCCCTCTTGGTGAGAAAAATTATCTTGTCAGAAAGAAAACAAGAAAAATCTCCTTAATTTAAGATATTTAATCTTACTAAGATTTCAGTTTTTGCAGTGTACAATTACAATAGGCCTTCGCAGCGCTTAGCTGCTCGGGCCTAATTAAAGCTACAAGCAGCCTCGAATGGCCCTCGCAGCTCAGCGCCACTCTGGCCTATTGGCCACTGCGGGGGTTCCGGCATCGCCGCCACCACCCCTCCGCCAGGCGATACGCATTGATACAGTCGGCAGCACTCCTTAACGATGCACAAAAAATCTGGTGCAGATAGGGCCATGTAGCGAGGAGATAAAGCTGTTTGATTAACCTAGGGGGCACAGTCGAGTCAAATTACAATTTAATGCTATTGAGCTTTTTAGAGGTTCACCAGAATCAATCATAAAATGTGTGGTGCAAATCGGTGGATGCATATGTGATTTAGAAACGATCATAGGCATATGACGAGCATTGCAATTCGCTATTTAGCCACGCCCACACAGTTCAGCCAGCATTGACAGTTCATCATCATGTCATTTTATGTCAGTTGGCACAGGATTGAACCCATTTGAATCATAGAGTCATAAGACATCCAGCAGAAAAAACGGGTAGCTTTCTGCTGGAGGGGGGCGGGGCTAAGGTGATGTCATCAATTGACCATGTGAATGTAATCAGGGCTGGTTTATAATGAGACATGGAAGGTCTGATTCAGCTTTGACCTGGCCTGTAGAAGTTACTGCACCTTCATGTTTCATGGCAAATAGTCAAAGTTTGACACTTAACCATGCCCACATGCTTTGATGTACGAGAACTCTTTTGATAACTTTTCACCTTTAATGTCTCAAGAGTGGGCCGAGTGAGTTTGAAGTCTGTATCTCAAAAGCTGTAGGAGGAGTTCGATCAGATCTGAAGTCTATAAAAAGGAGGAAATAGAGGACTTGATCCAAAATGGCTGACTTCCTGTTGGTTTTGGACCATGGCTCAAAGAGACTTTTGTACATCCTGACAAGATACACATGTGTATCAAGTTTCATAATTCTAGGTTAAAGCATGGCTTGGGGCTGATCATTTAATATATGCTAGGGGGTGCTGTTGAGACATTAGGCCACGCCCACCAAATATTGCAATGGATTCCTGTCCGGGGTTGGATAAGGATCCATCCTAGTGAGTTTGGTGCAGCTGGACTCAAAATTGTGGAATTCAGAGCCAAATGTATGGCAACAGCGTTACAGGTCACTTCGCCACGCCACCACCCCCACCTGCTGCATTGAAACCAGCTGGGGTTGGAATCACCTGTACACTAACATGTCTTCTGTCTCTGGACACAGTTTCATGTTCATTAGGTCAAAGGGGTCAGATAGTCACCGTTCACAGTAAAACATGACACTTCCTGTTCTCAGAGAGCGTGGCTTAAGTGATGTCAAAATTTGACCATTGCGTCTTGTAGGGCAGTGTTTTTCAACCTTTTTTGAGCCAAGGTACATTGTTTTAATTGAAAAAATCACAAGGTTCACCACCAACCAAAAATATAAACAAAGACACTCTGTAGCCGCCTATATTACATATATAGTCATTCTTATCAAAGTGTCTTGAAAAGGAATAAAATAAACACAAAAATAAATTGATCATATTTTGCATTTATTTCAAATTGCACTTAACATGTCCACTTCAAAAATACACCTGAACAGTGCCACAACACGGTTCACTAATTCTCTTGTTTTAATGTAAAATGCTCTGTACCTACTGCCATCTAGTGGTAATAAAATTACATGATTACGCTGCTAGTCACTACTACAGCAAAGACCAGCTGCGGAAAAAGTGGGTATGCAGCGCATGCAACGCATAGGGGCGCAGCACCAAAGGGGGCGTCAAAACCCCATCTGGAGGGGGCGGCGCGCCGATTATGTCTTCGCATACACTTCAGCTCGCCTTACCTTCCTTGGGGAAGGGGAGGGGAGGCGCCGATTTATGTTTTCGCATCCACCTGAATCTTCAGCATGCCAACCAGTGACTGGATCTGGAGAGAAAATTTCTCAAAGGCGACAACATCCCCACGCCGGATGTCAGGTGAGTCCATCACAGTGGCAATCCTCCTCAGGGCCAATTGGTGAGGCTGCCCAAACTTCTCATTTAAGGCCATCATGGTATCTGTGAATGGGGTTGGAGAGTGAAGGTAGGCTTCGGCTACCAATCTGGCATCCTCCAACTTTAGATGATCAACTAAAACTTGATATTTGAAGAGCTCTGGACTGTCAGGTGGAAGTAAGTTCTCCAAAGCCATCTTCAGATGTGCAAACTCACCAGGATCTCTGTGAAATAGATTAGGGATGGTTGGACGAGGCCCATGATAGGATGTATCTGAGCTGAAACTCTGATAAGGTGGCACAGGATTCGGAGAGGTTGTTTGGGTGGCACTAGGAGCCTGTGGAATAGGTGCTTGCTGCATTGGTTGCTGAGGGGGAGCAGCCTGAATGCTCATGAGCCTGTTGTTGGTTGTGGAGCTAAATCTTGGAGTGGAAGTAGCTGAAGGATGTATTGATGCATAGTGTAGTCTCTTTACTGGAGGAACCTGACTGCTAATTTGACAGTTGTTCTTTGTCGGTTGATAACCTGAGGCCAGTTGTGTTGCTGGTTGGGCTGATGACTGCCTGCGTTTGGTTAGCAAAGCCTCACCTTTCAAAATCTGAAGCTCACTCATCATTTTGTCCAGGCACTCATCCATTTTGTCCTCCTCATCCTCAGTCATCCAAGCCGGTGGTGGTGGCGGTGGCCACTCCTCATCCTCATTATTGACAGGTGGGTCAGTATGCTGGACGCATGCTGCTCCTTTTTAAGCTGTTCCTGCTGAGCTTCATGAGCAACATTCATTATCTGCAACATGTCAGTCTGTATAGCTCTTAAATGTGCCAGGTCTGCTGAAATACGCTGCTGTGACTGCTGAAGAAAGAACCTTTCCTGCTGGAGCTCTTCTAACTCTGACCTTAGAGTTATAGCTTCATTTGAGGCGGGAGGTAAGGTACTGTGGGGGGTAGGATGTCTCCATAACCTTGCCGGCCTTCCCTCAGGGACTAGCGATTGGGCTAACTGCTCCTCTTTGATCCGTAGCAGACTCCCTCCTGCATAATGTGTGATAGGTTCGCTGAGAACCGATGCCTCAGCGGCTGTTGGGGAAGCATATGGCGAAGTGAGGGGGGTCTTCTCGGCCAGTCCCTCCTGTGTAGTCATCCTTCCTCTCTCCACTCTGTGTTGGTAGGAGTTGAGACCATTGAAATCGAGCTCATAATCTTCATAACGTTGTGGGAGACGAATCTGGCGTTTAGGACGTGCACCACTTCTGAAGTCCCGATTTTCATCCATCTTTACTAGGGTAAGGCAGTGAATCCGGCTCGAAGGACCATTAATGTAAGTGAGTTTGCTCTAAAGTTAACGGACTGCTAGGCACTGTTCAGGTTTGTCACTGCTCTCAACCTGGAGTGTCGGCCAGAACACCACTCAGGCCAGGATTCAGCTCAGGACCAGAGACGAGGATGAGGTGCAGCAGATGTTAATGAAGACACGAGGCAGGATCCCTTTAACTGTTCTGTATTCCAAACTGTGTTTGGAAAGTTTAAGGAAACTGCTATAATGCCAGTTATATTAATTACTGCAAAGGGTATACTTTTTCATTTCTTTTTTTTTTTTTTTTTACCATTTTTCTAACAAAATGTATACTTATATAACATTTTTAAAAGTAATCCTTGCTTGAAGTAATTTTGAATCTAAACCTTCCACTTCCAAGGCAGAAATAAGTTTGTGCTTAAGTGTATACATAGTTATGAAACAAAGAAGCAAAAAATACAGGAGAGAGCCAAACAAACAAAACTCACCCTTCTCATTTCTGACAAAGCAAAAATCTCTGATCCTACTGGAGTCATATATCCGGACATTGTCTGGAGCCAAAACAGAGAGGGAGAGAGAGAAAAAGACATTATTACCGAAATACTAAACAAAAACAATGAGTTTCACTTTTTACATAAAAATGTTATTGCCCCAAAGACATTCTTTCTAGAAGACATCCTTATTAGAAATTTATCTCCCATGTCTATGAGAAATGCTCGGCCCGGCCCGGCCTGGCTCGGCTCTGTTTCGGAGTGACCGCGTTTCCATCGGCCCTTCTCGGCTCTGTAGCAGGGTACCGCCTCCTGGTGGCGGGGGGTGTAGCGCCCCGCCTCCAGGCTCTGAGCTGTGCTTCGTTACATGCGACATAACGCGAGTTGTTGTTTTTCTGATACAAAAGAAGAAGAGAGAGCTGAGCTAATTTTTATAGCCTGATTACATTTTTCTGAGACTTCAAGAAAATGTGACAGTGGGAGGAAAGCTGCGATGTGGTGAGGAGGCGCTGATCTCCGCCCTGCAGCGGGAGGAAAGCAGGGGGCTCAGACGGTTCAGGTAAGCCAACGATGATTTTTAAACTAAGATAAAACTTGTAATGGTGCCGAATATACATGAGCTAATGTTAGTCAGGGTGTTGCAAATAATTTAAAAATGTCAGAATTAATTCATAATATATTCCAATGTGTTTTTATGTTGGCAAACTGCCGCCGCAGACCATCATGGATCTTCGTGCAGCCTTTGGGTTGCAGGATCCAGAGGTGTGACTAAGTCACTGTGTTGCAAGTCTCAAGTCTCTGTCCTCAAGTCAAGTCAAGTCAGGCAAAAGTGGAGTCAAGTCAACTTTTGCCTGAACCTTTAACCTTTAATTTCAAGTCATTTCGAGTCGTTTTTATTTTATTTATTTTTTAATAATTTGCAATTATACATAAAATTCAAATAATAGACCATTTGTTCTTTTTAAAATCTGTATTTATCTCAAATGATAGAACATGTGCAGCTGAACACAAAGTATAAAAAACATTTTTAAATAGGACCTCTTTTTGCGCAGTTCTGTTAAACTTGATATTCAATAAAAAAAAGTAAGTATATATGAAGTTATCACAAGTAAACTCAGGAAGGTCTGGTGCATTTATTTTTCTGCTTTTATTTCTAAGCATGTTAGTTTCAGTCCTCCGTAAATATGGGCCAGATATTCTAAACACAAAATTTCTTTGGGACAGTCACTGTATTTGGTCTGTTTTAACAAATAAACCACATGAAAAAAATCAAAATCATTGCATATAAAGTGGAGTGGTTTTGAATTTGGATGTGATGGTAAAATAAATATCTGTCAGGCCAAGTGGGTTAAATCTACAGCCAATTTTCCATCTCAATATTGATAAAAACATGTTGTGTGAATCAAGCTGGTCAGAATCACTAAACACAAAATAATGAGCTCATTATTTTATGTCTTACTCAGTTAACTATCCCACTTAGTGTTATATTCAGGGTCAGTGAGATTGTACAATTTTTATTTTTACAGAAATTTTTGAAAGATGGCCAAAAAAAAAAAACGGGATTTTTTTTTAAAATTTGCTTTCCCAGCAAAGCTACTTGGCAGGGCCGTGCAGAGACCACTAAAGGGGCAGGTGCTCAAAAAATAAATAAAAAGGGCACATCCAACCGTATTTTAGGACAGAATATTAACAAAGCCTCTCAACTTTCAAAGTTTAATAAACAATGATAAATTACAAAATTGTGAGATATACAATCAAAGCTAAGGAGAATCTCTACATAGAGCATACAACTATACATATGTAAGATATTTTATTAGTAATTTCTTCCTGCAGGTCTATTTTGTTATAGGAAAGTATTGCAATATTCAAACCCGCAATTTAGCAAGATATGTAAATCAGAGCTGGACCACCAGACATATTTTGTCTTTACATAATTACACTATTAAAAATATAAACAAGAGCACAATGCAACCTTTTAGTGTACAGTAATCTATAAAACAAAGAGCTGCCTGTTTGCTGCAGTGGAGATGAAGACGGTCCATTCAGGAAAGCAGAGCTGCGTCAAACTTTAAGGTGGAACTGCAGAAAATAGAAAAAAACAAAAGCAAATATTTAATTGTTAATGTTTGCCACCATGAGAAAGGCCTACAGAGTTTTGCTTAAAAAACTTTTTTAAACATTTAAATCACATTCGTCTCATGAAGTGAATTTTTTTTTTGCAAAACAAACTTATTTGTGCATGTCATAAATCTTTTCTTAATATTCTAAGGTTTTGTTTGTGACTCAAAGTTTTGCTTGTGATTCTCACATGATGTCGTGGGCAGGGCCTAAAATCACAACAAAAGATTTATGATGTGTGCAAATAAATGTTTATGTTTGAAAAATAACTTTTTATGTTCACAAGACAAAAATTAGTTATTTAATAAAAAAGTTTTTTAAGCAAAACGATTTGTTTTTTAAAAAAGAAATCATTACAATTCCAAAAGTTTTGATTACAATTTTATTTTACTTAACTAAAGTAGTTTTTTCCCCCATTGAATAATTGGGAGACAAATTTAACTTCATACTCTGTGAACCAGACCCTAAACTTAAAGTCTGGGTTGAGTTTTTTCCCCTTCATTAATTACACACTTTATGTCTATCATGGTAATTCAGGGTGAGTTTTTAATTCTAAATGAATATCCTTGTTGGACTTTTATTTAAGTACTATTCTCCTTCAAGATACATTTACCTAACACTAGAATAAATGAAATGTACATTATGCAGCAAAGGAAATTAGAAGATCGGACATATATCCATTATGGAGATGATAAGTTTTGGACAGGCGATGTGCCTCGTACACACGGAAGAAGCTTTTTAGTTATCTAGCTTTGCTAACAAAGTTGTTAGCTAGCAGTTAGCTAATAGCACAACAACAACAGCAAGGAGTCTGTATGATAAAAATACTGAATCGATAGATAAGAACAGTTTCTCCTCACCTGGCTGTCTCCTCCCGCTCAGTAGTTCTTCAGAGAAAGGCAGACACAGAAGCCTGTCAGTGTCTGTTGTATTTCATTACCTCTCTGCTTAAACCACGACTCCGAGCTGAAGCAGAAACGATATTTCAACATTTTCCATAATCTGACAAGCAGCAAATCTACTCCACTTTATTCACCAAAAACGTTTTTTTTTTATAATTCACCAAAAACTGTTCCGTAATCTGGAACGTTCGCTACGTTGAGCTCCAGTTAGCCGCTTTATTGCACTGTGCGCAATCGTGTCATGCGTCACGGGCCAAAGGTCAAAGGTAACAAGGTGACCGGAGGGCTTATTATGTTGTACAAAATAATAATTTTAGTACATATTATTATGTGGGGCTGCACAGTGGCGCAGTTGGTAGAGCTGTTGCCTTGCAGCACGAAGGTTCTAGGTTCGATTCCCGGCCCCGGTCTTTCTGCATGGAGTTTGCATGTTCTCCCTGTGCAAGCGTGGGTTTTCTCCAGGTACTCCGGTTTCCTTCCACAGTCCAAAAACATGACTGTCAGGTTAATTGGCCTTTCCAAATTGCCCCTAGGTGTGAGAGTGTGTGTGCATGGTTTTTTGTCCTGTGTGTCTCTGTGTTGCCCTGCGACAGACTGGCGACCTGTCCAGGGTGACCAGCACCAGCACCCCTCCCGACCCCATTAAGGGACAAGGGTGCAAGAAGATGGATGGATGTTATTATGTGTCAGAAGAGGGCTTAGAAATTAATACTAAACAATAAGAAATAATTGACCAAAAGGGCACTTGGGGGCAAGGAGCAAAAGGGGCAAGTCAGTGATTCCATGCATCTTGCTGGGTTTCCTGAGAATTTTTTGTAACACTTTATTTGAAGGGGGTGAATAAGGCTGACATAACACCGTCATAAACATGACATAACACGTCATGAACATGAATAAGTCTTCATGAATATTTATGATTGTTGTCATAAAGCGTCATTCGGTAAATTATGACACTTTTAATACAAAGTTGACATTATTGAAAATGTATTTATGACAACTTGACTTTAACCAAGAAATCATTACTGATATAAATTTGTTATAAAAGTATTACTGATTGCACTTTAAAAATTAGGTAACTTTATGTTTTACTTTGTTATTAAAGGCAAAGTTTAAAAGAGTGGTTCCCTAACTTTTTCTCCCGGTCAAAGTGACAAAGCCTAAAACCATACTACTGCAACAGACTGAATGTTCTGCTCTTTGTGTGGAAAATCTGAGTGTTTATTTTTTGTGGCGTTGTTGTCAGTTGCTATGGCAACGAGTCTGCTTGTAGCTGCGCTGATACAGAGAGCGAGAGAGACGTGGTTTTGAGTTAACGATTTTTCCCTTTGCTGTGGAGCACAGTACGAAATTAATAATATCTACGTCCAAGTTTGACTGCATTAACGGAATTATTCTACAGCGGCCGGCAGCGCGGCTATGGATGGCATGTAAAGGAATAGCCTTTTTGCCCTCTAGCATTGACCGCATGCAACATTTTCTGTAAACAATCACTTGCATGGGGTCTAGATTTGTATATCTGATTATGATTAAGTCAGTGCCTCACCAGCTATGAATCTCACCGCACGTCACTGCTGCATCCAACAGCCTTACTCAACTCAGTCAGTTAGTTTGGAGGAAAAACTGTAAAAAGTTCTTTGCGTTTTTGCTGCCATGATTCTAACACATGCCTGAGTGCAGCAGCAGCAAGTCTCCGTCGCTGCCACACAGGTGTAAACCCAGCGAGCGTCGTAGCGCTCATGTTGTGTTTAAAACGCAGCTCGGAAAAACAGGTTACCACATGTTAACAACGGCTTATACAGTTTTAACTGCTGAAAGCAGTGACAGAGGACACAGATAAGTGCAGAAGCCCCTACTGTATCAAATTGACATAGGAATAATAGAAAGTTGGTCATTCTAAGGTAAAACCCCAGCACATACAGTGTACATCGTTGTTGGGTTTTTTTCATTCATCCATACCGCTTCCCGCGCCCCCCCTGCAATGGCATGGCGCCCCCTCTAGGGTGCGCGCCCCACAGTTTGGGAACCTCTCACATAGTACAACAAGTGCAACATTAACCGCTCAGCGAGTCATAACAAAGCAGCAAGGGATGAACACTTAACTAGTGCAGTGTTAACTGGCTAGTACTGTCAAAAACCTGCCCTTTTTGGACTTTGTGATGAAGACATCTTGGAGTGCTATTGGGGCATGGCCAAGGAGTTTTAAATTCTTGGGGGTACTATGACAAAAATAAATAAATAAATATATACTATGTATATATATATATATACATACTTGCACAAGTGTCCATCAAATGTGGCATATACCAAGGAGATGCTCTGTCCCCACTGCTGTTCTGCATAGGCCTGAACCCGCTCAGCCAAATCATCAACAAGACTGGCTACGGATACCGACTCAAGAATGGGGCCACGATCAGTCACCTCCTCTACATGGATGACATCAAGCTGTACGCCAAGAGCGAGCGAGACATTGACTCACTGATCCACACCACCAGGATCTACAGCACTGACATTGGGATGTCATTCGGACTAGACAAGTGTGGTCGGATGGTTACAAAGAGAGGGAAGGTCGTCCACACAGAAGGGGTCTCACTCCCAGGAGGAACAATAGCAGACATTGAGGACAGCTACAAGTACCTGGGAATACCACAAGCAAATGGCAACCTCGATGAGGTCACAAGGAAAGGAGCCACAGCCAAATACCTCCAACGAATAAGGCAAGTCCTGAGAAGCCAGCTCAATGGCAAGAACAAGATCTGTGCAATAAACAGCTATGCCTTACCAGTAATCAGATACCCTGCCGGAATAATTAGCTGGCCAAAGGAGGAGATAAAGACCACGGATGTTAAGACTCTGAAGCTACTAACCATGCATGGAGGGTTCCACCCCAAATCCAGCACCCTGAGACTGTATACAAGCCGTAAGGACGGTGACAGAGGACTATTGAGTGTGAGAGCCACTGTCCAGGATGAAACATCCAAGATCCATAAATACATAAAGGACAAAGCCTCAAAGGATGATGTGTTCAGCGAATGTCTCAGGCAATGGGGAACAGAAGACAAGGTGCTGGAGGTACCGTCATGGGAGGACAAGCCCCTACATGGGATGTACCACCGACAAATAACTGAAGTGGCTGATGTCAGGAAAACCTACCAATGGCTGGAGAAAGCTGGACTCAAGGACAGCACAGAGGCTCTCATCCTGGCCGCCCAGGAACAGGCCCTAAACACCAGAGCAATAGAGGCTCAGATCTACCACACCAGACAAGACCCAAGGTGTAGGTGGTGCAAGAAGGCCCCTGAGACAGTCCAGCACATAACAGCAGGGTGAAAGATGCTGGCAGGAAAAGCATACATGGAACGACATAACCAAGTGGCGGGCATAGTGTACAGGAACATCTGTGCAGAATATGGACTGGAAGCCCCGAGATCAAAGTGGGAAACACCCCCAAAGGTGGTGGAAAACGACTGAGCAAAGATCCTGTGGGACTTCCAGATCCAGACAGACAGGATGGTAATGGCGAACCAACCGGACATTGTGGTGGTGGATAAAGAACAGAGGAAAGCTGTTGTGGTGGATGTAGCAATACCAAGTGATTACAACATCAGGAAAAAGGAGCATCAGAAACTGGAGAAATACCAGGACCTCAGAGAGGAACTGGAAAACACCTGGAAGGTGAAGACCACAGTGGTGCCTGTGGTCATTGGGGCCCTCGGGGCAGTCACCCCCAAACTGGAGCAGTGGCTAAAACAGATCCCAGGAACAACATCAGACATCTCAGTCCAGAAATGTGCAGTTCTAGGCACAGCCAAGATACTGGAGGAACCCTCAAGCTCCCAGACCTCTGGTAGAGGACCTGAGCTCAGAGGATGAAAGAAACCATTTGCGGAGGGTGAGAAGGGATTTTTTTTTTAGCTTCTTTGTGTGCTTTGGAGTTTCTGTGCTGATTAAATTTTTGCGAAGCGATAAAAGCTGGTTAGCTCTTCAATTGTTATAAAAATAAAGCTGTATTTCCTCCCAGAGTCCACTGGCTGCAATGTTGACAGCTTGAGATGCCATGAGACCTAAATTCTGAACATCATGGCATGGAGTGCATCCCAGTTTTCCATGTCTGGTATATAACCATTCATTTTATCTTTTAAACTAATTCTATTGATCCAGTGTTCAGACAGAGGGATAATCAGTAGCCCAGCATCATGACCTGTTTGTTCTGAAGATCCTGCAGCTTCCACTTCTCTTCCTAACATGGCGCCTCCTCACCCTGACTCTCATACTGACAGGAGGAACCACAGAGCTCTGTTAGGTTAAAGCTCATCTTCTGAAGTTGGGATATATGTCCTCCAACAGGTTCCAGAGGAATCACCTCAAACCAGATGTTGGACTGGATTTTATTTCACTGTCATTTGTGAATGTTAGAGCCTCATTTTCAACAGTGGAGCTATAAAGGTTGAAAAAAGTTATTATTTTGGAGGAAATCTCATCAACATCAATATTCCACTAAATAAGAGGCAAAAAAAAAAGTTTGATAAAGAAAAAACCTCTCAGACTCTGAGCCCGACAGCACCAAACTATTTTTTATATTGGATAATTAATTTAATTTGACATAATTATGGCAGTAGAAGCCATTTGTTTGTTAAATACTTAATGTAAAATATTTACCGTGTTTGATGTTTGTTGTGAATGACGTATACTCCCACAGAACGAGATAATTAGTCCACGTTTATCGTTTATTGAACGTTCAGAAACTACGGCGGCTGTAAAGCGCCACAACAAAGGTAAACAAAGGTAAAACAACCTGAACAGGTGATCAACTCTAAACCACTCCTACCTTTTTACTCTCCGTCTCTCTTTGTCATTTAAGCACACCCGTTGCCCTGGCAACCTCCTGCGCTCTACAAGCCGAGCAGAGATTACGTTAAAAACATAACATTCAGTCCGTTACGATATTAGGTTTGCAGGCTTGATATTTATTTTGCGATGATTAATAAGTACTCCCCTGAAAACAGTGGTAGTTGATGAGTTAATTTTTAACTCCTGCTCTGTTATTTTGGTAATTGAAGCAAAACGCACAGAATTGCACAATACCTTGTTGAAACAATAATTACTGAGATTATTATTATTGTTGGGACATTAATTTGAACGTGTTTTGTTGATTTTTGTTGTTCTTTAATAAAGTTACGAACGTTTTGATAAGCCAATCAGAGGAGGACATGCTGGTCTCAGCCTCCTGGGCGGCGTTCAGTTTGTCACCTAATGCCGAGATCGACTCAAAACCTTCCACTATTGACGTATAAAGCAGTGATCCCCAACCCCCGGTCCGTGGACCAAATGGTACCGGGCCACGCAAGAAATAATTAAACATTTCCGTTTTATGTATTATTTGAGTCTGGAGGATCTTTTATTTTGAAAATCCTTTAACCGGATTCTCTTGGTTACTTGCGCACCAACGCTGGGCTCACAAACAGCAAAATGAGTAAGAAACGGTAAGAAACAAACACATAATAATGACCTTTACATATAATAATAAACATTTCCACATATCATCTCTGATATCCACCGGACTCTCAGTTGCGCGATATGTCAGCTGTTTGGGATTCCCCTCTGTTCTTACGTCACCGCACATTCTGATTGGCTACCTGTCACATTCAACAGGTTTCATTCTCGTTCCCAGTCAGGGAAAACCACACAGGCTGCGATAAAAGGGCCAAGACGACCCAAATAGGGCATATTCAGGATTTAGTGGGAACACCAACATGCAGAAACCTTATCTGACAGCTCACCCCCCGCCCCTCGGGCCGCAGCAAAATTTCCAAGTCTTGACCGGTCCGTGATAATAAAAAGGTTGGGGACCACTGGTTTAAAGCACTAAGAGTTCAGAAACCATATGAAATGGGGGAAAAAGCTACTTATTAATTAAATCGTGTTTTAGACTGTTCTTGAAAAGCTAATCAGTCACGGCTGATTAGTGGGTAAACTCGCTGCTGCACAGTGAACCCATTGATTTTTTTACAGCAAACAGCCGCTCCCCTCTCTTGCAGGTACTGCGTACCCCCGCTAAATCTTTTAGGGGTACGCAGTACCTGAGCGTACCCCCCTGGGCATGGCAGACTGAGACAGTTTGAGCTACTAAGGGCTGTCAAAGTGTCTTACGAGCTCGACTAGTGCTACAGAGCTAAAGCATCAGGCTGCGGACTGCAGCAACAAAGGATCAGATGGACGCAGTGGCAACCAGTCAGTGATCGAGGAGGCCTGGATCGTGGCAGATAGGGAGGCAAGCTGGAGTACCACGGATCTTTGCAGGTCATTGTGAATTGGATCACGGAATGAAACAACCGGCGCCCAATGAGGCATGTGTAGCGCTACACCATTGTTGGCCATTTTGTGTGTGTGCACACATTAAAACCAATGCATTGGTATTTGCAGCGTTTAAATAATAATATTGGACATTGCCTCTTCGTGTTCCTTGCTCATTAGTAGCTTTTTGGCTCCGTCTTCTTTATGAAGATCTTTAATTGGTCCCTGTCTCAGGTCAGAGTCCCATCCTGCCTGAAATCCTCCATCATTGTTCCCATTCCTAGAAAAATCACCCATCACTTGCCTGAACGACTACCAACCAGTGGCTCTGACCCCGTTGGCGATGAAATGTTTTGAAAGACTTGTTCAGAGTCACATCTTGACGTTATTCCTTGCACCTTTGATGCACACCAGGTTGCCTGTAGAGCTAACAGGTCGACTGGGATGATCTTGCCACTGTCCTGCATGCTGTCTTTTCCCACCTGGAGTACTGGAAGAGTTACACATCCTCCTCATTGATTTCATCTCTGCATTCAATACCATCCTCCCTGACAGACTGGAGTGCAAACTGTCAGACCTGGAAATCCTCTCTTCCACCACCTGTTGGTGAATTAAGGACACCCTGATGAATCGCAAACAAAGAGTCAAAGTGGGTGTCCATACCTCTACAGCTATCAGCACTGGCTCCCCCCAGGGCTGTGTGCTCAGCCCTCTGCTGTTCACGCTGTACACACACGATTGTGATTCAGTCCATCAAAGTACCACCCTTGTTAAATTTACAGACGACAGCAGTGGGTCTCATCTCAGGGGGTGATGAGTCTGCGTATAGGGAGATTCATCCACCATGCTGTGGAGTGATTCACAGCATGGTGCCCAGACAACTTCATCCTTAACACGGTCAAGACCAAGGACCTAATGGATTTTAGGACAAGTAAGGAATTACACTAATGTTGTGGTCATGGATCTTGTGGGCAGGAACTCCAGGAAACGGGTTTCTGGAGTTCGTATCTGGTACCTGGCTGGATATAACAGCAGAACTGGAAGAGACCAGCAGAAACTCTATTTTTGGAGTTCTCAGGAGAACATATTCTCAAAATGTTGGTGTCCTTTCATGATCTACTGAAGTATCATTTGTATTGTCTTGTGTGTGTTCTCGTGCACGTAGCAAGGGAGACTCTGTTCTCAGTGGCGAGCAGTTTTAGTTGGGGGCAAGGGGGCAGGCTACTTGGGGGCAATTTTAATGTGTGTGTGACATATTATATATTATATATATTATATTATATATATATATTTTAAAATAACAACTGAATATTTGGTTATTTTTTAAGCCCTTCTGTCATTTGACATGTTATAATTAACACCTTTGACTGGCGCATAGAGACATGATAGACTTTATGCAAAGAGTTCATCACAGAGGAAACTAAAATCAATCAAATAAAAGATCCTTTCTGAATATCATCTCATAGACACTGAACTAAATGTGTCTTTCTGACCGGGAGCTGACAGCGTGTTGAAGAGTTATGGACACCTTGGTTAGGAAGCTCTGGTTTGACAGGTCATTTGACAAGTAACAATATTTCGGGTCGGACCAGAATTATTTGCCTGACGGAGGCTCAGGGTTCTAATGAGTTTACATTTAATGAGTTTGCAGCACACAGAGAAAACCTAAAGAGAATGTGATCTACTTACTGTAGTTTAAGTAGAGGAATAACAGCTGACTGTTGAGAGAGGAAATAAATTAAAGTACAAATTCGTTAGGCAGAAACAAGCGCAGAGCGCTGGGCAATTAATGCGCATAAATGCTCCACCGTTACGCTCAAATTAATCACACATGATGACAAACGCCAAATATACAATATATAGTTACTGCTTACATTAATGGTGTTTTAAAAACAAAACCAGTAAAAACTTAACTGAGTTAATATGTCAGATTCCCTCTTCACCCTCGTCTTGATAAGAACAGAGAGCAGTTCGCTGGTTTCTGTCCAGACTGTGATCAGCTGACCACTTGGTGCTCAGACAGTTTCAACTTTACGCACAGAGAACATCGTGAAGCTCATTATTAATCATACTAAGAACAATATCTGTCAGAGAATCATCTCTGATCTGGACGCTTTAACGGACCAGAGGCTTTGGAGCGTCCAGCAGCTGATCCGCTTCTGCTGGGTTTTTCTCCCGCTGAGGGATCAGGAAACAATCAGAGTTCTGCCGTCTTCTAATCACATAATTTCGTGAAATGTTACCTGATTTAAAAAACGATCTCGCAGAGAAATACTAAATGTTTCGCTTGATGACTACAAATTGGAAATAAAATGATTTTTTTCTTTGACGGACAACAAAAAAACTCTAGCGCCACCTCTGCTCCAAACTAGAACATTGTCGGCCCTCTTCGGTTTTTTCTCTTTTTTGCGGAGGATCAATAAATAACTTATTGGTGTTTTACCATCACCACCAGGTATGAAGTGCTTTAGCCTTTGAGTTGCACCACAACGCAGCACAACTGAAACACCCAGGAAAAGAATATCAGCTTGTTTTTATGAGTATAAAGGAGGCTGGTATCGCGCCTGATAAAAATCTATTTAATTATGTCATCACATGGATTTATATAAAGTTTTATAAATGTTCTTTTCATATATTTATTGTTTTTCTTTTTTAGATATTAGGTTGACTTAGAATGATTCCAAATAATGTACAGGAATAACCTGGTGCCGTTATATGTCAATCATCAGGGGGGGCCAATCAAATGTCAGGGGGGGGCACTGGCCCCCCTGGCCCCGCCACTGTCTGTGCTGCTGTAAAATCTGCCCAGAAGACCATCAGCTGCTCTCTGACATTTCTTGAACGCCACAGGTTACGTTGCCTCAGGAAAGTCAGGAACATTTTAAAAGACTCCTCACACCCTGCACACAATTTGTTCCAACGGCTGCCATCTGGCTACAGATACAGGAGTATTAAAGTTTATGCCCAGTAGCCATAAGAGCATTAAAAGAGCATTATTATTATTATTATTATTATTATTGGGGCCTGCCATAGCGCTGCATAGGGAGAGCATTTTGCCATGCATTGCATGGCAGGCACCTATTGTTCTACACCTAATAGAATGTCTCTTTATTTATTTATTTTTCTTACGTCACCCTTAATGCGGCTTGTACCGCTGCGTGCACCCCAACAAATGTGTGGTATCAAAACATGTGGCTCAATGCCGTGTGGGGAGCTATTACTCCTGGTGGGATTCGGAGTTACCATGGCAACGTAAATTGCGAAAAAAGACCCCCAAAACCCCATTCAAGTCAATGGAGCGAGGCGACGAAACAAAACAACTATTTTTGAAGAATTTCTGTGTCATCATGATTTGACGTAGAAATACCATTCAAATTCAAGTTTGTAGATACGTCCGTGATCTCCTCTAAAGTAAAGATGGTACGTTGATACGAATTACGGTTTCTCCACATTTTGTCTCCAAGCGACCCAAAGTATTCAATATTTTGAAAAGTTAGAGTGCGAGGGCCGCTCCGCTAGAGTGTGGGAGAGAGTGGATTTCTGACCCCAAAATAATTTCTAACTCGCCCTCACGGCCACAAATATCGCGCAATTGGCCTCAAAGTCGGTCAGGACATAGATATGCATGCCTGCTCCAGTAAAATGTTTTCAAAATGTCCCTAGGGCTTACAGTTTTCTGTCCAGGTGTTTCCGACCGATGTGGTGCGACAGGACTAACTCACGCTCAGACCCATGTTTTTCCATATATTTCTGAAAAATGTCAGACCTCAGCACACATCATCTTTCTCTCATCGCTGTTAATACTGTGAGCGAGGTAGAGATATGAATCGCGAGAATATCGGAGACGACAAATAGCCTTCTCATACGCTTCAAACGGTTTTTGAATACATATCACGGTTCCTGAATGGGAAGGAGTTGTTCAAAATGCTTTTTTTGCGAGAAACAGGCTGGCTTAAACAGAGAATTCTCACCCTCTGTGTCGCCAACAGGTGCAGGGCATTAATTACCGTGACAACAGAACAGAGAGCAGAGGAGCTGCTTAGGATTGTATGCTTAGGAATGAGCTGCCATCATTGTAGTTCCAACTATGTCTGAACACTCAGTTATTAACAGGGGGTTGAGCAGAATGTCAGAACTACAACATGGCGGAACTGTCTGTCACTCACAGCTGCACTTGGCAGGGGTTTAATTACCGTGGCAACAGAACACAGAGCAGAGCAGCTGCTTAGGACTACAAACAAGTCATAACTGTAGTTCTATCTATGGCCAAGACTCAGTTAAAAGAGAGGCCTGAGCAGAATGTCAGAACTACAACATGGCAGAACTGTCTGTTACTAGAGAGGAGGACTTGGCTGGTATTGAGAACTACTTGTGTTTTGAGCATTATATAACTGATTTAACCAAATTACTATTACACATGGGATTAGTGTCGCCATTTCAAATGAAGCTTACTGAAAATTTCAAAATAAAAGCTTTGACAATTTTTACATCATGTAATTGCTCTTTTGGCCATTGGATAACTGGTTTAATAAAACCACTGTTACACCCGGGATTAGTGTTGCAATTTCAAATGAAGCTTAATTTCAATTTCAAAATAAAAGCCTCAATCGTCTCAGGTAAGTGATATTAGCTTTTATTATCTTTTTCCCTTGAGTTAGTTATAATATTAGATTAGAAGATAATAGAAGATATAATTTTCAAAATTTTGCTAGGGCTCATGGTTTTTTGTCAGGGTCCTTGAGACCAACGCTAGGTGTCTCACAAATATAGAAACTTTGTCTCCAGCATCCTGTCTGACAGAGAGTCAGACAACGGGTCCCAGAGAGAGGCAGTGAGTAGTCTCATAAACAGGCGCAGGGACAGGTCTCACAATGCATTGTGGGAAGAATAGATATTTCCTGTGACTATTCATATTTTGCTTACATTAAATTATTTCTATTAATTTTTCAGTGTGAATTAAAATCCTTAGTATGAAGGTTGAAAAATTTCGAGAAATAAACAATTATCGACTGTCTTTATATTTTTTTTTTTCATTTCGGACCGCGAGTGAGAAACACATGTACGAAGCTTATAAGTCGTCAGTCTCGGACTGAAACTCATTGAACATTGGGTTCAGTCGTTGTACTGTTGCAGTGAATCAGATCCCCCATAGAAATATGGTGATGGATTTGGCTAGAGCATCAGTTGTTGGACATTGTTGATGAGCCATGTAACGTTTATTAGTATTGTTCGTTTATTCTCCGATTCATTTCAGGTGTAAAGAGCAGTCCAGCTGTGCAAACTATAGCTAAAATGTTTGGTTCAAACCGACAGGCACACTTTGGTAAATTTCTGCAGGAATTTTCTATTTATTATTATTATTTATTTATTTAGTGCATTATTTTGACATCTTGACAGCTAAAATCAAAGGCAGTCATTGTCTGTTTACAAAATCTAAATAAATTATTTCTAAATAGAATCAAGCACTTAGTAATAACATGGGTTAGCTTGTTGTTTGCGCTAGCGATACCATTGTTGACATAGACTACTTAAAACAGCACAACTCAATATTCACCCGGGCAGTAACAAGTCAACAGCCTTGTTACCAGTGTTGTGGTCAAGACCACCTAACCCAAGTCAACACCAAGACCCAGTGAAGTCGAGACCGAGTCAACACCAAGACCAGCAGCCCGCGCTACATGACACAATAAAATGTAAAATATGATCAAAATTGTTTCTCAAATTGATCTGAAAGATCCATATTCCCATAAAAACACCTAGATATTAAATACTTAATACATTTTACCAATATTAAATATTCCATCTCTGTGCTACAATCCGTGGCGGTCTCGTGCCATCCCTAAAAAGATAACGCCCTGGCCGTTTGCCCATATTGCTCATGTCAGAAACCACCACTGTCTGCATCATTAAACATAGCAATTGAGGCAATGCCCTGACAGTAAATAACGCTCAACTATGAACACTGACCAAGGAGCAACAAGCAAGAAGTAACCAAGCACAAGAAGCTCATCGTGACTGTTCTCTCTCTCTCTCCCACTACATAAAGCCAGGCAGTCTGACACCATGGCACACATTACAGCTGCCACTTTGAACGAAACAATCAAAGAGCAATGTGCATTCTCTGCATGCTCTTTCGTTCTTGTGTTTTAGTTATTTGTTAATTAAAAAATTATCAACGTACATAATTAAATAAAATAATGATAGCTACTGCAGTGTACGCAGAGCATTACAAGAACAAAGAACAGGTGTTCCGTCAGGTCAGATTGTCTTACGCTTAGCACAAACTCCCGGCTATATTTCTCAGACACGTCATTACCATAAGATTTCATTTAATCAGCAACATAGAATCATGATGTAGATCATCATACACTTTTTTATTAACAGTTGTATGGCATCCTGACATAGCGGTTAAGTGGGTTAATGAGTTTTACATGGGCATGTGTTGTAGCTGACTCCAGCTGCAGCCAGACCTTGCTTTAAATACGCTTTGAAACCACAACAACGCATGTACATCTATATAGTTATAATTGAAAACAACTTAATGACGTATTTTCGTCATAACTTGTTGCGTATAGTGAACTGACAACTCCTCTGACTGTCGGACGTCTTAATGCGCATGCAGGCATGATACTCAGTGCATGTGTGCTATTCTGACAGCGTATGGTAATCTGATAGAACGGCTCTCAGTGACACTCCAGTCCTATCTCATAAGTAAAGAGCTGTGCAGAAGAATCGGACTGTTTCTGAAAGTCACATCACTATATTGCAGGCTTTTGGACACAGCGTTGTCCCATATATGCGACAACACCTCCGCACAATGATTCAGTGCAGTGAGTGACTTTTTTTCATCACAAATGCTTATGTGTCTCTGAACAGCTAGCTTTGCTAGCATCATATCAACGTAGCTTACCTTTCTTTGAGCTACTTTTCTAAGTGACGAAAAAAGTTAGACGTTGTCCCCACCGTCTGAAAGCGAAGCGATGCTGAGTTAACTGTGGCCATCGAATTTCTTATGATTTATGCAGTGCTATTCTATTACTGAATATTACACAGACATCTTCTGCCGCTGAGAGGAAACCACTGCGCATGTCCTGGAGCACCGCGTGCGAGTGAAAGGTGGGGGGGGAGTAACAAAAACGCGTATAATAATCAGTGTGTTTTGCCTCCACTGAAAACAAAGATGTTAACAAATAAACTGGACAGTATGCTGTACGTTTAGTGATATTTTCACAGTTGCGGTCTCGACTGGTCTTGAAATAAAATGCCGAGTCCTAAGTGCCCGAGACAAGACTGAGACCAAATGCGGTAGAGTCCGAGACGAGACCGAGACCATCAAAAAATAGTCTCGAGACCAAGACCGATCTCGAGTACTACAACACTGCTTGTTACTATGCTTCTTTTGTTACTATGCTACTATGCTTCTTTTCTAAATGGTTGACACCGGGTAAATCCTCAAGATTATATGATAGGTATATTTTTTACTGCGAAAATATGGATTATATCCTAAATATACACATCGTCTGTGACAGCCCATTTAGGGCATTAGTTTACTTGCTGTGATCCATTTCGCCGTGTTTTGAACCAGAGAAATCAACTTTATGACCCCCATCTGAATTTTGCATGTCATCTGGGTCTCGTGTCTGAAACCCAGCAATTGATAAGTAGTATGTCCTCTTAGAGCTGTGTGTACTGTATGGAGTCATGTGACTCCAATCTGTAACAAGAAGTGAAACAGACAATGAGGTTTGCAAACAGCAAGATTGTTTAGTAACTTCTGTCAGATGGACCTCTTCAGGTGAAAGATTATGATATGTGATGTGAGTTTTTATTTTAAAAAGTAAGCTCACAAGGGTGTGTGGCTTAAGTACACCAGATGTGCACTGTCACTGCGTGGAGGCTCTGCGTTCAGGAAGGAGGCAATGCAGTCGAGGTAGATTTATTTGGACCTGCAGGTCACATTTACACCGACACCCATTTTCACAGTGAGCCAAAGAAGCTAGCTTTTATACTTTGGGCAATTCCAACACTCTTACCAGGTGATAAACCGAAAGAAATAAACATTTACACAAATCTAACTGTTACGACTGATGGCGTAAAGTTAATTATAGATGATAAGTCTGCAGATGCCCGTCCCTGATTGTTTTCCGGAGGGGCGCATTTGAGCGCATAGCCGCTGCTTTGAGCTGGCCAAAGGAATTCTGGTCCCTTTTGGTGCAGTGTAAACTTGTTGGAAAGGCTCAAGAAGTGTGCTAGAGCTTGTCTATTGAGCAGAGTTTAGATTATGAGATTCTTAAGAAAACTGTGTTGCAAGCTTATGAACTTGTCCCGGAAGCATATCGTCAAAAATTTAGAAATCTTAATAAAATTGCTAATCAGACGTTCGTTGAGTTTGCGCGAGAGAAGAATGTTTTGTTTGATAAATGATGTTGTTCGTGTAAAGTTAAAACTATTGATGATTTAAAATCACTTATTTTGTTGGAAGAGTTTAAAAAGTATCTGCCTGAACGGATTGTGACTATCTAAATGAACAGAAAGCATCATCTTTAACAAAAGCAGCACTTTTGGCTGACGAATTTATTTTGACTCACAAAAATATGTTTTTTTTACAGAATTCGTTTCAGGAAAATTTATCCGAACGAGAAAATGCATCAACATCAATGAGTCGAAATGTACCATCAGTTAACTTAAAAGCTAACAATCGTGATTGCTTTTACTGTCACGCACCTGGACATTTAATTGCTGTGTGCCCCGTCTTCAAGGAAAAAGAAGCTAAGAGTATAAAAACTCCTGCGGGTGTAGGATTAATAAAGTCCGCTTCCCAGCCAAATGTAAGCGGTGACATTCAACAAAAACCTAAAGTTGATGTTGATCTGCAGTTTTTGCCATTTATTTCGCAAGGTTTTGTTTCTTTGACGGGTGAGGAAAAGGATAAAGTTCCAATCACAATCCTTAGGGATACAGGTGCTTATCACTCTTTTTTGTTAGAATCTGTGCTGCCTTTATCTACGCAAACATCTTGTGGTTCAGATATTCTTGTGTGGGGAATAAAAATGAGCGTCACCAAAGCCCCTCTGCATATGGTGCATTTTTGTTCACCCTTAGTTTCGGGACACGTTAAAGTAGCCGTGCGTCCGCGATTACCAATTGAAGGAGTTTCCTTCATTTATGGCTACACTTGATGAAAATGGTCTTGATGCGAATTACTCTGTAAAAGTGTCAAACTGTGACGTTTCTGAACTTATTCTTGCAGACATAACTTTAAGTTTAAATATTACTAAGGAGATATTGATCAAAGCGCAGCAGAATGATCCGTCATTGATTTCTTGCTTTTCTGTTGTAGATAAGAGTGGATCTAAAGCCCAGGTGACCTATTTTGTTGAAAACGGTGTTCTGATGAGATCTTGGTCCCCAGATTCAGGTGATCTGCATCCAATAAATCAGGTGGTTGTGCCACAAGATTACAGACTTCAGATTGTGAGTCTTGCACATGAGGCCAACTTGGCTGGACATTGTGGTGTTAAAAAAACTTATCACCAGGTGTTGCCAAATTTTTTTTGGCCTGGTTAAAAGTCTGACGTAGTGAATTATTGTAGATCATGTCAGACATGTTAATTGGTGGGAAAGACAAATAAACCAATTTCTCCAGCGCAGCTTCATCCCATTCTAGCGCTAGGCGACCCATTTGAACAAGTTTTATTGGACTGTGTCGGCCCTTTGCCAAAAACCAAGTCGGGGTATGAGTACATCTTAACTATAATGTGTGCTGCCACTCGTTTTCCGGAGGCAATTCCATTACACACGTTAAAGACGAAGAACATTGTGAAAGCCCTCACAATTTTTTTTTCAACTTTTGGTTTACCTAAAGTTGTTCAAACGGATCAAGGGACAAATTTTATGTCAAAAGTGTTTGCGCAGGTTATGAATGAACTGAAAATTCAACATCAAACCTCCAGCCCCTATCACCCACAGTCCCAGGGTGCGCTCGAGAGATTTCATCAAACCCTAAAAACTATGTTGCGCAAATACTGCCTTGAATCTAGTAAAAGTTGGGATGAGGGTCTTCCACTTCTGCTATTTGCAGTTAGAGAAACCATTCAGGAATCCCTTGGATTCAGTCCGGCAGATTTGGTATTTGGACACACTGTTCGCGGTCCACTCAAACTCGTTAAAGAGAAATGGTTGTCAGAGTCGCATCAAACTGAGCATAATGTTCTTGATTATGTTAGCAGTTTTAGAGAGCGTCTCTTTCATGCATGTCAGCTGGCCCAAGAAAACCTGGCTAAGGCCCAGAGTAAAATGAAAGCTCGTTATGATAAAAAATCTGTGATCAGAAATTTTATTCCTGGTGAAAAGGTTTTGGTGTTGCTTCCTATAAGTGGATCTAGTCTTCATGCACAATTTTTGGACCATATGAAGTGGACAGAAAAATAAATGAGACGAACTATGTGATTAAGACTCCTGATCGAAAACGAAAAATGAGGGTTTGTCATATTAACATGCTTAAACGCTATGTTTCCAGAGAAGGCGTTGTCGATAAAATCTCTTTTGTAGCCCCATTTCTATCTGCTCTTCAACCCCACTCTATCATCTGGCCGATGACGATTTGAGGGAGAACAGCGGTTGTATGCCTATGGCTCGTTTGAGGAACTCAGAAGTGTTGGGAAACCTGGAATCTTTCCTATCTCATTTGTCACAATCTGCCCGAAAAGATGTTGTTGATCTGATTGAAACTAATGTGTTGCTTTTCTCAGATCATCCACAGCAAACATCCGTGCCTTTCCATGATATTGATGGAGTGGAAGAGAAACCAATCAAACAACATGCTTATAGAATAAATCCAACGAAGCGTGTTTTAATGCAACAAGAAGTGGCTTACCTGGTTGAACATGGTTTAGCGGTGCCCAGTAACAGCGCGTGGAGTTCGCCCTGTATTCTGGTCCCGAAACAAGATAACACATCTCGATTTTGCACCGAGTACAGAAAGGTTAATGCTGTCACCAATGCCGATTCTTTTCCGCTTCTGAGAATGGAGGACTGCATTGATCGTGTTGGCTCCGCCAAATTTGTTACCAAATTGGACCTGTTAAAAGGTTATTGGCAAGTCCCATTAACACCCAGGGCTTCTGAAATTTCTGCTTTTGTGACTCCCGATTATTTCCTGCAATATACCGTTATGCCTTTCGGGCTGCGTAATGCACCCGCTACATTCCAACGTTTAATGCAAAAGGTGTTATTTGGAGTGAAAAATTGTGAAGCATATTTGGATGATGTAGTAATTTATTCCGCTACTTGGTCAGAACATCTGGAAACTCTTTCAGAAGTGTTCAATCGTTTTCGTGATGCTTCTCTCACATTAAATCTTTCTAAATGCGAGTTTGGTAAAGCCACTATCACCTACTTAGGAAAACAGGTTGGTCAAGGACAAGTGCGTCCTATTGCTGCTAAAGTGCAGGCAATAATTGATTTTCCTGTCCCACAAACAAAAAAAGATTTGCGTCGATTTTTGGGAATGTGTGGTTTCTATCACGGGTTTTGTAAAAACTTATCAGCTGTAGTTAGTCCGCTCACTGTACTTCCATCCCATCCATCCATTTTCTGACACCCTTTTCCCTCAGTGGGGTCAGGAGGGTTGCTGGTGCCTCTCCAGCTAGCGTACCGGGCGAGAGGCAGGGTCACTCTGGACAGGTCGCCAGTCTGTCGCAGGGCAACACAGAGACACACAACCATGCACACACACACACTCACACCTAGGGGCAATTCGGAGAGGCCAATTAACTTGACAGTCATGTTTTTGGACTGTGGGAGGAAACCGGAGTATCCAGAGAAAACCCACCATGCACAGGGAGAACATGCAAACTCCATGCAGAAAGACCGGGGCCGGGAATTGAACGCAGAACCTTCTTGCTGCAAGGCAACAGCTCTACCAACTGCGCCACTGTGTAGCCCGCTCACTGTACTTGTTAGTCCCTTAAAAAATTTTGTTTGGTCTTCATCTTGTCAGGTTGCGTTTGAGTCTGCCAAAGCATTGTTGTGCAGTGCACCAGTGCTGGCTGCGGCAAATTTTGAACGTCCCTTTAAACTTGAAGTTGATGCCAGTTTGTCTGGCGCCGGAGCTGTTCGTCTGCAAGAAGATGACCAAGGCATAGACCATCCTGTCTGCTACTTTTCAAAAAAGTTTAACAAACATCAGCACAATTGAAAAAGAAGTTCTTGCTTCATTATTTGCATTACAGAACTTCGAAGTTTATCTTGGTTCTAGTGCGGAACCTGTACAAGTATTTACTGATCATAACCCGCTGGTTTTTGTCTCCCAAATGCGCAACTCCAATCATCGACTGATGCGCTGATCTCTGCTTCTGCAAGACTTTAATTCAAATGAGAAAACTAAAAAATTCTAGACAAAGCATCAGCTAGTACATTATCCTTACCCTTTTTGTACTTAATCTGCAAGTTAAACACTTGGGGGTGTGTTTAGTTACGACTGACGGCATAAAGTTATTTATAAATGATGAGTCTGCAGGTGCCCGTCCCTGATTGGTTCTAAGAAGACGACGGAGATGTCCCATTGGTTGCTTTCCGGAGGTGACGGACATAAAAGCTGCTGACGCGGACTTCCTGTGTTCCATCCTCTACTCATCTCCACCAGCCACCCCCTTTCCTTTGTTTATCTGTGTTAGAGTTCTGGAGTGTAGGGGTGAGCTGCCGTTTATGTTTCTCAGTTTTCTCATGTTTTTCTTAGTTAGGAAGATAAGTTTTTGTCCTTTGGTTTATTTACTTTTGATTAGGTAAGCTTCTGTTACTATTTAGATAGTTTCCTTTTGTTTGTTGTTTTCAGCGATAGCTCACTCTGAAGCCAAGTACTCCATTTGCAACACCTTTATCAAAACTACATCATTTTAAAATAAATAATCATTGTCAACTGTTCAACTTTGTGTGTGTCGGTTGTTGAGATCAGAGGAGGATGGATCCTTCATGTTGCGACCTGGCCCCCCCTAGACTGGTCGTAACACTAATACAAAACAATAAATGGTACCAACACATATGTACATGCATGCAAATCATTAGAACTAAACTATTCTAAGGTCAATCAAAGAATAAATGTAACTAAATACAACTCCTCAGAGCATTACCCCTCTTAATGGTAATGGTATGCTTCAGAAGCTTTTTAACAGCACCTGGAGCATTTTGTCTCCCTTTGCTGCTCCACCCTGCTGAGGAGACACACCCAGTCTTTACTGGGTGTAAGTACTTAAACAATTGGCAAACTCAAATTAAACCAAAAGAAATGAGAAACAAACTGACATTTTACCCACAATCTCCCTGTACAGGAAGGATGGCCTGAAAGAATGTTTAACTAAATGTCAATGTAACTGAAATAAAGAACTGAAAACAAAAAGAATCTGATCTGTAAATAAACTAAACAACATAATATTAGGGATGGAACCCCTGGTCTCCATCACACGCACCATGAGATGAGTATCTTGACACACGAGACTGCAGTCATACATGTTTCAATCCAAGAGGAAGAGAAGGAGTTTGTTTGCCACCACATTTTGGGGTCAGCAAACATGATAGAAATTAAGTTAATTTATATTTCTAAACTTGTTCAGTTGTGCTCATTTGTTCAAAAATTCTTAACTAAATGCGTGGATTTTCTTAATTTATTTGAGGATGCTGTAGTTTTAAAAGTAATTGTGAAAAAACGCAATTACATATGTAACGCAATATTTTCCGTATTTGACCAGTATTTCTTTTTTTTTAAATCAACAGAGGCTTGTCTGTCATTTTGACCGATTACAATTCACACCCCTGACTATTGGTGGAGATGTGCGGGACACTTTACATTTTTCGCAGAGAGTACATTGCGAAGGTAACTAAATCAATCAATAAAAAAATCCCTTCTGACTATCATCTCTGACATGGACACAGAACTAAATGCGTCTTGCGGACTCAAAGCTGACAGCGGGACATAAGAGTTATGGGCAGGACGCTTTGATGGCGTTTGGTTAAAAAATGCATTTCAATGGCGGAAACCTAGAGTTTATACAGAACAGAGAAAAGTAAGGAGAATGCTGAATTGTGTTTTATTATTTAAATGGGTGAGTAGACTTTGTTAAAAACAATAAAGTAATGAGTTAATTAGACTGTACTATGTGCAGAGTGCTGCATAAAGTAAATGCGCACACACAGCTCCACCTTGCTCTTCTAAAGCTGTGGAGACAAAATCCTTTCAATCAATCAGATTTGAACTTGACTTATGCTGCGTTTGAGCAAAAAACAAAAGGGAGCTGGAAGATGTTTAACAAAAACTGGGAGAAGTTGAGCTGCTTATTCAAATGGTGCTCTAAAAACAAAAGTAGTAAAATCTTAATTAAAATAATATGTCAGATTTATTTCAAGCTCAACTCTCCAATTAAAATTAATCAGTTGGGTTGGATCGGGCTCAGACATATTGTCTATGGACTCGGTCCGGGTCAGGTTGGATTTTTTGGGGGGTAAAATCTAAACTTTATTCCGGATTTCTGCTTTAGCTTCGGGAGGAAGTTGTGAGGCTACATGTTCAGACCCCAACAGGTGAAGAGCTCATAACTTTAGTGGAGTTGATTCATTTCATTGTTCTGTCAGTGGTTTTCATTACTGCAGAGAAATGATATGTTATCTGCGTGATATGTGATAAGATCTGGATTGTCTGTTGTCAAGAAAACCCGAGATCACCCCACTTCCCCATGCTGGAGATTTTAGTTTAATAGTAACAATAAATAGTTACCTTTAAAATTAATCACACAAGTAACATCTAGACCCAACAGTAGAGTCAAACTTCAGTCAAATTGACGGACAACAAAAAAGTCTAGGATGACCTCTGATATATGTATGCAAATAGTATGCAGTATGAATGGTTTCCATTTGACTGTTAAATCCTGAAAATATTTAACAAATCTTTTAATACTCTTGTTGAAATTGATGTTTACAATATTTGGTGCTAAAAATGGCCCGCCCATTTTAAAGTAGATTTTTAAAAATAAATTTAGTTAAAATAGAATCAGATGAAAAAAATGTGTGATTTACTTACAGGTATGGGAGTTCCTCTCTCTGACGGAGGTATCATGTCAACAGTGAGGACTTGGGGTGGGTCAATGCCCTTGCCTACTTTCTGATGGATGAGGTGCATCGCAAGGGCAAACTGCTCCCTGTTCAGTTTGCCTGTCTGTCTTGTATCTGCCAAAGACCTGCAGAGCAGAAGAATACATAGCTAACAAAATTACATTTACTTTACTCAGAATTGCTGTGCATTCCAACAGAAAATGACAAGAATCACCTGAGTGATTCTAGTTACTTCAGGTGCAATTTGTGTCATTGTGAAAGTTTGTCAGAATATAAAGCTATGTAAAAAAAAGTGTAATAATGTTTTAACATTCATTCCAATACTGTTACAAAAATGCTAAAAACAAGAGAGCACTTTAATTTACTTTCTATTTCTACTTTTTGTAGACTTTTCAACATGTCATGTGTGGTTATCAAGGGTTAATAGATACAATTTCAATCTTATACACAGGGAGAAGCAGGAGGATATCAATGGGGGGTGGGGGTGGGCGGGGAGTTCCAGTGATGTCCTGTACTATTACACCAACGTGGGTCAGTACCCCCTGATGACAAATTTAAAAAATCTGTTGCAGATCAGATGTTGCATCCAATTTAGTTTTGGAATAGTCAAGGGCTATTCCAATGTAATCCTGCTTTCCTCTTTAGAGGTCAACAAAGGTCATCCAGGGTACGGTGGTGGTGCAGGGGTTAAGTACAACCCACATAAGGAGGCCTTAGTCCTCTATGTGGCCGTCGCAGATTAGATTCCCATCCAGGTGACCTTTGCCGCATGTCCTCACTTTCTCATTACCTACTTTCCTGTCCTAGCACTGTGAACTACAGAGATCCCTCGCTTCACGTTTTTTTTTTGTGCAGGTTTTTTCACAGTGCATTGTGTTCTGCATCCTGATTGGCTAAAATATACGTAAAAAATCTGGCGGGGCAGGTTGGAGGAGACGCTTTAATAACATGACTCCGGATCACATTAATGCTGTGATTGATGCACACGCACATTCGCTGTTCTTTGGTTTCAATGTAGAGTATTTCATTATGCTCTGTAATAGTTGTAAAAAAGTAAAGGTAACTTCTTCGCGGATTACACGTATCGCGGGTTATTTTCGCGATAATAACCCGCGTAAAATGAGGGATAACTGCAAAGGCCACTAGAGCCAAAAAAACCTAAAAACTAAACAAAAAAACAAAACAGAACAAAGGTCATTCACATACAGTTTGGTGGAAATCGGATAGTTCAAACAGCAAAAGATTGGAATTTGCTATTCTGCTGCTTCAACACCCACAAGACAAAAGTCGAGGGAAGGATGTAGCATCATAATGTTCTTTCATCTAACAGGTTGAAATCTACATGAATCAGAGTAAAAGGAAGATGACCAAAGGTAAAATAAGTGATTTTCTGTTATAAGGGGATGGGGCTAAGGCAGGGGTGGGCAACCTTGGTCCTGGAGGGCTGGTGTCCTGCAACTCTTAATGTCTCCCTGGTCCAACACACCTGGATCCAACAGCTGAATCGCCTCCTAAGTGCAGTCAAGTTCTCCTGAGTCCTGCTAATGACCTCATTATTTGACTCAGGTGTGTTGAAGTTGAGGTACATCTAAAAGTTGCAGGAGACCGGCCCTCGAGGCCTGGAGTTGCCCATCCCTGGGCTAAGGTGATGTCACCATTTGACCCAGAAAGTTTGTGTTGAAATTATTTTACCCCAGAGGATACATGTCAAATGGTCAGATTTTGAGGCTTGACCATACCCACATGGTGTGATACTGCAAAAAGCTTTTGATAACTTTCGGTCATTAGAAGTTCAAGACTGTGATGAGTAATTGGGAAGTCTGCAGGTAAAAAGGTTGTAGCAGTAGTTCACTGAGATCCGAACTAGCTGACTGCCTGTTGGGTTTGGACCATCAATACAAGAGACTTTTTTGTAGGACCTGACAAGTTACACGTGTAATTTCATGCACGTCAGTCAAAGCATAGATTGGGGCTGTTTTTTTAAAAAAATTCTAGGGGGTGCTGTGGAAGAATTAGGCCACGCCCACCAAATATTGCACTGCATTCCTGTGAGGGGCTGGATTGGGATCGATCATGGCGGGTTTCATCTGCTTTGTCGTATGTCAAAACAAAATTTTGATCAATTTTAATCCCCTTCCCTCAACTACATACTGACCAAAGATGAAGCCCCATTTATCCGGGCTTGGGACCGCCACAAAAGACACAAAATGGCCCCCTTTGTGGCTGCATTAAAGATAAAGCCGATAAGCTCAAAATATAAACAAATCAAATGCAGGTATTAAGATTAAAAGTTATACAATTTTTATATCTCTTTTTCAGATACTCACAGGCTTAAGATTAAGTGAACAAAGACTTTCGGGGCGGGGATCTACCTATGTACCGAATTTCAGATCTCTTGAAGTACAGTAGGCCTTGCTCAGTTTATGTGGCCCTGTAAAGACCCCAAAACCAAGGAGAATTTAACTGAAATCCAAAAATGACTTGTGGAGGAAAATTTTTGGTGAAGTATGGTGAGTTTTTGAATATGTTTAGGTTTCCATAAAAGGCACATAATATGGCAGAATAATAATTAGAAGCAACAAGCTGAGGTAGGTTCGTAGAACTGAACAGATAAACAAAAACCAGCAGAACATCATTCTGCTAATTATGAGAAGTTTAGAATTGTAGAATTAAGGTAAAAATGCAAGTTGGGGTAACATTAATTGGCACAACTTGCTTGGGTATCCTGGAAAAATACTATTTATTATAGTCAGTATTATTTTAAGGAAGCAGAGCAAACATCTTTGATTCTGTTTTGCTAGAAAAATCTCAGATTTGTGACAATTGTTTTTGTGTGTCAACAGCTGTACTTTAGATTTTGAAAACCCAGAGTTTAATAACCTATGCATGGTAGTGTAAAAAGATTGGGAGTGTAAAATATGTATTAAAGTATCGGGACTTTACTGTACTGTTCTTCAGTAACAGTGCAGCTTTTCTCTATCGAGCCACATCACCTTTTCATTGCGGCAAAGGTGGAGATGGTGGCAGGAGTTCACCCTGCAATCAGGTCACTGGTTCGATGCCCACTCCACCCACCTCTGTCGTGTCCGTGGGCAAAACACTTCACCCTCGTTGTCTGCTGGTGGAGGTCAGAGGGCCCGGTGGCGCCAGTGCATGACAGCCTCACTGTCATATCAGACTGCCCCGGGGCACCTGTGGCTACTAGCCGTTAGCTTGGCACCATCAGGGTGTGAGTGTGTGCATGAATGTGTGTTAATGACTGTAGTATGAAGTGCTTTGGGGTCCGCTGGACTTGGTAATGTCCTATACAGGTACAAAGCCAATAAACAGCATAATTTCAATAGGCCTTCGTAGCTTAGCTGCTCGGGCCTAATTAATTACAAAGAAGTGTAGAGATGCACCTTGGAGAACCTTTTTAATCTATCTGTGTTGTTTTGCCATTGTTTTGCTTAACATACATTTTAAAACCTTTACTTAGAGGACAGGTACAAAACATGCCTGGAGGAATCTTCACAGCTGCACTGGAATATTTTCTGATGAGCTGAAAATAAATCTAGGCTGGACAAGCTGTTCTCCTGGAACCAGGAAGAGAAGTAGCTCTGCTGTGACTCGGGTAACTTGTTGGACAGAAAACATCTGCAAGAGAGCATGGAAGGTATATAATAAGAGGACATTTTTGAAATCCCAATCCAGGTCAATGAGTCTTTTCAATTTATTTCACAGTATCCTGTATCGCTGGATTAATCCAGAAACAACCAAATTAAAGCATATGTTAAGAGCCCTTAGTTAACATAATTAAAACTCAGATCTTGAAATTAATCTCCAGAAAGAAGCAAAAATATAACAGTTTTTGTTTCACTCTAGCAGTGATGGTTAGAATTTATTATACGCATTAGTTGAAATACTGCAAAACGTTTCTTTCTTTTAAAAAAACAGGATATTATCTGCAGGATATTATCAGAGGGTACACACAAAACTATCACTGCACCTGACCTGCAAGAGCACAACCACCTCTCCAACAAAACACACACAAACTTAATCTACTAATACAGGCCACATGCGCATGGCCCACTGAAACAGCAGACCTATTTTTTTATTTCTTATTTGATCCATGGAAGGAGGAGGATGGAGGTTCACAGATTCAGATGGCAACAATGTTTGCTTAATTTATACTTTTGGCAAACATTCTGACTAGATTTAACCCACGCTCTTAGCGCACTGAAGAGGAAGAGCATGGCAGATGTCATGGTTGTCCAACAGGGTTGTCCAACCCGTCATGAGCTCTTCAGTTCATGAAACCACAAAAAAGCTTATTAACCAGCAACCCCCACCAGGAACTGCATGTATCAATATATGTTAATTATGTGAATGTGAAGCAGTGTAGTAAGAGTTCATAGTTAGGATTAGAACATCAGGTTGTCCTAGATCAACAATGACTGTGTTGGGAAGAGTGATGATCCTTGGGACAAAAGTGCTGAAATACAACTGAAGCCACAAATCCCAGAGGGAGTCAAAAAGAGGGGCGTGGATGCAGAGCAGGAGCAAAGAGGATAGAGAGGGAAGAAATTCAAACTTCCCCTTCCATCAATCATATTGGGCAATGTGAGACTGATGGCTAACAAATTGGATAAACTTTAAGCCCTGACAATGACCCAGCCAGGGTTTTGGGAATGCAGTAGTATCTGTTTTACATAGACATCGCTGCAGGATCATACCTCCAATTCCAACGTCTCTCTGCTGGGCTTCCTGATTATATGAGCAAAGATTTGTTAAATATGTCTATTAAACATGTTTAATAAACAGATTAACAGGAGGTGGATCAGCAGTGCTCATCAACAACAGATGGTGTCCTCCAGGACAATACCATAAAGTGTTGTCTCTACAGTCCAGACATTGAACTCTTGGCTGTTAATTTCAAACATAATATTTACCAGTGTTATTTTAACAATTACATACATTCCTCCCTCAGCTATGGCTGACAATACATGTGAAGCCATCAGTTCTATTGTTACTGAGCAACAGACAGAACACCCTAAGGCGTTTGTAGCAATATCTGGTGATTTTAATCATGCCTTATAGCAGAGATGCTATGCTGCCAACATTTCAATAGTTTGTCAGCTGCTCTACCAGTTAGTATATCTCTTTACATCTCTACAAAGCAAGACCTCCACTGGGGAAATCAAGTCACAACTTTGTTTTCCCTGCTCAGAATATAAACTCCTTGTTCAGAGACCTGTAAAGAGAAGAGCGAGAAAGTGGTCACAGGTCCCGGAAAAGACTGAATACAGTGTGTGAATGTGTGTGTGAATGGGTGAATGACTGGATATAATGTGCACTTTAGGTTCCTCTGATCTTGCTAAGGTGCAATTCAAGTAGAGGCCATGTCAAGTTTACAGGAGGTTAGCATGGTAATTCAACAATAAACTCTTAACTCTAGCTCTAGCAGTAGAAGGAGGAGTTTCAGGAAAGACACACTGTAATGTCATGTGGACCTTAAAATTCCACAACTCCACAAGTCAAAGACTTCCTCTTACTGTGGCACAGCTAAATTGGAGAGCCCTGGTGAAAAAATAGGATATTTAAGTATATTTTAAATTTTTCTGATGTACATTTTTAGTATGTTATCAAGTGGGTATACTTATTATATTAAAAGTGTAAAATAAATACATTTTTAAAAACATGCTTCTAATATGCTTAAACATTTATTTTGGTAAGGGCTGCACAGTGGTGCAGTTGGTAGAGCTGTTGCCTTGCAGCAAGAAGGTTCTGGGTTCGATTCCCGGCCTGGGGTCTTTCTGCATGGAGTTTGCATGTTCTCCCTGTGCATGGTGGGTTTTCTCCAGGTACTCCGGTTTCCTCCCACAGTCCAAAAACATGACTGTCAGGTTAATTGGCCTCTCCAAATTGCCCCTAGGTATGAGTGTGTGTGTGCATGGTTGTGTGTCCTGTGCCTCTCGCCCGAAACGTTGGCTGGAGATGGGCACCAGCAACCCTCCCGACCCCACTGAGGGAAAAAGGGTGCAAGAAAATGGATGGATGGATTTATTTTGGTATCCTTTTTAATGTGTATTTTTCTAAAATATTCTTTAAATTCTAATTAAATATGTTTCTAAAATTATACTTTGGACAATCATTTTAAAAATACACTTTGCATCTATTTGTACAAATGTATATTTTTTAAAATATATTACACATATATACAAACAATTCTTTTCTGAAGTTATTTTCAATGCTTTGCACATGAAATAAATTGCTTGATAGCAAACATCAAAGGTGGCGAGGAGCTACTGCAATGGTAGGAGTTCGTCCCAGAATTGATGAGCTTGATGGGTTTGAATCCCACTCTGTCAGCTTCTGTCATTGTGTCCTTGGACAAAACACTTCAACCACATTTGCCTGCTGGTGGTGGTCGGAGGGCCTGATGGTGCTGTTGCATAGCAACCTGACCTCTGTCAGACTGTGCAGGGCAGCTGTGGCTACTATCCAGGAGCTTGCCACCATCAGTGTTTGAATGTGTGTATGAATGGGTGAATGATTGGGGAAATGACTCAAGGTAGTATAAAGTATGTTGTGAACCTATTGACCTGATTAAGCGATATACAAGAACAAGCCACTTAACATTTATTTACCATTTATTTTGAACAATTTGGTGAATAGCGACAGAAGCTTGATTTTACTGCCCCAAATTTTCAAATCATTTGTTAATGTGGAAACTGCAAGGTTATTGCATTAACAAGGTCAAAATTATGTCTTGTCTTTTGCATTGGTAAATGGTATTTGGAATCCACCTTTTTGTACTGCAGGACCCAGCCTTCCTCCCTTCGACCCGGACCTATTATACTCGAGCCCTGATTGTGTTTGCATTGAGCAAAGTGCTACCTTGAAAGTGGGTGAGAATCATCATATCAAACAAATTCCTGCCGAAGCCATCTCCCCAAAGATACAGCGGAACGCTTCCTCTATGTCCCATTCTGCCCCTCCTGTACACACTTGTCAGCAACAAAGCCAAGAAAAAGAATTACCCAAGCTTTACCCCTTAACTACGTCATTAAAAAATATCTAAGTATCATCTCTGAGCTGAACTGCTGCTGTGGCATGGAACATAAGAAAACCCCTTAATTCAGAAATTCTTACCAATTTATGATCAGTTCAATTGCAGAGTCTATCCCTGATTTCAAAACTTTGGCAAAGGAGGCACTTGTAATTCCAGTCTCCAGTGTAGAGTGCAGAATCATCCTCCAGATCAACATCAAAACCAACATTTTTACGCAATTGGTTGGAAAGGTCCATACAGTTCAGGACAAAGTTGTGAGACTACATATGTTCAGGTCACAGCAGATGAAAAGCTCATAATTTCAGTGCAATTATTTAATTTTATTGTTCATATGCTTGATGTGTGATGGCACAATGCAAGTTACATTTTCAATCTTGGTCCTTTTGATCCTATAAGTCTATCTGATCCATTTATACATAGACATAATAAAAGAATAGACCAAGCATTGGCTTCTCGGGCGTAGGAAATACGGCGGCCATCTTCAATTGGTCATTCGTCCTACTTGGCTAAACCAAAACAGCAGAAGACGGGGCATGTTTGTTCAAATCAATGGACTATTGACATGAGGGCTGAGGGAATAACTTTTCACATGTAAAATGGACATATTGTAAATATTTTGAGAATAGAATATTACTATACTGCATGTATGTCCATCAGTGAAATGCCAGACATATTAGCTAGAGTGCTTGGTGTAATACCGGGGTTCAGCCCCAAGGCTAAACGTGATTTGTAAATCTTAAAAAGTTTTAATTATTCCCTAACATTGATTTAGATTATCTGACACAAGAGCCTATCGTTAGAAATACAATATTATATATATTGGAAGGAAGCGGTCAACCGCTCCAAGATGGCGGCCCTACGTCTCACCAGCAACAAAAGGCAAGACCCGTCCATGAGGCAATATTCTTTATTATGTCTATGCATTTGTATACACTCCTGATCAAAATCTTAAGACCAGTTAAAAAATAATTTGCATCTTGCACTAATGGATCTTAAGAAGGTTCTAAGTAGAGCTTCACAATGTTAAAAGAAGAAATCAGCGTAAGAGACAAAAACTTTTGAGCAGGGAATTAATTAAAAACTGCATTTACACTCAAACATGATTTTTTCAGCTGATCAAAAGTTTAAGACCATAGCTCAAAAAAACCTGAAAACCCCCCAAAACAGAAATCAAAGTCAAAAAAAGGGACTCATTAAAGAGTAGCTCCACCATCTTGTTGATGACTTCAAACAATGGTTTAGGCTTGATGCCAGTGTTTCCAGGAGGCTAGTGGGAACGTTGAAGATGCTTCACGAAGGGCGTCCACTGTCTGGAACTGATGTCCATTTTTGTAAACTTCCCTTGCCATCCATCCCCAAATGTTCTCAATTGGGTTTAGATCTGGGGAACATGCAGGATGGTCCAAAAGAGTGATGTTATTCTCTTGGAAGAACTCCTTTGTCAGGCGGGCATTGTGAACTGCAGCATTGTCCTGTTGAAAAACCCAGTCATTACCACACAGACGAGGGCCCTCAGTCATGAGGGATGGCCGCTGCAACATCTCCACATAGCCAGCTGCTGTTTGACGCCCTGCACAACCTGAAGCTGTTTCATTGAAGGAAAACGCACCCCAAATCATGATGGCGCCCCCACCACTGTGCCGTGTAGAAAACATCTCAGGTGGGATCTCCTTGTCATGCCAGTAACGTTGGAAGCATCAGGACCATCAAGGTTACATTTTTTCTCATCAGAGAAGACAACTTTCTTCCACCTTTCAATGTCCCATGTTTGGTGCAAAGTCCAAACGGGCAATTTTGTGGCGTTGAAGAAGACGTGGCCTTTGAAGACGTTTTTTGTTTCTGAAGCCCTTCTCTCGTCTGATGGTTATTGGGCTGCAGTCAGCACCAGTAATGGCCTTCATTTGGGTAGAGGATCGTTCTGTGTCTTGACGGACAGCCAATCGGATCCTGCGGCTCAGAGCTGGTGACATTTTTTTGGGTCTACCACTTGACCTTTTTGTTCCATAACCCTCAGGATCATTTAAAAAATGCAAAATGACTGTCTTACTGCGTCCAACCTCAGCAGCGATGGCACATTGTGAGGCTTTGCTTATGCAGCTCAACAATCCTACCACGTTCAAAGTCAGTGAGCTTTTTTGCTTCTGCCATCAGGAGGTCTTAACAGTGTAAAGACTCGACAGAAAATGACATGGAATCCAGATTTTTGCACAGCTTTTGGCTTTTAAACACTATGGTCTTAAACTTTTGATCAGCTGAAAAAAATCATGTTTGAGTGTAATTGCAGTTTTCAGAAAATTCCCTGCTCAAAAGTTCTTGTCTCTTGCACTGATTATTTCCTTTAACATTGTGAAGCTCTACTTAGAACCTTCTTAAGATCCAATAGTGCAAAATGCAAATTCTTGCAATTTTTTGACTGGTCTTAAGATTTTGATCAGGAGTGTATATGAAACCATTTAAATAAGTGATGAACTTGTACTTGGAAAGATTTCTTACATGTTAAAACATTTTCAATATACGTTTTCTTGAAACTGTACTTTCATCAAATTGACCTAAATATCCAGAAAAGCTAGCCAACTCTGACATAAACATCACAATATTCTACTATAAAATCTTGGCTTAATGTAAAATATGATTGCATCTGAAATGCATCTGAAACAAAGACAAAACAATGTAAGTAGGGTTCTCCCAGGGGTATCTTTTCACTTCATAGTAATTGGTGAAAAGCTGCACTTTTATTGAAAAGGTAATAAAACAAGATCCAGATTATTTAGTTCAAATTTTGCAGTCCCAATCTCTGTAAATTAGACATTATAAATTATTAAGCAGCATTAAAATCCAAACTACAAAAGTCAACAGAGTACCTATAAAGACTTGTAACTATAGTAAACACAGTTAGTACTACTAACAGTTAGTACTGCTAACTTGAAAACGTACATTTTTCAAACACACAATAGCGACCACCCATCCTTACCATATATGTGCAAGGATGTTCTGAGACAGTCCAGATTGAATGAAGATATCCTTTACTTCCTGTCCACTGACAAAGCCATCCAGATCTGCGTCCGTCTTCAGAAAGATGTCATCATAGCGACCACGTTCTGACAATGGCACCACCCAGTTCAGTGAATGCTAAAACATGAAAACATGCATATGACTTCATATTTTGTGATCTTGTGAACTTCTAATTGTCATTTAGTCTAATACCCTGTTTTGAGGTTGCACATACAGAACAAAACAATAACTAAAGTTCACAACAGTGTTCTTCCATTTTATTTAGAAAAGTCTAGTATTTCAAATAGTATTACAAATAAAATAACCTGAAGGGGCATTATTATATATTTTCCTGGCACCATTTGCCTGGAAAATAATTGTTCCCTTTACTTGTTATAAAAATGCTAATCTTTTGAAACCCCACCTATAGGAAGTCATCACAACAGTGCTCCTCTGTGAACCCTTTAACAACAATTTTAAAAGCATTTCGCTAAAAGTAGCTCTTATAATGATCTGTTGTAATGATCCAGCTCCAAGGAGGAGATGTGCCTTGAAGGTGGAGCCTGGTCCACGCAGGTGTTTTGCACAGCTGATTAAAAGATATCTTAAACATGCATTAAATAATCAAGTTAACATGCCAGGTACAGCTCTGCTCAAACTTAATGGCACCTGTTCATGTTTTGCATAACTGAGTAAATATCTTCAGAAATAAATGGAAATGTTGAAAATGTTTATCAGCAGGATCTTTCAGTTGAACGTCCAAAGTAATTTAAGACAATTGTTATTGCAACTTCAGGACCTAGAATGCTGTTATGAATGGAACCATAAATTCTGATACCAAAAAATGCTGAAGGAGAATATCCAGCAATTTGTTTGTGACCTCAAGCTGAAACAAACTGGCAGGACAATGATCCAAAACACACCAGAAATTCAAAATTATGAATTTCTTCAGAATTTTGTTTGTGAAGAAATACAAAATTAAGACTTTGGAGAAGCCTACTCAAAGTCTTGACCTGAGTACTACTGAGATGTTCATGCTGAATTACAACAATTCTGCAAAGATGCGTATCCCAAAATTCCTCCATAATGCTCATTGCAAGTTAGTGCAAAATGCTTGACTGTAGTTTTTGCTGCAGAAGGTGGCAACAAAAGTTATATGGTTTAGGAGGCAATCACTTTTCACACAAGGCTATATAGGTTTGAATTAGGAATACCACTTCCCTCCACCCACAATTAAAAAAAAGATCAGCAAGAAAACAGCTTTCAAAGTTTCAGAACAATTGTTCCCATGAAGAACAACATAGAGGTATTATCAAAATCTGTTTATTTACATTTCTTTACAACCTCACCCACCAGCATTGACTGTCAATTAGAGATGGAGCTTATGGCTCTTTGAAATGAAATGATACAGAAGATTTGGTTACCTTCAAGCACCTGTTCAAAAGATACATTTTTGAAAGTTTACATTTTTCTACCTGTAAAGCCCGGTAGGAGGGGTGCTTGAGCAGTCCATCCCGTATTTTGATGTTAAAAAAATATTAAAGCTAGCAGGAAATTTGACTAGGTAACGATGTCTTATTGGAAGATATTAACAATACTTAAACAATTAAATTAAAAGTGATGTGTTGACAATGTTGATGAGCCAAGAGTTTACCTCAAACTTTCAACTTATTGGGCAAAAGCAAAAGTGTGTGAATAACCAAAAAGCCGGGTATGTTGATCCTAGTTGAAAATCACTAAAACCACTTTTGTTGTGTGTCATTTTATATCTTTGACCAGGCACTTATTCCACGTTTTTAGATCATATCTCAGATTTGGCTTTTCAATTTTATTTAGTAGCAAATACTGATAAGATAATTATAGTGGTGAGATGTGTGAAGCTGACACCCCACCCACGTCAAAAAATTCAGGAAATGGTCTGAATGGTTAGTGCTCCGTTTGTACAGGTTTGTGCTGTTAAAATTTTGTTTGTGCAGCTTTGGTTTCTGAGATATTAAAAATTATATTTTAGGTCATCCAGAGTTCACCATCCCCCCAAGCCCCCCACATGCAGCCGTGACCCTAACGTAATGTGTATAACCTGTTCAACTGAGCTCTGGTTTCTGAGGTGGTCTGAACAATTATATTCACATTGTTGACTTACTTTCTGCTGATTATGCAGCAAACGGGTAAAAATAATAATTAAAAAAAATCCATAGCTAATATGCTAGTTGCTTGAGCAAAGTTTTTGCAGAGTAAACCGGAAGTGCGTCACTGGTTCAACAAAGTTCACTCAATCGGGTTTTGGTGCAGAGCAAGTGTAATTTCAGCCTCTCGTTAAAATTATTCTAGCAGTCTCAAAGAAATCGTTTTGAATAAGTCATTTTTGGAATTTTTCCAACCTTCTGATTTTCATTTTTGAACAAGGTAAGTAAATTAATGCTCAGGTTTCACATAAAATATTGACTCAATGCAATCCATCCCCATAAAAGCAGAGAGGATGTATGCATGGCTAGCTTACATAAGCATTTATTTAAATTCACAACTTATATTTGAAGTCCAGACTTTTTAAACCTATTGAAACATATAGAGGCACTGTTTTGCAGCCTTTACATTTATATTGAATTATGAACACTTAAGCATATGCATAAAGGGCACATCTTCTGAATTAAATTCATCGGCCATAATTATAACTTTTAATATCTCAGAAACCAAAGCCGCACAAACAAAAATTTTAACGGCACAAACCTGCACAAACGGAGCACTAACGAAGTAGACCACTTTGGTTTGTTTTGGAACAAGATGGGGGGATGGTGAACTCTGGATGACCTAAAAAATCATTTTTAATATCTCAGAAACCAAAGCTGCACAAACAAAATTTTAACGGCACAAACGGAGCACTAACCATTCAGACTATTTGCTGGATTTTTTGACATGGGTGGGGTGACAGTTTCACACAGCTATAGTGGTGTACTTTAGAGTTCATGTTGAGACAGTCTATTGAAGCTTTTAATATCTATCTTAGACTCAGTTGGCATGATGCCATGGCAAGATCACTCTGCCCCATGAGGATGTAGAGAAAAGCTCTTACACACCTTTATATAGTGAAGCTCATTGCCTTACCTGAGACATTTGGTGAGGAACTTTTACCTCATTAGCCAACATTATTGCAAAGGAGATAATCTAAATATTTTGGAAAAAGTCATACATCAGGTTTGTGAAGTTATTGGTGGGAAAGCACAGATAAATTTGCATTAAAGCCCAAAGGTCTGAGCAGTGCTAAATTGCTTTTACCAAAAAAAATATTGTTTTTCATACTAGCCAGTAAAGGAATTGTAAGAGAGAGTGTAATTCTTTTTATGTTTTATGTGTGATGGTTTTCTGGTCACAGTGGTTGATGAAATTCATTTTAGTTTGTTTAATATAGCACAGAAAAATTATTTAACACAACTTTACTAAACGGGCTGCACAGTGGCGCAGTTGGTAGAGCTGTTGCCTTGCAGCAAGAAGGTTCTGGGTTCAAGTCCCGGCCGGGGGTCTTTCTGCATGGAGTTTGCATGTTCTCCCTGTGCATGGTGGGTTTTCTCCGGTTTCCTCCCACAGTCCAAAAACATGACTGTCAGGTTAATTGGCCTCTCCAAATTGTCCCTAGATGTGAGTGTGTGTGTGCATGGTTGTGTGTCCTGTGTGTCTCTGTGTTGCCCTGTGACAGACTGGCGACCTGTCCAGGGTGTACCCCGCCTCTCACCCGGAACGTTAGCTGGAGATGGGCACCAGCAAACCTTCCGACCCCATTGAGGGACAAGGGTGCAAGAATTCAATGGATGGATGGAACTTTACTAGACGCCAATATGTATATAAATATGAAAAAACCTTTATGCAACATTTCAAATAAAATAGCCATGATTATTATAAAAAAAAAACAATAAGGATGTAAACAGTGACATGTATAAAATGTTGATGAATTATGCTCAACTTTGCATAAACATTACCTCACATGTTGCAGAAATCTCAGAATCTAATCTTTCCAATGTCTGATATCTATTTCTTTAAATACAAATTCAATCTACTCAAGTAGGAGTTGCAATAATAATATTACTCAAGTAAGAGAAAAATGTACAGTGCAGTAAAACTACTCTTATAAGTATCCTTTTCCCAAAAAGTTACGTAAGTGTAAGCAGTACTAGCCACTTTTGAACATAGATAAACACAATCGATAGCCTATTCTTGTTAACAAGTTTAACATGATATATTGGCATTAGCTAGTGATCATTTAGCTATCATTACCTGTGACCAACAGCATTACTGAACTATCAACAGTTGGTTTTGGGGAAAAACTTACAAAGTTCTATGCCTTTTGCTGGTTTTGCTGCCATGAACACCTGAACAGCTCTGCACAGCAGCATGACTCCATCGCTGCTGCATGGGTGTAAAACCGGAGCGAGCATCTGAGGGTTCATGTTACATTTGGATTAAACAGTTGCAACAGTTGAAAAACATGCAGGGTACAGTATATGCGAGTGCACCTACTGCATCAAATCAAGACAGAAATAATAGAAAGTTGGCCACTCTGAGGTAAAAACAGCTCCCGGCCTAGGTGGGGAACGGCTGACTCTGTAATGCCCGCCCATGCGGGGTCTGGCTGTTGATGAGGTCGAACGCAGATATTTATCCATCTTTTACATTTACTGTTTAAGTTTTGTAAAAGGAATAAACTTTATTCCATGCTCTAAATGCTTTGGGTAAAATGTGTTTTAAGTTAATGTTTTCGACTGACAACATTAACCCATTATTTCATTCTAATCTCTATGACCGCAGCGCAGTCACAATGATGGACACATTGAGTGTGAAGAAATAACAAGTTTCTCATAACCCTGCTGTTTGATTATCTTTAAAATAATCTTTGAGTTTATTTTAGTTGAGTTTTCCAAACCTGAGACAATTTCATTATAGAAGATCTGTATCAGACATTGCTGTTAAAACTTTTAAAGAATGCATTCCTCTGAATCTCTGAGAAACACAAATGGAGGGAGCAATTTAATCTCTAGTCCTTCTCAAGTTGATATTCTATAGTCTTACTTTCTCGTGTGTGAAATCAGACAATTTAACCCCCTTAAAAAAGATAATTATCCATAGGAGGTTGGCTCATTGGTTTAATTCAGAACTGTGTACTTTGAAGCAGAACACAAGGAAATCTGAGAGAAAAATGTGCTCTTCATATCTAGAGGTGTCATGATGTGGTGTGGTGGACCCAAAAGCAGCAGGTGGTGCAGTTTAGAAAATTTAATTAACAAAATCAGAGTCCAACTTACAAAAAATTAACATCCAAGGGAAACACAAAAACAAACCTAAGTAAATCCAAAACTGAAACTCAAAGAGATTCTAAGGAACACGGGAAATGACGAGCGTCGAAATAAGCAGGGTAACAAGACGGTATGGCCAGTTGTGGCTGAAAAAGAGGAGCTTAAGTACTGGGAGGTAATAATTGGAACAATGGCCTGGCTAGATGAGAAGAGTGATTGCAGGTGTGAGTAGTTGGGACAGGAGCTGGCTGAGGGGCAGGGAGAAGGTGGCACATGAAAACTAAGGAGATTATTCTATAGACTATTCTCCAAGAGATAAGAGAATCACGTTGAGAAAATGGTGAGGGGTTCCGAGAGGTTAAAGAGGATATGAAGAACATAAACAGAAGACTGGATGAAGCAGAAACACGCATCTTGGAAGCGGAGAACAGGATTCAGGAGTTCAAAGAGGTGGCTATGAAGCTAAGTAAAGTTCAGGACGAGTTCAAGGTCAAGATGGTGGAGCTCGAGGGGAGATCGAGACGGGAAAACTTAAGGCTCCACGACATTGCGGAGGGCTCCGAAGAGAGATCACTATCTATCAGCCTTCATTGATCTACTCCGAGAAAAATTGGACATTCCGACATCACTCAACCTGAGTTGAGTGATGTCAACCAGAGACCAGAGAGCGGTCTGGGACCCAGAGCTCCAAATAAAGCCTGAAGCCCCCCCTGAAGCCTCCCCCACGTTCAATAATAGTTAAGTTCGCCACATCTACGGTCAAAGATGAAATACTAAAATGGGCCTGGCAACAGAAAGGCTTCATGCTGGCAGAGAAAAAAGTCATAGTGGATCATGATTATGCTCCAGATGTGTTAACCCTTGTGACTACAAATGGGGTCCAACCGACCCCACATACGTAAAACTTGTATCATTTGCCACAGTCCTCTACGTTTGCCTCAGTCCTCGCACGCACAAGGGTTAAAACGGCGACTCAAGTACCTTGAAGTGAAGCGGGTCCTCAGAGAAAAGAAGATCAAATTCCAGACCCCATTCCCAGCCAAGCTGAGGATATTCTACAAGAACAACATATGAGTCCACAACTCTGCAGCTGAAGCAACAAAATACATGGTGAACAGAGGCTTCCAAATCACTGTTATCCAGCCATCTACTACGTGGGTTGACAAGATCAAGAACACAATATGGACCAAGTCAGGAAGGACAGACAAGGATCACCCATAGAATGGAACACAGGAGGGATAAGAAGAAACTGGACGAGCTTAGAAGAGAACAAGCACAACCATAGGAGCAGATGGATCAAATATATACCGTTTTTTTTTTGTTTGGCTTTGTTTTTATTATTGCTACTTCTCTTGTGATGTTATTTGGAGTTGGGGGCCGCACCTCCTAGAAAATGGAACACTATAACCAGGTAACGCCACCAGAGGGCCCTTCGCAACCATGGAGTTGCACTGGTTTTCCCTCAAAATTGCTCACAAACTAACACCATTAAGGTGGTTAATAAGACCAGTGGAAAGGGAGTCTTTAAATTGACATGTGTTAGCTTGATTTACAAAGCTAAAATGTTTGGATTGTTCACAGTCGTTCTTTGTTTGAGTAGCTTCAGGATGTCACTTATTTTACTTGTTCTGAATATTCAGCGATATACAATCTATAATGTAACAGGAGTTCTAAACCCAATAAAAAGGGCCAAAATATTAGGAAAAATGAAAAAAGAAAAGACAGAGGTAGTATACCTCCAGGAAACTCATCTCTCAGAGGTAGAGCATAGTAAACTTAAAAGATTGGGCTTTTTATCGGGTATTTGGTGCATCATATAAATCAGGTTGTAGAAGGGGGGTGGAAACCTTAATATCCCAAAGGGTCACATTTGAGATGATCCGTGAATATTAAGACAAAGATGGTAGTGGTAGGCAGACTCGAGGGAAATCACATGGCATAGTAGTCTGTGGCAGAGACTTTAATGTAAGACTAAATCCTTCTAAAGATTCCTCTAAACAACCCAGAGTTAAATGCAGCACAGGTAGGAAGATCAGGAAGATGATCAAAGAGTTGGGGATGAGTGACATTTGGCGTGAACTCGACCCCAGAAAGAGGGACTATACATTCTACTCAGCAGCTCACCACTCATATTCAAGAATAGATTACTTTTTTATGTATAACAAGGATTTAGGCCGGGTAGAAAAATGTCATATTGGGCTAATGGATCTCTTGGATCATTGTCCTCTTCATATAAAAGTAAATGTTAACAAAACAAAAACCCCGTTTCTATAGAGACTTAACTCTAGCATACTCAAAGGCAAAATTAAAGAAGAGTTAAGGCAAGAAATTCAGACATATATTCAGGACAACGACAATGGAGAAGTCTCCCCTGTAATATTATGGGACGTCTGTAAAGCTGTCTTGAGAGGAAAAATAATTGCACAATTGTCCCTTCTAAAAAAAATTGTATAATTTGGAACATGAACTGGCTGAATAGAGGGAAAGAAAATAAATAAACACAAAGTAGATCTAAAACCTTTACAAAAAATAAAACAAACAAGAGATGAAATTAATCAAGAATTACAGTCCAGTATACAGAAGAAACTTTTATTCTTTAGACAGAGTTACTATGAAACAAGCCCAAAGTCATACAAAATGTTTGCATAAAGACTAAAGAAACAGGAGGAAAGAACTATTTACAAAATTAGAGAACCAATAACTGAAAAAGTTGCCTATAAAGGTATAGAGTAGCGGTTCTCAACGTGGGCGGTACCGCCCCCCAGGGGGCGTTCAGAGGACGGCAGGGGGCGCTGGCGGACATTTTTACAAAAGGGGGGCGCTGGGATGCCTTTGGGGGGCGTTTGGTCGAAGGTAAACTTTACACCTTAAATGCACAACAATACCAGTTTAGACTTTGAGCAACTTGGTTTATGTAACATTACACCATGCTTGGCTGCAACTGTATCGATGGCAGCTCTTCTTTTATTCAGTGTTTGTTAGCTTCTGTTAGCTTCTTGGCGCAGCTCTGTTCTTCTGCTACTGGCAGCTAAAATCACGATACCCTCACTGTGTAAGGATCTGGAACTTTTGTTTTTCCACTGAAAACTCTGGTTTGCACAATAAATGCCATGTGGGTGAAGTTTTATGGATGATGCTCTCATGTCCCATTCTCCTGAAGGCAGCACAGAGCTGCACCACCAGAAACACTGAAGAGAAGAAGAGCTATGATTAATGTAGTTACAGTTCTATCCATGTTTTAATGTTGCAGAGCTCAGTCATTTTGCAAATAGTTCAAAGTTTAAACTGGCATGTTCATCTTTTATCTGGTCATTTTGTGGAATATTTAACTAGAAAATGGCACAAAATAAGAATATTTTTTCCACTCTGATTGGCTGCTGTTAGGCCTACAAAGTTTAACTTGAATGTTTGTTACATTTTTCATAGACACCTGTGAAAATAATTTCTATTCCCATGACTTTTTTGTTCTCTGGGAAATTATTTTTGATGATAAATACAGAAACAAGCATAAAAATCAAAACATCTACAATAGTGATAGTAATATTAATGATAAAATAATAGTCAGTGCAAAGTAGTCTACAAATTCTTTGGTGGGGGGCGGAGAGGGACCTGGATAAAGGCTGGGGGGGCGCTGGGCTGAAAAAGGTTGAGAAACACTGGTATAGAGCTTTGGAGCTGACGTCACAGCGTATGACGTTTATGTCGCTCGGCGCCATCTTTGAGGTCCACAGACCAAAACAAACTATTCAGAACACCGGTGTTTTCGTTGTGTTGCCGACCGCAGTGAAGTTGTTTTCAAGTTGGATACTGGATATCCTGCGCTCCGTGGAGTAAGGAGCATTCAGCTCAAGGTTGATACGATTTATGAACGCTAATTTCGGCCAGCTGTTCTTTACTAGTCCCTCCTCAAGCGTTCGGAGGTTCACATAGGAACCGTCCATTTTCCGAACCAAACACTCCTGTAAATAAATGCCCTGTCTTGTGACCAACTGATTCAAAAAAGTGGTAATTAATGCTATTACATGAGGCACACTATCCTCTATTAAAATTTTAAGCCATATTCAATCATTTTAACATTAAATGTTTTCTTCAATAGCTTCCAAATCGTGTCCCCCATTACCTCAAAATCTGTGTGAAATTGTTCTACTAGACTGTATAGATGAGGCACACTCATCTTTATTACATTTGAACACTATATATATATATATATATATATATATATATATATATATATATATATATATATATATATATATATATTTTTTTTTTTTTTTTAATTAATTAATTAATTTATTTATTTTAGCAATTTCTGTAGTCAAAATTTAGTATTTTTCTTCAATAGTTTCTAGGTCATGTCAGCTATTAATTCAAAATCCGTGTGAAATTATTCTACTAAACTATATAGATTAGGCATATTTTTATTCCATTTTGACCCCTTTTTTTATTTTTTAACTAAAATTATATTTAAAAAAAAATATTTTTTTAATTGTTCATAAAATGTATTACCTCAGATGATCATCACATTAGTTACCCGTAATGTTGAATTACATAAAATTCTAGAACAGGATCTATTTCATTACATGTTCACTTACCTGAAATATATTAAATACAAGAAATATTTATTAAAGTGTGATCTATTTCATAAAATTTGTCACCTTTATTGTTTAATTACACGTTATATGTTTAAAGATGGGCTCTTTCATCTGGTTTGTGTCATGATGTGGCGGTGGACACAAACGCAGCAGGCAGTAAACGTACTTTATGAAGATGTTATTTTTAATTAACTAAACTAACTAAATCCAAAATCCAGGGAAAATAAGGAAATCCTAAACACCATGAAACAGGAGACACGAGGGATAACAACGGTAACAACTGGCAACGTGGTGAGCAGGATAACAAGCTGGACTGGTGAGTTGTGACTGAAAAAGAGGAGCTTCAGCAGCTTAATGGCCTAAATGAGAAGAGTGACAGCAGGAACGAGTAATTTGGCACAGGAGCTGCTGAGGGCTGGGGAGAAGGTGGAACAGGGAAACTAAGGAGATCTGCTGGGAACACAAATGGGAGGAAACATGGGATTGAAAATACAAAAGACAAGAAAACCTGATGAACTAGGAGAGAAAGATATCAGGGAAACCATAACTAAATAGAAACAAGGCTGATCTAACAATAAGAACTAAGGAACCCAGAGCTAGAGAAACTAGAAGATCTAAACAAAGAAATAACCCAACTAGAATTACTAAAGAAAGATACAGACTCAGACATGGAAGAATAACTGAACCCATGGTGATCAAATTAAGAAATAAACATTACTAGAAACCCTGCATATCCTCCTAGATATAATAAATTTAGACCCGACAGGGTTCATAAAGAACAGACGAACCAGAGACGATATTAGAAGAACCTAAACGTGATCAACCACATTAAGAAGACAGATGAACAAGCAATTATACTGGGCCTAGATGCACAAAAAGCGTTCAACACTGTAGAACACTTTTTATTCTTATTCAGAGTCTTGTCCTAATTAAACTTTTCCAATAAATTTATAAAGATAATTCAGGAACTGTACAATAAGCCTACAGGTAAGATTCGGATTAATGGGGGACTATCAGAAGAAATAAAAATTGAGCAAGGGTGCAGACAAGGATGTTCCATATCCCCATTATTATTCGCCATATTTATTGAACCTTTAGCACAATGGAGTAGGCAAAACACCAAAATACATGGCATAAAGATAAATCATAATAAACAAAAATTAGCGCCATTTGAGGATGATATATCAATCTACCTGGCAATTTTCAGGTTACAAACTGAACTCCCACAAATCTCAGGTCTTGACATTCAAATATTCACCCGACAATACTGACAATGAAAACTTCAAAATAAATTGGGACATGGATTCAATTTTATACTTGGGAGTGACCATTCCTAAAGATCCAATGAATATTGTCTCAGCAAATTATGACACATTAATGACTAAAATAAAAAAATGATGAAGCCTATTGCCCTATTATAATATGCCCTATTATTATTGCCTCATGCAAAGAGTAGAAGCTATCAAAATGATGTTGCCAAAACTACTATACTTTTTCAGACACTACCAGCAGAAACAGCCAAATCTATTTTCCAAGAAATTGACAAACTGATTTCAAGATTTACTTGGCAAGGGAAACAGCCAAGGACTAGATTTTAAACTTTACAACTGAGTAAAAGTAAAGGAGGCCTTTCACTCCCAAGCATGAGTAACTATTACAAAGCAGCACAAATAAACCCACTGGTAGAGATGTGTGACTCTTCCTACACAAGCGAAATGAAAAGAGATTGAATGTACAAACAATGGTGTCCCTTTGCAAGCAGCAATTGGAAATATAGACTTAATAAAAGACCTTATTAAGTCTCAATCCATGTTCAGAAACAGCACTTAAGACCTGGTCAAAATTAGTAAAAGAAAACAAAGAGTCCTGTTTACCAATTAGATGGATAGCATATGATCAAGACTTTATCCCAAATAAGACACATGATACCTTTAAAAAATGGATTGAAAAGGGCTTGGTAAAATATAATGATTTATATCATAAAGGTTGCCTGAGGACCTTTCAAGACATTAAGCAAAAGTATGGTCTTGATAACAGAGATCGTTTTCGTTATTTACAAATCCAGCACTATTTAGAAAAACTAAGATGAACCAGCCAGGACATTTGTTGGTATATTAAATATCTTTCTAAAATCATATCAATCAACCTCTGTTAATAAATTAACATCCAAAATTTATAATGAGCTACAAGGGAGCCGCCAAATTCACATTGAAGATTGGAAAGACATTTTGAATAACTGTTGGAACTAGGCCCGTTACGGTAACACATTTTGCTGAGCGATTGTCTAAAAAATTATTGCGATAAACGATAATATTGTTTCAAGACCTTTTGATACCGATTTAATGGAAATGACTAATAATGCATGCGATTTCCTGCCATAGATAGATACACTTTATTTTCAAAAGAACACATAACACTGGAACTGATAAATTAAATCAGTTCCAGTGTTAATGGATTCTCAGTCTCCATTAACAAAAATCGTACTTGAATAAAAACTAAACAACATAAAGCCGAAGTGGAAATAAATACTGCATTCAACCAAAAGAGTGCAGATTATGAAGTCTGTATACTATATTGCCTTTCAGTAATCACTAGATTTAAATGGAGAAGATGGGCACATCTGACTACCTAATGCAGTATTTCACACTACACGATTTTTTGCCCCCATTTTCCCCTTAAGATAATCTTAGATTGTTGGCCGATCTAAGATTGTCGCTAGTGATTTCGTAATCGATCATCCTGTAGTGTGTGATGTGCTACGGTAAATCATTGTGGCCGCTCCGATCTAAATCAGTGGTTTTCCCCGACTGGGAGCTTAAAACTGAATGTGGCAGGTAGCCAATCAGAAAGCGCGGATTCTCCTCCGCTCTGAGGGGAAATTACTGAGGGGAATCCCAAACAGCTGAAACGGCACAACCCAAAATCCAGAGGGCATTGGAGACGATATGAGGAAACAACATTAATATTTATTTAACATTTTGTGCAAAGAATATAGAAACGACAAGGAGAGGAGTTGGAGCCAAATTGCTACCTCAGTTGATAAACCTGGTAACTTTTCAGCTGTTCTTCGTTAACGTGGCATAAATAGATAAATGATTTTCATTCAGTCAGGACTTTACTCTGACTCTAGCCACATGCATCATAGGTAGATTCTAGTAAAGCATTGATTAGTGCCTGATTTTAAAATTAGTTAACTGGACTTGTAGCCATTATTTTGTGCCCATGTGGCTGGACACCACACGGCACGACAAACCCGATCAAACCGTTATACCTAGGATTTCTATTGGTAAATGTGTGTCTCAGGGTTTGAAAATGGGCTGACAACTCGTGTAATGTGAGCTGGACATTAGACTAAGGAATGAGGAAGGGAAGGTCAGTGGAGAGCACCGGAGCTGAGCCTTTTTTCAGTCAGTGTCATCAACAGAAAGAAAAAAAAAAGGCAGGAAGAGACGATAAAGCTGATAATTAAAATGAGGTCGATATGTTGAATTTATCTTGCAATTAATTGATTTATCGTTTATCACGGCAGGCCTAGTTGGAAATGTACATCATCTCTAACATATAGGAAATTTGCTTGGAAGACTCTTACATGCTTCTTCAAAACACCAGTTCAGAAGAGCAGAAATCCAGATAGATCATGCTGGAGGTTATGTGGTTCGAAACAATCTGGTCATTTTCACATTTTATGGATCTGTCCTCAGCTGTTTTCTTACTGGGAGATAAGCAAAGTGTGGAGACTGTTATTGGGACCAACTTTGCTCTAAACTTTCAGACTACGTTCTTGGGCAAACGACAAAACTGTGTTAAGGGATTCTATAAAACATACATGTTCAATATAATGCTAATTGCTAGTAAAAAAGCAATCACTCATAAATGGAAGACATAATTGCTAGTATATTGGGTTGGATTACTAGTGTTCAACTCCTATGAATATGTTGAACAAATTCTACGAATATCCTGCACCAAAACATTGATTTTTGTTTTTTAAATTGTATTTTTTCAGCATGTGGTGGATGCTCCTACAACCACCACATTGTGTTAGTATTTATTTTTCTTTATATTAGTTACAGTTTATAGCACGCTTAAGTTAGTAATTTTATTTAGACATATATTTTCTAATGGGTGCACACTTTAGTTAATATTTGTCTGAATGGTTAACTCACACTTGTTTTGTTTGAGGTGCTGCAACTACAGACCACCTGGAGGAAACCTGGAACATACCATTTGTTGTGTTTTTTTAAGACTGAAGGGGGGAGATTTTGTTTCAAGTTTATTTTAATTAGTTGATTTTGTCACTTCAATATTCACTTATTCTTTGTGCTTAGATAAAGTTAGTTTTGCTTTATTTGTTTCACAGGATGTTTTAAGTAATTTTGTATTTGTTTGTTCTTTTGTTATGTTGTGCCTCCCAAAATGTTGTGCAAAACCCAGATTGAACCCAGAATATTGTCACACAAGTGGAAAATTGAGATGAATTTAAATGTCATGAAACATAAAATTTTACTTTACTTTGAAAAATCAACAAAGGTTGCGCAGCTAGAGTTGATTATTATGCCAGTAATACACTCACCAGCCGCTTTATTAGGTTCATCTTGCTAGTACTGGGTTGGATCCCCTTTTGCCTTCAGAACTGCCTTGATCCTTTATGGCATAATGCTCTGCTCACATATCAACAGCTATTGTTATTTTTATTTCATTTAAAATTATTTAATCACGAATACAATAAATAAATACAATTTATAGAAATGGGTGGATGTTTTTTATATCATGGTGCAGAAGAGGATTTTTGTTTCTGTAATTTGCAGTGTTTGAAGAAATACTGCAAATTACAGTATTTCTGGTTATTATTTATTTTACATTACATTTAGCATTCTTAATTGCACTTTCTGATCCATTTGACAGATGGTTTGTTGTAGTTCATTTTTGGAAGTTTGACCACGGTAGTTCCAGGCAATGTACAGTGATCCCTCGTTTTTTGGGGGGGGTTGCGTTCCGAAAATAACCCACAATAAGTGAAATCCGTGAAGTAGTTACCTTTATTTTTTTACAACTATTACACAGCATAATTAAATACTCTACATTAAAACCAAAGAGCAAAACCTGTTTTCAGATGAGCAGATGTGCGTGTGCATCAATCACTTCATTAATGTGATCCGGAGTCATGTCATTAAAGCTTCTCCTCCAAGCTGCTTTGCGAGATTCACAACTGTATCTACGACAGAGCCTCCGGCCACAGTTTTTTTCAGCAGGCATTCAAAGTTTCAGTTTTCATCTCCTGAATGGCTAATCTGTATTACGTATATTTTAGCCAATCAGGAAGCAGAACACAATGCAATGTGAAAAAACTTGCACAAAAAAATCCGCGAAGCAGCGAGACCGCGAAAGGTGAACCGTGTTATAGCGAGGGATCACTGTAATTCCACAAACAACTCAGTGGCATTTTTTACTTAAGGCTGCATAGCTTTATACAACAGAAAAACTGACCGATTTCAATAGCATGATGGAGGCATAGTTGGATTTTTTGTAAACCACCTTTTAAAGACAGAGTCTTCAATTTGCATTTTAAAAAATGTAGAGTAATAAATAAAATACCATCTGCTTGCTTTTATTCTGTAATGGGCTTAATTTAGTTCTGCCTGCTGCTCTTGTTTACAATCTTCACTGAAAGATATAATGCAACACAGCATGGTCTTCTATATAATGCACAAAAGTTTTTGTTTCTCTTTGTTCAGTCAAGTATGTCACAAAACTTGATGTACATTTACTTGCTATGGTGCCTAGCAGTAGTACATTAGTGTGAGAGAGTTTATTACCGGTCCTGACTTGAGAGTGTGTTTGGGTGACAGGCTGCCGGTGCTGTTGAGTGATGTCATGCTGCCATGGGAGGGTGTGGAATGTAGTGAGTCTTTTAGTGGTGGGGGGCTGGCTGGTAGTCCAGGAACAGGACCTGGCACTGAGCAGAGGCTCTTCTTCCTCTTTGATGGAGGGATGAGGGCAGACGGGAGAAGCGCTGGAATCGGCTCCTTCTCTAAGGCCCGATACACAAGGTGCATGGCCTGAAAGAACATAATCTGCTTTAATAGTTGCATAAAGAGCTTTTCTGAAACAGCAAATGCTCCACAGACATCAGAAAATGCGTCAAATTTACACATAGGCACAAGTATCAAAAAACCATTTTGGGCTGTCAAAATGTCTGTATATAAGACCATAGACACTCTGACTACCTTAACTGGGATTAAACACTTTGATACTTTTTGATAAAGCTTATTGTTAGAGTAGCTTGGGTTATCCTGAACTGGCTCTGTAGTCATTGTGTCACAGATATGAATGCTGGAGGACATACTGGCCATTTTTACTCACTCCGCCGTTTCCCCCTTCTAAAAGTTCTGAAGAAACATGAAACTTATCGATTTTATTTATAATGTCCTTTTCATATCAAAAAAATCTCAAAGGGCACATTCACACACTGATGATGGCACGCTACTTAATAGTAACCACAGCTGCCCTGTCACAGTCTGACAGAAGCTATTTTGTGCCATTCTGACCCCCAGAAAGGCCAGGTGCGTGAAGTGTTTTGACCAAGGACACAACGGCAGGAGAACATAAATCGAACTAGCAACTCACTGACTGAGGGACAAACTCCTACTACCCTTGAGTTTCCATCATAATTACTGTTTGCAAGTTAACAAGGCCATCAATAAAACTCACCACTGCAAACTCGTCCTTGTCCAGATGGCCATCTTTATCAATGTCACTCAAATCCCAAACCTAATGATGTGAAATAAACAGAAGGAGAGTCAGTGAGGTCCAGGATTAAAACACAAGAGGGTTGTGATCTCTTTGCAGGAGGTTCTTGAGATAATCCAAGTTCCAGTGTGAGCTTGACGGAGAATTCTTTGGAGGCAGATGGAAGATGCGAGGAGCAGTCCCAATAGCCAGCCGAGAAACCAGGAACTGTCAATGATTCTACAGCTGAAGTGGAGAGGGACTTGGGACTTGGAAGTAGCTCACTTTGGTTTGTTTTGGAGCAAGATGGTGGGACGGTGACATCATCGGCCAAAATTATAACTTTTAATATCTCAAAAACGAAGACCGCACAAACGAAAATTTTAACAACACAAACGGAGCACTAACGAAGTAGACCACTTTGGTTTGTTTTGGAGCAAGATGGGGTGATGGTGAACTCTGGATGACCTAAAAAATAATTTTTAATATCTCAGAAACCAAAGCTGCACAAACGAAAATTTTAACGACACAAACCTGCACTAACGGGGTCACTAACCATTCAGACCATTTGCTGGATTTTTTGACTTGGGTGGGGTGTCAGCTTCACACAGCTGTGCATAAGACTGACATGACACTGTCATAAACATGGAATAACACCAATAATGTGGAACAGGCAGCACTGAGTCTTTTCTCTTGTTTGGTGTGCAGCAAATGTAGAAATGTTTACACAGATTATTGCTCAGGGTCATTTTAAATGAACTGAATTGACTATAAGAATGTGAATATGAACTCTGGCTCCTGCATCTTGTCTCGTTGTTATTGTGCTCCCGTTTTTGTTTCATCTGTCATGATTATGAAGGAATCTTTATGACAGTTGTCATAAAGTGTCATTCGGTAAATAACGACACTTTTAATGCAAAGTTGCTTTAAAAGTTGCCTTGAAAGTTAATTAAAAGTGCCAACTTTGCATTAAAAGTGTCATTATTTACTGAATGACACTTTATGATAACTGTCATAGACATTCATATAGACTCCTTCATGTTCATGACAGGTGTTATGTCATGTTTATGACAGTGTCATGTCAGTCTTATGCACATCCCTTCAAATAAAGTGTTACCATAAAGGATATTTGCATTATCTTTCTGGTGTCTGCTGTGTTATTCTGCATGTGAATTAAACGACTCCCAATGAACATGACACTGTGATTGCCATCAAAGGACATATAACAAAGTATTGAGATGAAGTATTTATTTTCCACCATAATTTTCAAATAAATTCTTTAAAAATTCAGAAAATGTGATTTTCTAGATATGTTTTCTCATTTTGTCTCTCATAGTTGAGGCATATCTATGATGTCGATTACTTTTTAACTGAGAAAACTTGCACAATTCTTGGCTGACTAATTACTTTTTTATTTTGCTGTACATATACAGCAAAATAAGGTAATTTTTATTTTTAGCCTTTAATGTCATTAATACATTAAAGACAAATGCTTTCAATACTTAGCTGGGAAACCACTAACACAAGGTTAGTGTGATGGCCATGGCCACATTCTTAAGTCGGTAACTCTTTTTTGCACAATATATTTCTTTCTTTAATTTGGATGTTTCGTTTGGCCAAACATAGTTGTACTGTAATTTTTTGTTAGTGATTGTATTATGTTTATTTACCCCTATTGTGTCTTCATGGTCTGATCAGCCAATATATATACCCCTGAGTCTCATTTCTTTGTTAGGTCAGTTGTTTGTGCAGCCAGTTTGTTTGCATGTTTGCCTGAGTTCAGTTTTGTTTCTTTGACCTCTTATGAGCTCAGATATTTTTTCCTCATATGTTTTGTGCTAAAATAAAAAAAAGATATATATATTTTCTAATATTTCGCGACTCCTCCTGTTTTCAATTCAGTCCATCACAATTAGGGTCACAGTGTGAGACTTTTTGTTAAAGTAACATAAAATGACAATTACGTATACTTTTCAGTGGAAATGCTGCTTGTGGTTTTACCAAAATCAAGTTTTTAGCCTCTGTTTCTCTCCATCAGTCAACTAAAGATCAGGGATCATAGACAGCTCCGTGACAAAGACTCACAAGACAGAAGCTAGGCCTTGTTGGAAAAAAGACAGAAGCTAAAAACCTAAGTAATATATACAATTCCAACAACACATCTCGACTTCCCCTCTTGACAGACTTATGTCAAGATGGAGAGGACAAAGCCACTCTGTGAACATGACGACACAATTTTTGTCCCATCGTTATATCAACGAGAGTCAATTTTGATGCTTCCGATGAAGTATGAAGAGTCTTTAAGCTGCTGCTTCCACGCTCCGAGGGATGGGCTTCCACCTTGATTGTGACTTTTAAACATGTCTTTGCATAGAATGGACACTCAAAATAGATTAGAACTAAAGCTATTCAGAATTGCCATATATACCTTGCCAAGGACATCTAGAGGTAGTTTGGAATTGATGAGGACTGGTCTGACCTTCTCTCCTGACAGAAGGCCGTTGACAGGCGCCAGACTTTCAAAAATCCCGTCAAATTTATTCTTCTCCTCAGGCTAAAAGGGGTAAGAACACCACATTTCAGATAATCAACTGGTTACATATATTTGTATATCAGGAAGTGATATACAAATATATGTATATCACATATATTTGTGATATACATATAATAAATAAACAATAAATAAAAAGACCTCATATAAAACAACGTGCCAGACACCTGCTTGTCGTATAATACCTGAAACTAAATACAGTCATTTAGTTTCAGGTTGGGTCAAGCATTTAGGATCAAAAGAAGCATTAAATGACTGTTGACTTCTTTCTGCTGGGTGAGTAGCTAGTTGTGCTATTTTATTAAGTAATTAGTCTATGATAACATGCTATCACTAACAACAAACTAACCCATGTTATTTCTATCAGCTTGGATCTCCTGGCAAATCATTTATCTAGCTTCTGTAAACCCAAATTCATGCTGCAGTTGTACGTTAATGTTGAGTTACTGTAGGATGCTGGATTCAGGTCCAATGTAGGTCAACCATGATATATAGAAACCCCATGTTCGTGTCCAGACATGAAGCATGTTAGGAATAGTAACAGCTCACGGTGACTGTAGGTGGGTAGGTTATATTTAATTTATTTAGCTCTTTTTTTTTTGCATGAAAGTCCCACTGAAAAATCATATTTTCTGTCCGTGACTCGGCATTGAGCTAGCTGCTAGCAACATTAGCACTCTCGGGACAACCACGGTAGGGCATAAAAATATATCTTACCTTACATATGAATGCTTGTCTTTCTGAGTAACTGTCCAATAAAATATCTGAGAATACAATTTAAACGATGTGATCGTTACCTGTTAGAAACCAGGCGCTGCAAACTCTGGCATTGTTAGTTTTCACACCTTCTGTTTTTAGCTGTAGATTATTGATCCACTTTTCTCAGTAAGTTTTTTTAAATTAACTCCCTTGTGATAAACTACCATCGAAACACAAAAATGATGTTTATCTTTCTCTCTATTAGAACGGTTGGAACAACCGTACAGGACACAGACTGTAGACATTCTGATGCTGGATCAACAGAAATAATGGGCTGCATTCACTTCCTGCCCTCCATGTGCATTGGGTCACGGCGGTACTACGTCATTTGCAACCTAGCAAAATATATATATATATATATGTACATATATATAAATGAAATATTTGACCTTTTTTTTTAATGACGAAAAAATTTTAAGCTCGTCCTCATTTTATAATTCACAACCTTGACTGGTGCACGTGGGCAGGCATTATAGACTTTATGCACAGAGTACATCACAGAGGTAACTAAAATCAATCTTTTTTGATTATCATCTCATGGATACTGAACTAAATGGGTCTTTCTGACCGGGAGCTGACAGCGTGTTGAAGAGTTATGTTGAAGAGCTTTGGAAGCTTTGGAAGCCCATTCCAAACTGTGGTTGAAATAGCACGTTTAATTCCAGACTCCAGTACATACAGAACATAGAAAAATAAAGAGAATGCAATGTTATGCTAATCTGTTTATAATCTAAACAGAGGAGCCAGCAGTTTATCTTTAGGAAATAAATAAAGGTGCAGAAGTTAATTAGACCGTAACATGCATAGTGCACTCTGCAATTAATGCAGTTACGGCTCCACCGCTGCAAAGATTTAAACTATATAACTCACCCACCGTTTTTAACAAACAGAGCTGGAAGATGTTACCCTCCCATGGTCTTAGCGCAAAGTCCCAGAGGATCACAGCAGATGTAACATCTGTCCGATTTGAGGAAGCGAAACCACAGAAAAAAAAATCCTCTTAAATGCGCGTGCCTGGTCAGCACATAGGGCTCGCAGAATTCAATTGATCGGGGTGAACAATGGCGCAGATGGGGACCAGGAGTAATTTGTGAGGCACTGTGCATTCAGATCCCAGCAGCTGATGTGCTCATAATCTAAATGGACTTGTTTAATTTCATTTATAAGTTATTGGGGCCATAGTCAGTGGTTTTTGTCACTGCTGAGAAAAATTTAGAAGGGTTCATCTAATTTATGTGTGATGGGATATGGATTCGTGGTTCAACTAGGGGAATATTAACTGAACCCCATAAAAAATGTGGCTGAATAGCCTATGTCAATCTGATTATAATTTGAGGGGTAAAAATAGAACACACACACAGTGGCACAGTTGGTAGAGCTGTTGCCTTGCAGCAAGAAAATTCTGCGTTCGATTCCCGGCCCCGGTCTTCCTGCATGGAGTTTGCATGTTCTCCCTGTGCATGCGTGGGTTTTCTCCGGGTACTCCGGTTTCCTCCCAAAGTCCAAAAACATCATTGTCACGTTAATTGATCTCTCTAAATTCTCCCTAGGTGTGAGTGTGTGTGTGTGTGTGTGTGTGTGTGGCTGTTTGTCCTGTGTGTCTCTGTGTTGCCCTGCAATAGACTGACGACCTGTCCAGGGTGACCCCGCCTCTCGCCTGGAACGTTAGCTGGAGATGGGCACCAGCAACCCTCCCAACCCCGCTAGGGACAAGGGTGTTAGAAAATGGATGGAAAATAGAACATGAAAGATTTTTTTTTTTTTTTTTACTTTTTTTTATTCTTTGCTGTCTGTCAAAATGACAGACAGCAAAAAGTCTAGTGCAACCTCTGATACATATACAGAGGTCACGCTAGACTTTTTTGTTGTCAAATGACGGACAAAGAAAAAATCTAGCGAGACCCATATATATATATATATATATATATATAAATAAATATATATATAAAAATAAAATTTTTTTTTTTATTTTTTATAATATATATATATATATATATATATATATATATATATATATATATATATATATATATATATATATATATATATATATATAATCAAAAAAGTTACAACGGTGACATTGAGCTGTCAGTGTGGGTCCTTAGGCAAGACCCTTGGAGCTATATAGCCTACCTCATACCATGAGAGACACAAATAAGCACGACATGCCGGCTCAGACGTCGCCCGGTCAAACAAGGTCTGCGTCAGGTGCTGAGGAACCAGAGCACCCTGATGAAAAGTGGGCTACTGGAACAAGACGGAAATGGGCAAGAGGTGAAAACATGGATCTGTTGGAATGCTACTACTCAAGTAATCCTAGTCAGAGGGGCTACATGCAAAGACTGTGGGAGGAATGGTTAGCTCAACATCCCCAGTCAACACTAACTGCCAAACAACTAGTAACTCAGTGTTCCAACATCCGCAAACGGCAACTGCTGTCACAACTTGAGATTGACGAGGTACGACACAAGTGCTACGGCAAGGGGAAGGAGCCAGGATGCCAGGTCAGAAGGGAGTCAACTACAACTCCCCGCCCAGAGACTGGGTATGTAGCCCCAGTAATGAACGAACCATCTGAGCTGAACGAGGCAGCAACTGACCTGAGAGAGAGAATCATGGCCCGAATGAACACCAGACGACCCCGACGCCAATTACAACGGCTGAGTGAAGTACCATCAGAAAGTCTCATTGAAGATGTGAATGCAGCATTGAGAACGATCCCTACCAACACCATAACAGAAACCAATGAGCTGATATACAACTCAGCATCAGTGATCCTTGAGATGCTTGGTTATAAGAGCAACCATGAGACCCAATATCCACCATGGAAAAGACGGTTAGAGGCTAAGATCAAGATAACAAGGAGGGAAGTGAGCCAAGTGTCAGAGCTCCAAAGGGGTGCAATGAAAAGATCAGTACCCAAGAAGTACAGCCAGATGCCCAAACCTGAAGCACTCGAAACTGCCAAACAAAGGCTCCAAGTCTTGACCAGCCGCCTAAAGAGATACACGAGAGAGAATGAAGCCAGGAGGATTAACCGGCTCTTCTCTACCCAACCAGCTAAAGTGTACTCTCAATGGCAGGGTAATAACAACAGAGCAGACCCACCCAGGCTGGAGACTGAACAATACTGGAAAGGCATATGGGAAAGGGAGGCATCCCACAACAGCAATGCACAGTGGCTAACCTCTCTACGAGAGGACCACAGCAACCTCCCTGAACAAGCCCCGGTAACCATCACTGTGGCAGATGTCCAAGACAGAGTCTCGGGTATGAAAAACTGGACAGCACCAGGACCGGACATGATCCATGCCTACTGGCTTAAGAAACTCACTGCCCTCCATGAGCGACTGGCAGCTCAACTGAACCAGCTGCTACAAAATGGGACTCACCCTGAATGGTTAACTGAAGGGCGCACAATCCTGATACAGAAGGAACCCTCGAAGGGTTCAGTCCCATCCAACTATCGGCCAATAACCTGTCTCTCTACAACATGGAAGCTCATGTCAGGCATCATAGCGGCTAAGATAAGCGGGCACATGGATAAATACATGAGCAAGGCACAGAAGGGCATAGGCATAAATAGCAGAGGAGCCAAACACCAACTCCTTGTAGACCACACAGTCGCCCGAGACTGCAAAACCCGACACACTAACCTGTGTACCGCTTGGATTGATTACAAGAAAGCCTATGACTCAATGCCACACACTTGGATCACTGAATGCTTAGAGATGTACAACATCAATAGGACTCTAAGAGCCTTCATTGCAAACTCGATGGGGCTGTGGAAAACCACCCTTGAAGCCAACTGCAAACCACTTGCACAAGTGTCCATCAAATGTGGCATATACCAAGGAGATGCTCTGTCCCCACTGCTGTTCTGCATAGGCCTGAACCCGCTCAGCCAAATCATCAACAAGACTGGCTACGGATACCGACTCAAGAATGGGGCTACGATCAGTCACCTCCTCTACATGGATGACATCAAGCTGTACGCTAAGAGCGAGCGAGACATCGACTCACTGATCCACACCACCAGGTTCTACAGCACTGACATTGGGATGTCATTCGGACTAGAGAAGTGTGGTCGGATGGTTACAAAGAGAGGGAAGGTCGCCCACACAGAAGGGGTCTCAGTCCCAGAAGGAACAAGAGCAGACATAGAGCACAGCTACAAGTACCTGGGAATACCACAAGCAAATGGCAACCTCGATGAGGTCACAAGGAAAGGAGCCACAGCCAAATACCTCCAACGAATAAGGCAAGTCCTGAGAAGCCAGCTCAATGGCAAGAACAAGATCTGTGCAATAAACAGCTATGCCTTACCAGTAATCAGATACCCTGCCGGAATAATTAGCTGGCCAATGGAAGAGATGAAGGGCACGGATGTTAAGACTAGGAAGCTACTAACCATGCATGGAGGGTTCCACCCCAAATCCAGCACCCTGAGACTGTACATGAGCCGTAAGGAAAAAGCTGGACTCAAGGACAGCACAGAGGCACTCAACCTGGCCGCCCAGGAACAGGCCCTAAACACCAGAGCAATAGAGCCTCAGATCTACCACACCAGACAAGACCCAAGGTGAAGGTTGTGCAAGGAGGCCCCTGAGACAGTCCAGCACATAACAGCAGGGTGCAAGATGCTGGCAGGGAAAGCGTACATGGAACGACATAACCAAGTGGTGGGCATAGTGTACAGGAACATCTGTGCAGAATATGGACTGAAAGCACTGAGATCAAAGTGGGGAACACCCCCAAAAGTGGTGGAGAATGACCGAGCTAAGATCCTGTGGGACTTCCAGATCCAGACAGACAAGATGGTAATGGCGAACCAACCGGACATTGTGGTGGTGGATAAAGAACAGAGGAAAGCCATTGTGGTGGATGTAGCAATACCCAGTGACTACAACATCAGGAAAAAGGAGCATGAGAAATTGGAGAAATACCAGGGCCTCAGGGAGGAACTGGAAAAGACCTGGAAGGTGAAGACCACAGTGGTGCCTGTGGTCATCGGGGTTCTCGGGGCAGTCGCCCCCAAACTGGAGCAGTGGCTAAAACAGATTCCAGGAACAACATCAGACATCTCAGTCCAGAAATGTGCAGTTCTAGGCACAGCCAAGATACTGGAGGAACCCTCAAGCTCCCAGGCCTCTGGTAGAGGACCCGAGCTCAGAGGATGAAACAGACCACCCGCGGAGGGTGAGAAGGGATTTTTTTATTTTTTTTATATCGACTCACTGATCCATACCACCAGGATCTATAGTAGTGGTCCCCAACCTTTTTATTACCGCGGACAGGTCAATACTTGGAAATTTTGTTGCGTGAGGGGGGGGGGGGAGTTCGTGAACCGTCAGATAAGGTTTCTACATGTTGGTGTTCCCACTAAATCCTGAATATGCCCTATTTGGGTTGTCTTGGCCCTTTTATCGCAGCCTGTGTGGTTTTCCCTGATTGGGAACGAGAATGAAACCTGCTGAATGTGACAGGTAGCCAATCAGAAAGTGCGGTGACATAAGAACAGAGGGGAATCCCAAACAGTTGACATATCGCGCAACTGAGAGTCCGGTGGATATCGGAGATGATATGTGGAAATGTTTATTATTATATGAAAAGGTCATCATTATATATGTTTATGTTTATTCAGTTAAAAATGTTAACTATGAAAAAACATATTCACCTCCAAATCATAGTGCAGCAAATAGAGCGGCTGCTTCCGCCATCTTTTATCCACCGCCTTTTGTTTTTGTTACGTCTTTTATCTCTTAAAATGACTCCACAAACTATCACTATTGCTTCTACATCGTCATCCGTGTTTGGTTATTCTAAATTCCTGTATGCTATGTTGGGGGGGTGAGCCCATCCCCCTTCCGATGGGCTCACCACCTGTCCGAGGGGCCAAAGGGGTCGGGTGCATTGTGCTATGGGCGGCAGCCAAGGGAGGGGACCCTGGCGGTCTGATCCTCGGCTGCAGAAGCTGGCTCTTGGGACGTGGAACGTCACCTCTCTGTTGGGGAAGGAGCCGGAGCTAGTGTGCGAGGCTGAGAGGTTCCGGCTAGAAATAGTCGGCCTCACCTTGACACATGGCTCTGGTTCTGGAACCAGTCTCCTTGAGAAGGGCTGGAGGTACTTCCACTCTGGAGTTGCCCACGGTGAGAGGCGCCGGGCTGGAGTGGGCATACTTGTTGCCCCCCATTTGTGCACCTGTACGTTGGGGTTCACCCCGGTGAACGAGAGGGTAGCCTCCCTCCGCCTACGGGTGGGGGGACGGGTTCTGACTGTTGTTTGTGCTTACGGGCCAAACGGCAGTTCAGATTACCCACCCTTCTTGGAGTCCTCCTGGGGACTCCCTTGTTCTACTGGGAGACTTCAACGCTCACGTGGGCAATGACAGTGAGACCTGGAGAGGCGTGGTTGGGAGGAACGGCGCCCCCGATCTGAACCCGAGCGGTGTTCTGTTGTTGGACTTCTGTGCTCGTCACGGATTGTCCATCACGAACACCATGTTCAGGCATAAGGGCGTCCATATGTGCACTTGGCACCAGGACGCCCTAGGCCGCAGTTCGATGATTGACTTGGTCATCGTCTCATCGGATTTGCGGCCGTATGTCTTGGACACTCGGGTGAAGAGAGGTGCGGAGCTGTCCACTGATCACTACCTGGTGACGAGTTGGCTCCGGTGGTGGGGGAGGAAGCCGGTCAGACCTGGCAGGCCCAAACGTGTAGTGAGGGTCTGCTGGGAACGTCTGGCGGAGTCCCCTGTGAGACGGAGCTTCAACTCTCATCTCCGGCAGAACTTCGAACACGTTCTGGGGGAGGTGGGGGACATTGAGTCTGAGTGGACCATGTTCCGTACCTCCATTGCCGAGGCGGCCTATCGGGGCTGCGGCTGCAAGGTTGTTGGTGCCTGTCGAAGCGGCAACCCTCGAACCCGTTGGTGGACACCTTCGGTGAGGGATGCTGTCAAGCTGAAGAAGGAGTCCTACCGGGCCTTTTTGGCCTGTGAGACTCCAGAAGCAGCTGATGGGTACCGGCGGGCGAAACGGCATGCAGCTCGGGTTGTCGCTGAGGCAAAAACTCGGGCGTGGGAGGAGTTTGGAGAGGCCATGGAGACAGACTTCCATATGGCTTCGAGGCAATTCTGGTCCACCATCCGGCGTCTCAGGAGAGGGAAGCAGTGCAGCACCAACACTGTTTATAGTGGGGATGGTGCGCTGCTGACCTCAACTCGGGACGTTGTTGGCCGGTGGGCGGAATACTTCGAAGACCTCCTAAATTCCACCAACATGCCTTCTGTTGAGGAAACTGAGCATGGGGACTCTGGGTTGGGCTCTCCCATCACTGGGGACGAGGTCGCCGAGGTGGTCAAAAAGCTCCTCGGTGGCAGGGCCCCGGGGGTGGATGAGATCCGCCCGGAGTTCCTTAAGGCTCTGGATGTTGCGGGGTTGTGTTGGCTTACGCGACTCTGCAATATTGCATGGACATCGGGGGCAGTTCCCCTGGACTGGCAGACTGGGGTGGTGGTCCCCCTGTTTAAAAAGGGGGACCGGAAGGTGTGCTCCAATTACAGGGGGATCACACTCTTAAGCCTCCCTGGTAAGGTCTATTCAGGGGTCCTGGAGAGGAGGGTCCGTTGGATAGTCGAACCTCGGATTCAGGAAGAGCAGTGTGGTTTTCGTCCTGGTCGTGGAACACTGGACCAGCTCTACACCCTCAGCAGGGTCCTGGAGGGTGCATGGCAGTTCGCCCAACCAGTCTACATGTGTTTTGTGGACTTGGAGAAGGCGTTCGACCGTGTCCCTCGTGGGGCCCTGTGGGAGGAACTCCGGGAGTATGGGGTACCGGGCCCTTTGATACGGGCTGTCAGGTCCCTGTATGACCGGTGTCAGAGTCTGGGCCGCATTGCCGGCAGTAAGTTGGGCTCGTTTCCGGTGAGAGTTGGACTCCGCCAAGGCTGCCCTTTGTCACCGATTCTGTTCATTACTTTTATGGACAGAATTTCTAGGCGCAGCCGAGGTGTTGAGGGGATCCGTTTTGGTGGCCTTAGGATCGCATCTCTGCTTTTTGCGGATGATGTGGTCCTGTTGGCTTCATCGGAACGGGATCTGCAGTTCTCGCTGGAGCGGTTCGCAGCCGAGTGTGAAGCGGCCGGGATGAGGCTCAGTGCCTCCAAATCCGAGGCCATGGTCTTGAGCCGGAAAAGGGTAGAGTGCCTTCTCCGGGTCAGGGGGGTCGTCCTGCCTCAAGTGGAGGAGTTTAAGTATCTGGGGATCTTGTTCATGAATGAGGGAAGAAGGGAGCGGGAGATCGACAGGCGGATTGGGGCACCGTCTACTGTGAAGCGGGCGCTGTACCGGTCCGTCGTGGTGAAGAGAGAGAGCTGAGCCAAAAAGCGAAGCTCTCGATTTACCGGTCGATCTACGTTCCCATCCTCATCTATGGTCATGAGCTTTGGGTCATGACCGAAAGAACGAGATCACGGGTACAAGCGGCTGAAATGGGTTTCCTCCGCAGGGTGGCTGGGCTCTCCCTTAGAGATAGGGTGAGAAGCTCGGTCATCCGGGAGGGACTCAGAGTAGAGCCGCTGCTCCTCCACGTCGAGAGGAGCCAGTTGAGGTGGCTCGGGCATCTGGTAAGAATGCCTCCTGGACGCCTCCCTGGTGAGGTGTTCCGGGCATGTCCCACCGGGAGGAGGCCTCGGGGAAGACCCAGGACACGCTGGAGGGATTACGTCTCTCGGCTGGCCTGGGAACGCCTTGGGATTCCCCCGGAGGAGCTGGAAGAAGTGGCTGGGGAGAGGGAAGTCTGGGCCTCCCTTCTGAAGCTGCTGCCCCCGCGACCCGACCTCGGGTAAGCGGAAGAAAATGGATGGATGGATGGATGTTGGGGGGTTTACTGGATTATCCTTTGGAATCGCGATGTTCGTGACTGGAATCGGTTCGTGTTGCTCCTGCCTTGGACACACAAACCGATCGAACCTGTTGTACTTTTATCAGCTCTGTGGTAATAGAGGTTTGGAGAATTGGCCGACATTCTTAAATCTTTCAAGTCAAGAGCTTGTGACTTAAGACTCACAAGCTCTACTCATCTCCTCTCACCCACTGCCCAAACGCTCTCTGACTCTGGTCGCCATGGTAACGTTTACATATCCCTTCAAAATAAGATACAGATGCATCACAAAAACGAACATTTTACTTTCGTGAACGTTTTAACTCACGATAACGACTAACGGAAGATGCATTTAGTTCAGTGTCCATGAGATGATATAAAAAAAAAAGTTATAAAAAAGTCTATAATGTCTACCCATGTGCACCAGTCAAGGGTGTGAATTATAACCTGTCAAAATGACAGACAGGCTTTGAATTTTTCCATTGTTTAAAATGAAAAAAAAATCAAATATTCCGTTAACGCGACTATGTTGCTGTCTTTACATACCTTAACAGCCCACAGCAATTCACAAGACAAAGCGGCTGTGCTGCTCAAAGAGGGGCTGCAGGTATCCTTCTGGAATCAGACAAACACATGTCAACAGACTTTGCATATATTGTAAATAGTCTTTGTTGTTAATGCACAAATACACATTCAGATTTTACAACAACAAAAAATACTACTCATTTCCACATTCCTTGGTATGCAATTTTCATTTATTTTTATGTGTAAACGAACTAACAAACATGAGGGCAACAGACAATCCCATTGTTCACCATTATGATTTATAAACACTTTACTGTTTAGATGCCTTCTCCTGGGCTGCCTGGACATCCTAACAGGCTGTATAGGGAAGTCCACTTAGCCTCAAGATTGGTTATACCAATACACTAGAGGTCTATGTGGGGCAAACAAGTAATAATCCTCCAGGCAGGGGCTCGGTATAGAGGGGAAAAGTGATGACGATTCTAGGGGTCCTGACCAGCAGGGGGCCCTCCACAATTTAATTATTTATATTTTGTTCATAGACATAAAATAAAAAAATGCGGGGTACAGTCAAATACAAAATGAATCATATTGTATTTTCAAAGATTGTTTTTAGCAGTAAAAATTTAATGTTGCCCTTCCCAGATCAAAAAACACACATCCGTTTTGCCCTGAACCCTCTATCTGTAAAATGGTTCGTTCCTGCTTGGAGCGCTTAACAGTGACGTATGGAGCTACTGTTAGTAGAAGCTGCAGCTGAATGCAACTGTGACTGTGGCTGTTACTATGCTGCTAAGAAAAGTTATAACATCAGGTTTTCAAAAACAAAATGGAGAGCGGAAGAGAGAGAAAAAGGCAAGAGTGTTAATTTATAACCCAGTTTTTCTCCATGAGAGGTGAGTAGACTGTGAGATTATCAACCATTTAGCATAGTTTAGCGCAGCTACAAACTACCGTTTGCCTCCACTCCACTAGCATTTAATGAATTAAGGGAAAAAATTACCAACATATTCATATGTTTAACTTTTCCCTTGTACCTTTTACCACTTAAAACTAAGATGAGTCAGTCAGTCAGCAGCTCTAACCCACGTCCCTCCTGACCTGTTCTCTACTGAGTGAAATTAAAGCTGCAGTATGTCACTTTTATATAAATTTTTTTTTTTCCACATATTTGTTAAAACCGTCATTATGTTGTGACAGTATGGTATGACAGGTAATCTGTGAAAAATCTATTTCCTCTGCTTTCTCCCAGTGCTAGAGACAACCAGTCAGAGGCAGGAGAGTTTTAGTGCTGTCAATCACAATCTCATGTGGTGCTGCTCATCTTTCCTCCTCCTCGATTTGTGCTGTGCTGCAGCTAGCATAGCACAGAGTTGTGCAGATTCAAACTGTGAATGCTCAGTTTAGTTAGCATAGCTACCAATGACGGCAGATTAACGGTTTCTTGTAATGATAAGTTGTTTCTCCACTATTAGCACATTTAGCAGTGAGTGAATGAGGCTAATTGACAGTGCTAAGAGCGTCCTACTAGTTCTGATTGGTTGTTTTGGTCAGAACGGTGCATTACTTTAACCAGTAATAGTAATTCAGGAAGGAGATGGAGGAGATTGATTGTTTTCAGATTATCTGTCTCATAACAAACTGCTACAACAGCTTTAACAAATATGCACAAAACATATTTTTTATTAAAGTTATGTACTGCAGTTTGAATAACATGCAACTACATAGCATTTTTAGAAGTCTGGATCGATTAATGTGTATTATTCACGTTGCTTTTGACTGTTGCTCATGGGGAGACATTTCAGTATCTAAAACTAATAGAAAAAATGTAAGTAACCTACTTGCATCCTGGATGTGGACTGTTGGATGTTAAATTCATGAGAAGTAAATATTGTGCTAATTATCAGCATTGAACCAAAAAAGCAAGGCAGATGCAGCCTTTAAAATTGTGATGCTTTTTATTGGTCAAATAGACTCAAAAAATTGTAACAGCAGCTGAACAGGGGGCCCAATCTAATCTTTTGTCAGGGGGCCCAAGATTCCTGGCAGTGCCCCTGCCTCCAGCCAAGGCAGACTCATACCTCCCTGAACCGCAGGCAGCTACAAGGACCTCGACTGGGAATGTTTCAAAAATGCATCACTGTCTTAGGAGAACATTTATATTTATTGTTCAGATTCTACTGCCGAGGTCAAGAGGAAGCAGGCGCCACCTGTCCAGATCCTCATATACAGCTCTGGAAAAACTTAAGAGACCACTTCACTGAGCTCCATTGAAAACCTCATGCTTATTCCACCAAATATTGATTTCTGAAATCTTAATGGTTTAAAATATTAGTATTACTGTTTATAAATTAATATGAACTTGTTTTGTTTGCATTATTTGAGGTCTGAAAGCACTGCATCTTTTTTATTATTTTGACCATTTCTCATTTTCTGCAAATGAATGCAAAATTTTTTGCTTGGAATTTTGGAGTCATGTCAGAAATTCACTGAATAAAAGGACAATGTTCGTTTTAAAACATAATACTATAAAAAGTAAAATCAGAGAAACTGGTAAGTTTAAGTGATCTCTTCATTTTCTCCAGCCATATTTTTCTATTTGTAATTTATAGAGCCCTCTAGAGGACATGGGGAATTTTGTTTTTCTTTTGCGTTTGTTCACAAAACTTTTGTGCTGCTACCTCGCAATAGGTTTTGCATTCTCTCACAATAATGTACTAATCAGTTCATGCGGCATAATTGAATACTATAACCTTTTCTTACAGTGCCCATAGTACTTTCTGCTATTATATAAGGTTTTTGTAAGGTTTTTCTGTGTATCTTAAAATCTCATTGTGAACTACCTGAAGTTTTATATCTTTTACTGTAGGATAGAAATGCACCACAAACCTACGATATAAACAAAAACTTTCCATACGTAGGAAAGAAAGAAAAAAATACATCCAAACTATTTGGACTTTTTCTGAGTTATTATCACAGGATATTAAAGTCATCTTACAGTTTTGATTGTTTCTTCTTTGTGTTGGTCGTCTGAATGGGAAAGCGATGTTTTCATGTGTAGTTCCATCTCAGCCTTACACAAACAGACATAAATCTGCAGCGAGTAAATTGCTGCAGTAAATTTTCAATCAGTTTCTTGCACCAAAGGTTTAGGAATAAACACGTTTTCACTAAGGTTCTTTATACGTGTATATTTGAAATTTTAAATTGACATTTGTGACCGTATACAAAGTAGACCAGCAAATATTGCAGTAAGCATATTGTGAGGGAACGCAAAAGAAACATTTTTCCCCATGTTGCTTAGAGGGCTCTGTAGTAACTAATCCCATATAAATGAGCAAGATTTGCTAATAAAACACCCAAACACCCCATTTGTGATTGATGCCAATTGAATTGATAACTAACTATTCATTAATTGTTTTGAAGGACAAAAAAGGTCCGAATTTTAGTTTTTGTAGGTTTGCAGGATGTCCGTAAGCGAAGGAATACCAGATATAGGATTTTTTATTGTTACCAATACATCATCCTCATATAAGTATATTTTATTTTCCACATACCCCATTATCACCGCCCCCCCGCCCAAACCATTCTCGTCTCCAATAACCTGAGAAAGTGGCTCAATAAAAAGATTAAAGTAGTAGGCTTCAAGAGCAGCCCTGCCTACATTCTCATTTAAATGTAATATGCCTCAAAAGGCTTCCATTAATTAGGCCCGAGCAGCAAAGCATTGCGAAGGCTTATTGCAATCGCACTGTTTCTTCTTATTATTAGACCCGAGCAGCGAAGGGAAGGTCTGTTGTAACCACGCAGTTTAATGGGCCTGAGCAGCGTAAGCATTGTAAAGGCCTATTGTAATCATTTTGTGTCTTATTCATATTGCAATTTGAGACCTTAACATATTCAAAAACTCACCAAACTTGTCGCTTGTCGACCTTCAAATTTTCTATTTTAAGGTTGTTGCAAAAATCGCAACATAAACTACTCCCTCTGGCAACTTTCAAAATACCCTTTGCATTGACCTTACTTTATCGTAAAGACATGAAACTTGGCACAGTTGTACAACATCCTAAGACTTACAGAAAAGTCTTCTACAGTCATGGTCTATACCAAACAGGAAGTCGACCATTTTGGATTGAAGTTCCGATTTTGACCCCATTTTGGCCGCTTACAATCTCCGCATCAAGCTCTTTCTAGGGATTTTGATCGACCAGGTTCAAACTTGGTCAGTTTGTTCATAAGACATAGCCAGATCAAAAATATGAAATCAGCGAGTGCATGCTGAAGGGGCATGACCAGCCCTCAAAGTTTGACATCTTGCCATGCAAGACAAAACTGTTATCTCTACTACACAAAAATTCACTGAGACACCAAACTTTCAGTGATTGATCAGCATTGGGTTCTCTACAATACCTAATGATCAAATGATGGCATCATTTAAGCCACGCCCACTGAGTGGTCTCTATCTTCCCCCCTTCACCTAATCAACGTGAAACTATGTCCAGAAAGAAGACAAGCTGGTGTATCTTGGTTTCCACCACTGACCGGTTTCAGTGTAAAAGGTGAGTGTGACGGCGTGATGATGCTGTTTGGCTCTAAAGATTTCAACCTAGCTGCAACAAACTCACTGGGATCGATCCTTATCTGCTCCCCAACAGGAATCTACAACAATGTCTGGTGGGGATGACCTAATTCCTTTGCAGTGCCAACATTAGAGGAATAAGAAAACTAATCAACCCCAAGCCATGCTTTAACACATGATTTTGAAACTTGGTACACATGTGTATCTTGTCAAGAACTACAAAAATGTCTCTTGGAGACATGGTCCAAACCAATCAGGAAGTCAGCCATTTTGGATCAAAGCAACCATTTTGTGTTTTTTATAGATGTTGTATCTGATTGAACTCCTCCTACAGGTTTTGAGAAACAGACACCACACATGAAACATCAAGGTGCAATAACAACCACACACAAGGTTAGAGATGAATCAGACTTTTTATGTCTCATTACATACCAGCCCTCATCACATTCACATGGTGCATTGGTGACATCACCTTAGCTCCTCCCATTTTAAACAGGAAGTTACCAGTTCTTTTCTGTGGTTGTCTTAATTTTATTTTTTATTTGTATGGGTTCAAACCTGTGCCAAGTGACATAAAATAACATGATGATGAATCCTATGAACATTGGCTGGTGGCTGAACCATGTGGGCCTAAACCATAGGCAACCTAGATCACACACGCATCATCCGATTTGCACCAAACTGACCTTGGTTAAGATTTAAAGTAGCGGTTCTCAACATGGGCGGTACCGCCCCCCAGGGGGCGTTCAGAGGACGGCAGGGGGCACTGTCAGAAATTTTTACAAAAGGGAGGCACTGAGATGTCTTTGGGGGGCGTTTGGTCGAAGGTAAACTTTACACCCTAAATCCACAACAATACCAGTTTAGACTGAAAACCCATTTAAATAAATAAAGAAATCCCTCCATGGGTGATACCACAATAGAGAGCCTTCATTTTATAGCGTTAACACGATGCTGTAAGTGGTCCGGTATGAAACGGGGGTGATAGAACAACACAGCACTTTTAAATTTCAATAATCAGAATGCCAAAATATTTTCCGTTGTTTAAAAAGGTTTATGTCGGTCTGCCTTTTCCCCATTGATACGTTTCCCGCCCTGCACCTTAGGGGCTTAAAAAAAAAAAAAAAATGAGGCGCACATTGCGCAAAACTCTGAAGCAGGAGACGCGGGATATAAAACGGAGCGACGAACTAGATGTGAATTATGGCATAAAAACAGAGAATCCGACACTGAACAATGAAAAAAATCAACACATGATGTGAAACCATTAGGCGGCGCAGCAGGTGATGAGTGAAGATTACTGATGGTTAATAAACGATAAAATAAATCTAGCAACAGTAAAGAAACTAAAGTGGACATAGCAATAAACCAGGAGAGGATAATATTAATCAAAGGAAACTAAACGGAAATGAATGAAGAACAAAATGCAAGAATAAACTAAGAAACTAAAATAAATACAGAGGAATAAACTGGTATGGCAAGACCTTTAGAGCAATAATTAATACAGAGGACTGTATGGCAAGAATAAACAGACACTATTTACAGATAAAAGGTAAAATAATATTGTTGAAGTGTCATGGGTTTGTTGAGACCATATCTAGTACTGAGAATAAATATATCTTACAGACCATAACAGTAAAGAACTGATCACTTATTTATGTTTTTAATTAGATTTGATATATTAATTTCTTCAATATTATTTTTCATGTCAGTGTTAATGTCATGAGGCTGATGACTCCATGACACTTTCAATTTGACTCATTAGGATTTGATTAAGAACCAGGTTTGTTCTTTGTGATTTCTGTCCAGTAAAACTATTAATCTATAAATCAATAGACAGGTCTATATAAAGATATAATCCATGTTTCTGTCTCATATTTGTTTGGCATTAAAAGGACCTGGAACTTTTGTTTTTCCACTGAAAGCTCTGGTTTGCACAATAAATGCCATGTGGGTGAAGTTTTATGGATGATGCTCTGATGTCCCATTCTCCTGAATGCAGCACAGAGCTGCACCACCAGAAACTGACAAACACTGAAGAGAAGAAGAGTTATGATTAATGTAGTTACAGTTCTGTCCATGTTTTAATGTTGCAGAGCTCAGTCGTTTTGCAATGTTTAAAGTTTAAACTGACATGTTGAACATCTTTTATCTGCTCCTTTTGTGCAAGATTTACAGCACAGAACAAGAATATTTTTTCCACTCTGATTGGCTGCTGTTACCAATTTTAACTTGAATGTTTATTGCATTTTTCATAGACGCCTGTGAAAATAATTTCTATTCCCATGACTTTTTTGTTCTCTGGGAAATTATTTTTGATGATAAATACAGAAACAATTATAAAAATCAAAACATCTACAATAGTGATGGTAATATTAATGATAAAATAATATTCAGTGCAAAGTAGCCTACAAATCCTTGGTGGGGGGCGGAGAGGGACCTGGATAAAGGCTGGGGGGCGCTGGGCTGAAAAAGGTTGAGAAACACTGCACTAAAGACACCGATAGTATTATATTGGAATTTTTCTCAAGCTTGGCTCCTACATTATTCCAATAGTTGTATCTAATTGCTACATCATCCCATCTGCTCCAGAACTTTTTTTTACATCATCAAGGACCATTGCTGCACATATTGGTGTGGTAGATTTATGACATCAGTAAAGACCCGCCCATTCAGAAAAGATGGTGATGACAATATTGATAATATGGTGACTTGTAATGCTTCAACCTGTATGTTACATAAGATTGAAACTCAGGGTTTCCTCCGTGTACTAAAAGCTTGGCGGCCTGCCATGCTTTATTAGTTCCCCCCGCCAGGCTTAGCGTTGCTTGTTTTTTTTTCCGGAAAATAATAATAATAATAAATACTTTTTTTTTCTTTTTTCTTTAAAAACCGTATCGTAAGCATCTCTGTTGCTCTGAGCATTTCACTGGCGGAGCAGATTTATTCCAAATCTCTGCTTGATCTCTGAAGTTTACCACAGCACGGATCGTGCGCGCCTCCTTTCACTCAAACTGGACACAGGCTGACTTGTATGGATATTTACATCAACCCCATCTGAGGAATTATGATTCTTTGGAAACTCTACATCAAGGGTAAGCGTTTAAAATTCACCGCATTAGCTCTGGTTGCGCAGCTCAATGTGAACTGCAGGAATAACTTGTAGTTGCGCTTTCAGAGGTGCGCGTTGAGGGAGCGGTGAGAATGATTTATCTTTGTAAACAAAGAATTATGTCCAGCGTTTACATCTCAACACGCTGCCCAGCGTGTGGTGAAGTAAGTTTCTCTAAGTTCCTGTTGACTGCTGGGAGAATACATTACCTGCTTAAAAGGGGCTTACCCCAGGGCACCACTTCAGCAAGAACCCATAACTGTGACAATATTTACATTTCAAGCTTACAAAGTTAGGCATAGTGATTAATCATGATTAATCACAGTGCATGGGGTGGTTAATCTGATTAAATTTTGTAATTAATTGACTACATTAGTTTTAAGACAATAATTGGTTGTGCTGACACATCTTGAGCTTTAATAAATAACTTTTTATTAGTGAACTAAAACAGGGTTGTTTCTGTAGATGTTACCCTGTCTTTTCATGAAGAGGTGGGTTGATGTGTCAGGTATTTTTTCTCATTTATTTCCTTTTAAACCTTGTGGAAGACCATTACATTTCTTAACATCTAAAACTTCCAATCCAAACAAGGCTGAAGGCTCAGTCATAACAAAAGAATAAAAAATAATGTGCTATAAAGATAATTTCACTCACAAACTGTGGAGGAGGGAGTGTTTGGTTGATGCTAGAAACACTGACTTCCTGACCACTCTGCGCACAGGCCACCAGACGGAGAGCAACATAAAATCCCTGAATTAGAAAAAAATAGTATCAGACACAACCTAAAAATGATATTGCCAAAAGAAAAACAAATTGCACATTTCTTACTAAAATGTGTATTTGAATAAGAAATACATGTTAGATAGAGTTGGGAAAAAAAGATGAACATTTATTTTTGCTTTATACCACTTCATATTTTCATATTAAGATGTTTGATAGTAATTTATCTTTATTAATGAAAAAAATAAATATACTTCCTCACCTGTTTGTCCAAATAGCCTTTTCCCTCAGGATCAGCCAAATCCCAAATCTGTAAGACAAAACATATAAAATAAAATAAGAAATTAACTGAATTGGTTATTACTTCACTGCCTCTCTGTCCTGAGGGGGAGGTGGAAAAGTGTCCTCTTTACCACACCCCTTGCGACATTTTATATGTGTATATATGACTTAGGACTCTTTGACCACAATGTCATTTCCATGGCGTCAACATCATTATGCAGTCTATGCAAGCCTAAGCTTAATATCGGTTTTAGAAATCTAAACAAAATCAACACAGAACTTTGAGCATTGGACGTTCATCACCAGATGAAGCTGTATATTACTACAACAACCATCTGCTTAGCCTCCAAGACAATCATGCTCCTGTAAAAACCAGAACAGTCACCTTCACCCGCTCAGCACCCTGGTTCACAGATGAGCTTCGGAAGATGAAGGCAGTATGGCAGGTTCTTGAATGGCATTGCATACTCTCTGGCCTTACTGTCCACAAACTAATCTACCGGGAACACAATCCTTACTCAAAGTACCTTAGACAGGTAAAGTTACAATTTTATTTCAATAACATGAGAAATTGTAAAGAACCTGTCGTCACTTTATTTAGATTGAATAACATTAACTGTGAACACCTTCATTCACGACATGCTGTGATCTTCCTGGGGGTGCAGACAGTCTCGTTGATGAGGAGGGTAGTCTTCTAAGATTGAGAAAATCTTGCATATTACCCAAACAATATTTGTCAGTTCAATAAATGGCGATGGGCGATGCATTCGAGCATATGACGCTTTGTGACTTTTGAACTTTTACTTTTGGGACGTCTAACAACCAGCTGAAGCACTAATGAGTAGCTCCGCAAAAAACCTCTCAATGTTCTGCAGTGGTTTAGCTAGTCTCCAGACCTGAACCCAATAAACAATCTTTGGAGGGAGCTGAAAATCCATATTGCCCAGTGATAGCCCCAAAATCAGAAGGATGTGGAGAAGATCTGATTGGAGGAGTCGTTCAAAATCCTTGCTGCCTTGTGTGCAAAGTTGGTCAAGAACTAAAAGAAATGCCTGATATCTGCAATTGCAACAAATATTTGTGTTCCAAATATAAGTTGGTTTTCTGCTGTCATGAAATAAAATGCAATTATGTAATTTTAAAAATGACACAATGTGATTTTCTGGATTTTTGTTTTAGATTCTGTCACTCACAGTTGAAGTGATAAAAAATATAGAATTCTAAGAACATTTGCAAAATCAGCTGTATGTCAAATATTTATTCTCCCAACTGTATGTAAAATGCACTCCTATATTTTTGTATACAACAACCTACACCAGCAGTGTACGGGCAGCAGCTGAAACTCCGAGGCACAGCATACAGTGACAGAACATACAGAACTCTTCGGACATAAAACTGTTCTGGGAGGGAGTCCGGTAAGCTGCTCTGTCTCAGCAGATTCAGCTTTACGTGTCTGATGTTTGTTAAAGGCTCTTATGAATATGTGTTCATTTCACTGCTGTGCTTCTGATGTTTGTTCCCCTTAACTGCTGCTACAGCATAACAAGGCTTACCTTCCCCAATGTACTGTCAGGTAGTCCAGACTTTTTGAGAAAAAGCGCTGCTTCTGTTGGTCCTACTTTGCCAGTGTTTTCAGGATCCACCTTAAAAAATATCCACAGAAATTTTAGTCAGTCATGTAATGGTGCATTCACACCAAACACGTTTTGCGCGTCTGGTTTACAGTGAAAGCCTATGTGGAGGCATGTTGAGGGATAATGGCCCATTTCTAGAATCTAGCGCGACTTGACTTGAAGCATTTTGAGCGTTTGACATGTCAAGTTCGTCCAACAAATGGGTGATTTTGACGCATCTGATGCGTCTCCACATAGACTTTGAACCAGATGCGCCTGACGCATGAAACGCTAAGTGTAGAGCAAAATGTCAAGTGTCTGCATCAAAGTGCAGACGCTTAAAGGATCAGCTGCGTTTTTGACACGCATAACCTATTTGTTGTGAACACACCATAAGCTATGTTCTTTTATTTCTCAGAAGTAGTAAAAAGGTTAGATAGTCACATTAGAGAGGTCATCATCTTACCTGTCTGTAGAAGTTCTCATAAACAGGATTCCCGCTCACCACCTATAGCAAGATGTTTTGACAATTAATAACATTTATGATGTTAAAGCTGAATAGGCTAATACTATGCATACATACACACACGCAGACATACAGACACATATATATATATATATATATATATATATATATATATATATATATATATATATATATATATATTAGCAATTCAAACAGTTAATAAAATTATGGTTGTTGATTAATGGTTTATTAGATTAAAATTAATTTGAATCGATTAATAATGTCCACTTAGACCTTTTTTAGTGTTGCAGTTTGGCCACGGAGCCAGTTTATAGAGAAACTAAGATGGTGGAGGGACCCCAGAATGGAAAGGAAAAAAGTTCCAAACGGTGTGAGATGCAAAATGGGATGCATTTTGACTGGGGGTGCGTCAATTGCAGTTTTCTAGCCGATCGCCGATTACCAATCTTTTAAAAAGCTTAACGTGCCAATTCTGATTTTAACCGCTACCAATTTTTTTGGTCTGAAATGTTAACCAAATGTTTTGGTCAGGAAATTTATTGAGTTGACAACAGTGGGGTAACTATTGTTAATTTTAAGCGTGCAGACATAACTTGGTGTGCCGGTATGTCAGTTAAACCTTTCTCACCGGAGAGAAAAAGAGGACAGTGGTTGATTCTTAGACCTTTGCCAAGCTAGATAAGATCTGCTTCACAGATCTCCCAAAATTAAGGAAATTGGCACTGATAAATTGGCTGGTCGATAAATCGGTGCACTTCTAATTTTGACGTATGAACACTCAACAAGTTTCTTGTTATCACTTTAATAACGTTCATGCAGTCAAGAGGCATGACAGACCAGAGTCGACTTCTCTACCAAAACTTACTGATGTGCTACACAGGTGAGGATGTAATGACAGAAAAGCGGAAAGCATTTGGCAGAAAAATTGCAACATGACAGAAAAGAAACATGATGCTAAACAAGGTTGATTTTGAGGGCTGTTGTCACTTAATGTACTTCATGGAGGGAAGTACATTAAGTACATTCCTACAAAAGCAGACAATATTTCTGTGTGAATATCTCTGTTCATAAAGAATTAAGTGTGTCACATATTCTATTTCTTTCATCTTTTCTTTTTCAATTTAGCAACATAAGAGGTTCCTGTTTTGTTAAATTTTATAAATTAAGTTTAATAATGTAAGAAAACCATGTTATAAAAAAATAGCTCTTTATGTTAAGGAAAGATGGTTGCCCTTCTTGATGCAAAAGAAAATGTACGTTTTTAAGAAAAAGGCTAATCCATTAATCATTAAGTCGATCATAAGATCAATCAACATATGTACTGGTATATATAAAATAATTTTACGTGCAATTTTCAGTAGCTGGCGTCACTAATCATTGCAGCTTAGGAATCAAAGACTTTTTGTCATCTTTGGCATCACTTACAGGCGTTATTTACTCATCATTTGGAGGACATACGGTTTATGCTAATTTACTGTAATAGTATCACAAGTGCAAACTCAATTCAAAATAACTTGACTTGGACATTCTTAATTTAGTATTCAAACTACATTATTTGGTTCAGATATGATGTCCATGTACATGGATTATGTGTCTATATTCCACATTTTTCTTTTCACACGTTTGTTTCTTTGTTTATATAGGCAGAAAGTGCAGCTGCAACGCAACTATTCACACTATCAAGATGATACAATAGTTCAATCCTACCACTGTTAATACATATTTTTAAGCTGCGTCAGCATAATAGATATGAAGCGAAGCATCATGTACAGCACAGATTCAACTCTCATCAGTATCACATTTAACCCTTCCTGGTATGTTACGCCATCCTTTTAACCAACCTAGCATCTGAGCAACGCTAGCTTTAGGAGTCAGCAGTACAACTGTGTTAGCCCTTAAGCTTGGGACAGGATTGGTGTCTATGGTGACACTTTTTCTTACATGAGCAGCTATCATCTTTTTTGAAAAACACTATGTTGTATATACATGAACAGTAGAACCTACTGGATGCTAATTAATCCGCCAACAAACGCTCAAGGAACAGGCCTAGTTCCACTATCTATCTGCATTATAAGAAAGCCGCGTCGTATTTTCTGTAAACTCCACTTATGCTAATATTTATTGATGGACGACACCGTCTGACTCTACCGCTATGTAGTGCTTTCTGTTGAGGCAGATGATCGGGGGAATTGCAGCGTCGTTACCTGGGTGAGAGATGCGAGAGTTGCCATCTTCCCTGCTACTTCTGTGACATCGCCCAGCGACACGCCTCCTGCTGGAACCAGTCTGCTTTCTTTCATCATCATTAAAATCCCTGAGTAGAGCATTAAATCCAGAATGTTCTGACTATCTGTACTACTTCGTCAGATTTTCCTATCGTATCATTTATCTGTCGGTGCTAAATGTCTAAAACTTCGGTCATATTTTCAAAATGAAAACTAGAGCGGGTTGTGTTGTTAATTATTATCATCGGATAACATTCTTTGAGTTACGAGACCGAAACTTTTATGCTTAGCATATCATTGGAACAATTTATATACACGACAAAAACAGAAAAATATCACCTCCTTCATCAGAATATCCTATCTGTTTAAAATGAAAAGCTACCGTAGTTCTATGCACTATAATTTATATTAAAATAGTCTACCTTTTAAAAATATTTTAAATACAGAGGTATTTGTAAGAATGAAACAGTATCGAACTGGGGAAACAACTTTTTATTGAAATTAAATTAAACAGACATCTACACAGATAACTGCAAACTCTTCTTTGCGCATTAATACGTTGTATGGCCGTCTTCATCAAATGTCACTGTGCACCTGAAATGATAGGATATGCTTAATCTACACTAACAGGGGCGCCGCCAGGAATCTTGGGCCCCCTGACAATAAATTTGTTTGGGCCCCCTGTTCAGCTGCTGTTACAATTTTTTGAGTCTATTTGACCCATAAAAAGCATCACAATTTTAAAGGCTGCATCTGCCTTGCTTTCTTTGGTTCAATACTGATAATTAGCACAATATTTACTGCTCATGAATTTAACATCCAACAGTCCACATCCAGGATGCAAGTAGGTTACTTACATTTTTTCTATTAGTTTTAGATACTGAAATGTCTCCCTATGAGCAACAGTCAAAAGCAACGTGTAAAATACACATAAAGCAATCCAGACTTCTAAAAATGCTATGTAGTTGCCAGTGGTGGGAAGTAACGAAGTACAAATACTTCGTTACTGTACTTAAGTACAATTTTCGTGTATCTGTACTTTACTTAAGTAGATTTAATAATGGATACTTTCTACTTTTACTCCACTACATTTTACAGTAAGTATCTGTACTTTCTACTTCACTACATTTCTACAAAACTGTCGCGTTACTCGTTACATCCAAGTCCCGTTGAGTTTTTTGTCCGTTAAAATGTGAAGTTCAGGGATTTAAGGCGGCGCCGTAAAATCCAAGCAATAACGTGACTTAGTGTCTGTTGTCACCCATCGCCTCCACCTTTACTTGCATGCGGAGCTCCAGACATGCGCAGTGGTTTCCTCTGAGATGTCTGATCGTCAGTAATATAATAGCTGCATAAATCATAGATATGGCGACATGTAAAATCAGCAGCGCTTCGCTTTCACAGACGGTGGGACTTCGTCCAACTTTTAGCGTCACTTGGAAGGAAAGCTTAAAGAAAGGTAAGATCTGTGGACGTGTTGCTAGCAAAGCTAGCTGTATTGACTGAAACACATGTTGCATCTGCGATGAAAAAAAGTTGTCACTCGTGCACTGAATTACTGTGTGGAGGTTTTGACTGAGGTGTCGCAAATATGGGACAACGCTGTGACCAAAGTGCAATATAGTAATATGACATTCAGGAACGATCCGATTCTTCTGGACGGATATTTACTAAGATTGATGGGACTGAAGCCTCACTGAGAGCCGTTCTTTGTTATTGTGTATACTGCAGTATATATATATATATATATATATATATATATATATATATATATATATATATTATATATATATGTGTGTGTGTGTGTGTACATACACACATTTATTTATTCGCGGAATAAGTAAAAGTTGAATGTATGAATGCAGAGCATGCTCATTGCTCATTGATTGATTTCGTCTCCTGTCATGGTGGCAAACGTTGCAGCAGGAGGGAGGATGAGAACAGTCACGATGCTCCTTCTGCTTGGTTACTTCTTGCTTGTTGCGCCATTGGACAGTGTTCATAGTTGAACGTTGTTTATCGTTAATTGCTATGTTTCATGGTTTAATGGTACAGGCAGTTGAGGTTTCTGACATGAGCAATATGGGCAACCGCCCAGGGCGTTAATTTTATAGGGATGCCAGGAGACCTCTGCGGATTGTAGCTCAGCGATGAAAGCAAAACGGAATGAAATGAGTTTTAATTGTTACTGGTCAGCTCTAAGTATTTAATATCTAGGTGTTCTTATGGGAATGTGGATCTTTCAGATCAATCAGAGAACCAATTTTGATTGGTAAGCTTAATTTTATTGTGTCATTTAGCGCGGGGCGCTGGTCTTGGTCTCGGGTTCGGTGGTCTTGACTACAACTCTGCTACATGGCTCCTTAGTTGCATGTCCTCCACCCCACCCGCACCTTCTTTACATCCCCTTTCAGTTGGATTTCTTTCTAAATAAATGCCACTAATAAAGTTCATGCTATGTTAGGACAGGAGACAAGATGTTTCCATCCCTGAAATTATGATTCATAGAATCGCATATCTAAGTCTAAACTGTTAGAGAATAAACACAATAAGAACATGTTTAATCTGTGGCATTGTTTATTACAACGGCACATTTCTGATGTATTAAAATTAAATACGATCGGCACACTAATCGCTAACCTATTAGCGATTAGGTTATGTATATTCAGCAAGTACTTTTACTTTTAATACTTAAGAATTTTTAAAAGCCAGTACTTTTTTACTTTTACTTAAGTAAAATGTTAATGTGGTACTTTGACTTTTACTTGAGTACATTTTTGACTGTGTATTTGTACTTTTACTTAAGTAAATTTTTTGAGTACTTTCTCCACCACTGGTAGTTGCATTGTATTAAAGCTGCAGTACATAACTTTAATAAAAAATATGTTTTCTGCATATTTGTTAAAGCTGTTGTAGCAGTTTGTTATGAGACAGATAATCTGAAAACAATCAATCTCCTCCATCTCCTTCCTGAATTACTATTACTGGTTAAAGTAATGCACCGTTCTGACCAAAACAACCAATCAGAACTAGTAGGACGCTCTTAGCACTGTCAATTAGCCTCATTCACTCACTGCATAATGTGCTAATAGTGGAGAAACAACTTATCATTACAAGAAACCGTTAATCTGCCGTCATTGGTATCTATGCCAAGTAAACTGAGCATTCACAGTTTGAATCTGCACAACTCTGTGCTATGCTAGCTGCAGCACAAATCGAGGAGGAGGAAGGATGAGCAGCACCACATGAGATTGTGATTGACAGCACTAAAACTCTCCTGCCTCTGACTGGTTGTCTCTAGCACTGGGAGAAAGCAGAGGAAATAGATTTTTCACAGATTACCTCTCATACCATACTGTCACAACATAATGACGGTTTTAACAAAATATGTGAAAAAAAATGTATATAAAAGTGACATACTGCAGCTTTAATTTCACTCAGTAGAGAACAGGTCAGGAGGGACGTGGGTTAGAGCTGCTGCTCACTCACTCATCTGTTAAGTGGTAAAAGGTACAAGGGAAAAGTTAAATACATGAATATATTGGTAATTTTTTCCTTAATTCATTAAATGCTAGTGAAAATTAGGCAAACAGTAGTCTGTAGCTAAGCTAATTATGCTAAATGGTTGATAATCTCACACAGTCTACCCACCTCTCTTGGAGAAAAATTGGGTGAAAAGTGATGACGATTCCTGGGGTCCTGACCAGCAGGGGGCCCTCCACAATTTAATTATTTATATTTTGTTCATAGACATAAAATAAAAAAATGTGGGGTATTGTCAAATACAAAATTAATCATATTGTATTTTCAAAGATTGTTTTTAGCAGTAAAAATTTAATGTTGCCCTTCCCAGATCAAAAAACACACATCCGTTTTGCCCTGAACCCTCTATCTGTAAAATGGTTCGTTCCTGCTTGGAGCGCTTAACAGTGACGTATGGAGCTACTGTTAGTAGAAGCTGCAGCTGAATGCAACTGTGACTGTGGCTGTTACTATGCTGCTAAGAAAAGTTATAACATCAGATTTTCAAAAACAAAATGGAGAGCGGAAGAGAGAGAAAAAGGCAAGAGTGTTCATTTATAACCCAGTTTTTGCTCACACTTCTTTTTAAAATATTTATTTTTCTGCTATATTTCTTGTTTTTCCTTCCAGGCTGGAAAAAACAGGCATTCTTCTGTTGGTTCATGTTCTCCTTCCAACATCCAAGAAAAATGCCAAAACAGCTCATGTCAAACTGTGGACCATGTTGTCAAATATGTGCAGGTATGTGTTACTCTAATGATCCTACGTCGTTGTAGAAGCACTTTCTTATTGGCTTCGTTTGCTATTTGAATGTGGCTGTGTTCTATATATTTAATAATTTTTATTATTTGTCTTCTTGTCCTAAATGGACAAACCCATGTGGGCCCACCACGTACATGGCGTACATGGGCCATGTAGGCCCATGTACGCCATGGCCCTACATGGGCAAACCCATGTAACATTTAATTTTTACTGCTAAAAACAATTTTAAAAAATCACAGTAACAGTAATTGACAGGGCCTTGATTTTTTTTCTATTTCTGTAAAAAAAATAAAATATATAAAAATTTGTGGGGGCACCCTGTTGGTTAAGGGCCCTTGGAATTGTTCTAACCTTTCCCCCCTATATGATGCCCCTGGGTTGCCGACTTTTGTTTTGTCAAGTTTAAGTGACAAAAGTAGGGAAAAGACTAATTATCTTGGCCATTAAAAACACTAAACAGTGTAGCAAGACCTCGTTTATTTATTTTACAATTTTGTTAAGCTGCCGATTAAACTGAATATTACAACCTTGACATGATTATATGAGCTGTTTTACTGAGAAATCAATCAGAAGCGCAGTGAAAATGAATGGATCCTCTCTAGCTGCAGTGCGCGCTCCCGACACAGGGGGAACAGATTTTCACAGGGGAACAAAATTTTGCACAAAATCTCCAGTCATACATAAACAGACTGAAACTGATTAGACTACCCTCTAGGGAGGGTACAACCTGGGTCTCTGAGTCACTCCTCACCACCACCTCAACCCCACCGCTTGACAATAATATGTATATATAACATGTGAATGACTTTGAATGTGAATGGTATAACATTCACATTCTGTATATTATGATATATAATATACATTCTTTGAATGTGAATGGTATAAAAAATCCCATTAGAAGAAGCAAGATCATTTCAAAGTCTAAATGAGAGCAGGTTCGCATTGGTTTCTTGCAGGAAACACATTTGTTAAATGAAGAACATGAGAAAAAAAAGAAAATGGGTCATAGAAAAATATATTTTGTTTCTCACAGATATGGAAAAAAAGAGGGGTAGCCATTCTGAAATCAAGTTTGACATAAAGATAGAACTTAAAGATAAAGAAGGCAGATTTGTGTTGTTGAAGGGGAAGCTGGAAAGACGAATAGGTCACTAATGTTTATGCCCCCCCTGGTAGTATCATGGATTTCTTTAAGAAGGTATTTATCCTTGTGACCACAGAAGCAAGTGGCACATGTGCAGGTGATTTTAATTTCCTAAACCCAAAAATGGATACAACTAGCCGAGAGCAAAGAAGGACTCACTTGGAAAAACAATTGAAAAAAAATCTTGAAAGAATTGGGACTCAGATATATGGAGATATTTCCATACACATGATCATGAATTAACTTTTTACTCAACTAGGCATAACATACATACTAGAATAGCGGTTCTCAACGTGGGCAGAACCGCCCCCTAGGGGGCGTTCAGAGGACGGCAGGGGGCGCTGGGATGCCTTTGGGGGGCGTTTGGTCGAAGGTAAACTTTACACCTTAAATGCACAACACCAGTTTAGACTTTGAGCAACTTGGTAAAACTGTCTTGTGTAACATTAAACCATGCTTGGCTGCAACTGTATCGATGGCAGCTCTTCTTCTATTCAGTGTTTGTAGCTTCTGTTAGCTTCTTGGCGCAGCTCCGTTCTCCTGCTACTGGTAGCTAAAATCACGATACCCTCACTTTGTATCCCTCTGAAAAATGAACCCATTTAAATAAATAAAGAAATCCCTCCATGGGTGATACCACGATAGAGAGCCTTCATTTTATAGCGTTAACACGGTGCTGTAAGTGGTCCGGTATGAAACGGGGTGATAGAACAACACAGCACTTTTAAATTTCAATAATCAGAATGCAGAAATTGTTTCCGTTGTTTTAAAAGGTTTATGTCAGTCTGCCTTTTCCCCATCGATACGTTTCCCGACCGCCCTGCACCTTAGGGGTTAAAAAAAAAAAGACGCGCACATTGCACAAAACTCTGAAACGGGAGAAGCGGGACATAAAACGGAGCGACGAACTAGATGTGAATTATGGCATAATAACAGAGAATCCGACGCTAAACAGTGAAAAAATATCTGGAAATAGTGTCTGTTTATTCTTGTCATACAGTCTCTGTATTAATTATTGCTCTCTTGGTCTTGCCATACCAGTTTATTCCTCTGTATTTACTTTAGTTTCTTAGTTTATTCTTGCATTTTGTTCTTCATTCATTTCCATTTAGTTTCCTTTGATTAGTATTATCCTCTCCTGGTTTATTGCTATGTCCACTTTAGTTTCTTTCCTGTTGCTAGATTTATTTTATCATTTATCCATTATAAGACAAATAATATAATCCGAATAATCTTCACTCATCACCTGCTGCACCTCCTAATCGTCATGTGTTTCACATCATGTGTTGATTTTTTCACTGTTCAGCGTCGGATTCTCTGTTTTTATGTCATAATTCACATCTAGTTCGTCGCTCCATTTATGTCCCGCTTCTCCGGTTTCAGAGTTTGCGCAATGTGCGCGTCTTTTTTTTTTAACCCCTAAGGTGCAGGGCGGTCGGGAAGCGTATCGATGGGGAAAAGGCAGACTGACATAAACCTTTTAAAACAACGGAAACAATTTCTGCATTCTGATTATTGAAATTTAAAAGTGCTGTGTTGTTCTATCACCCCGTTTCATACCGGACCACTTACAGCACCGTGTTAACGCTATAAAATGAAGGCTCTCTATCGTGGTATCACCCATGGAGGGATTTCTTTATTTAAATGGGTTCATTTTTCAGAGGGATACAGTGAGGGTATCGTGATTTTAGCTACCAGTAGCAGGAGAACGGAGCTGCGCCAAGAAGCTAACAGAAGCTACAAACACTGAATAGAAGAAGAGCTGCCATCAATACAGTTGCAGCCAAGCATGGTTTAATGTTACACAATACAGTTTTACCAAGTTGCTCAAAGTCTAAACTGGTATTGTTGTGCATTTAAGGTGTAAAGTTTACCTTCGACCAAACGCCCCCCAAAGGCATCCCAGCGCCCCCCTTTTGTAAAAATGTCCACCAGCGCCCCCTGCCGTCCTCTGAACGCCCCCTGGGGGGCGGTTCTGCCCACGTTGAGAACCGCTAGTCTAGACCAATTAGTGTATTAAAAATAGACTATACAAACTATATGCTGCAATATTAGCTAAAAGATCAAGTACCCTTTTGCCTTCCCTGATAGATGAGGACCAGGCAAGTTTCATTGGTAATAGACAAACGCATAATAGTATAAGAAGGGCTGTTCATATTATTAAAGATCAAATAATTAAAGAAAAATCAAGTGCAGTCCCTCTCAGCTTAGATGCCGAGAAGGCCAATGATACTGTAGGGTGAGAGTTTTTGTTTCAAGTAATGGAGAGATTTGGGTTCTGTGATAGATTTATTCAGTGTATAAAAACTATGTATTCCTCGCCAAAAGTAAGAATTAAAATGAATGGAAGCCTTTCAAATGAAATAACGTTATAATGAAGATGTAGGCAGAGCTGCCCATTAAGCCCACAACTCTTTAATCTTTATATCAAACCACTGGCTCAGGTTATTAGAGAGGAGTCTGGGTTGGAGGAGGTGACAAGAGGGAATGTGGCAAACAATATATGCTTGTATGCAGATGATTTAATAGCAATTAAAAACCCTGAATCAGGTATTCCATTGCTTTTGAACATCCTGGAAATGTATGGCAGACTGTCAAGAAGTGGGGTTTGTGGTGGAGAGGAGAGTTGCAGGTAGACCCAGGATGTAGATGAAAATGATTTATTTATGAACAAAAGCTCAGTCTAGGATGACAGGCAGCACGGCAGAGAGGTTAGCATACAGCCAATTACCAGTAGCAACTGAAGACACTGAAGACTGAATAACGAGAGCTAAGCTAACAGGACTATACAGTTCAACTGGCAAGAATGCAGTAGACAATAACTGACAAGACGACAGTAGACGAGAACCCGACCAGAGACAAATGGACACAGGTGGACTTAAATACACAGGGAGGGTAATCAGGAAACTAGACACAGCTGGGATCAAACAGGGAGGACAGGACCGAGACTCACAGGGAAACAGGACTGTGGTGTATTTACCCCCCACGGTTTACCCGAGTTGGTACAGTCCTGTATGGTGAGACGTGCAAGCCCTCACTCTGTGGTTACTTCGGTTTAGCACTACAATAAAGAGATACGGAAAATGGTCCGAACCTCCTCTGTTCTTTAAGACATTACAAGGACTTAACAGAAAATCTCAAAATAACTACACAGAGAAACACAGATCATAACAGTACCTCCCCGTTAAGGGCGGCTACCAGACGCCCCCCCAAAAACAACCCATCAGGGTGGGCGGAGGGGCGACGGAAGGAGGGCTAGAGTCCAGAACAAAAAACTACCCATCAGAGTGGGCGGAGAACCAGGAGGCAGACCCCTAGAGCACCATCGAGGGAAGTCCGGCAGGCGTCGCCAGGGCAGGAAACGGAGTTGAGGAGGCGGGTCCGCGGGCGCCGCCGCAACAGGCACGTGGGGCCGGCACGTGGGACTGGCGCTTGGACGGAACTCTGGGAGGCTGCTCCACGGCAGCGGGCACAGGAAACTCTGGGAGGCTGCTCCACGGCAGCGGGCACAGGAAACTCTGGGAGGCTGCTCCACGGCAGCGGGCACAGGAAACTCTGGGAGGCTGCTCCACGGCAGCGGGCACAGGAAACTCTGGGAGGCTGCTCCACGGCAGCGGGCAAAGGAAACTCTGGGAGGCTGCTCCACGGCAGCGGGCACAGGAAACTCTGGGAGGCTGCTCCACGGCAGCGGGCAAAGGAAACTCTGGGAGGCTGCTCCACGGCAGCGGGCACAGGAAACTCTGGGAGGCTGCTCCACGGCAGCGGGCAAAGGAAACTCTGGGAGGCTGCTCCACGGCAGCGGGCACAGGAAGCACTGGGAGGCTGCTCCACGGCAGCGGGCACAGGAAACTCTGGGAGGCTGCTCCACGGCAGCGGGCACAGGAAGCACTGGGAGGCTGCTCCACGGCAGCGGGCACAGGAAACTCTGGAGGCGAGGACGCCGCAACAGCGGCAGGCTCTGGCGGCCAGGCTGTGGCGGCTGGAGACGGCAGGCGGTGGCAGTAGCTGGAGCAGGTGGGGCTGGCTTTGGTCTTGCAGCCAGCACCGCCTTTACTGTTTTCAGTTCCAGCTCTACCTCCTTGTAAAAATGTACCAAGCCCAGCCGAGGAAGGAGCGGGATCCAACTTTCCAGCTGGATCGCCATACCTGTGGCGGCGTTGAGCCAGCTGAACGGGGCATACGGCTTGGCCATTTCCTCATCTCCTTCAACAGGTAACGACGGTCCGCTGGGTCCATAATGATCTAGATTGCGTTCCTCACTGTTACTGGTTGGGTCCTTCTGTCAAGAAGTGGGGTTTGCGGTGGAGAGGAGAGTTGCAGGTAGACCCAAGATGTAGATGAAAATGGTGATTTATTTATGAACAAAAGCTCAGTCTAGGATGACAGGCAGCACGGCAGAGAGGTTAGCATACAGCTAATTACTGGTAGCAACTGAAGATACTGAAGACTGAATAACGAGAGCTAAGCTAACAGGACTATACAGTTCAACCGGCAAGCACGCAGTAGACAATAACTGACATTAGACAAGAACCCGACCAGAGACAAATGGACACAGGTGGACTTAAATACACAGGGAGGGTAATCAGGAAACTAGACACAGCTGGGATCAATCAACAGGGAGAACAGGACAGAGACTCACAGGGAAACAGGACTAAACACAGAAAATCTGAAAATAACTACACAGAGAAACACAGATCACAACTCTCAGGTTATAAACTCAACATACAAAAAACTAAAATTTTGACCTTCCATTTTGTTTCTTCAAAAACAATTAATAAATAGTTATCGATTCAATTGGCATCAATTACAAATAATTATATGAGGTTAATTACAAACCAATAAATAAGAAAATATATGAGGACCTGTACAGATGGAGCCTGCTTCCCCTTGACCTCGGCAGCAGAATCTGAACAATAAAGATAAATGTTCTTCCAAGACTATTATACATACTTGCAGGACTCCCAGTAGAGGTTCCAGCAAAACAATTTAGGGAGTGGGATTAACATTTTTCAAGATTTATATGGAGCAATAAAAGGCCAAGAGTATACTCGACCCTTTAGCTGCCTGGGCATCGGGGAGGTATGGGTCTGCCTTGCCTGGTGGATTATTACTTGTCTGCCCATATTAGACCTCTGGTGTGCTGGTGTAACCCAACCTATGAGGCTAAATGGAAGGATATAGAGCTTTCTTTATTGGACGTCCCTATACAGTCCATTCTGGAATGCCAGGATGGGCTGCCCCAGGTAAGATAAGGTAAGGTAAGGTAATTTTATTTATATAGCACATTTTCAGCAACAAGGCAATTCAAAGTGCTTTACATGAGTTAAAAAGAAATACAAACAAAATAACAAACCAAAGGAAAAAAGAAGAAAGAAAACTAATCTAATGTTGTTCTAAACTAAGTGCTCCTGTTCAGGGTTGCTAAGTATCTAATTCCATTTCTAAATAGTGAAACTCTACAGTTTCTGATAAAATAATCTAAAGAGTGATCTAATTTCTTTTCTGGATTAAAAGTAATGTAAACTAAGCACTGACTGTTCCTGTTAAGTATTTCTGGATTCCAAGTTCATAGTTATTCTAATTCTAATTCTGACTCCATTTCTAATCTGTATAATATTGATCTAAATAGTGCGCACTCCACAATTTCTGATATTACTAATAAACTAAAATAATCCTTTTCTGGGTTAAATAGGGAGAACTCCACCTAAAACAAAAAAGAGGAAAGGACACATTAGGGCAAATGGCAACATTCAGACAAAACAAATGGCAAAACAAAGACATGAGTGAAGGAGGTGACGTCAAAGGGCCATGAAGCCATGTTACTGAGACTCTGGCAGAGTCCAATAAAGGTGTTGTTTATCCAGGAATATCCTTAGGAGCGTTCAACTTTGCAAATCCATGGATACAGGAGGGGGTGAGGAGGGAAGAACGTTGTGTTTACATATTTTCAAGGAGATTAGGAATATGCAGCCCTTCCAAGGCCACATGGGGAAAGCCAATTCAGAAACAGAATGTCTTAGATCAGGAAGATTATAAATTTCAATCTTGCCTAAAGTCTCTCCGATACATCTCAGTTCCCAAACATCCAAATTGGTTTGGTCGTTCCATTGAACCGAAACTAGCAACTTCTCCAAGATAGATTCCAACTCGTTTGTGAGTTTTAGAGTCGTCTCTGTCCACACCAACAGTCTGAGTGTTCGCTAAGTCCGTCACAAATTTGTCGATAAGCCAGAAATCCATAAGCTCCAAACAGCAGAAATCCTGTTATCATGAATAAATCCAGGGTGAATCCCATCGGGTGTGTCCCTATAGGACAAGAGGGCTCCTGTGCCCAGACTTCTCGTCGAAAATTTGATCAATTGCATTGAGAGATCAGTTGACCAGATCCATAATTTGTAGATTTGGATGATGTGCAAAGAAAGGCGATAGGACAAAAACAGGGGAGGCATGAGCAGGGAGGGAGCAGAGGAAAAAGCGTCCGCCTTCATCAAGAGCAAGAGAGAAAGTGGTATACCAATTACAAAATCTGTTTGAGTTTGTCTTTGAAAAGGTGGGCAGAGGTGGCTAAAAGTTTAATCTCCACAAACAGTTTGTTTAATCATAAACAAATAAATCAGAGCGCTCTGTGAACTACATCAATCTAACAAATATCCTGAAAGCTGAATCAAAAAATAGAAAATAGGCTGAAAAAAGCATAGAGCACACAGGAAAAGAGTAACTTCAACAGGATGCGAGAAAATAAAACAATTTGATCGGAAAGTTTTTTTTGTTTCTTTTTTACTGACCCTACGAGGACAGCCAGTGCAGCAGTATTGCTTAGTTTAAAAATTTCATTTACAAGCTTACATTTTAATCACATAATCTGCATAAGGAGAACATAAGAAATATTTTGTATGATTCAGACAATCTAAAGCCTTTAGGGTTGCTATGACAAAACAAGTCTCACAAAAGCCAATCACTGCTTTAGGCATTCACACTAACAGGGCTTAAAGAGCTCCGGCCGGGGGCCGGATTTCCGGCTTTTGACCGAACGGTCCGCCTCAACCAAACTAGTCTCCAGGCTTAAAGAGCTCCGTCTACAAAGATGTCTGCCAATCAGAATTCTAGCTCCCGTATTCTTGACCAATGACTGTAAAACGGTTTGTAGAAAAGAAGCGCATGCGTTCGGTTCAGCGGTTAAATCAAATGCGATATGAAAGAAGATGGAGTTTGTCTCACCCGGTGAAGAAACACGTTTACTTGAGAAAGGAATTAAAAACAAGTGGCGCTGGGCATGGCTAGAGGAAAGGGGACAAGACGGAAAGCTGGTGGAAAGTTTTACAAAAGGGGGCGAAGGTAAACTTTACACCTTACAATCACAACAATACAAGTTTAGACTGAGCAACTTGCTAAAACTGTATTTCATAGCGTTCATTTTATAGCGTTAACACGGTGCTGTAAGTGGTCCGGTATGAAACGGGGTGATAGAACAACACAGCACTTTTAAATTTCAATAATCAGAATGCAGAAATTGTTTCCGTTGTTTTAAAAGGTTTATGTCAGTCTGCCTTTTCCCCAGGGAAGGGGGACGTGAGGACCAGTGTTGAGAAACACTGGTTTAGATCTTCACGTTACCGCTGTTATCCCTCGTGTCTCCTGTTTCATGGTGTTTAGGATTTCCTTGTTTTCCCTGGATTTTGGATTTAGTTAGTTTAGTTCATTAAAAATAACATCTTCATAAAGTACATCTACTGCCTGCTGCGTTTGTGTCCACCGCCACATCATGACACAAACCAGATGAAAGAGCCCATCTTTAAATTTTATGAAACAGATCACACTTTAATAAATATTTGTTATATTTAACGTATTTCAGGTAAGTAAACATGTAATGAAATAGATCCAGTCCTAGAATTTTATATAATTGAACATTACAGGTTACAAATGTTTTTATCATGTGAGGTAATATATTTTATGAACTTTAAAAAATAAAAAAATTTTAATATAAATTTGGTTAAAAAATAAAAAAGGGGTCAAAATGGAATAAAAATATGACCCATCTATATAGTTTAGTAGAATAATTTCACAGATTTTGAGTTAATAGGTCACATGACCTAGAAGCTATTGAAGAAAAATACTAAAGAAATAACTAAATATATATATATATAAAGTGTTCAAATGTAATAAAGATGAGTGTGCCTCATTTATACAATCTAGTAGAACAATTTCACACAGATTTTGAGTTCATGGGGCACACGATTTGGAAGCTATTGAAGAAAACATTGAATATTATTTAAAATATTGAATATGACTTAAACATTTTATAGCGGATAGTAGCCTCGTTTAATAGCATGAATGACCACTTTTTTGTATCAGTTGGTCACAAGACAAAGCATTTATCTACAGGAGTGTTCGGAAATTGACGGTCCCTAAGTGAACCTCCGAGCGCTTCAGCAGCCATCGGTAGAGAACAGCTGGCCGAAATTAGTGTTCATAAATCGGATCAACCTGGAGCTGAACGTTCCTCACTCCGCGGAGGGTGAATATCTAATATCCAACTTGAAAACAACTTCGCTGCGGTCGGTAATACAATGAAAACACCGGTGTTCTGAATAGTTTGTTTTGGTTTGTGGGCCGCAAACATGGCGCCAAGCGACGTAAACGTCATACGCTGTGACGTCAGCTCCAAAGGTCTATAGAAGTAATAGCCCGGATGCCGAGCCGCATGTTTTGGTAAATATACATTGTGGGCGGGCACACAGCGGTTCAAACAGCAGATGAAATGAAGCCGCAGTTATTTTGAAGTGAATAATAGGTGTCGTCCTTGCCTTGCCTTAACCCTTGTCTTATGGCAGGCCCAATAACAATATGTCAATGTTAACTGAATGATGATTGGTCTACCAATACGATGCGTTTGATTGGCTGAAAGAACTAAGGAAAAGCCTCCCTTTTGAGTGCGATGTAAACAAACACTCACTGAGCATGCGTCACGGGAATAATGGAGGACTGTCTGTGGTAACCGAAATAATCTGATCTGTTTGCACTCCGTCTCTCGCGCTTTGAGGATAAATCTTCTTCTCTCCACCTCAGCGTGTGTAAGGTAACGCCTGTCACTGGAAAACACACTTACTGATTGAAAGACAGAGTTTACTTTGAGTTTTACGAAGAAGAAAGTGAGCGTCAGCAAACGAGCCATGTTTGCTACTTGTTTAGCTGAAAGTGGAGGAAGCTGTCAGATCCCCGTACACTGAACTCCTTCACTACATCACTGACAGCGCAGATGTTTACAGCTGTGATCATGTGGAAAATTTACGCAGTTAAAGCTATTTCTTGATTAGCGCGTCAGTGGGCAGCAGTAAGGAACAGATGGCCATCCATCCACTTAGCTGAGACATTCCCTAGTACTGCGGTTCGAGAGCATATCCTTTCCACATTATTCAGTAGTTATTACTTGTCTGGCTGCAAATGTTATTACTATTATTATTAGATAACCTTTGTTTGTAATGGCATAATAGCATTGGAAAATCTGAAGATGTGTCTTTATTGTGAATCAAACCGGCAACAGTTATTTACTTCTGAGCCTCTCAGACTCAGGATTAGTCGCTGCAGTCACAGCAGGATTCACTGTCCTGCTGTAACTATAGTGATACACTAAAACGATTTACTGTCCAAGATACTGTGGAATATAAAATGATCAGAGATGGTATCCTCTCTCCTTTTTTCTATGATAGGTGTGCTCCCATTGCTTGGACATTTCCACTGATCAGGATTGGAAGTTGAGTGTTTTCCCTCCAGAGAGCAATCTTAACCCCTTTAGAGTGGTGGAATCCATATGACTGTGTGACCTTTCTCTGACTGAGCTTAAGCTATTGCATCAGTCTGTGCTTTTGATACATACTTGAAGGTTTCAGAGCAGAAAGTTTATGCCTTTAGGTGCTCACAGTTGCTGCCGATCAGGCGAAGAATGCATTTCATTAACAGATCACTCTTCCTGTGTACATCTTATAGATGAATTTTGTTTTTTTCCTTACCCTGCTCTTGCACTTTCAAATAATTTTTCAGTTTTGGTTACACATGTCCTGAGAAGAATTAATATTTTTTTTCCTATTCATTAATGCACCTGCACTGCTTATTTTGTTTGATCATATAAAATCTACAAATATATTTTGAACCCCAGAAAGTAGCAGAGCATTGAGGGTCACACAAATTGGAAATGGAAAGTGTTTTTGAGTAGATCTTTTAAAAAGAGTGGATGGAGATCTATAATTTGTGCAACCAGTCAACAGCTCAGTGTGTCTGCATTTTCCATTAACAGTACATGTGTTACATGGAATGCCAAGATGACTACAGACACTCCAGACCAAACTCCTAATTTCAGCGTAATGACGTTCACCCCCTCCAAAGAAGAGTTCAAGGACTTTGTTCGGTATGTTGCCTTCATGGAGTCACAAGGAGCTCACAGAGCTGGAATTGTCAAAGTAAGAAGATCATTTTATTAATATGGATCTTTTTGTTTTTATGGTTCAGTGTGACATGGAATTTCAACGTTTGTTGTGTGTCATGGTGTTGAATGTATAATTTTGCTAATGTAACATTTTATGAGGAAATAATCTGTGTACTTTTTATGAGAAGAGCAACATAGAAAGAATAAGAACTTGATTGAGTCACCTCTGAACAGATCAACTTTGTGTAGCTCAAGACTGAGACCTTTGAACTTGATGATGTCGTTAAGGACTTAATCAAAGTGTTTTTTAGTACTCAGCGGAGGCAAAATACTTCTCAGTAGCTGTATCTACACCTGGCAGACGACTCATTAGTCTGATTTACATGGTTTTCATTTGGCCGAAAAAAATCTTCCATTAGATCAGTACATACAGTTTTCATGTAATCTCATGAGTATTAAAGGATTAAAAACTTTTCAAGCAGAATCGGAAATTTATCTTGAAATGTTTGTTGATATAATTATACAAAGCAATGTAACACAATCTTGGATCTAAATCTTCCTAGCAGCATCTAGACTAGCGGTTCTCAACGTGGGCGGTACCGCCCCCCAGGGGGCGTTCAGAGGACAGCAGGGGGCGCTGGCGGACATTTTTACAAAAGGGGGGCGCTGGGATGCCTTTGGGGGGCGTTTGGTCGAAGGTAAACTTTACACCTTAAATGCACAACAATACCAGTTTAGACTTTGAGCAACTTGGTAAAACTGTATTGTGTAACATTAAACCATGCTTGGCTGCAACTGTATTGATGGCAGCTCTTCTTCTATTCAGTGTTTGTAGCTTCTGTTAGCTTCTTGGCGCAGCTCCGTTCTCCTGCTACTGGTAGCTAAAATCACGATACCCTCACTGTATCCCTCTGAAAAATGAACCCATTTAAATAAAGAAATCCCTCCATGGGTGATACCACGATAGAGAGCCTTCATTTTATAGCGTTAACACGGTGCTGTAAGTGGTCCGGTATGAAACGGGGTGATAGAACAACACAGCACTTTTAAATTTCAATAATCAGAATGCAGAAATTGTTTCAGTTGTTTTAAAAGGTTTATGTCAGTCTGCCTTTTCCCCATCGATACGCTTCACGACCGCCCGGCACGTTAGGGGTTAAAAAAAAAGACGCGCACATTGCACAAAACTCTGAAACGGGAGAAGCGGGACATAAATGGAGCGACGAACTAGATGTGAATTATGGCATAATTCACATCGGACACAGCGTCGGATTCAGCGTCAGAATCCGACGCTAAACAGTGAAAAAATCAACACATGATGTGAAACACATGACGATTAGGCGGCACAGCAGGTGATGAGTGAAGATTATTCGGATTATATTATTTGTCTTATAATGGATAAATGATCAAATAAATCTAGCAACAGGAAAGAAACTAAAGTGGACATAGCAATAAACCAGGAGAGGATAATACTAATCAAAGGAAACTAAATGGAAATGAATGAAGAACAAAATGCAAGAATAAACTAAGAAACTAAAGTAAATACAGAGGAATAAACTGGTATGGCAAGACCTTTAGAGCAATAATTAATACAGAGACTGTATGGCAAGAATAAACAGACACTATTTCCACATAAAAGGTAAAATAATATTGTTGAAGTGTCATGGGTTTGTTGAGACCACATCTAGTACTGAGAATAAATATATCTTACAGACCATAACAGTAAAGAACTTATCACTTATTTATGTTTTTAATTAGATTTGATATATTTATTTCTTCAATATTATTTTTCACATCAGTGTTAATGTCATGAGGCTGATGACTCCATGACACTTTCAGTTTGACTCATTAGGATTTGAATAAGAACCAGATTTGTTCTTTGTAATTTCTGTCCAGTAAAACTATTAATCTATAATCAATAGACAGGTCTATATAAAGATATAATCCATGTTTCTGTCTCATATTTGTTTGACATTAAAAGGACCTGGAACTTTTGTTTTTCCACTGAAAGCTCTGGTTTGCACAATAAATGCCATGTGGGTGAAGTTTTATGGATGATACTCTGATGTCCCATTCTCCTGAAGGCAGCACAGAGCTGCACCACCAGAAACCCACAGAAACACTGAAGAGAAGAAGAGTTATGATTAATGTAGTTACAGTTCTATCCATGTTTTAATGTTGCAGAGCTCAGTCGTTTGGCAAATAGTTCAAAGTTTAAACTGGCATGTTCATCTTTTATCTGGTCATTTTGTGGAATATTTAACAACTAGAAAATGGCACAAAATAGGAATATTTATCCACTCTGATTGGCTGCTGTTACCAATTTTAACTTGAATGTTCATTGCATTGTTCATAGACGCCTGTGAAAATAATTTCTATTCCCATGACTTTTTTGTTCTCTGGGAAATTATTTTTGATGATAAATACAGAAACAAGCATAAAAATCAAAACATCTACAATAGTGATAGTAATATTAATGATAAAATAATAGTCAGTGCAAAGTAGCCTGCAAATTCTTTGTTGGGGGGCGGAGAGGGACCTGGATAAAGGCTGGGGGGGCGCTGGGCTGAAAAAGGTTGAGAAACACTGATTTAGTACATTGTAAAAAGTTATATCTGTGTTACTCTTTGTAGTGTATCATCTCTGATTGCTTTACTTGCAGATCATTCCACCTAAAGGCTGGAAACCAAGAAATACATATGATGACATAGATGATCTGCTGATTCCTGCTCCGATACAGCAGGTGGTCACTGGCCAGTCTGGATTGTTCACGCAGTACAACATCCAGAAGAAACCAATGACTGTCCTTGAGTTTCAGAAGACCTCCAATTTGGCTAAGTCTGTTTGCATCGTAGTTTACTTTTATTTACTTTTAACACTGTGATTATTAGATTCATTTTGGTGTTACTGATGATCTCCAAATATGTGAACCTTAGGTTTTGTAGTCCCAGATATGTTGATTTTGATGAACTGGAAAGGAAGTTTTGGAAGAACCTGACCTTTAACCCCCCACTGTATGGAGCTGATGTCAGTGGAACACTGTTTGATCCAGTGAGTGGGGCCTAGAAAAAACACGCTGAGCCTTGTTTTTTTGTTTGTTTTTTATGAGTCATGCATTTTTGTTGCTCACTATGAATAATTCTGTTGCAGCATGTGTCTGAATGGAACATGGCCCATCTTAACACAATCCTGGACACTGTGGAGAGTGAGAGTGCAGTGAAGATAAAAGGAGTTACCACCCCATGCCTTTATTTTGGGATGTGGAAGAGTGCCTTTCCTTGGCACACAGAGGACATGAATCTTTACAGCATTTGCTACCTGCACTATGGCCAACCCAAGTCATGGTAAATAAGAAGGCTTACCTTACAACATTCAATTTGTTTCATGAATGCAGCTAACAACTGTCATCTCAAGGCACTTTACAAAAAAAAGTCAAATCAATCATACATGGATTCAAAGCCTCTTCTTGAGCACAATCTGTGAAGTTATATATGCAGTTTGGAAAATGTGTTATATGTATGATGTGTTTGATGTGACTTGCAATGAAAAATTTGTATAAAAAGTTTGAAAAAAAATCATACATGGATTCCATTTGATCCTAATTGTCAATTGGAATCCATGTATGCTTCCAATTGATCATACATTCATTCCCTGAATGTTTCATGGAAGTTTATTATTGCGCTAAATTAGAACAACATTATGTGTTTGCACAATGTCTGTCATCCATTATGAAATAGACTTGATGCTACTGTCTCTTCCACTTTAATTTGTTAAAGAATGTGACTGTAAAACTGACATTGAGTACATCTGCACATCCACACTAGATATATTTGCTCTTGAACAATGTATTGAATGTTTTTACTTCTCACTAACTAGTTTATGAAATTTTATGGGATTTTTTTATTCTTATTTGAAAGAATGTGTTTAGCAACCAGTCATATTAGTCATTTGCTTTCCACAGATTTTTACTTTGCTGTCCAAAATCATACTAATCATACTTTGAATAACTGTCTCAGTTTTGTTAATTTGCAGGTATGTTGTCCCACCAGAGCATGGCAGAAGACTGGAGCGGCTTGCTAAAGGTAAGAAGAAAGTCTGCATATTTGATTTCATCCTTCAGGCTTTTTCATCGCATGACCTTCCACCATAGTGCAACTTCATGTTGCACTATGGTGGAAGGTCTATGAATGGTGAATGAATGATTCTACTGCGACTGATCTGGTTGCTGCAGATCTAGTTTTAGTTTTTCTTATAAAAATACCAACAGGCATATTTTTCAAAATTTTAATTATAACGGGGGAAAAATTTTCATCTGACCATTAGAGGCACGCTACATGATTTTACCACTGATTGTTAGTTGTGAAAGTCTGCAAGTGCATAATGGAAACTGACCTGACCTGACCTGACCTGACCTGACCTGACCTGACCTGACCTGACCTGACCTGACCTGACCTGACCTGACCTGACCTGACCTCTGTATCAGTCAACAAAACATGGTTCAGTTTTTGGAGTCTGATCTGGAAGCATTCGGGTAGTGTGTTGCTGACAGCCAATGAAAAGGAGAGCTGAGACACAATGTCAGCTTTTTTTTTTCCCACTTTATTTGTAAATATATTATGCATCATTCTGAATAGAAACACAAAACAATAGACAATACAAACTATTAACTAACTAATTACATTTATAGAGTGGACACACTTGAAAATGTGAAACTGAAATACAGAAACTAATGAAATAAACCACATACTGTATATCAGATTGAACATAAAGGTAAAAACCATTTTACAGAACAAAAATGTGTACTTTAGAAAATAAAATCTTTTAGTTGGGCTTTAAGTGAAAGAACTGACATTACCATACAGGGGTGCAGCCAGGAATCTTGGGCCCCATGACAAAAAATTAAATTGCCCCCCCTGCCCTTCACAGCTGCTCTTACAATTTCTTGAGTCTATCTGACTCATCCAAAAAAGTCACAATTTTAAAGGCTTTTAAAACTGTGACTCTTTCTTTGGTCCAACCCTGATACAAGCACAATATTTACTGCTCATGAATTTTACATGAAACGGTCCGCATACAGTATGCAAGTAGGTTGCTTAAATTGTTTCTATTAGTTTTAGATACTGAAATGTCTCTCCCCACTTGCAACAGTCACAGACAATGTGCAAAATGTATATAAAACAATCCAGAGTTCTCAAAAAATGCTGTCGTTGCATTTTATTGAAGCTGCAGTATGTAACCTTAATAAAAAAATGTTTTCTCCATATTTGTTAAAGTTGTCACCATGTCGTAATAGTTTGCTATGAGACAGATAATCTGTGAAAAGATCAATCCCCTCCACCTCCTCCCTGAGCTGCTACTGCTGGCTAAAGTAATGCAACGTTCCGACCACAAACAGCCAATCAGAACCAGAAGGAGGGTCTTGGTGTTGTCAATCAACCTCATTCACTCTGCTAAATGCGCTAATGGTGGAGAAACAACTTATCGTTACAGGAAAACAGTTTATCTGCCGTCATTAGTGGCTATGCTAACTAAACTGAGCATTCACAACAGGCTATGCTAGTTGCAGCTTAGCACAGAGCGGCTGAGCAGCCACATGAGATTGTGATTGACAGCGCTAAAACCCGCCTCCTGCCTCTGACTGGTTGTTTCTAGCACTGGGAGAAGGCAGAGGAAATAATTTTTTCACAGATCATCTCTCATAACCATACTGTCACAACATAATGACAGTTTTGAACTGGGAGTGGCAACATTTGATTTTTACTGCTAAAAACTATTTTAGAAAACACAATATGATTAATTTTGTAATTGACAGGGCCCCAATTTTTTTCAAATTTCTATGAAAGAAAAAAAATTGGTGGAGGGCCCCCTGTCAGTCAGGGGCCCTTAGAATTGTCCTAACGTTTCAGTGCCCCAGTTACCATATTAAATCATATTTTTAAATGGAATGTTTGCTTACTCATCAAAGATCCTAAGATTTTATTTTAACAATTCAGTGTAAACTTTAACATAATTTTTGAACTTCGAGCCGCTATTTTTTTCAGACGCTTTGAACACTGCAATGCAGCTAATATATTGGTTTTTACTAACGGGTTTGGTAAAGCTGGACTGCTGCTTGATGAAGAAGACGGCAGGAGCTGAAGCGTAAATTTGCCTCGAGACGAAAGAGAGGAGGTTGATCAATTGTGATACAGAAGTAGATGACTTTAAAACTAAATGAATCTATTTATCTGGTTATGTCAATTTTTGTAAATGGTATTGCTATCTTGCCATGTCTCTCTTGAAAATAAATTGTAGATCTCAATGAGCTCATCACTCTCACCTCATGAGTTTAATCCATTCAGGTGTGTTTATTTGGCCTGATGGATCCAGGAGCTTGCTATCCCTCAACAAATCTAGCTGTTAATGATTTGACAATCTGTGGTGACTGGGAAAGTCATGCAGTGTTTTAGATGGTTTTAGATGATGTTACAGTGCAAACAAGAGATGAATTTATTGTGGTGTTTTTTCTCTGGGTCTGATGATGTCAGCAGCAGCATTAATGAGGTGACTGAACCAATATCTGGTATGTAGCAGGTAAGGGTTGGATGTTCAGACATCTTGATAGCCGATGAAATCTGTCTGTGTGTGATGTTTAATTTAAGGAAATAAAATAGGATCATCTAGTATGAGCAGATGAATTGTAATGGGCACTGCTGTCTGTCAGTGTAGATGCAATATCACAGTATTTGAAAACTATAGAAGTCAACAAGCATGGCTTTACGTATATAAAAAAAAAATCACTGCCTTAGCTTCAGCAGCACAGCATATTTCACCTGAGGAAGTTCCCCTTCAAACACAAGCATTCAAATGTTTAGCTTTAGCTTTATTGAAATATCTGAGTTTTTTCTTTCTCTTCCAGGTTTCTTTCCTGGGAATGCTCAGAGCTGTGAAGCCTTTTTGCGACACAAGATGACTTTAATTTCACCCTCAATCCTCAAAAAATATGGTATACCATATGAGAAGGTAATCCACATTATGAGAAGGTAATCCATGTTTTCATCTCCACAGAGATGATAACATGTTTGTTCACAAGTCATAAACTTTCAGCTTGCTGAATAAAAGGGGTGTGGCTGACATTAAGCGTGGCTTATGTTATTTTAAATAAGATTTTACTGCTTTCGTTTTTAAACCACCATTTAAGTAAGCAGTATCTTCTGCTTTTAGCTTTTGATTAACGTCTTTCAGCTCCATCTTGTCGGTTGTTGTAGCTGCAGGGTGAGTCAAGTACAAATCATGTGGGATTCAATTCAAAAATACTTGATTGATCCCAATGGTAAATTAAATAGTCTTATAACTTGCTTAATTAAAGAGTTATTGTCGATGCTGATGACTGTGGTCTCTGCAGTTTCGGTTACAACGAAGCCTCTGACTGAAGAGTAATAATCATGTTTTAGTGACTACATAGGAAAAGTCAGGTGGAATATAAAAAGTATGCATCTTCTCTTTTTTTCTGTTATGTTAGGTCACTCAGGAAGCTGGGCAGTTCATTGTGACTTTTCCATTTGCTTATCATGCTGGTTTCAACCATGGTTTCAATTGTGCTGAGTCCACCAACTTTGCTACACAGCGATGGATTGATTATGGAAAACAAGCTAAATTGGTATGTTATCTACAGTCTCTTCCACACAAGTAAAGCAGGTCAAAGTGAAATGTCTAACTTGCAAGTATTGAGGTCGTGGCACCACCTAGAGATGCAAAGGAGTAAATGAAAAGATCATACCAAAAGGACTAGTAAAAGACAAGTTAACCAGGTGTCATAAATATTGTTTATTAATCTTATACAATAGGATTTAAATTATACATTTATTCATCTGAGCCTTTAACTGACATACTAGAAAACCTCAGTTAGAGGTGAATGTACCTTTGTTCGCACAAGCCATCTTTTAACAAGCACCTTAGATCTGATAAAGCTCATTAATGTGTGTTTTTTTTTTTTATTTGCTGCTTAATAGTGTGTCGGGGCTATGGACAGTTCAGTCCACCAAACATACAGTGTGTCTAAGAAGCCTATGCTGAGGAAGTCATGCAAATGTAGTTTCACAAAGTTTGTTATTATAACAGAGGCTATATTGTCTTTATGGTTGCTTTTATATTTCCAATGTCAACCTCTATATTGCTGGTAAATTCACACATATGGCATGGACACTGGTGGAGCCGTGCTGTATTACATGAAATGGATTTTTTCGCATGTTTTGCATGTTACTGATAACAGATTGGATTGTCACACAGCATCTGCTTTTCCATGACCACTTAATGAGAATTAGTTAAAGCACAGCCAGCGTTTCTCCTCCTTGTTAATACTTTATACAGAATCTAAGGTACTCATGTAGTAGAAGTTGTGTATGTCCAACATTGCTTTTAGTCCAAATGACTTACTTTGATACAGTCCTCCAAATTTGCTTTCACAGTTTCCACATGAATAAACTCAAATACCTAAACCTATTTGGTTTTTTAAGTTTAGATCCCAGTTATGTTACCATGTTGCATGAGTCAGTTGAAAAATCAATGTTAATGGGAAAGCCTTTGCTGGTCCTAGTAAATCACAGAGAGACTGTCTGTCACATAACTAACTTCAAAGCTTTCGTAAAACCACTATAGAAGTAAAACCGGACATTTGGAGCAAAAAAAAAAAAAAAAAGGATTATCCAATCAAAGCGGTTTGAGGATGAAGTCGGATGTCTGAATTGGCCTATCAGATCCCACAACAGCTAAGCCCATCTGTAATTTGAATGTATTGTTACATTTGTCATTGACCAGTCAACTGAAAGAGACACAACCCTGATCACAATTTGTACTTGGAGGTTAAAACTCGCACACAAGCGATGGAAATTGAGAGTTTTATATGTAGATTTTTGCTTTGTGTTTGTAAAAAGACCTTAAAAATGTTTAACTTGTGTAATTATTTTTTTTCAATATTTTTCACACACAAAGGTTCTTATCTATGATTGCACAAAAATAAAATTATCAGCCATTTCATGCTACAAGATTACAAAACTCAACTCCAAATAAATTTGTGAGTGGAATTTGTGCCCATATCCCAAACCCACACCCTTGGCCACCAAGGTGGCAAGGCAAACAGCCCTGCACCACAAAATTATATACGAGTGTGGAAACTTGGAAAAGATTTAATTTCAAGATCAAAATGACCAATTTCAGCAATACAAACTACTCTAAACCTATTACTAAAGCACTAACTCTAACAAGAGCCCGTCTTGTCTTCACAGTCTCACATTGGTGAGAACACACTCTACATCTAACAGAGACCTCAACTGCCTTGTTTTAGCTGTTGAAGCTACGAAATGTTTCATGTTTTCTGCAGTGTTCTTGCCGTCAAGATATGGTGAAGATATCTATGGATGCATTTGTGCAAAAGTTTCAGCCTGACCGTTACAAACTGTGGAAAGCAGGGAAAGATGACACTCCCATTGACCACTTGAAACCAACTCCAGAGGCTGCTGAGTTTCTGAAAAAAGAAAAGACCAATCCCTGTAAGATTTCCAGTGAAGCATCGTCTGACGAGCCAACTTCTCCTGCACAGGACAAAAGGTCTTGATTTATTCTATTCTCTCTCTCTTCACTATTCTGTGACTATTTTATTACAGATGGGAATGTTAACAAGTCTTTCCTAGTTGTTATGAAATATGAAAAAGTTGATCTTTTTCAAAAGTAAAAAAATGACGTATCTGGGCATATTAGAAAACAATGAGCCACTTTTGCACACTGCCTCCACTTGTATGTCAAAAGGATGAACCTATGTTCAAATCATTCAAAATGGATGTTAATGTCAGGTTTAAACAGGTTCTAAGTACCTGTCCACATGGGGACACATTTTTCTGAAATGGGAAAGTTTTTCATTGTTTGTGCCCTGCATCCACATGACAACGGTGTTTTAAGGGACGCAAAATGTAAAAAAACAAAAAAATTATAAATTGCCTTCAGGTATTCTAGTGGACAGCAAAAACACATCTTTTGTGTAACTGCTGACCTATTTGCCAAAACTCTAGCTTATAAGTCCAAATGTATTCATGCACGCACAACAAGAATGCTGGATTACGTAACAGCGTCCGCCATATTGAATGTTGAATATGTGCCAGTAAGGTAATACAAGTAAATGGACCGAACTTCACAAAGTGCCGTTCTACAAAGTATTTTAAGTTAATACCTGTCATTGACACATTTTCTCACACGCATTAATATATTTGGCAATCAAAGAAATGACTAAAGACAGTTTCTAACTTTTGATGGGATTGTTTAATTGTTTTGGGGCATTTCTGAATAAAGAGCACAATGTTTTATTTGATAGAAATTATTCTGATAATTTTTATATTGACATTGATGAACAGACACACTTTTACTGTGTTTAATTAAAGAACATATTTACATAATTCCATAATTTAATGTACACGTTTCAAGACAAGAAACAAATTATTTTCTTGCATTTATTTTTATACATGATTGAGAAATGGGGCTGCACAGTGGCACAGTTGGTAGAGCTGTTTCCTTGCAAGGCTCTGGGTTCAATTCCCAGCCCCGGTCTTCCTGCATGGAGTTTGCATGTTCTCCCTGTGCATGCATGGGTTTTCTCCGGGTACTCCGGTTTCCTCCCACAGTCCAAAAACATAATTGTCACGTTAATTGGTCTAAATTCTCTGAGTGTGCATGGTTGTTTGTCCTGTGTGTCTCTGTGTTGCCCTGCGACAGACTGGCAACCTGTCCAGGGTGAACCCGCTTCTCACCCGGAACGTTAGCTGGAGATGGGCACCAGCAACCCTCCCAACCCCATTAGGGGACAAGGGTGTAAGAAAATGGATGGATGGATTGAGAAATGACTTTTGATTTATAAATCAGTCATTGTCAAACATTAAACTACATATTTTTCTTACTTTTTTCCAGAGAAAAAATATTTATTACAGTTTGTCAACTTTGCTATTAACAGCAGAGTGAAAATAATCAGAGTAAATTATTTTTATTTCGTTACATAAGCTGTATTAATACACTTAATACTTCAAATTGAGATATTTAAAAATACACAAAAAATGAAAGAATAAAACATTTATTTATTATACTGGGAACACTGGTCACAGGCTTCAGTCTGCTGGTCACACTGGGAGAACTCAATGACTTCTGAGACGTCCTGGTTCACAGGCTAAAGCCAAGAATAAAAGAAATTATCCAAATTTCCTTCACATTCAGAAAAAGAAATATTCAGCATGTTGGGCTCTGACTCGTAGCATCTTTATAGCTAAATACCGACATGGTGAAGCTGAGCTGGAAACAGACTGAAGACCAGCAGCTCCAGCTCTGATCCTGACTGACCTTTCCTCACTAAATCCTCTGGTTTTTAATGAACCTCTCCTCTAACAGCGGTTTTTCATCAGCTCTCTCTCATTAGATAACAGTATGAAAACGTTAGCTGCTACGCTAACAATTAGCAGTTATTTTGGGCCAATTTAGATACATAGGAAATATTTCTTGGTTGTTTAGAAGCGAATTTCTGGCTGCAAAGTCTGATCTTTCATCCTTACCTGTGAAATGTAATGCCAATGAATCCAGTTTGTTTCGTAAAACGGTTGAAACACACAGCACAGCACAGGACTTAAGGAGCTCCGATCGCTTTTTTTTCCCTCTGTATTGTTGGTACCTTCACACATATGACATGGACACTGGTGGAGTCATGCTGTATTACACAAAATGGATTTTTCCTTTTGACATCCCGTCTCTCTTTCTCTTGCTCTTGTCCGGGGTTGGGTCGTGGGGTAGAAGCCTAAATAGGGAGGCCCAGACTTCCCTCTCCCCAGCCACTTCTTCCAGCTCCTCCGGGGGAATCCCAAGGCGTTCCCACGCCAGCTGAGAGACATAGTCCCTCCAGCGTGTCCTGGGTCTTCCCCGAGGCCTCCTCCCGGTGGGACGTGCCTGGAAAACCTCATCAGGGAGGCGTCCAGGAGGCATCCTGACCAGATGCCCGAGCCACTTGAATAAAGGCCACCAGAGCTAAATAAATGAATAAATAAGTTTGTCAACCCCTAGACACTTTGTAAAAATCTCTGAATATTGTTTTTGAATCAGCTGGCATTATCTTAAACCTTTTGTGAAATTAAAAACTGTCCTTAACATTTTTAAATGATTCAGCTCAGATCCTCAAAATGGGAAAAAGCGTCCGCTTGAACCTGTCCAGACCTCTGAAGAAGACAATTGTGACGTAAGAGTCAAGGAGGCGGTAGAGCCTGAGAGACCCAAGCTATCACTGAAGAGTTCTCCCAACAAAGTCCCAGCTGCCTCAGGTAAGGTGCCAAACTCTTGAATTTACTCTTGCCTTTCTGCTACTTGTTTGCCTTTAAGTCTAGCCTCTTGTCATATTCTTAGATAAAATCAAAAGAAAAAACTTCCACATTGTTTGGATCCTACATTCATTCTAATATGTAGAGTAGAAATATTGACAGCACTGGGTGATATAAAAATATTTGCATGCTATCCTGCTATACTAGTGCTTTATAGTAATACATTCTCTGAAGTTTAATTCATTCAAGTTTAGCATTCTTGTCCAAGACGCCTCAAAAGTAGTTCAAGAGTTACTTCCCTAAATGTTCTTCCCATTTTCCCCATGATAACCACAGGCTTCAGAGCCAGACCAGCTCTAGCTGGTGCATCATCTACCACCATTAGTGTGTGAATGACTGAATGTAGTGTAAAGCACTTTGGGTTCCTCTGGACTTGATAAAATGCTATACAAGTGCAAGTCATTTACTATTTACTATGTGCTGAGCTGCCACATAAAATCCCAGTGAAGGATGAGCATTTTTTAAATTTTTGTTCTTGATGTAACCCTCCCAACCCCACTTAGGGACAAGGGTGTAAAGAAGATGGATGGATGGATGGATGGATGGATGGATGGATGGATGTTGAAGTTATTTCTAGAGACAATGAATCAAAATATGTCATGTATGTGTATTCTGGACTGCACTTTTATCATTAACTTATAATTTGGAAATTAGTTAACTAAATCAGTGTACAGAGTTGTAATAAAGTGTTTCCTTTTCAAAACAGCACAACCCAAGTCAGAACGTCAGTTGGAGAAGCACATGAAACCACCACCTAAATGGAGTTGTAAAGACAACAAGAAAACTTCAAGCAGACAAAATTCTGCAAGAAAGGACAAGAACGGTGGACGGGCTGCAGACATGAGTCCTCTTCTGCCAGTAGAAGGAAATGCAGAGGCCAGTGTGGAGCCTCGGGTGGAAACCAGTAACATCCCTGTGCAGAAGCTGTTTCAGAGAACACTCAGCCCTGCTGACGTCCTGCATGTTCATAGCTATGCTAAAGGAGACTATGGAGAAGAAATCCTGGTGCAGGAGGAAGAACAGGCCGTACGCAGTGATAAAAGAGAAGACAGCAAACATGTGAGCAGAGAACTGAGTGGTGTTGGCATCTGTCATTCTACCTCAATCCAGATAATTGAAGTATTTTAACCTGTTGTAGTGCCGTAGTTTCTGATAAATGTATTATCTTAATATACTTCTACATCAACAACATGTAGCAGCAATATTTGTCGTTAAAATACTCAGTTGGTATTGCGTGTATTGAGACGTGACCAAACACAAGTTAACATGTTTTTTAAGATGTGCAAAATTCATACCCTCTAAATCTGATGATTATCATTTTGGACAGTTTTAAACATTTCTTTTCTGTGATCTTCTGGAACATACATGCTGATACTGTTTACCTGTTAGCTGAACATGTGACTTTCGGTTCTAATTCTGCTGGTGTTCTCTGTCCCTCCAGCAGGTGGCAGAAGTGTTGCCTCCTAATGCAGAGCTGGAAGGTAATGGGGACCAGCTGCCACGCCCTCCACACTTTACAGATAACAACAGCAGTGAAAAAGGTCTGTCCTGACATGAAGTTTTACTTTAATCTTTCTTGTTCACGTGTAGCTGATCTCCAGCACTTGAATTAGTTTGCGCAGTCTCCACGGGTGATTTTCAAGGTTTTGTTTATTTTCTTTGATGTGGATCATCAGTCACCATGAAAACTAAAACATATACAAACATTAGAATACAAAACATAAACTTACAACACAAACAACAAAATAAAGCGTACCTTGCTGCTTTCACTGGGGAGCAACAAGCATTGATTTGTGCCAAACAAATCTTTTGACAATTTGTTCAAATCTTTCATTGGTACAATGATTCTGCCAGCTTCTATAGGGCCTGCCCTCATTAGCTACAGCAGCCCGTGAGGTACATACAAAGGAACCCCAAACTTTACAAAGTGCAAATACAATTAAACAAAACAAAAATACTTACCACCAACAGTGCTAATCAAAACAGACAAACATCCATAAACAATCTGCAACATTCTTAATTTAGAAATTTCACTTTAAATAATTTACAATAAATAGTCTACAATTTTAAATAATTTAGACAATTTATGTTAAATGGCTCACTATCCATTACAACATGTATATTGAAACTTAATGAATGCATTTGTTTTTCTGCCGTAGATGCTTTGGAGGAGCTTCCCCCAGTGGAGGCAGGTACAATCGAAGGGGACAACTGGGCCAAACCTCTGACCCATTTGTGGCAGAGCAGCCCTCCCAATCTGAAGAAAGAAAGGGAGTACAACCAACGCATGGGCTCTAAGCCTCCATACTGCTCCATCTGTATGCTCTTCCAAACATATCAACAGGTATTCCTCTCAATCAGAGACCTGGACGCTGTTCAGGTGTTGTGTTCCATTTCTTTTTCTCTCCAAACCAAAATAAGATTGACAGGCTTTATTTTTCTGATTGCTCTCAGCATGGCAATAACTGCATTAAGACATTTCTTTTGAAATGTTTTCATTCTGGGGATATGAAATATTGTAATTTTCAGACTATTGACTGTACCTGAATATAATCTGCACCTACTGCACAAGTGCAGACGCTTGTCTGCAGGGTCTATGTTGAAATGAGAGATTTACACAGTTTTTTTTTTTGTTTTTTTTACTTTTAAAGTAATGCATACCAGTAACATACACAAATGTGTATCATAAATGCTTTTCTATTTTCAGAACAGTTCCTGTGACATGGCTACTTGAATTGGTAGCTTACCTGGCAGCTTAGCAGGCAGATATTGTGCTAGACTTTTTCATTGTTCTACATTTTGACAGATGTGGTCAAAAAAATCACAATCTATTTTTATCCATTTTTTAAATTATAATGATGTCATTCAATTGTATTTAATTTCCATTTGGTTTAATATTCAACAAGCTGAGTAGAGAATCAAATGTGTCATGGTTTTGAGGTTTATCTGGAGGATGAATCCGCACTTTGCTACTGCACTGTAGGCTAGAATTACAAGCGCCACTTCAGCCACAGTTTTGAAATCGGGAAACTTTTCTCCAATTGAAGCAGTCAGAAGTCGGAAAGAGAAACGGCTGTCTTTCCTTCCTTTCTGTGTCTGCCCACAGGCAGAGTGTGCCAGCAGCGTGGACAGTCATGTCGCTGGTGCTGGTGGGAGGATGCAGACCAAGCCTCTTATCCCAGAAATGTGCTTCACCATCACCACAGAAGAAGACACAGAAAGTGAAGAACAACCTGTTGCACATTATTTAGAGGAAGATGGAACCAGCCTTCTCATCAGCTGCTCACAGTGCAGTGTTTGGGTTCACACCAGTCAGTAAACCAGCACGCTTTACATCTACACAAAATAACTTTGTTTTATAGCTCTACATGCTCTAAACTCTTAAATGATTCAGCTATAGATGCTGTATAAGCTCTACTTTCCTGTGTGTTTGTGTGTGCATCCTTTAGGCTGCTACGGTGTGAACCCAGTCAGTGTGAGCACCGAGTGGAAATGTGCACGATGTACGGCCAATGCTATGAATGAGGTTGGTATTAAAATTAGTTACAGTTGGTTCTTCCATAGAGTAACCTTGTGAGAGGTGTTATAACGCATAAATAAATTCAGCATGGGAATGCCTCTTGGATTCTTTGTTTTTTTGTGCTACAAAAAAGTATTGATTTCTTTAAGTTTATGCCTTTTGTTACGCTTAAACATTTTAGGTCACCAAACAAATTTTAACATCAGACAAAGATACACTGTATTAATACAAAAATCTGTTTTTAATGATGATTTTTTTTTCATTACAGTAAATAGAATCTGTCTGACAACATGAAGGGGCCTGAAAGCAAATGCTTTTTAACAGTTAGATTTGGATAATTTTTTCCCTTTATTAAAGAAATCATCATAGATTTTTAAAAATGTTTTATCTTATACCTAATTTTATTTTATCTTAATTATCTAAGTGATAAAACACAAACGGAAGAAATCTGTAAAATGAAGCGCTGTATATGTACAGTCTGAATAAAAAGTTTTAGTTTTTGAACAATATAATTTTATTTCATTTTGTTCTTTATTTTATTCACTCAATAATAAATATGAATAGTTCATGTAACCCCTAAAAGAAGTCATGAATGAAAAGGATGAGAAAAATATAAACCTCTAAGATCTCAGTTATTCACATAAAAACAAAATTAGTCAGCACAGAATACTACTGCAGACATATTTCAACAAAAAAATACACACAAAAAATACACAACACAAAAAGCGCCATATTGCCTCATCATAATGGTTTTCAAATTTCTTTTAAATGCACAAAGAAATTTAGATTGTTTTATCTCACATCAAGATTATCAAGATAATATATTAGTAGACCCTTTCTGTACCATCTGAACATTTCTCTGAGTAAATAATACCTCAAAGTTTTCAGATCTAGAACGTCTTCTTAAAAATGATGCCCGCAGAGAAAGAATAAGCTTACTGCTTCCAACCAAAAGTGACATTTTTTGACTGGACCCTTTTATGAGACTTGTTCTTTTTGCAGAGTTGCTGCTTGTGTTTGCTAAGAGGTGGAGCCCTACATAAAACCACCAATGACAAGTAAGTTCCAGGGTTATCTAGAACACAGTGCTTTTCAAAGTGTGGGGCGTGTCTCCCCTTGGGGGCGCCAGAATTCTTCAGGGGAGGCACAACATGAGGAAATAAACCAGAACATGTAAATACAAACATTTAGCTAACTTCACCTAATCTATGCCAGAGGCTAAATGAGTAGAGTTTTAGCACCTAAAGCTACAGTGAGTTGGAATACAAAGTCTGGACCAGGCAAAACAACAAATATGACCAAATTATTTCAAGTTGGGATTTTCATGGGTTGGATGTGAAGATATTCTACCACCACAGTTTTGTCTTCAAAGCCCTGGGAGGACTTTTACACCAATGTTTCACATATGACCTGTGTATGGTGAGATGTACCCAAGCTGTATGTAAAACATAGTCTGGAGTCTTCCCCAGGGTCACTGAAAGCTCTAAAACGGCTGCCAAGATCCATCTGGATCAGAAACCTGCACCACCTCAAGAAGGTAAAAAGTATTGACTTTGTGTTGAGAGTGCAGACATAGCTCTTACTTTGGACATGGGATTGGATAGCCATTAAATCACTCAAATACTCCATACTCCCCACTCGTAACCCCACAAAGTTCTGGTTCCACAGAACCAGAACTTTGTGGCACAAAAGCCACTTTGCTCCTCTTGGATGTGAGGTTTGACAATCAGTCGGAGCCTCCTGTCAATCGGACAGGAGGCGGTCAGTGGGGCTCGTGATGATTATAATCCTCTTGTGCAGCACTGTCCGGCTAAGAAGAGCAATCTGTCCATACGTGGGACAAACCCTCTGGTCCTCTTTCTGAAAGATTGGGTCCAACAACTCAGTTTGCCACTCTAATAGAGTTGTCCTGTTCTTCTGTGTAACATTGAAAAGTAATGTTGACCTTGACAGACCCAAAGCCTTCAGCATCTCAGGCCAAATCTTATCCACACCTGACCTAGCCACTGGTGAGCTTTAGAAATAGGGTGTAGTGTGTAAAATTAACTTTTTTGACAATTTGTATCATGTTGCAATGTTTTACACTCATTAAAAAAATACCTGCAATGTTGCTTTGATTCTGTCTGGTGTTTTTGAGGGACCTTGAATCTCCCCTTTCAAGCCATTCCGGGGTGCTTAAACACTTGCTACAACATAGCTCCTCCTTTTTCCACGAAGCTCCTACTTGGACCTACATTGTCCAGCTGAACTTCTCACTCCTGGCCACCCCTCCCAGCCAATCCCCCACTCAGCTCCCCCAGACTAGCGACAGCAGCAAATTAGCAAACACTTGGTGGAACTGTGTGTCTGCTGATCATAGGAATTACTTGGCAGTCCAACTCTTCTAAGAATTGTTGTAAATGGCTTAATGGATTACATGCTGAGACAGTGTGTCAGAAAAAGTAGGAGCTTCTTAAAGAGACAGAGGCCCAATTTCATTTTCTAACAACTGAAGGTAACATAGTACAATTTTATAGCGCAATCAAGCCACTATGTGCCTGGAAAATGCATAATGCATTTACCAGTTATTCCAACTGGTAAATGCACCAGCTGGAATAAATAACATCACAAAGTGTTGTGTGTTTTTTAGGTGGGTACATGTGCTGTGTGCTGTGGCAGTAATGGAGGCACGCTTTGTCAACATTGCTGAAAGAAGTCCTGTGGATCTGAGTGGAATCCCTCTACAGAGATTTAAACTGGTGAGTTTACATGGTGTCACCAGAAACTGCAAGTATTAAGTAAAGGGAACAACTTTGTAATAACCCCTTAACCCTCACCCCCAAAATCACCAAAAACACCTAAAAAGGTATACCCAAATTAAATCAGCTGCTGTTCTTGAAGAATTTGGAGTGCATGCAAAAGCTTGGTCTCTTTATGAAGATGACAAGCTAATTTGGACTCTCCAAATGGAGACTACAAATGGCACGCTTGGACAACATCTGATATACAAACTTTAAATGACTAACTCCTCAGTGCTTCAACATACAGTCATCAATGAGGCTCTAATGAAAGATAATGACCAGAGGAATCCTCTGGCAGACACATTACTGATAGTGGAAATTACTTATAATTATATAGATAAAATGGCATATCTGGGGGCTGGGAGGGTTAGCGTTCAGTCAGACCTCCCACTCCTTCTTGCAATACGCTGTCCGTCTGGCCGCCCGGCTCCCCCCACCCCCACCCTTCTAATGGTACACTAACCCCCCAAGCTAACAGGTGTGAAAAAACTGTGAGCTTTAGTAGAGAAGATGTGTCATTCAGACATGTTTACAGCTCTGTGACTCAGTAAAGTCAAACATTTGACAACGGGAACAAGACGGGATATTTCCTATTCTTTAGCTATTTTTAACGGCTTGCTGAGCCCAGGCTGCTGTGTTTCCATTTCACAGAAATGTTACTACTGCAAGAAACGCGTGAAAAAGGCATCTGGCTGCTGTGTGCAGTGCTCTCATGGCCGCTGTCCCACTGCATACCACCCTACCTGCGCCCAGGCTGCTGGGGTACTGATGCAGCCAGATGATTGGCCCTTTGTGGTCCATGTGACCTGCTGTCGGCACAAAGGTCCTGCTCAGATTGAGGTAAACTGCTGCACAGGATCTTTTCTCTCTTCAACATGAGTTTAGTTTTTATCTATTTATAGTTTAGAATGGATCCTTCTCTGTATGATTATGCATTAATATTGCTATTTGTGGCTTTTTCTGCTGCAGCGCAATAAGGCAGCAATGCATGAGCTTACTGTGGGTCAGAAAGTCATCTGTAAGCACAAGAATGGCCGTTACTATCAGTGTGATGTAGTTCAGCTCTCAAAAGAGACCTTTTATGAAGTCAACTTTGATGACGGCTCCTTCAGTGATAACCTCTTCCCGGAGGACATTGTGGTATGTTTTATTTGTCTTATTTGCAGTAAAAACATCTAGTATAGTAAGCAGAAATGTAAAAGGCATTGTTCATTTTAGTCATCAAGATTGTCTTGAGCTTTAGAAACTAGAAACTAGACAGAACAGTTTTTTGGATTAGCCTAAATGTAGCTTCTTTATAAAAGCTAAAGGTATGCTGTAGAGGTCACTTGAACGTGTTAAAGGTGACTGATCAGTTTGTGTGTGTGTTTCTTTGTGCAGAATCAAGACTGTGCTCAGCTTGGCCCCCCACCGCAGGGTGAAGCGGTTCAGGTGCGCTGGACAGATGGGCTGGTCTACGGGGCCAAGTTTGTGGCAGCTCATATTATTCAAATGTACTTGGTAAGTATTTTTCTCTTTCTTTGTGCAATTTGTGTCAAAATAATTTTAGACTTTATGCTCTTACTAGTAAGAACTTCATAATTATCTATTTAGGGAGATGATTCCATATGTAAGGGACACCGAAAGTAATTACTACTTTTGTTTTTAGATTTAGACTTATTTTTTGGAACACTGAGTAAACAAAACTGATCACCTGAGAAATCTACATGGTTTAAATTTAACATATCTCTCTGAAATTATTACGATTTGATTCCATTCAGTGGCTTAAAGACCAATAAGATTTTAAAATCTATCTTTTTGAAAACAGGGATCCAAAGTAATATGAGATTGATAGAGTATACTGATATTGAACAAAATTAGTTTGAAAACTGAGCCTTGAGGAACCCCAAAGAAGAACTTTTTCATTCAGATGAATAATTGCCAAATGTCACATTGACACGAACTTTTATTATAGCATTATAGTTAAGGTCCAGTGGATGCTGAAATTATTAATTTGGAGTGTTTTGTGGTAACGAAAAAATCATCTTTGATTATTATTAGCCATATATGAGATTTTGGTTGATTAACTAAATCATTATTTGCAGTTTGTGATAATTTATCATAAATAAAATGAAATAAAAATGTCACAATTGTGAAAAATAGATATTAATATGTGCCGTTGTTCCAAACCGCAGGTGGAATTTGAAGATGGCTCACAGCTAACAGCCAAGAGAGATGATGTCTACACTCTGGACGAAGAACTTCCCAAGAGAGTCAAATCCAGACTGGTGGGTTCAAATTCACCTTTATTTAACAAACCAATGTTGTAGCATATAATTACACAATGCTGTTATTACATAGTCCATGTAACCATTATTATTGTCTTGGCAGTCTAAGGCATCAGATATGAGGTTTGATGGAATTTTTGAAGACAATGAGATCATCCAAGAATCTAAGAGACAAAGAGTGATCAACTCCCGGTACAGGGGCGACTACATCGAGCCTGTGATTTACAGAGCCATTATGGAGTAGACCCTCACACCTGGTCAGCCCGTCTTACACACCAGCAGCACTGTTGGACTGAAGTGTTTTAATGCACCTTAACTTTGCAGCTAGTTTCAGGCAATGTAGCAGCAGCTGTCTTCTTCAGGATCTGCATGGACTGCTGCCTGTTCCACACTTTGTTCTCTTTGCTGGACTGTGAGGTCAAAAAATGTTTTGTTCTGATGACATTTTTGCAGAGGACTCCTTACAGTAATGTCAATGGGCCACAGGCCCATTAACACTGCTAGGTTTTCTAGCATTACTTCAAGGATACATTACAAATAGCACTGAATAAAGTAAGATGTTTGAAAACTGGGTTAGTGCTGGAATGTAAAATCAGTGGTTGTGCTGATATAGTCTGAAAAAAAACAAAGCTTCATTAAACTGGCCCCAACTGAGCATTTTCCATCCAAAATCAACTTGTTCCTAATTTATTTCAGCTTTTGCTTTTAGTGGCTATTAAAAGGTTTCAGAGAGGGGAACACAAAGATACCCCAAATATTATTCTAAACCTCTACTTCACATTCAGCCCTTTAGTTTTTATTCTGTTGAAAATGGTAGAAAACAGAGGAGAGCTGAATCCCTCAACATTTTTAACATTTAAAAAGTCATTTCTGTCCAATGACTTGTGAACAGTATGTGTAACTGCAAAAACGGTTAAACCTTGAAATAATCGGACTGAAATCCTGTCATTCTAAGCAAACTTTCTTTTTTCATGTCTAGTGTGTGACAATCAGTGAGGTTCAGACCTTTGAAGAAATAATTGGATATTTACCAGGAACCTCTGAAGCTTCTGGAGTTGCTGGCCAGAATCCCACACTCTGCCACATTAGCTACTCAAAATGAATTCACACCAACACCCAGAGATCAGTAGACACTCCTGACTTCAGTGTTTTGGCCATGGACAGTTGGACATGTGAACTAGAAACCTCCTCTCTATAGAGGTGGATTTAAAAATCCAGATCCCAAATATCTGGCCACTAGTGTTTTTTTTTTTTCTAAACATAAACAATAAAAAACAATATAAAAGTTTTTTTATTTCATAGATTTAATAAAAGATTTCAAATCTTTTAAAATCTTTAAAGATTTCAAAACTAATATGACATTTATCAATTATACAGATGACGCTCATTCTCCATTTACTAGCCTCTGCTTGATGGGCGAAGCTTAGTGGACTTGTCTGTCTGCCTCCAGAGGAGGAGGCCATTACCCACTAATGACTTGGCCTTCATTACACCAGACTGCCTGTATATTGAAAGTTCTACAGGATTGTGGAAATCTTTATCGTAAAAAAACAAACTAAAAACTTCCTTTCAAAGACTTTCTTCCAGTTCTTTGATTTTCAGTCCTGGTCCTCATGACCCACTGTCCATATTTTACATGAGTATTTACTCCAACACACGTAGTTGCATTTCCCCTTCAGCTACTGTCCAGTTTGTTAATCAGGCATTTATACATGTACGCAGGGAAGCACCATGCAGGAGGAGGTTTGAAAACCTCTGACCTATAGCTTATTATCCTTTGAAAACAGAACGAGGACAGCTGCTTTAAAACGGTTATGGAGAAGACTGGCTTTACACTGACTGCAGACCAGGAGCTTAAAACATTTTTTATTTGTTCCAAATGGTTTGGAAACTTCCACTTGTAATATTTATGAGTTGTCTTAATCTTAACACTCTCACATCTTCAGTTTTGTGATAGAAATATTTTCATGGTATCTATCACATTTTAAAATGTATCAACATATTTCAGAATTAAGAAACATATAGGGACTCTTCTGGATAAATGAAGTAAGGCTTTATTAAAATAATAATAATAAAAATATAACCAGCAATGAAAAAAGATATTTTAAAATCTCTGGGATATTTTTCTTGGATTTTGATTCAAGTTTTTAGGTTTCATGTAAGTGTTGCAACAATCATTTCTTTAGGCATGTACAATGCAGAAAAACTGTTCTGTTGGATGCTGTGGAGTAACAGGTTAAACTCTTTAAAGGTAGCACAGCCATTTGATCCCTAATATCCTGTTTTATTAACTACATTCCCTCCTTGGGTGAACTGTATCACTCTTTATTGCTCATTATGGTGTGCTGAGAAACTAGCGTCTGCTTCATAAACAGTAATTCTGTTGAGTTTGTTCAATTATTTGAATTCTGCAGTATAAAGCTGCATTTAAATAAGTCTCTGCTGATTTTCATGTGTTTTTATTGCCTGCCTGTCCTACTCTCTTACTCTGTGCACTGGACTGCTGAGTCCAGTTTGTGGGGCATTTGAACATCAAGGTGCTACTGTTAGTTTATACAGAAAAAGATGGCGTTTGTTGTACATTTCTAAAAGTTTTGCTGGCTTGTTCGTGTCCGGCTCCACCCAACTCTTTGATCTCATTGCTTTGGGGAACAAGATGGCCGTCAGATTATCAAGCAGGTTTTCTAGCTGGTCATTGGCCATGTAGGGATCATTTCATTTTTTCTTTAGACTAAGTTGTACACTGATCTTGTATTATATTTTACTGTCCTGTTTGTAAAACGTTCAGTGTATTTTTTCACAGAAGCCTGTGTAATGTAAATGTCATGTAGTCTATTGTAAAATCTTATTGAGCCAGCAGGGAGAGCAGTTACTTTTCATATTGTTATGAAGACATTTTGTAACATTTGTTTAATTAAAGAAATGTACTCTCAGTTCATTAATTCAGTTCTCTTTGTTTCATGGAGGGTTAATTATTATGTCAAAACTAAAGAACCTTCCATTGTTGGATTTCATACATTTTTGTCTCTGTGCTCCATCAGGTCTGTTTACCAGTTTCAGGACCCGACCAGAACCCCAAAGTGTAAATTACCTTGAGAAACAATGAGATTTGGTTATATATGAAGCAGGTTTTAATGCCAAAAAATGATCAAATGTTACAAGCCATACACTGCCATACAAATGGAACCTATACAGTTACATTCACCATTCACAATGTGACCATCGCTTCAGAAGAACAGGCTGACTTGGATGGAGCCCTCCGCATATCAAGAACAAACTATTCCAATACAAACTGATAAAACATCGACTGAACAGAATGACTGGTTCCCCTCCTCCTTCCCCCATCCCTCTCTGCTCCTACACTCACAAGATCAGAGTTTCTCAGGAAGTGAATCACTAAAGAGAGTCGGGCTGCACCTGAGCCGCCTGAAAATGCTGGTGGAGAATTCAGGTCAGAGAGAAAGACGGACGGACTCTTTCTCCTCCCAGCAGGATAGTATGGATCAACAGGTTCGCCTCGGCACAACTCTCCTTAGCGCTAACATAGCAGACCTCACTTCATCTAAGCCACCTGCCTCTGACCTCCCTGAGGATCCAGAACTCTGCGTTTCTGAGGTCTGAGACCGGGGTCCAGATATTATCGTTACACCCGTCTTCCTCCAGAATGTGTCTGGCCCCCTGACATTGCATAGCAGGACAATACCTGTCCGGATCACTACAAGAAAAGTTACAAAAAACAGAAATACAAAAGGCAGCGGTCTTAATTCAAACCTCAGACTGATCCACTGTCTAAAGGAACCTCAGACTGAAGAGCTTTCAGCCTCCAATTCACTTAAACTGGCACTTTTAAATACCAGATCTCTCTGTGCTAAAGCTCTATTAATTAATGATTTCATCACTGAGCATAATATTGATGTTTTATGTCTGACAGAAACATGGCTGAATGACAATAATGAAGCAATCGTACTAATTGAATCAACGCCTCCTACGTACAATTTTTTAAGTGAGAATAGAAAACACAAAAAAGGAGGAGGCGTGGCTTCAATATTTAAGAATACCATGAACTGTAGTAAAATCTCTCTGGGTAATTTTATGTCTTTTGAATATCTTGGAATCGAGGTAAAAGGCCACAAACGAACTTTGACACTAACTCTATACAAAACACCAACATAGGTGGAAAATTTCTTTGCGGACTTGAATGAGCTTCTATCTCTCATATGTATTGATTACGATTGTTTGATAATTGTCGGTGATTTCAACATTCATGTTGACAACCCCCAAGACCGAGGGGCTAAAAAGCTCTGTAATATATTAGAGAGTTTTGGTTTAACACAACATGTCAAACAAGCAACACACACTCAGGGACACACATTGGACCTGGTTATCAGTAAGGGTGTGAATATTTACAATGTCTCTGTAACTGATGTCGCCTGTCGAATCATTTTGCTGTTTCCTTTGTCAGTTCTTTATCCGTTAACCCACTTGGACAAACAGCTACTGTCACAAAACGTACTTTCACAGAAAACACAGCAGAAACATTTAATCAAATCTACTCCTCTTCCTCACTCTTAAGTTATAGTGACGTAGATAAGTTGGTGGATGATTTTCAGTGCAAACTTTCAGATATTGATTACATTGCCTCCACTAAAGTGAAGGTTGTGTCTGGTAGGAAGAAATCTCCATGGAGAAATGCACAAACTGTTCAATCTGCAAAACAACTCTGCCGCAGGGCCGAACGGAAATGGTGTAAAGGTCAACTGCACATTTATTATGACATCTATAAAGACAGACTACGTAACTATCACACAACACTAAAACATGCAAGAGAGGCTTTCTTTGCAGATGTCATAAACAAAACCTTTAACAATGCTCGAGCTTTATTTGCTACTGTTGACAGGCTCACAAACCCTCCTATGACGTTACCACCTGAACTTCAATCTATTGCCGCCTGCAACAAGTTTTCAAGTTTCTTTTTAGAGAAAATTCAAAAGATCAGAGAATTAATTTGCACATCCACTCCAAAGACAGTTCCAATGCTGGGCCCAAACAAAACAACTGCAGGAAAAATGACCCAAATTCAACTACTTAATTATAAAACCCTAGAAGAAATTATAAGTCAATTAAGCTCTGGTTCCTGCTGTCTGGATGTCTGGATGTAATTCAATTTTTAACCTTAAACATGCATTTCTTTTACTATTTTAACCATAAATTCAAATATTAAATTATTAAATTCCATGCCTGATTGAATTTGAATCAAACAAATCCAAACATTTTAGAATTACCTTTCTTTTTCTTTTTCTTAGGACATAAGTTTTTTACATTAGATATCTTAACATACATTTAGAGGAACCAAACTATAAAAACTAGCAGTGCAAACTTTTACTTCAATAAATTATGCATTCCTTTTCTCAAATGTGAAACTACAGTGAAATTACATTCAATCGAGCCCAGTTAGTGGCTTACCGGTAGTCCTTATAAGTCCTTTCCCATGAAATGCTGCTTTGGAGACTGTGTTTGCCTTCCTCAGCTCTGTTGCAAAACCAGTAAAGTGGTTTGTGAATTCCTTATATTACCTGAGTTGAGGGTGCTGCTGATTGGGTCAGATTTCTTTCACCTGCTGAGAAGTGCTGCAGAGTGGCACACTGATGTGTGTGTGTGCGTGCACACACAAATGTCTATTCATGCACCCACATCTGAACTAATGTGCAGATCTGCGCAACACCTCCCACTCGATCTTGCAAGATTTTACCTGGGAAGATCACATTTTTTGAGTGAGTCCCATTTTTTGCAGCATACTCTTCAAGTGAGAATTTGTCTTGCTGTCTCAGGTAAGTATACATTTCTTGCAGAATGGGTTTTGCCCAAATAAAGTTCGTACCTGGGTCAGACCACACCTTCTGGGGATGACCTCTGATGGACGTAAACCTTTGGTAGGCAAGTATGAAGCTCTCTGTAGATAATGTGTTTGCCAGTTCAACATGAATGGCTCTACTTGACATACAGCAGAACAACACACCCCAAACTTTCATGCTCACTCTTTTCTTGACGTCATCTTTCACTTGGTAAGGACCAAACAAATCAACAGATATGAACTGAAATGGTGCACTTGGACTAGACCTTTCTTCAGGCAGATCCCCCATTATTTGCTGACGGGTTTTCTCTCTCACCTTTTTGCACACTGCACACTCATCAACAACTTTTCTGACAATGACTCATCCTCTGATGACCCATGCTTTCTTCCGCATACGCAGCAAAGTTCCTGCCACTCCATCATGTCCTTCACTGTGTGCTGCTCGGGCTAGAAGGGTGGAGATCCAAGATTGGAAGGGCAACAGAGGAACGGCTCTGTGGTCCTCCTTAAAAGTCTGAACTCTGCCGCCACACATCAAGAGCCCACTTGTTCCATCTTTGTAGACAACCAGTCTATCAGTCGTTGTAGTTGAAAATTGTACACCTTGTGCTGCCAGGCATTGGTCTCTGAACACATCTTCTCTTTCGCCAACTGTAATGACACCAGATAAAGGGACCACCTCCCACTTTTCTTTATCTGTGACCTTGACATGCAGGAACTTTTTTGCTGCTCTCCAAATCCATGCAACTACTCATATCAGTTTTCTCAAACTGCTGAAGTGCCTCACGTCCACTAGTTGCTGGACTACTGCAGCTGTAGGCAACCTCCTAGAGATGATCTTCTGGACTCTAATTGGATTTTGTTCTTTCAGTTGACTTCGGGTAAGTACAGCAACAAATGTTTTCTTCTGTATTTTTATAACATTGTCTCTTGCTTGCACAGCAACATCATTTGCAGATTTCTTTGGGCACTCACTTTCAGGAAGTTGAAGGAAACTTGGACCCAACTGCCACTCTGAGTCTTCGGTTAAGCAAGCAGGACTTGCCCCTCTGGTGATAATATCTGCAATATTTGCTGATCCTGGAATACACCACCAGTCTTGGACATTAGTGCTGCTCTGGATCTCTCCAACCCGGTTGGCGAAGAAGGTCTGATATCCATAACTCTCTCGCTGTATTGCACTCAAGACAGTTTGGCTGTCAACGAGATGGAGCCACTTCTCAACTTTGATTCGGCAATGTTTCTGGAAATGGGTCTTTAGCCGGGCTGCAAAGACTGCTCCGCATATCTCCGCTTTCACGGGGTCACCATTGCGGTTGAGAGGAGTCAGCTTGGCCTTAGACTCAACCAACCTCACACTTACACCATCAGTGCATTCCCAACGTAGGTACAACACAGCACCATATGCATGCTCACTGCCGTCAGAAAATGTGATCCCAATTGGACCTGCATATGGGTCTGGTGGTGTCAGGGATCTGATGAATCTGAGTTGGCTCAGGTCAGCATATTCTTCTAGCAGCTTTATGGCATCCTCTCTGAGTTCTTTGGACAGAGCTGCATCCCAGGTGTCTTTTGTGCAATACATTAGCTTTGCTTCTTGAAAAGCCCTTCGAACCAGAATAGCTCCCTTCTGCTTTGCAGGAGTCACAAGACCAAGTGGTTCATAGAGAGCAGAGACTTGACTTAACAGTTCTCTTCTGGTAAGAGGATTTGGGGTTTGTCCTTTTACTTCTTCTCTTAGCAGGTCCTGACCAAGGCAAATTTTCTTCTTCCTCTTGGAAAAGTTCACTGCAACCATGACATGCAGCTTGTCATCTTCAACGGAGTAACCCAGACCGAGGGCTTTGTTATCGTTTTTAGTGAGCTGGTTAGGCAAGATCATGGTCTTTAACTCCATGTTAACTTCTCTTGACTCCTCCCTCCCACCTTGACTAGAGTAGACCCAGGGCTTCATGAAAAATCCTCCAGCTTTAAGGATCTGCTCGATGTTGGATGTGAGGAGTTTCAGGTGGTCAAGGTTGTTGTGAGATGTCAAGATGTCATCGACGTAGACGTCTTCTTCCAGCACACGTTTCTCCTCTTTGAATTGTGTGAATGAGGGTAAGCTGGCAGTCTCCCGCATGGCAACTTGTGCTATACAGCCAGCAGGTTTATCTCCGATATTGACCCTTGTTATGGCAAATTCTTCTATTTCAGCATCCTCACCGTCACGCCACAGAAACCTGTGCAGATGAACCTCTTTCTCTTCTAACCACACAGAGTTGTACATTTTTTGGATGTCACCAAGGACAGCAAAGACACCAGCTCGGAACCTCAGAAGGACAGCTCTGATCGGATTTAAGACATCAGGACCTTTAATCAACATGTCATTCAAACTCAGACCTCTGTACTTCTGGATGATGTTCCACACTAGCCTCACTGGAGTAGATATGGAATGTGGATTTAGTGCAATCAGATGACTTATACACCACACTGGCCCAGTCCAGCTTTGTAGTACTTCTTTGGACAGTTTCACTGCAGCTGTCATGGTGGTGTCGAGTTTCCTAACCCACATGCAGAGAACACTCCAAAGACAGGAAATGCAATGATGTGATTTATTTACAGTGAATGCGAACAAATGTGAAATCTAATCCAAGGTTCGTCTGGCAGGTCTCGAGGCAACTAGGGGGGGACAGAGATGGTTAGTCGGGATCCAGGAAATCTTGCTGTTTGGGTGGAGGTTGGTGACTGTACCTGCTTGGGGAGAGTTTTGGGACCGGGGGAGGACCTAGAGAATCGGAGGCTGGTCAGGGGTTTCAGGTTGAAGGCTGAGGTCAGCGGCGGCAGCAGAGGACAGACAGGTCGGAGGCGGCGGCGGAGGACGGACAAGTAAGCCCCTGGGTGGTGAGGGTTCCGTCTCAAGGACTGGTTGTTGACCTGATAATTCAGGACCAGGGCAGCTGCGAAGGCAGAGACAAGATGGGTCAGAATCAGCGATCAGATCGAGGCAGACGTAGCTCGAGGTAAGCCTGTACCATTACTGGCTAACACTCTGGCAGAGAAGTGTCCGCATCCTCCTCCACTTATACGCCTCCAAATGGTTAGATGGGGAACAGGTGTGCAGGCGCCGGCCCACGCCCTCAGGAGGAAGGTCACAGGCTCCCTCTAGTGGAAAAGAAAACTGACAAACTTCCGGATACCAACAGCAGCTTTGCGATCAACCATTTCATGGATTTGTGAAGCATAGGCCAATCTCCACTCTGGGTCCTTTGCCAACTGTTTTTCCGTCCTGAGGAATGTAGCTTCTATTGCTTTCCTATTGTTAGGGAGAGAAGCCAAATCTTCTGTCCATGGATATTTGGCGTGCCAGTGTGGTTCAGGAGTGTGATGGTCACCATTGACATATGTCAAGCCATTTCTCACCGTCTCCATCTCTTTTTCCTCAGCCAAAGACATTTCCTTTCCTCCGGGTTGGCAATTCCCGCAGCGACATCCTCCACATTTTGGCACGCAGGCTACTCCGATGCTTTCCCATTCCCACCACTTCAGAAAGTCTTTTCTGGTAGTGGCTGCATTGGATTGGATGAAAGGATGCTTGGGAGACTGATAGGAAACTGAAGATTTGCAGGTGAGTTCACTGTACTTAACTGCTGAAGTCCTCATTGATCTTGCAAAGTGTGTCTCTGATGTATGAGCCATTAAGGTAACTTCTTCAAAGAGGTCCGGATGTGTGCCTCCAATCGTTTTGCCAAGTGGTCCATCCCATAACACCAGGTCCCCGACAGAGCGAACTTTTTGAGGTACAAGTTTTGACCTTCTTTGTGGCTAATCAGGAGCTGTATCTCTTTAGTTCTTGTAAGGTCTTTCAAGGAGACATCTGGAAAAATCCTTTGTGGCAGGGACATGTCTATGAACTTCTTCTGCAATCCTGTCAAGCCCATAGCAGATCAGTTGATGCGATTTGAGGGTCCCTCTTGGAGTATTGACACGTATCTTAAGGAGATAGCGCTTCGTTTCAACAGACACCTGCATCCCTCCAACACCATGGACCACAAGCGTTACATCTTCACTTCTAAGATTCAACTTACTTGCAGCTTTATGTGTAATGTAGTTTGTGTCTGATGCCAGGTCAATGAGGGTTCCAATTCTTTGTCCATCATTGGCTGTGACATTAAGAATCATCAGGATAACTGGAAACTCATTTAAGCCATTCTCGTCTAGAAGGCCTGTGTTGGTAAAAGTGGAGTTGTGCGCTCTTGACACAACATTGCAAAAGGCATCTTTACATTGCTGAGCCAGCTCAGGTGGGAGTTTGGAAAGAAACTCTTCTTGGGCTTCAGTATGTCTTTTGCTCTCTGCTTTCTCTGAACTAGATTTAGGTGTTCTTTGGGACTGTGGTCTAGCGAGTAAGCAGAGAAGAAAGTGGTATTGGTCCTTACACTCTGGGTTCTTCCACAGGTAATCAGTTTTCTTACAGTAATCACCATTATGGATTTCAAGGCATCTCTTGCAGGCACCGAGTTGCTGAACTATATCTCTCTTCTCTGATGGCTTTAGATTGATCCTAAACCATCTGCAGAAATACAGTTTCTTCCTATGCTTTGGATCACCACAAACAATGCAGCCTGATATGTCACTGCTGTGCTTGGTTGTTTTGGTTCTTAATTTCTGTTGATTGAAATGTTTAATCTCATTTCTGATGAGACTAATAATGTTTGTGCAATGATCAGCAGGTGGCCGTCAGACTTAACAGAAGCTGTTGTTATAAGGCAGGTTGCTTTAGACACCTGGAGGCCTGGAAGGTGAAAGGTTTTTGTTTTTTTGAGTTTCTAAAGGAGGAACTTTTGTCCCATCCAACAATTATTTTCTAAATTATCTTTTACATCTAGTTCTATTTGCAGAGTTTTCCATTTCTGTTCCTATTGATAGATCTGGCCTGATTTTCCATCCATAGTGGAGAAATAGCAAACATACTCACACAGGTTGAGATGGCCCAATAGGTGAGCCTTTTTGTGATTTAAATTTCTTTGCACTCAACTTATTCAATATTTTCATTGTGTGTTTTAGGTTGATTAAAGGCATCTGGTTAGGACCATTTTTCCAAATCAGTAGTCTAGAATTCTATTTTGAATATCAATCATTTTAGATTTAAAGTTTTACTGTTATAATGTCTCTCCCTGTTTTGTCTTCCTTTTCAATGGAAAACAAAAACAAAGCATAACTAATTAACCTAGTTTTTGCTGCTAAAGCCTAATTGGTTATCAAATCATTTTGTAGTGATTTTCTTTTGCTTCCAAAATGCATCCATTTGATTTCTGTATAGGCACACTGCAAAAACGAGTTTCTTTATTTGTTAAACAGACTTTAATTAAGAACGTCATCTTGACCCATCACTTTTAGAACTTAAATTTCTTGTTAGACACTTAAGATTTTTGCTTTTGCTTTTTTGTGGAAAAACAGTTACATCATTCATTGTAAACTGAAAGATTAGAACTAATTAGTATTGATTAATACTCCTTTTGACTAGACCAGTGTTTCTCAACCTTTTTCAGCCCAGCGCCCCCCAGCCTTTATCCAGGTCCCTCTCCGCCCCCAACAAAGAATTTGTAGGCTACTTTGCACTGACTATTATTATATCATTAATATTACTATCACTATTGTAGATGTTTTGATTTTTATACTTGTTTCTGTATTTATCATCAAAAATAATTTCCTAGAGAATAAAAAAGTCATGGAAATAGAAATTATTTTCACAGGCGTCTATGAAAAATGTAACAAACATTCAAGTTAAAATCTGTAGGTCTAACAGCAGCCAATCAGAGTGGAAAAAATATTCTTGTTCTTTGCCATTTTCTAGTTGTTAAATATTCCACAAAATGACCAGATAAAAGATGTTCAACATGCCAGTTTAAACTTTGAACTATTTGCAAAACGACTGAGCTCTGCAACATTAAAACATGGACAGAACTGTAACTACATTAATCATAACTCTTCTTCTCTTCAGTGTTTGTCAGTTTCTGGTGGTGCAGCTCTGTGCTGCCTTCAGGAGAATGGGACATCAGAGTATCATCCATAAAACTTCACCCACATGGCATTTATTGTGCAAACCAGAGCTTTCAGTGGAAAAATAAAAGTTCCAGGTCCTTTTAATGCCAAACAAATATGAGACAGAAACATGGATTATATCTTTATATAGACCTGTCTATTGATTATAGATTAATAGTTTTACTGGACAGAAATTACAAAGAACAAATCTGGTTCTTAATCAAATCCTAATGAGTCAAATTGAAAGTGTCATGGAGTCATCAGCCTCATGACATTAACACTGACATGAAAAATAATATTGAAGAAATTAATATATCAAATTTAATTAAAAACATAAATAAGTGATCAGTTCTTTACTGTTATGGTCTGTAAGATATATTTATTCTCAGTATTAGATATGGTCTCAACAAACCCATGACATTTCAACAATATTATTTTACCTTTTATGTGGAAATAGTGTCTGTTTATTCTTGCCATACAGTCTCTGTATTAATTATTGCTCTAAAGGTGCAGGGCGGTCGGGAAGCGTATCGATGGGGAAAAGGCAGACTGACATAAACCTTTTAAAACAACTGAAACAATTTCTGCATTCTGATTATTGAAATTTAAAAGTGCTATGTTGTTCTATCACCCCGTTTCATACCGGACCACTTACAGCACCGTGTTAACGCTATAAAATGAAGGCTCTCTATCGTGGTATCACCCATGGAGGGATTTCTTTATTTAAATGGGTTCATTTTTCAGAGGGTTACAGTGAGGGTATCGTGATTTTAGCTACCAGTAGCAGGAGAACGGAGCTGCGCCAAGAAGCTAACAGAAGCTAACAAACACTGAATAGAAGAAGAGCTGCCATCGATACAGTTGCAGCCAAGCATGATTTAATGTTACACAATACAGTTTTACCAAGTTGCTCAAAGTCTAAACTGGTATTGTTGTGCATTTAAGGTGTAAAGTTTACCTTCGACTAAACGCCCCCCAAAGGCATCCCAGCGCCCCCTTTTGTAAAAATGTCCGCCAGCGCCCCCTGCCGTCCTCTGAACGCCCCCTGGGGGGCGGTACCGCCCACGTTGAGAACCGCTAGTCTAGATGCTGCTATTTGTATTATGTGGCAGGACAAAAAACAACTTTCATCTCGTTCTCATCATGCAGTTCGAGTGCTGAGTCTAACTGTGATTTGTGTGTTGGATGAGGCTGTCTCTAGCTTCATCTGTGCTTAAAGCAGTGGTTCCCAAACTTTAGTCGGTTAGTTTGGGGGAAAAATTGTGAAAAGTTCTTTGCGTTTTGCTGGTTTGCTGCCATGATTCTAACACCTGCGTAGCTCCGCCCAGCAGCAGCAGCAGGTCTCCTTCACTGCCGCACAAGTGGAAACCCAGCGCGAGCGTCGTAGCGCTCATGTTGCGTTTATAGGTGGCTCGAAAAAACAGGTTACCACATGTTAGCAATGGATTAAACACTTTTAACTGCGATAAAAGTGACAGAGGACATAGATATGGGAAGTGTGGAAGCCCCTACTGTATCAAATTGATAGACTAATAACAGAGTTGGCCATTCTAAGGTAAAAGCCCAGCGCATACAGCGTTCATGTTTTTTTGTTGTTTTTTTTCATCCAGACGGCTTCCCTGACCCCCCCTCCCTCCCCCAATGGCTTAAAGATTGTTTTAATAAATTCCATCTACTTTAATCCAGGTCTGACTTCTGATTGCTCCGTTTCCTTTATATTTATCCTCCCACATTAAAGTACATTTTGACGAACTTTGAACTTTGGTAGGATGTTTCAAATCTGGTTTGATTCATAAGTTGTCTTTTGAAAACAGGACTTCGTATGTTTTGTAGTAAGTCTAGAGAAATTTTGAGTCTATCTGATGCTGTTTCATGATTTCTGGTTTAGATCACGAAGTCGGTCTGGTTTGTTCAGTCACACTCAAGCAGACACTTCCACACCCTATTGTAAGAAAATGCAGGATGTACCCCAGATCAAGCTGACCGAACAACTGAGGTGTGATTCTCCCCCAACACTCGTGAAAACAGGAACACGACACTATTCCCAGTAGTTGACTCGTAATGTAACAAATATTCCTTCTAACTCCCCAGAAACAGTAGGTAAACACATGAAATAGTTGAATTGTACCACAGCAACTGAAAGATTCTCATGTTCACCTGTAAGTTTTTGTCACACTCCAACACGTGAAATAAAGATATTTGTTAATAATCATTTTACAATCATTTATCTATGTTATCCAAACTTATACAGTAAATGCAACTTTATTAACAATTTCACCCGTATGTAATTTTAGCATTAATGTAATGTTTCTGAATTATCAGTGTAAAATGGGAGATGTGTGAAGATTGTTTTTTTTTTTTAGAACTTTTTTTAGAAGTTAGAACTTCCCAATTTGTACTGATTCCATTTACCAAACACATATTTCCCCAGAGTTTGAAACCAAAAATTGTCTTGTTGAAAGTCCTAAACACAATTTTCATAACGCCATGCCTGAAAGAAACATAATTATTCAACAGTTCTAATATTGTTTTGGTTTGAGTGAACCTGTTATAAAAACTCCAGTTTATTCATCCAACCTTGTTTTATGATAGACAAGTGTTAAGAAACGGCTACCCAATAACCAGACCCCCTGTTGGAATCTCCTATAAACTGTTCAAGTTGTCATGTAACATGAAAAGCACAAATCAAGAATTCTGTAATCGTCCAAGTTTCTTGTCTGAAATCAAATTGCCATCCATGTCCACACAAAATGTATTGACTGTGTGTGGAGATCCTCCTACAAGAAACAAATTCATTCATTAGTGTTTCATTATGTCCTACATTAACAGTTTGGAAAACACCGTAAAGTAAACAAAGTAAACAAACATTATCCATATTTTTCTCGTTTCTGCTTCCTTGTTCTGATCAGTGAGGATCCAGTGTCAGAAAACCTAGAAAGTGACGTGATTGTAAAGGGTACATGATTATAGAAAATAAGCAATGATATCCTCCCACTGCTCCGGCCCAGAACTGAAGCCAGACGTGTTTGAGATGGTGTAATATCTAATTGGTGAGAAAGAAGAAACATTTGTAAATCTGTTATTTTGTACTTTTTCAATTCCACAAAAAACACAATTTAAAAAAAAATTCATATCAAAATCCAAAAATCCTGAAAAAGTGAGCTGCAAATGTCAGTGTTAATAGAACAACTTAAGAACTCCCAAAATGCAAATGGAATGGTCACTCAGTCCCCCCGCTGAGAAACAAGATCGAAACAAAAGAGACAAGAAATCTATGTCCCACAGAAGCCATGTGCTCCAACAGGCCATGTGTTAACAGAAATGTATCAACATAACATCCAGCAAAACCATTTGATAATAATACATAACATATTCTCATTCACCATCCATCAACACAACAACCACAAGACAAACAAACACATAACAAAACACAAATCTCTTCTGCACACCCTCAACACAACGCAGACACAGACAGACAGACAGACAGACAGACAGACAGACAGACAGACAGACAGACAGACAGACAGACAGACAGACATCAGCACGTGGTGGAGTCATACAACATACAACAGACAAAAATTAGTATACACAGAAACAAATAGACAGTGGAACCCCGCTTCTGTGGATACAGAAATGAAGCGACCCGCAGCCAAGCACACACACAAACACAGAGACAGCTGGAGGCATTCAGACTCAAAACACCACAATCCACAGCAGTGAGGGAAGTAAAATCGGAACAAACACAGAGAAATGTACAAAACACAGAAACAGCCACAGACGACGTCGTAGTTCAGCTACTAGATAAAAAACGAAAGAGAAAAAAGAAACTCCAGGCGCCAGATCAAAACAATTCATAGTGCACTTCAATCCATATTCCAATATCAAATCAATCTGCTCCATAATAACCAACCACCCTCCAGATGTTCCACCTTCTTCACCCTGTGAATTAGCCAGATTGAGCAGCCTGCAATCAACTAGTTTCACAGAGCACACCTGTTAACGGTCGCTCTTTCTCTTTATTACAACATGCACTTGTTACTGAACCAGGTTGGTTTTAGTGACTCGTGCGAGTCCCAAGGGTGTTGTTTTAGTTTTGGCTAAAAGCAACCTATAAAACATTTTCTACTTTTTCCTCCCAGAATCAAACTTCATAGCTATTTCACAACCATCAAAGAACTTTAAGGTGACTCATTAATTGAATGTCCACAACATCTTTTAGATTTTCTTAATGCTAATTATTTTATTAGTAAGGCAATTTTGCAAGAGTCAGTACAGCTTAATTCAGTAGCAGAAATAATCAAATAAGTAAAATCAATAATCTAGCCCATCTTTCCCTAATGCTGACACTGAGAACTAAAAAAGGGAAACTTTGAGAGAGACGGACAGAGTTTGGCATTTTGAACCCCAGAACTGGCCTGATGATGAAGAAGGTGTTGCAGCAGCAGGAGGTTCCCAGTACAGGAAGAGTACTAACTTAGAGCGGCAGGTCTCTGGCCTCAGGGTGACTTCCTCATGCTTGTAGCGGTCCTCAGCTTCCTGTCTTGCAGCTCTGTAGCTCCCTTCTCCTCGTCTCACGATCTTCCTGGTCCCACGGAAGGAACACACCAGTTCTTCCTCTTTGCCTTTGTCTTTATCTTTGTCTTTATCTTCATCTTTGCCTTGGTCTTTGTCTTTGGGGGTCTAAACCCAGCTGTTGAGAGAAGTGCGATTTGAAGCCACATGTTGCTGGGCTAATGGGTTGGTCCCCATGTGCAGAACAGTCTCCGGCTCTGTGGCCCCGGCTCTTCTTCAGCTGCAGAGTTCTTTGTCCATCTCCATCTTGGCTCCAAGCTGCCTGAAGGATCCAACCAAAGATTCCTCTGTTGCACCCACCTTATAAAGGGTTTATCCACCTTTTGGTGCGTTTGCATTGGCTAGCTTTGTTGCTGTGCCTGTTTCATTGGCTGACTGCTTGGACAGATGATCTCATATCCATCACCCTGGAGACCTCATGACCGGATCTCTGTTCTAATGTCCCCAAGTTGCTCAACAGTTCCTCCTACCTCTGTTTCCTGCCCAACCTTTTCTTGAAGTTTAGCAATAAGGCCTTGGTCACCTCCGCTATCCTATCAGTTCCCCTTTCCCCCTGACCTTTCACCTACCATCTACCTTCAACACAACATCAGTGACCTTTAATTACAGTTACAACATTTTACACCTTTTCAAGTTCAATGTCAAAATCACATTTATAACCTTTTAGTTTATCTGATTCAACATTCATTTATAATGTTATAATAACCATAACGTATTAGTTACTCTTATTATAATCATAATGTGAGTTCTTACAGACATTTCTGACAAGAAACCAAGAATAATCCATTATTCTAATTATCTGATATCATGTTACAGTTTCTTGTTTTACCTTTAAGTACTTCCACAAGTGTAAGAGTAAGTGTAAATATTCTTATAATCAAATCAACATCAACCACTGGTTAAACCAATATTAATTATTGTCATAATTATAAGTCATTATTTTAAGTATTTTACTCTGGGTTTTATCCAATCTCTCAAAACGTTTAGATTTTATTCTTTAAAAACCTTTAATGCTTTAAAATAAGGAATGGTCTGAATTATTTTTAGCCTGATGCAAGATAGAAACTTCCTCTTTTCTTCAGGAAACCAGCTTTTCCTGTTTCATGACTTTCTTTCTGCCTGACTTTGATTTTTTATGATTAAATAGAAAAAAGTAGAATTAAAGCAAAGTTTGCAGGACACAATAACAACAAACACAACCAGATTCATTTTATTACCGTCTGACTCTACTGTTGGGTCTTGATGTCACTGTGTAATTAATTTTAAGGTAATTTTATTTATTATTACTATTAAACTAAAATCTCCAGCATGGGGAAGTGGGATGAGCTCGACTTTTCTCGACACACCATGAGAGAGCTGACTCAACTGAGAAACATGGTTCCGCTAAACCGTGTTGTACTGGACTTTCTCACAGCCTCTCAGGGAGGAGTTTGCAAAATCATTGGCTCAACGTGCTGAATGTTTGTTCCTGACGAAGCAGAAACTGGTGGAACTATTTCTGACGCTCTACACGAGTTGGAGAAACTTAAACATTACGTGGAAATTGGAACACATGGATCACATCCTTTTGACTTTCTTTCCTGGCTCACTTCCGGAATCTGGTGGAACCTACTGTTGAAGATTTGAACACCTATTCTGAGTATTCTGATTCCTTTTTTGCCTGTTCACAAGTTGCATCATTCCATGCCTCCAAGGCATGATGGTAAAGATCAGCTGTGATCAGCTGTCAGCTGGTCAGACCAACCTTTGACACACATGAGGACCACTTGTTCCACATGTATCAAGACGCACTGAAAAGTGGATTATATGACAATGTTTTGTAATCACTAAATAGATTAAACCATTTGCTGAATGATTCCTACACTGAGAATATGAAAACAAATAGTGTTAATAACAAAAAAGAAAAACAACTGCATTTGGTTTTCTGCTGTTTCTTTTATATCTCATATTTTTCCTTTATGCATTATATTGTCTGTTTCCTTTTTCCTTTGTTCTTTTTCTTTTCTTTTAATAGTTACACACATGTAAAATGATAAAGAGGAGGGAGAATGTTAGGATTTTTGTGTTATCATTCTTACATTTATAATATTACTTTAGATTATTGATCTTACCTTAGCAGTCTTATATTATAGATTATTGTGATTTTAATTTAGAAGTGTTGGACATTTTACTGCTGTCTTGACTACTGTGTTGAAAACTTTTGACACCAAGTACCACTGCTGCAAGATAACTGATTGTTCCCTCCAGCCTTGAGAGAAATCGCTCCCACAGGAAAGAACTAGATGACCTGTGTGTAGACAACAGTGGTGGAGAAAGTCCTCAAAAAAGTTACTTAAGTAGAAGTACAAACACACAGACAAAAATTTACTCAAGTAAAAGTAAAACTACCACATTAACATTTGTACTTAAGTAAAAGTAAAAAAGTACTGGCTTTTAAAAATACTTGAGTAATAAAAGTAAAAGTACTTGCTGAATGGATTACCTAATCGCTAATATCATTAAGTATATCGATCGTATTTAATTTTAATACATTAGAAATGTGCCATTTTAATGAACAATGCCACAAATAAAGCATGTTTATGGAGGACCAAAACTGACATAATAATAAATAAAAGAATAAATATATAAATAAAAGAATAAATATATACTTTGTTTTGATTTTATTACTAACGGGAAAAGGGAGAACCCTTTTCCGTTTGCCAGATCAAAACTGACCAGAAGGTCATCATTGACACCCGCAAGCAAGAGGGTAAGACAGAAAGACATTTCTGAACGAATAGGCTGTTCCCAGAGTGCTGAATCAAGGCACCTCAGTGGGAAACGGAAAAGGGAGAACCCTTTTCCGTTTGCCGTAAATATTTCTGTATTGTTTTCTGTATTTATTTTTGTATTGTTTTCTCGCTTCATCGTTATGTTAATGAGGTGGGCTGCCTTCTATGTCCAGCTCTCTATTGGTCAATAAACAGGAAAGAGAACGATCCGTGTGCAGATCGATTGTGAATGCCTTCCTACTTGGCGCTTTCGGCCTCAGTTCAACAGTCCTCGGGAAACCTGACTGAAAAATTCACAAATGCTCATTATCTTAAAGATACAATAACAGGTAAAGTTACTAACAGCATTTAAGTGTTAGATAGCTGTTATTACTCATTGTCAATCCACCATTCTCTGACTGTGTATATAATAAACAGCCTCCGATCGGAGAGTAAACCAGCTAGCAGCAGCTTTAGCCACAGTTAGGAAACATACACATACACCGCTGCCTTTCAGTGTGGTTAAAAGTTTCACTAAAATTACTTACATCTTCCAACACTGTTGTTTAGAAAAGCATTTTAAGTATTGATTTAAGCACCATCTGCCAAATAATTTCCATATTCTGATGTGATTCATAATTTCTCCATTTGTTTTGTTGTCCATCTTTCTCAACAGTAGCCGACCTAACAACCTACCATATCTGGGATGGTCTTGTTCCTCTGTCCATGGCAGGTTCAGTCAATCAGCTGTGGGACATCTGCTGCCTAGTCAAAGTATCATGGGCCTCTTGATTTAAAAGGACAAACCAGTACAGAGCCTCTCTGCTCCTGCAAGTCACACTTCTTGGATGAACACTCACTACTGCTAGCAGCTGTTAGAAATGAAATCTTTGTGTATCTATTCTGTAATTAATATATATATATATGTATCTATTAATAAATGAATTGATGTGTAGAGTTCTGTAAAAACTATTGTAAATAGCTTCTCTTGAGTAATCTACATATATGCAACTTTTACATTTAAATTGCTTCTTTTTGTAAATTTTACATATCTGGCAACAAAGTATGTGGAGGAGAGGAAATGCTAAAATTAAAGCTGCCATTGTGGAACAAAGGTTTGTGGCTGTTTCTTTAAAACATTATTTAATAATTATATTAAACACTGTACATGTACATAATTACCACAGGTAATAATTTAAGTCATTGATAGAGAAAATGTAGTTACAAAAGACATATCAATTTTATTTCAACATGTACTCAGGGTTTACAACTTAAGAAGACATCCATGTTGGGTCCTTGGCGGGTGCCAGTCTGCAGTGAACTGGTGCCAGTCTGCAGTGAACTGGTGTCAGTCTGCAGTGAACTGGTGTCAGTCTGCAGTGAACTGGTGTCAGTCTGCAGTGAACTGGTGCCAGTCTGCAGTGAACTGGTGCCAGTCTGCAGTGAACTGGTGCCAGTCTGCAGTGAACTGGTGCCAGTCTGCAGTGAACTGGTGCCAGTCTGCAGTGAACTGGTGCCAGTCTGCAGTGAACTGGTGTCAGTCTGCAGTGAACTGGTGTCAGTCTGCAGTGAACTGGTGTCAGTCTGCAGTGAACTGGTGCCAGTCTGCAGTGAACTGGTGTCAGTCTGCAGTGAACTGGTGCCAGTCTGCAGTGAACTGGTGCCAGTCTGCAGTGAACTGGTGCCAGTCTGCAGTGAACTGGTGCCAGTCTGCAGTGAACTGGTGTCAGTCTGCAGTGAACTGGTGCCAGTCTGCAGTGAACTGGTGTCAGTCTGCAGTGAACTGGTGCCAGTCTGCAGTGAACTGGTGTCAGTCTGCAGTGAACTGGTGTCAGTCTGCAGTGAACTGGTGCCAGTCTGCAGTGAACTGGTGGATGACAGAGACAATAATATACTGTAGTGAGCAGTTTGAAGCAGAAGTCCCAACATGTGATCCACAGGGTTTTCCCAGCTGAGCACAAACTTCATGCACTTTGTTTCCACAGCAGAATCAAGTGTAACCTGTTAAAAGGGATATAAAGTTGTTATTCCTATGTTATTAATTTTCTACTGCCAAGTCTACAACCGCAGGAAAACAAAGTATAAGAAACTTAATCTTCTAATCATAACATTTGATAAATATTCATTGGAGAAATGTGAAGTTAATGAACTAATATATATATATATATATATATATATATATATATATATATATATATATATATATATATATATATATATAGGTCCTCAAAAAATTAGCATATTGTGATAAAGTTAATTATTTTCCATAATGTAATGATAAAAATTAAACTGTCATATTTTAAATTCATTGCACACCAACTTAAATATTTCAGGTCTTTTATTGTTTTAATACTGATGATTTTGGCATACAGCTCATGAAAACCCAAAATCCATCTAAAAAATTAGCATATCATGAAAAGGTTCTCTGAACGAGTAATTAACCTGATCATCTGAATCAATGAAGTAAATCTAAACACCTGCAAAAGATTCCTGAGGCTTTTAAAAACTCCCAGCCTGGTTCATTACTCAAAACTGCAATCAAGGGTCAGACTGCTGACCTGACTGCTGTCCAGAAGGTCATCATTGACACCCTCAAGCAAGAGGGTAAGACAGAAAGAAATTTCTGAACGAATAGGCTGTTCCCAGAGTGCTGAATCAAGGCACCTCAGTGGGAAGGAAAAAGTGTGGCAGAAAACGCTGCACAACGAGAAGAGGTGACCGGACCCTGAGGAAGATTGTGGAGAAGGACCGATTCCAGACCTTGGGGGACCTGAGGAAGCAGTGTATGGAGGACCAAAACGGACATAATAATAAATAAAAGAATAAATATTTATCCAACATATTAATAAATAAAAGAATCAATATAAAAATAAAAGAATAAATATATAAATAAAAGAATAAATATATACTTTGTTTTGATTTTATTACTTCTCCCTTTTCCATCCATTTTCTTACACTCTTGTCCCTCAGTGGGGTCATGAGGGGTGCTGGCGCCTATCTCCAGCTAACGTTCCGGGCGAGAGGCGAATTGCAAAAAATATTAATTGCAATTTTTTTGTTTATAATTCCATGAAAGCCAAAAATTATATGCTAACTCAGGCCTTGGTGAAACTTGTCTCAATATTATGAATTATAAAGTTGTTCCATTCTTCCCAAAATTTCCTTGTGATATAATCCTGTGTAACCAGTTAAAGGAGACACATCGAATTTAGTTATTTATCAAACCTTTCTGATGAAATGTCCAAATCTTTCAATAGTGAATTAGGGCCACGTTTTTCCAGCCAGTAGAAAAAAAAACTGAAAGTAAAAAAAACAATATCTTATTGAAACAAAAGCATTAAAAATCAAGCTTTACCAGCAGTAGTGTCAGATACTGTTCACAAGAATTTATCTTCATCAACAGCATTATATCTAAACAGTTCACATATTTAAGAAGTTACAGCAACAAAAACAATATTCTGCTTTTTAGAACACATTTGTGAAACTCAAAGTCCCTGGTACTTTTTAAACTTTATAGTTACAGCGAAGGAGGAAATTGACTCCATTAAACTTAAACTTAAGATGTCATGTATAAAATATTCCATATAGAGATGGTTTTGTTAGATATTTACAATTCACTTTGAGTGAATTATTTAGATCTATAAAATCAAGAAAATGTTCTTAAGTAATGTATGCACGCTTTTCAATAAGGAACGGAATATTTGATCAAGAATATGATTGCTTAAATGTTGGGAGAGTGCAAGGCCATGATTTGCCCTCTGCTTAAGACAACGTCTGTCATCTTAAACTGAAGCTGTAGCTCAAGGAGATTTTTAGTTTTATCAATTCTTTGAACAAGGTAGGTCAACGTCTCATGGATGACAGAGGGAAAATTCTGGACTTTGAAAAATACCTGCATAAATAAAATTTTAAATGCAGTAAAATAGTATTTCAAGCTGTAATTAAATGTCTCCCTCAGGATTTGATTAACACAAGCTTCATTATTTTATACAGCCTCAATACCACAGGTTTACCCACTGTTTATCCAGGGCCACATTTTTACAGACAAAAATTGCAAAATAAATCTTTAAGAACAATCATCATCCAAAGGACTTTCCCTTCCCCCTTGAAAAGAAGAAATATACTTAAAGAATTTTTTTGTTGTATGTAAAAAAAATTAGATACAGCTATTAAAAATTCCCTTGACCCCTCAAAGCAAAATAAGTAAATTTTGAAATATTAAATAATATTTATCTATGTAAAGAATACTTAAGACTAAAATTTGATATTGTGGCAAATGATTGTACCTTTTGCCCATCTGATGTAGAAACTTCGCAACATTTATTCTTTTCTTGTACTTATGAATCTAAATTTTGGGAGGATCTTCATAATTGGTTGCTGACCAACAATTTAAATATTCCAACTTTAACTTACGACAATATTAAATTTGGTATTTATACTTTGGACACAAATTTGGAATTTATAATTAATAACCTGATCATTATGGCCAAATATTACCTACACAAATATACATTTTGGAAAATTACTCCCAACGTTCGATGTTGGGGTTAAGGTTCTGTTCAACTCTGTGAAAATGATTGGGACAAAGATGCTGCTCTGCTCCGTTTGGTTTTTGACATTTATCCATTTAACAATCTAGACATAGTACAATAATTCAAACTGTTCAGTTTATTATGCTTTATGCTCATTTTATTTTCTAATATTAAGCACCTACTGTGTTATATGGCTTTTATGTCATTCTGTAACCCCTTTTTTTCTTTTCTTCTCTTAGTATATTCTTTGACTGCTAGTCACTCAAGAATAAGAAGTATGTATGCTTGTAAGATTTGACTGTTTTTATAATATTAAAAAAATCGTTAAAAATTATTTCCCTCCTGACCTTTAGGTGGCAGTAAAACATCAATTTGAAAAAGCTTGAGCCATCACGCTCACCGTACTGGTTGCGTGTCCAACATTTCGCGCGAGTTTTGATATAGGAAACTTATTGTTGGCGTAAACTGTAGGGTTTTTTGCTTTAAAGGGTTTACATTAACATCTCAGTGGAAGCGCTGCGTTTAAGCTGAACACGACGATCATGTAAGGTTTCAAACATTCACTTAGAGGAAACACCAAACATGGTAAGCAGGTTAAAGGTTTTTCTTACTGCGTTATTCAGTGTGTAACGAAGTGTCGTTTCTGTTTGTCTGTGGCAGAGGAGGAGCCTGGCGCCCAGTCAGCTGGCTAAGCGCAAACCAGCCGGACAGGCCTGCGGTGACCGGGGGCTCACAGGAAACACCGTAAGCTCAGCTCTGAATGGTCACTCATCACCTCATCACCTTCACTTTAGTAAAGGGACATGTAAGAGCGTGAATCAATCATGGTTCGACATCAAAAACACTTTTTTTACAAAAACAAAATGGTAAATATAAAAGGCAAGGTCAACTTGTGTATTCAAGCTTTAAAAATGCATCAGATATGAAAGTGTATTTCAGTGAATTCCCGTAGAAATCAGTTTAATTCGATTTAGGTGCGACCAGGCTAAGTGTTTTTGATTTGAATTGTTTCAGAGCAGTTAAATAGATGTGAATCAGAAACTGATTTGTATTTAAACATCACCTTCCTTCACTGTGAACCCAGTGGATCTCTAAAACACTCCATCATGACAGATGTCTAAAGCCAGGACAGTCCTAAAAAGTCTTACATTTTCACTGACAATGTGTTTTCTGCGATTACAATTCCAGCAGTCTATTTGGCTGCATCACTGCGTCCAGTCCAGCTCATAATTTAAACACTGACCTCTGCATATTGTTCCCAGCCCTCCACAAGGGGTTTAGAGAATGGATAGATAAGATATGTTTCTTTCTTGTGCTCTTTTTTTTCCTGGCCAGGCTGGGCCTTTCCCCTTTTTTTAACACTTTGAAGAATTTGATTTAACATTCAATAACATTTAATTTCCCTGCGGGATCAATAAAGTACTTTTTGAATTTGAATTCAAAGCTGCACTGATGACTGAGTTCTGCATAAACTCCTGTTGCTTGGTGTTTGGTTTCATACAACACTAAACATAGGCTTGTGGAGCTGATAAAAAGTGTTACTGATTGTATGAATTTCTCTTTTTAGGAGAAGAGAAGGAAAGTGGATGGGATGAGGGAGAGTCACATTTCTCCCTACAGGGAGCCTCTGACACAACTTAACAAGTGGCCTGGAAGCATGGAAGCTGACAGACATGTAAGCATGGTTGAAAATCCCAACATCCCTGTAAACATTTCCCTCTCTTACTAAAAGTCTTGTCTGCAGGAGTCATTTATCCGAAGCATTCTCTCCAAGCCTTTTAAAATTCCTATTCCCAATTACACAGGTGAGTTTAACCAGCTTTGCGACTTCTCTTTATGTCCAGTGATGGAGAATGACTTAACCGTCTGTTTCCTTTTGAAATTGCTGACAGGTTCACTAGGCAGCAAAGCACTTGGCCTAAAGCATACAGGAGTAAGGAAATCGCTCCATGATCCATTTGCAGAAGATGCTTTGGTTCTTTATGAGCCGCCGACTCTGAGCGCTCATGATCTGATCAAAGCTGACAAGTAAGTTCCAGACACATTGAATTCCTCTTTCTGCTGAAATGCAGCTTGACAAGAAAAGCCCAAAAATAATACAGATCTGATGGATGTATTCATGCACAGTGGGAACCAACTACTGCCAAACTGCAACTGACAGAATAAACAAAATGACTTGTTTTTTTTCAGGGAAAAGCTTCCAGTTCATGTTGTTGTGGATCCAGTATTGGGAAACGTTCTCAGACCCCATCAGAGAGAGGTAATTTCAAACAAAATGATGTAATTTTTGTCACATCTACGTCAATGAGAACAGATTCTGGCAATCCACATGAAGTATGTCTAAGCCTTGACGTAGATCAGTGTTTCTCAACCTTTTTCGGGCCAGCGCCCCCCCAGCCTTTATCCAGGTCCCTCACCGCCCCCCACCAAAGAATTTGTAGGCTACTTTGCACTGACAATTATTTTATTATTAATGTTACTATCATTATTGTAGATGTTTTGAATCGGCGCACCGATTATGTTTCCCGTACACTTCAGCGCCTTACGCTCCTTCACCTCGCGCACATAACGGGGTAAATGTAGCGAGTTTTGCCCTAAACGTATCGTCGTCTGGAGGAGGAGGAGTGGGGGGGGGGCTGGGGGTGGGCGATTTATGTTTTCGCATCCACCTGAATAATGTGTAGTTGAGCTCCTGCCCATGACATTTCAACAATATTATTTTACCTTTTATGTGGAAATAGTGTCTGTTTATTCTTGCCATACAGTCTCTGTATTAATTATTGCTCTAAAGGTCTTGCCATACCAGTTTATTCCTCCGTATTTACTTTAGTTTCTTAGTTTATTCTTGCATTTTGTTCTTCATTCATTTCCATTCAGTTTCATTTGATTCATATTATCCTCTGTCGGGTTATTGCTATGTCCACTTTAGTTTCTTTCCTGTTGCTACATTTATATGATTGTTTATTGATCATATAAACGATCAATAATCGTCATGTGTTTCACATCATGTGTTGATTTTTCACTGTTCAGCGTCGGATTCTCTGTTTTTATGCCATAATTCACATCTAGTTCGTCGCTCCGTTTTGCCCGCTTCTCATGTTTCAGAGTTTTGCGCGGCTTTTTTTTTTTTTTTTTTTTTTTTTTTAACCCCTAAGGTGCAGGGCGGTCGGGAAGCGTATCGATGGGGAAAAGGCAGACTGACATAAACCTTTTAAAACAACGGAAACAATTTCTGCATTCTGATTATTGAAATTTAAAAGTGCTGTGTTGTTCTATCACCCCGTTTCATACCGGACCACTTACAGCACCGTGTTAACGCTATAAAATGAAGGCTCTCTATCGTGGTATCACCCATGGAGGGATTTCTTTTATTTATTTAAATGGGTTCATTTTTCAGAGGGATACAGTGAGGGTATCGTGATTTTAGTAATTACATGTTTGATTTTCTGTTGTCCTTCCATGGAAGCGGGCAGCTTTCAAACGGAAATAAAACACTTTTTAATATAAATTGCTGCTTTGACATGATCACAGAACTGCCAAAACATATGTAGCCTACATAAATACCAGACAAAGTGAATCACAGCAGCGTCATCAGCTGGTGTAACGCTGAACTGATGCGGAGCGGAGCTGCGCCATGAAGCTACAAACACTGAATAATAGAAGAAGAAGAAGAAGAAGAGCTGCCATCGATACAGTTGCAGCCAAGCATAATTTAATGTTACACAATACAGTTTTACCAAGTTGCTCAGAGTCTAAACTGGTATTGTTGTGGATTTAAGGTGTAAAGTTTACCTTCGACCAAACGCCCCCCAAAGGCATCCCAGCGCCCCCCTTTTGTAAAAATGTCCGCCAGCGCCCCCTGCTGTCCTCTGAACGCCCCCTGGGGGGCGGTACCGCCCACGTTGACAACCGCTAACGTAGATAGTAATCCTTGGTCAGTGCTTCTGTGTTTTTGTGTGTCTCCTCAAACCCTCAGTCACTCAGAAGATGGTCGTTCTTCTTGTTATAGCAATTCCTCATACTATCACTTCATGCAGTGTGAGGAATTGCTATAAAGTTAAAGACTTGTTGCGGTCTACTGTTCACTGTCACTACATGCTCATCCAGGGCGAATGAATCCTGCGAGTCAATGAGTTGATGCAATCTACTGGGTTTTCTTGGATGGAAAACTTTTTTTATCAGTTGCCATAATAAACTGAACCTGAGTTCAGTATTATTACTGAGAGCACATTATTGACTTTTAATTTATCTACATGATCTGAGTGCCTTGAGATATTTGTTGTTACTTGGCAACATGCAAATTCACTTAATTGAATTAAATTATGGCAGTAGTTGCAGAAGTAGTTCATCTTGATTAAAATCTGACCAAAACAATGAGTTGTTGGAAATTACCATAAAGATAAAATATATCTTATTAATAGCATTTCCCTGAGTCATATAAATGATGTCTTTCTTTGACATGTTTAGGGAGTGAAGTTCCTTTGGGACTGTGTGACTGGCAGACGCATCCCTGGATCCTACGGCTGCATCATGGCTGATGAGATGGGCCTGGGAAAGACTTTGCAGTGTATCACTCTCATGTGGACCTTGCTACGCCAGAGCCTTAATGCCAAGCCAGAGATAAACAAGGCAATTGTGGTTTCACCATCTAGTCTGGTTCGGAACTGGTATAATGAAGTAGGAAAGTGGCTTGGAGGTCGTATTTCACCAGTGGCAATCGATGGGGGCTCAAAGGAGGATATTGATAAGCAACTAGGTAGGTCATGTTTTCTAGTGTCACTAAGAAACTGCAGTAAACCTTATGAAGACAATGTAATTCTTAAGCCAGCACTGTAAGCATGAAGAAAACTGGTGTGTTTGTATGAATGTATGTAAATAAGAAACCTGATGGTTTCTGTTTTATTTCTCTCATTTTGAATATTCACGGAAACATTATCCGTCACAAGTGTGTCAAGGAAAAGCTACAAGTGGTTATTTTGAATAATTGTTTATTATCGTAAAGTTTACCCTTTAATCATGTTGCTGTTCATTTCTGCAAACACTGGTATGAGCTAACTTGTGCTTCACTTCAGCATCTTTTCTGTTTTCTCTAGTGAACTTCATGTCCCAACATGGTTTGAAAGTAGCAACACCCATCCTGATAATTTCTTATGAGACATTTCGACTTCATGCTGACGTCCTACACAGGGGCAAAGTTGGACTTGTGATCTGTGATGAGGTGTTGTGCATTATACACTTCAACCCAGAGATAAAGATGAATTCTGAAAGCCAAGTGTTACATTTTTCCTCTCTGTTCTTAGGGGCATCGACTGAAGAATGCTGACAACCAGACTTACCAGGCTCTGCATGCTATGAACGCCCAGCGGAGAGTGCTGATATCAGGCACTCCAATCCAGAATGACCTGCTGGAGTATTTCAGTCTGGTCCATTTTGTAAATGCTGGAATCCTTGGTAAGCTGCATCACCTACAGAACATCTGAACACAACAAACTTATTTCCCATATGCATCTTTGTAATGGCAGGTACTGCCCAGGAGTTTAAGAAGCGATTCGAGCTTCCCATTCTGAAGGGTCGGGATGCAGACGCCAGTAACAGAGATAGAGAGGAAGGAGAAAAAAAACTCAAGGAACTCATCAGCATCGTCAACAGGTGAACTCCATAGCCTTGGTGTTCTTTAGTTCTGTTTTCCTCTCCAAGATTGAGCATGTGCTGCTTCAACAGGTGTTTGATTAGGAGAACATCGGATATCCTGTCAAAGTATCTTCCTGTGAAAATTGAGCAAGTTGTGTGCTGCAAGTAAGTTGACTTGTTTCATTTCTGTCTAACTGGAAGTCAGTTATTTGTCATTGGGTATTTAAAATAATTTTGGCTTGTAAGTTCGTGGCTTATCAGGATATTACACTTTAATTGTAGATTTTCTTCTGTTTGTAATGGCAGACAGCACTGAGTGTTAGTGCTACTACTTGACCTATTGACCCTGAGCCCAAAAGCCAACTTGGGTCTTTTAAATTCTTCCCCTGAAGGCCAACAATTGTTTCATCATATTTATTATCTCAGCTTTTTTTAAAAAATAATTTGATTTTATTTTAATGTTCCCAAACCCGACACTATTCACACACCTGGCATGTATTTATTTAACCAGTGAGTGTTTGTGATAGGAATTGAGACAGGCTTCTTTTACAATACAGATGGATTGAAAGAACAATTTCTCTCTGGAAAATTGTCATCTCTGTCTCCTACAAAACATTCTTGGATATCAGGTCCTTCTCAAAAAAATAGCATATTGTGATAAAGTTAAGTATTTTCCATAATGTAATGATAAAAATTAAACTGTCATATATTTTAGATTCATTGCACACCAACTGAAATATTTCAGGTATTTTATTGTTTTAATACTGATGATTTTTGGCATACAGCTCATGAAAACCCAAAATCCATCTAAAAAAATTAGCATATTACATCCGACCAATAAAAGAAATGTGTTTTAATGCCAAAAAAGTCAACCTTCAAATAATTATGTTCAGTTATGCACTCAATACTTGGTCAGAAATCCTTTTGCAGCCTTCAATGCGGCATGGAGGCAATCAGCCTGTGGCTCTGCTGAGGTGTTATGGAGGCCAGGATGCTTCGATAGCCTTAAGCTCATCCAGAGTTTTGGGTCTTGGTCTCTCAACTTTCTCTTCACAATATCCCACAGATTCTCTATGGGGTTCAGGTCAGGAGAGTTGGCAGGCCAGTTGAGCACAGTAACACCATGGTCAGTAATACCAGTGGTTTTAGCACTGTGAGCAGGTGCCAGGTTGTGCTGAAAAATGAAATCTTCATCTCCATAAAGCTTTTCAGTGGATGGAAGCATGAAATGCTCCAAAATCTCCTGATAGCTGCTGCATTGACCTGCCCTTGATAAAACACAGTGGACCAACACCAGCAGCTGACATGGCTCCCCAGACCATCACTGACTGTGGGTACTTGACACTGGACTTCTGGCATTTTGACATTTCCTTCTCCCCAGTCTTCCTCCAGACTCTGGCACCTTGATTTCCGAATGACATGCAAAATTTGCTTTCATCCGAAAAAAGTACTTTGGATCACTGAGCAACAGTCCAGTGCTGCTTCTCTCTAGCCCAGGTCAGGAGCTTCTGCTGTTGTTTCTGGTTCAAAAGTGGCTTGGATGTTTCTACTCCAGACTCAGTCCACTGCTTCCTCAGGTCCCCCAAGGTCTAGAATCGGTCCTTCTCCACAATCTTCCTCAGGGTCCGGTCACCTCTTCTCGTTGTGCAGCGTTTTCTGCCACACTTTTTCCTTCCCACTGAGGTGCCTTGATTCAGCACTCTGGGAACAGCCTATTCGTTCAGAAATTTCTTTCTGTGTCTTACCCTCTTGCTTGAGGGTGTCAATGATGACCTTCTGGACAGCAGTCAGGTCAGCAGTCTGACCCTTGATTGCAGTTTTGAGTAATGAACCAGGCTGGGCGTTTTTAAAAGCCTCAGGAATCTTTTGCAGGTGTTTAGAGTTACTTTGTTGATTCAGATGATCAGGTTAATTACTTATTCAGAGAACCTTTTCATGATATGCAAATTTTTTTAGAAGGACCTGTATATAAAACACTTAAAATAAAGAATACAACATTAACATCTTTGTTAATCATGTTTCCTCTGGTATTTTTATGATTTATCTATTGGCATGGATTTCAAACCTTTGAGGTTTGAAGTCCTCCTTTCCATCACCATAATCTTTAGTGCCCTCCACAGATTCACCAAGACATGTAAGCCTGGATTTTGACTGGGCCTCTCTAATACATTAGTATTGCTTTAGGTCAGATTAAAAAATATTTAATCTGCTAAATCTACCATGTGTATGAATAATTTTGGGCTTAGCCGTTATGTTTGTGATATCCCTTGCTCTATGATGATTTTCTTTATACAATGCTAAGCGGAACCCTGATTCCTCTGTTGTACAGACTAACTCCTTTGCAGATAGAACTGTACAAGCGCTTTCTGAAGCAGGCCAAACCCACAGAGACATTGCAGGAAGGCAGAATCAATGTCTCCTCACTGTCTTCTATCACATCTCTCAAGAAGCTGTGTAACCGTAAGTGCAGCAGTGTGGCCTGTCAGAAAACAAGTTCCACTTAGTTTGTTTTAAACACAACTGAAACACAGCTTCAGATGCTAACTTTTTACCAGTCGGCATTATAAATTCGAATTTTACTGCTAATATGTCATTATGTGACTTATTATACAGCCTAAATATTGCACTTATAATATACAAGTTATAGACAATGATGTAAGCAATTTCATTGCAGCTGTAGTTGTTTGCATACTAAACACACTGATCACTGTCCTGATCCTGTACCAGATCCAGCTCTCATTTATGACAAGTGTGTTGAAGAAGAGGAGGGCTTTGAGGGCGCTCTCGATCTGTTTCCTGCTGGTTACTCCACTAAAGCACTTGAACCTCAGCTGTCTGGTAAGAAAACATTTCAGTGGACTACTGAAGGCATGTTGAATGATGAGTCGTCATGACTTGATCTGCTCTTTATACAGGAAAAGCTTGTTCATCTGGCTCTGCTGTTCAACCATTGTATAGTAATGTCAATTCAATTCAAAAATACTTTATTGATCCCAAAGGGATCAATATCCCTACTGGGGATATTGTGCATCCCCAGTAGGGATGCACAATATATATCAGCATCAGCAGTGGTATTGACCAATGTTAATCATTTTCTAACATCGGTCCAATGAGTAAAACTGGGCCAATAGTAACAACCCATGTTTATTTCCATCTTGTTTCCGGAGGAGAGAAGGTTGGTCATGTGGTATTTGTTTGGTCAGATGACAGGTCAGATTGCGGTTTTGGATTATATGGTGTTTCACAGAAACAGAGAAGCAATGAAGGCAGTGTGGTCACTTTTATAGTGTCAAAAATGTTGTATATAATATATATTGGTTGTAACAGCAGTACTAATATTGGATATTGATATTGATATTGGCCCAAATTTTCATATTGCTGTATCCTTATTCTCCAAACGTAACATGCTATGAAGCTACAAAGGCTAAACATGAAGAAACATGATGGTACTGAGCACCAAAAATAGAAAATTGTTTCATTTGCTTGAACAAATTACAAGGTGATCAAAAAGCAATACTGAAGCAACATCTAAACAACATCAACAATGGATCTAATTTAGTTCCAGTGAAGAATGGCAGCTAATTTAGTTACAAATGCCAAGTTCCTTTCTGAACAGAAACTTAGTTAGTTAATAACTAAGCCAATGATAAACTTAGTTAGTTAATAACTAAGCCAATGATAAACTTAGTTAGTTAATAACTAAGCCAATGATGAACTTAGTTAGTTAATAACTAAGCCAATGATGAACTTAGTTAATAACTAAGTTCCTGTATTTAAACAAAATGATTTTCTCTGGTTACTTTGTGTGCATGTCCATTATCTGTGCTCTGAGCCTGATCTGAAGCCAAAACTGATCCACTGCTGGCAGATGTTAGCTTCATAGTTAAAGGGGGACCTTGTGGGATAGCTTGGCTAACGTGGCTAAAGATGAAGTCAATATCTGCAATGTTACACTATATCGCCAAAAGTATTCACTCACCTGCCTTGACTCACATATGAGTTTAAGTGACATCCCATCCCTAATCCATATGGTTCAATATGACGTTGGTCCACCCTTTGCGGCTAGAACAGCTTCAACTCTTCTGGGAATGCTGTCAACTCTTCTGGGAATGCTGTCCACAAGGTTTAGGAGATTTTATGGGGATTTTTGACCATTCTTCCAGAAGTGCATTTGTGAGGTCATGTACTGATGTTGGACAAGAAGGCCTGGCTCTCAGTCTCTGCTCTAATTCATCCCAAAGTTGTTCTATTTGGTTGAGGACAGGAATCTGTGCAGGCCAGTCAAGTTCATCCACACCAGACTTTATGGATCTTGCTTTGTGTTCTGGTGCACAGTCATGGTGGAAGAGCAAAGGGTCAGATCCAAACTGTTCCCACAAAGTTGGGAGCGTGGAATTGTCCAAAATGTCTTGGTATGCTGAAGCATTCAGAGTTCCTTTCACTGGAACTAAGGGGCTAAGCCCAGCTCCTGAAAAACAACCTTACCCCATAATCAACCTTCCACCAAACTTTACACTTGGTACACTGCTGTCAGACAAGAACCGTTCTTCTGGCAATCGCCAAACTCAGACTCAGATTGGCAGATGGAGAAGCGTAATTTGTCACTCCAGAGAACACGCCTCCACCACTCTAAAGTCCAGTGGTGGCAGCTTTACACCACTGCATCCAATGCTTTGCTTCACTTGGTGATATATGGTTTGGATGCAGCTGCTCCACCATGGAAACCCATTCCATGAAGCTCTCCTTGCACTGTTCCTGAGCTAATCTGAAGGCCACATGAAGTTTGGAGGTCAGTAGTGACTGGCTCTGCAGTTGTTGACCTCTTTGCACTATGCTGACCCCGCTCTGTTAGTTTATGTGGCCTACCACTTCATGGCTGAGTCGTTACCAAACATTCTGTTTTCTTAGAAAACCCAGCTGACAGTTGAAACTGGAATATTTAGGAGCAAGGAAATTCAACGACTGGATTTGTTGCACAGGTGGCAACCTATCACAGTTCCACGCTGGAATTCACTGAGCTCCTGAGAGCGACCCATAGTTTCACAAATGTTTGTAGAAACAGTCTGCATGCCTGTTTTTAGTGCTTCATTTTATATACCTGTAGCCATGAAAGGGATTAGAACTAGGCCTGTCTTGATAAACAATAAATCAATTAATCGCATGATAAATGAAAATGATCGACCTCATTTTAATTTATTGGCTTTATCGTCACTTCCTTGATTTTTCTCTTTCTGTTGATGACACTGGATAAAAAAAGGCTCAACTCCGGTGCTCTGCACTGACCCTCCCTTCCTCGTTTCCTAAGCACCTGTCTTCTCTATCTAAATCTAATGATTATTGAAGGGTAATATGGTATACAGACTTCATAGTCTGTTCTCTTTTGGTTGAATGTACTTTTTATTTCCACTTTGGTTTTATGTTTTTAGTTTTTATTCAAGTGCATTTATTTTGTTAACAGAGACTGAGTCCATTTTATTGTTGCTAATGGTTTTTTTGTTTGTTTTGTTTACCAGTTCCCAGTGTTAAGTGTTCTTGCATTATTATGTCATTACCATTACATCAGTTTAAAATGTATTCAAACAATATTATTGTTTATCGCAATAATTTCTGAGACAATCACTCGGCAAAATTTATTGTGAAAGGCCTAATTGGAATACCTGATTCCGATAATTTGGATGGGTGTACAAATACTTTTGGTAATATAGTGTATATTCCTAAAGAAAAATTAAATGAAAGAACCTCCTCCTTCCACTCGTTTGAGAGGTTAACTTGTCAGAAAGCATTAACCCCTTAACTGAGGACACAGGCGTCCTCATGGACCCATCGGCCTTCGTGTAAACGTTTTGGGGGTGGCATAGTGATTCTTTTAGAGTTGTTACATCACTACTCAACAACAGTAATAGTCTTAAAAATCTTTTAGTGACCTCTGACTGAAAACATAAACACAGTTTTGGAAACTTCTCAGTTTTTTCACCATGTATGGTTTGACCTTGTTTTACTCACCCTGTCTTCTGTTCCAGGTAAAATGGTGACTCTCGACTACATTTTGGCTGTGACGAGATCCACAACTGGTGACAAAGTGGTGCTGGTTTCCAACTATACTCAAACACTGGACCTCTTTGAAAAGTTGTGCAGATTTAGAAGGTGATTAAAAGACCAAATGTTTGGCAGCTGGATCTGATTAAATGGGTTTCAGTGTTGCTTTGCGGCTTTTTCAGGTACCTCTATGTTAGACTGGATGGCACAATGTCTATCAAGAAAAGGGCTAAGATCGTGGAAAAATTCAACAGTCCACAAGTGAGCTTGAAAGACAGTTTTGGATAACAGTTAAAGCTGTGAAGCAACCATGAACACTATGTTCTTTGTGTTTGACAGAACCCTGAATTTATTTTCATGCTGAGCAGCAAGGCGGGTGGATGTGGCCTCAATCTGATTGGTGCCAATCGCTTGGTAATGTTTGATCCAGACTGGAATCCAGCCAATGATGAGCAGGCAATGGCCCGTGTGTGGAGAGATGGCCAGAAGAAGACCTGTTACATCTACAGACTGATCTCTGTCAGACATGCACTCTAACTATATTAACAGTAACTCTTACTATGACATTTTTATTTAAGTGCTCTATTTTTCCTCTTGTAATCTAACTCTCCAGTGTGGCAAGTTAATGAGCTGTCATAAACGTGGCAAAACGTAGATGTTGTGGAGATGTTTGATATGTGTGTGTTTTCTGACAGACTGGAACCATTGAGGAGAAGATCCTGCAGAGACAAGCCCATAAAAAAGCCCTGAGCAGCTGTGTGGTGGATGAGGAGCAGGATGTGGAGCGTCACTTTTCTCTAGGCCAACTTAGAGAACTCTTCACACTCAATGAAGAAACTGTCAGTGACACACATGACAAGTAAGGAGAAATCATGTTGAATAGTTTATCTGTTGGTTATCAGCAAATGCTGCCAAATTACAAATTAGGAGAAGAGAAAAGTTTTCCCAGCCAACATGGTGTATTTCAGTTGAAGCTTTATGTTACAACAACCATGGTTTTGTTTGGACATGTCTTTAACCACATGTTTGGAAGCTGATCACGTGTAAAACAGAGGTGATAAGTTGTAAAGAAAACGAGTTTCTTCCAGGCAGATGCTTCAGAAAGCAGCCCTCTAGAAGTGGTGCCCATGTCCAGTTCTTGAGAGCTACCAATACTGCTCCAACACACCTGAATCAAATGGCTGAATTCCCTCATCAGGGTCAGTCACCTCTGCAGGGGCAGGTAATAAGCAGTTTGTTTGATTCAGATGTGCTGGGCATCTTGGATAGACCTGGGCAACCCTGCTTTAGAGAGCTGCTTTCTTCTTTTTCACAAGTGAAATGGGGCACACAAAGTCTTTCCTAGCACACGTTTTACCAGCACCACATGACAGGAGGTGATGTGTGTGTGACCTCTGTCTACAAGGCATCCTGTGATGGCCGTCGTTTTGACGAACATGGTTAAAAAAAATTTAGTTTTTAAAATAATTATTTAACATTCAATAGATTTTTTTTCATTAATTTTAATTAATAATAGTTCAGGAAAAGCTGACTATAGAATCTACATCAACCAGCTGAACATGTAGCTTTTCTTTCTGCTGTAACAAAACTGGTCCCAATGACGATGCATTAACAACTGATTTAAATGAAGCACCTAAAATATGAACAGTTGACCTTCTGTCTCACACCTTCCTTCTGGTCCGCAAGGACCTAAACTGGTCCACCAGCTTGGTCATAGTCACATGTATCAAGGGGTTGCTGCTGTGGCTATTGTCCTGAGATTTTGCAGTTTTTCTCTGGACAGACAACTTTTCATGTCTGTCTTGTTGTTATTCTGAAGACTAAATCTGCGCTCGTCTGTGACACTGGAGACTGGAATAACTGACACTTCTGCCAAAGTTTTAAGGTCAAATATTTCTCCAGTTGAATTGATCAGAAATCAGCAAGACTTTCTGAATGAGGGGTTTTCAAATCCCTCAAGCAGTCGCTTTAGCAGGAGGAAATCCTGATTACCAGTGCTTCAGTTGCACCGTAGTGGTGACAGACGCGTCTCAAAGACTCCTGTCCATATTTCTTCAACTCGCTCTCAGCTCCTGGATAATGAGATGCATTCAGCACGGTGTCTAGATCTGAGTTGATGCTCAGATGGGAATCTTTTTTTGATTGAATTAGACACCTCTTTGATGTATTCCATGCATAAAGCTGCAAATGTCTGCACGTCTCCATGAGTAAGTGTGATGCCACAGAACTTGCCATCTTGTGAAGCCTTGTTAAATTTTTTCTCCACCTCACCTGGTCCATTCATTCAGTCTTCCAGACTGGCCACAGTCATGCTCACAACAGGTGAGATGGAGGAGATGTTCACGTCTTCTGTTTGGAAGATGAGGTTCATGCGGTCCACCACAGCTAAAACGTCAGTCAGCAAGTGAGTTAGAGCAGGGAACATGTATGTTTGAAGACACTTTCTGATGCCCTTAGCTACCGGGCAGATTTTCCCATCTTCCTCCTCTCCCAACTCTGACATCAGAGCCATATATTTGTATGCCTTTCACTGCCCTCTCCAGCAACAGCCAGCATGTAGCCGATGGTTGTTTAGGCTCAGCAGGTCATGTTCCCCCATTTCTTTTTGAAGTTCATTTGATCTGCGCGTTAGTATTGGAGAATTCTTGAAGTATGTATGTATGTTAACAGTAGTGATATATGCACTAATTTGAGCTGTTGAGGGTGTTGTTGCTGCACCCTCCCTCTCCATCTCCTTCTCTATCTATTTCTCCTTCTGAGTGTGAGATGTGCGAGCAGCTCTCCATCTAACTGGTGAATTGAGTTTCCTAAATCTGCTGGGGTTTACTCTGTCCAGATCTGTGGTAAACTCTGTTTAAGCTGGTATCGTTTCTGACGACCTCCATCCAGATGTCCCACCCTTCTTCCCCCTGTGAATTAGCCAGACTGAGCAGCCTGCTGCCAACTAGATTCACAGGGCACACCTGTTAGCTGTTGCTCTTTCTCTTTTATTACAACGTGCACTTGTTACTGAACCAGGTTGGTTTTAGTGACTCGGGCGAGTCCCAAAGATGTTGTTTTACATATAGTTTTGGGCTAAAAGCAACCTATCAAACATTTTCCACCTTTTCCTCTCCAGAATCAAACATCATAGCTATTTTACAACCATTTTCTTTACATTTTAGCAGAAATGATCAAATAAGTAAAATCAATAATCTAGCCTATCTTTCACTTATGCTGACACTGAGAACTAAAAAGGGAACCTTTGAGAGAGCAGACCCAGTATGGCATTTCGGGACCCCAGAACTAGCCTGATGATGAAGAAGGTGTTCCATCAGGAGGAGGCTCACAGCACTGATTGACAAAGGCAGGCGGACCTGCAGGTCTGATGCGGTTTTGTCTCTGCATGGATGGTGAGGTCACACAGGCCTTGGGTGCTGGCAGGAACAGTACTGACTTAGATCAGCAGGTCTCTGGTCTTAGGGTGATTTTCTTGTGCACATGGCGGTTCTCAGCTTCTTGCCTTGCCACCCTTGAGCAATATTCACCTTGTTTCGAGATCTTTCTGGTCCGTTGTGATGTAAGCGAGCTGGTCTCATGGAAGGAATGCACCAGTCCTTCTTCTTTGCCTTTGTTCTTTGTCTTCATCTTTGTTTTTGGGGGTTTGAACCCAGCTGATGAGAGAAGCGCAATTTGAAGCCACATTTGAAGGTGGCTGGTTGGTCCCCATGCTCAGGACAGCCTTTGGCTCTGTGGCCCCGGCTCTTCTTCAGCTGCAGAGTTCTTTGTCCATCTCCATCTTGGCTCACAGCTGCCTGGAGGACCCAACCAAAGATTCCTCTTTTGCATTCACTTTTTATAGGGTCTATCACCCTACAGACATGTTTGCCTTGGCTGGCACTGTTGCTGTGCTTGTTTAATTGGCTGACTGCTTGGATAAATGATCTCAGATCCATTAGGTTAAGGGGGTCCTAGTGGCTCCGCCGTTTCCGCGCTCCTCACTTGGGAGTGCCAAGTGCTCTCCCAAGGGCTCGGGCGGCCTTCCCCTCACATAACTTGTATGTAAGAGATTCCTAGCGTTGGTCTGGGCACCGCCCTAGCAGCGCTAGTCGCTCCAGGGTCAGTCCCTGCCGGTGACGCCCAGTGGGGCACCCGCGCACCTTGCCCCACTAGGTCCCAGTGTTTGTCACAACCGTAGAACACGGTGTGCTGGGTGACCCATTTCGAGGAGTTTACCGTCTCTCGTCGACAGGGACTACCGTTCCAAGTCCCCCACGTCACCTGCACGAGGCAGCAATGCGCTCAATGGAGTGGGATCCGCACCGTCTCGACTAGAGGAAGGTGGCCTCTAGACATTACTAACCCCCTGAAACCACCGGGGTCGCCCCTGTTGGGTTGCCAGAATTCAGCAGGGGGGTTATCCATAGAGACATTATGACCTGATGTCTGTGATAATGTCCCAGGGTTGCTCGAAGGTCATCCTACGTCTGTTGCCTGCACAACCTTTTCTTTAAAAGTTTAAGTTGTTCAATTTGTTACCAAATAAGACCTTGGTCATCTCTGCTCTCTTGTTAGTTCCTCTTTCCCCTGACCTTTCACCTACCATCTACCTCCAATACAACATCAGTAATCTTTAATTACAGTTACAACATTTTACACCTTTTCACGTTCAATGTCAAAATCACATTTATAACCGTTTTAGTTTCTTTGATTTAGCATTCATTTATAATATTATGATAACCATAACTTATTAGTTACTCTTATTATAACCATAATGTGAGTTATTACAGACATTTCTGAAAAGAAACCAAGAATAATCCATTCTAATTATTTGATACCAAAGTTAAAGTTACTTGTTTTACTTGTAAGTATTTCCACATGTGTAAGTATTCTTATAAGTAAACCAATATAAATGTAATTATTTTACTCTGGGTCTTATCCAATTACTCAAAATGTTTAGACTTCATTCTTTAAAACTTTTATGCATTAAAATAAGGAATAGTCTCAACTACTTTTATAAATCTGCAAGCTGGAAACTTACTTCCTCTTTTGTCAGGAAGCCTGCTGTTCCTGTTTCATGGCTTGGCAACACTCTTTCTGCCTGACTATGATTTCTTATGATTATATAGAAAAAAGAAATAGAATTAAAGCAAAGTTTGCAGGAGACAAAACACGACGAACACAACCTGACTGATTTTATTGATGTGTGAGTCTATTGCTGGGTCTAGATGTTACTTTGTGTAGTTAATTTTAAAGGTAACTTCATGTATTGTTACTGTTAAACTAAAATCTCCAGCACGGGAATAATGGGATGATCTCGGGTTTTCTTGACAAGGTATCATGAGCAGCAAGCACAGTCCTGTGCGCACCACAGTGAATGTTTACAAGAAAGGGGCAGTCATTCTGGCACAGCAGCTGTGCAACTCTGGCCTTGCAGCCCACCATCACATTTGCTGCATCATTCCCAAGTCCAACAACACAAGCCATAGCAGGGTTTCCCCCAGAAAGCTTGGTAAGCCTGGCACCGAGGCAGTCCACCGTGTTTTTGTATTAAAAGATGTTAAGTTGACAGGAAATGTAAAATATTACTGAGTAATTATGTTACTGGAAGACACTGCTGACAATACATAAGCCCACAATGATTGTATCTTAAAAACAAGAAATTAAAAAATACAATTAAAATAAATATCTATTATTTGCACTTCTTTTCAATCCAAACTAAGTCATCAGTGAGTGGATATAAAACATGATGTAATACTGATCATGTTTACAACCGGCCCAAGGCATTAATGAACTAAGAGAAAATTGTTTAACATTTAAGATTTTAAGGAGCTGGCAAGTTTACTTTGTAAAAGTTCAAAGAATAATATTGATTATTTTGTTACCATAGATACAATCTGATGCTCTCAGTTTAATCTTTGAGTTTTAGCTGTTCACAAATACATCTCAGTAAACTACAATTATACAGTATTTGACTGCTCTGCCAACTAAACTTGACCCCCTCCCCCAGATTCCACTAAATCCATGGTAAAATGCTGTTAGTGGTGCTGATGTACTTCTCAGCAAGAGGTGCCTCTAAATCAAATTCAAGGCCTCATACAACCTTGGACCGGCCCTGCATGATGAGCTAGATCCTACTAGGCCTGTCGAGATAAACGATAAATCAATTAATCGCACGATAACTTAAACCTATCGACCTCATTTTAATTATCGGCTTTATCGTCTCTTCCTGCCTTTTTTCTTTCTGTTGATGACACCAGGGGTGAAAGTAAAAGATTTAATGGGGGTACGCAGTACCTGCTGTATAAAATCAACGGGTTCACTGTGCAGCTGTGAGTTCACCCACTAATCAGCTGTGACTGATTAGTTTTTTAAGAACAATCTAAAACACCACTTAATCAGTTAATAAATAACTTTTTCCCCATTTCATATCGTTTCTGAACTGTTCGTGCTTTGCTAGAGCAGCGGAGCAACACGACGATCGCGTACGGTTTTGAGTCGATCTCGGCATTAGGTGACAAACTGAACGCCGATGAGACCAGCACGTCCTCTGGCTCACTTAAAACGTTCGTAACTTTATGAAAGAACAACAACAAAATCAACAAAACGTGTTCAAATTAATGACCCAACTACAATAATAATAATCTCAGTGATTATTGTTTCAACAAGGTGTTGCGCAATTCTGTGCGTTTCGGTTCTATTACCAAAATAACGAGCAGAGCAGGAGTTAAAATGAACTCATCAACCACCACTGTGTTCAGGGAGCTTATTAATCATCGCAAAATAAATATCAAGCCTGCAAACCTAATATCGTATCGGACTGAATGTTATGTTTTTAACTAATCTCGGCTTGGGGAGCGCAGGAGGTTGCCATGGCAACGGGTGTGCTTAAATGACTTTCTCATGGCGCTTTACAGCCGCTGTAGTTTCTGAACATTCAATAAAGACAAACTTGGACTAATTATCTCGTTCTTTGTGAGTATACATCATTAAGTGTTTAACAAACAAATGGCTTCTACCGCGATAATTATGTGAAATTAATTGTCTAATATTAAAAAAATAGCTTGGTGCTGTCGGACTCAGAGTCTGAGAGGCTTTTCCTTTATCAAACACTGTTTTTGCTTCTTATTTAGTGGAAATATTGATGTTGATGAGACTTTCTCTAAAATAATAACTTTTTTCAACCTTTATAGCTCCACTGTAGAAAATGAGGCTCTAACATTCACAAATGACAGTGAAATAAAATCCAGTCCAACATCTGGTTTGAGGTGATTCTTCTGGATCCTGTTGGAGGAAAAACATCCCAACTTCAGAAGATGAGCTTTAACCTAACAGAGCTCTGTGGTTCCTCCTGTTTATGTTGCTTAGTTTTTATTCAAGTACGTTTTTGTTAATGGAGACTGAGAATCCATTTTATTTTTGGTTGTTTTGTTTATTTAGTTTATCAGTTTCAGTGTAACGTGTTCTTTTGAAAATAAAGCGTATCTATCTATGGCAGGAAATTGCATGCATTATTAGTCATTTCCATGACTGATAAGGTCTTGAAACAATATTATCGTTTATCGCAATAATTCTTTAGACAATCGCTCAGCAAAATATGTTATCGTGACAGGCCTAGATCCTATTGCACTACGAATCTCTCTAAAGCCTTGCGGCCCGCCAGACTTATAAAACACTGGGGTAACCTGCTCCTTCCTCAAAGAGAACATCTGCTCTGACTGAACTCTGTATTCCCGCCAGTCCTCCCTGCTGCCAGTTGATCGCTCAGCAGGGTTCCCCCCAGAAAACTTACTAAGCCCGGTGGTCGGGGCGTCGAGGCGGTCCACCGGCGGTCCACCGTGTTTTTGTATTAAAAGATATTAAGTTGACAGGAAATGTAAAAGTATTACTGTGTAATTATATGTTACGGGAAAACATCTCCAGTGAAATGCTATTTAAATCCACAACTAGTCTAAAAACAACAAATTTGCACTTCTCCTTAATCCAAATGAAGTCAGCGGCTCCATCAGGCCCCCAGAGCTTCAGGGGCCCCATAAACGCTAATATTTTAAAACAGACCACAGATACATAAATGTAACACTTATTTATTGAGATTATCAATCCTGGAGATGTGGTCTAGATCGTAACACAAATAAGCCCACATTAATTCATCTTGCACATTTATCCAGTACAAGTGGCAGCAGTGACACCTGCTGGCCACAAACTGACCACATGTTCATCAAATGCTACGACTGATAGCTAAAGAAGTTTACCCACGTGAAGTAGCTTAAGAGTCACAATAAACAGGCACATCAATATGTACGGATACTAACAAGAGCACACGAACAGTAATAAGCCAAAATACTTGAAATACTATGCAACATATACTCGCAGGTGAGAAGCTAACAATGTGCAGCATGCTAACAACGGCCCGACGAACACAACGTCATCATACCGCACAGGCGGAACTACTAAATAACTACCTTAACACATTTAACAACAAAACACAAGAAGTCAGGAACGCACGTTCATCCCAACCGAAACCGTCGGCACCAGCTGCACGCCTCCACGCTCAGAGACACGGTTTTTCTGCAGTTGCTGAAAGTGCCATGGAGAACTCACCACTGGGTGGCGCACCTCCCCCTTCCAGACCAAATCAACCAACACCTGGCCCAATCTTAATGTCCACTCGGGCCTTTGTAACAGCCATATTTCACTAAATCTAACACAGAAGCTGTCAGAGGTGCTGATGTTTTAGCAGCAAGAGGGGCCCCTATGTCATATTCTGCTCGAGGCCCCATGCAGCCTTGGACCGGCCCTGCATGATGAGGTAATCTGCTGCACTACGCAGAGATGAGCAACAAATGGGAGATTTAATTCAATGCTGCTAATGTGGCTTCAGTAGCTCTTTCATTTCGTGTCTGTTGAGGTTTTTAATAAGAGTCACAGAAACTATTCTGGTTGGTCGAGTTTATGGGACGAGTTTCTCAGATCTCCACGCGCATTAAGTCTAAGTAGACAATGCATTTTATATGGTTTGATGCATCGTGTAACCGGAAAAGTAATACTAAAAATAATAATGAAATAATAGAAAATCAGCGTGATGCGTGACTCTGAGGAGAGCACAAAAGCTCCTCACCGGGCTGAACCTGCATGATGAGGTTAGTGCTGCTCGTTATCCACAAACTTTCCGGCCAACCGGGACCACAGACATAAACTTTACAGGGAAGACAGACAAAGAGCCACAAGCTGGGCAGCGTGTTGACGTAAACGCCCCATATAATTGTTCGTTCATAAAGATGAATCATTCTCACCACTCCACAACGCGACCTCTGAATTCGCTACAAGTTATTCCTGCGGTTCACTTTGAGCTACGTAACCAACCAGAGCTAACGCGGCGGGTTTTAAACTCTTACCTAGAGTTCTCCAAAGGATCATAATTCCTCACAGTAGGTTTATCCACACAGTTCAGCCTGTGTCCAGTTTGAGTGAAAGGAGGCGCGCGCGATCCCGCTGAGGCAAAGCGCAGAGGCGCCAGCTGTGTGATTGGTCCGCGCGCTGTCTGGTTTAAATGCATAAACTATAAACCTATCTTTTAGGAATAAATCTGCTCTGCTAGTGAAATGCTAAGAGCAAAAGAGACGCTTGCAGCCAGGTTTAAAAAAATATATATATTTATTTTTTATTTATTTATTTATTTTGTAAACAAGCAACGCTTTGCCTGGCGGCGGGGCTAGTAAAGCATGGCGGGCTGCCAGGTTAATAATACACTGGGGGAAACCCTGGCTCAGTGTAGGGCGGATTACTTGTTTATCCATCATCTCCCACTGCATCACTCCCTCTTTTTTTATCAACACGATAGTTATTGGGCTTTTTAAAGAAACTTCATACGCTAAGCTGCCTTAACATTTTTTTCAAATGTACTCAACAATGTCTGTCAGAACCTGATTGTGATCCGTGTGACCGGCAACTTCTTCTTCTTCTCCCTTTGGTTTTATTGGCGGTTAACAAAAAATTGTAATGTGCTATTACTGCCCCCTAGCGGACTGGGATGTGCAGTGTAAAAAAAAAAAAAACAGACAAAAAGAAAAGCGGTCAAATACGGAAAATATTTGGTTAATGTGGTCCTTCTACTCCACTCACTGCAGCTACCAGCTGAATATGTTATCTTTAGCCAAGAACTGAGAGATGAATCCTTTGACACTCCCAATACCTGCTGGGATTTTTATTTTGTTCTACAAAATTTCTTTCTGTCCTCCTGTCAGAATTTGAATCTAATGGATTGTCTTCCTTTGTGGTGATGTTAGGTTTCACTGCTGTCGCTGTGTAAATGGCAGAGAGGTCCGACTGCCTCCAGAAGGTGCTGACTGTACCAGTGACCTTTCCCAGTGGAACCACTGCTTTGACAAGAAGGGACTGAGGGACCAAGTGCTGAAAGCCTCCTGGGACAGTGCTGTCTCCTTTGTCTTTCATCAACGCTCTCATGAGGATCAGAAGGGTGTTATATGAAACGGGAATTGAACTAAATGTTTTAAATTTTCTGTAGATACTTATTTATTTGGATTTACTTTTTGACTTCTACTGTTCCCTCTTGTGTTTAATAAAACAGGATCACATATGCAGCCATATTTACAGTGGAAGACATGTTGGAAGGTCATTAACCTCCACAAATGTAGCTGTGGCAGGCATGTCTCTAATGTGTAGAGATTGCACTGCTATGTGGTAAACGCTGGTGAAATAAGGTTCAGGTGGGTGTTGGTGCATTGGTGTCATCCAGTTTTCGTTTCTTTATTTAGCAAAAACTTATTTTATGCAAACATTTTTCTTAGGAGCTCCAATTCCTATACTGCCGTCTGTAATTACTGAAAGGTGTGCTTTAAAATGTCCAGACATTCCAGTGTCTTCCAATAAACTTATAACATTCAAATCTGTAGTATCTTGTACCACATTCTCTTGAGTTATATATTCAATTCTTTATTGAAAATATAAGACATCAGATTACTATGCTAATGTAGAGTAAATTACAGTAAACTCTGACTGTACTCGATGTTAATTAAACTTTTGCCTCAGCGACAACCCGAGCCGCATGCCGTTTTGCCCGCCGGTACCCATCAGCTGCTTCTGGAGTCCCACAGGCCAAAACAGCCCGATAGGACTCCTTCTTCAGCTTGACAGCATCCCTCACCGAAGGTGTCCACCAACGGGTTCGAGGGTTGCCGCCACGACAGGCACCAACAACCTTGCGGCCGCAGCTCTGATAGGCCGCCTCGGCAATGGAGGTACGGAACATGGTCCACTCAGACTCAATATCCCACACCTCCCCCGGAACATGTTCGAAGTTCTGCCGGAGAGAGAGTTGAAGCTCCATCTCACAGGGGACTCCGCCAGACGTTCCTAGCAGACCCTCACTACACGTTTGGGCCTGCCAGTTCTGACCGGCTTCCTCCCCCACCACCGGAGCCAACTCATCACCAGGTAGTGGTCAGTGGACAGCTCCGCACCTCTCTTCACCCGAATGTCCGATGAGACCATGACAAAGTCAATCATCGAACTGCGGCCTAGGGCGTCCTGGTGCCAAGTGCACATATGGACGCCCTTATGCCTGAACATGGTGTTCGTGATGGACAATCCATGACGAGCACAGAAGTCCAACAACAGAACACCACTTGGGTTCAGATCGGGGGGGGGGGCGTTCCTCCCAACCACGCCTCTCCAGGTCTCACTGTCATTGCCCACGTGAGCGTTGAAGTCCCCCAGTAGAATAAGGGAGTCCCCAAGAGGGGCACTCTCCAGTACCCCCTCTAAGGACTCCAAGAAGGGTGGGTAATCTGAACTGCCGTTTGGCCCGTAAGCACAAACAGTCAGAACCCGTCCCCCCACCCGTAGGCGGAGGGAGGCTACCCTCTCGTTCACCGGGGTGAACCCCAACGTACAGGCGCCCAAATGGGGGGCAACAAGTATGCCCACTCCAGCCCGGCGCCTCTCACCGTGGGCAACTCCAGAGTGGAAGTACGTCCAGCCCCTCTCAAGGAGACTGGTTCCAGAACCAGAGCCATGTGTCGAGGTGAGGCCGACTATTTCTAGCCGGAACCTCTCAGCCTCGCACACTAGCTACGGTTCCCTCCCCACCAGAGAGGTGACATTCCACGTCCCAAGAGCCAGCTCCTGCAGCCGAGGATCAGACCGCCAGGGTCCCCTCCCTCGGCTGCCGCCCATAGCACAATGCACCCGACCCCTTTGGCCCCTCGGAGAGGTGGTGAGCCCATCGGAAGTGGGACCCACGTCTCCTCTTCGGGCTGAGCCCGGCCGGGCTCCGTGGGCCCGGCCACCAGGCGCTCGCCATCGTGCCCCACCTCCAGGCCTGGCTCCAGAGTGGGGCCCCGGTGACCCGCGTCCGGGCGAGGGAAAACGAAGTCCAAAGTTTGTGTTCATCATAAGGGGTCTTCGGACTGCACTTTGTCTGGTTCCTCACCTAGGACCTGTCTGCCTTGGGTGACCCTACCAGGGGCATAAAGCCCCAGACAGCATAGCTCCTAGGATCATTGGGACACTCAAACCCCTCCACCACGATAAGGTGGCAGCCCAAGGACACTTAATTTCTTTGCAATTACTTTTCACACTGAATAAAACACATAACATAACTTGGCAAACTTCTGCATGTGTGGGAGAAACCAGTCTGATCAGTTTAACCCCTGGCATGCCTTCAAGACGATTCACAGGGCAAACCTGACCCACTGAGAAGGACAAGTTAAACACACTGCCGAGAGCGGCGTTTTATTACGTTTTAACGTAAAAAAAAACTTTATGAATATTATGACTCTTTCTCTAACATCCGGACAGTAACTACATGTTGAGGGAACGTTGAGTGTTTGGTTGACCCCTAACCTGACCTTATTTGACAACCGAGGGAGAGGAGGGAAGGTGCAGGGGGAAGGGGGAGTCAGAAGGAAGGGGAGGGTGGCGGTCATTCATGCCATCCCCTACCAAATGCCCCCCTGGGCGGTTGCCCATGTCGCCCACATCAGAAACCGCCACTGTATCTGTAGAAAAACGGGAAAGGATTTTCGGAGAGTAGAATGTAATAAGAGGAGTGATGATACCTGTAAATGAAGACCAAGAAAAGCTAAAAAAAAAAAAAAAAAGCATTCAGGGTGTGGAGATGAATCCGATATAAAAAGATTATTGAAAACAAAATATGGTAAAAGTTGAAAGTACATCTGTACTGATAGAATTTCAAGAAAATGTACTTCCAGAGAGGGTTAAGATGGGTTCATAAGATTTCCAGTTAGGCCCTGCATCCTTTCCCCATTCTGGTGTTTCAAGTGTCAAAGATATGGACACATTGCAGCAGTGTAAAGATGTGGGGTTGGTCATACAAGAGTGTGGTGACAATGTTCAAGATAAATGTAAATGTGGGGGACAGCATAGAGCAACCTTTGGGAGGTGTGAAGTTTGAAAGAAGGCCACTGAAGTGAAGACAGTTAACATCAGTTATGCTGAATCAGAGTTCAAGGACAGACTGGAGGAACAAGAAGGGAGGTAGACTTTTAACAAAACTCAACATCCCATCTGGAGCCAGAAGTGAAAACAACCTGCAATTGCAGTGGAGTGTTGTTCATTGCCTATATGTACTTTACTGATTAAGTACAAAACAGACAAAATTAAGATAATAGTTAAAAGATCAGAGAAATTCTTAGGTATAAAAGACATTTCATGGAAACATTGAAGGACTGGGTGGAGATGGGGAAACAGAAAAATCAGGAAATAAGACATTGATTATTTTATATTGGAATGCTCAAAGTTTAATTACAAATGGATAAGAATCTAAAAGACTCATTAAAAATGTAAACAAAAAACCAGATGTAATATGTATTCAGGAAACTTGGCTCAAACCAACTTTAGATTTGGTTTTTTAAGGACATATGTAGTACGTAGAGACAGAAGTGAGGTTCGGGGAGGGGATGTGTAACATTTTTAAAAACAGGCATTCAATTTAGGTAACAATCTAAATTGAATGCCTGTTTTTAAAACTTTTGCTAACAAGCAAAATGAGCTCGTTAAGAAAATAAACTGCTATTCTCATTTAGTGGTGTAATTATATTAGTTGTGTACCACCCCCACGCCACTAGAGGCAGTAGTAGACCCGAAAATATGCGACTAAGGAGCAGATTTAGAAGTACAAAGAAAACTACAGAATTTAACTGTGAGCTGCGCTGAGAGACAAGTTTAAATACATGCTGAGAATGGAACTCCTTCCTAAAGGTGAAGATATATTGCAGATTTAAAAAGAAAATAAAAACGGGAGATCGCTGATAACACAGGAAATAGTTCCCCCACCCCTTCACTTCCAGAGTGCAATGGTCCCATTTCCAAATAAGGTATGAGGCCATAGACATAATATAAGAATAGACCCTCATGGACCGCTCTCGCCCATTGTCGCTGAAGAGATTTAGGGCGGCCATCTTGGAGCGGTCCACCACTCCACTCAGCCTTATGTGTTTAGCAGCACAATGACGTATCAGCGCATTTAATCGATCATAACACGCTTTTTTGTTACTGGAAACCATATTCAAACATCTATCAAAGCTACATTTATAAACTATTGTATTTTTAAAGTATGTTTTTAATACATAGTTCAGCATATTTAAATATGCTTAGTGGCTATAACAATAGAATAGGAATGGAATATTCTGATATTGATGTATGATGAGCATATTAAAAAAGCACACAGCCGTTCATAATTTATTTAATAAATTATTTAGTAATAATACATATTTATATAACTACAAACAAAAATAAATAATGATTAATACTGAATAATATGTATTGGATACATGTCTATATATGTATGTGTGTATATATATATATATATATATATATATGTTTTTCAGACGACGAGTTCTACCTTCAGAGATTCAGCAGCTGAGATTGAGTCCAAAATCCGATGTGAGATTCATCCATGCTGCAGTGAATCGTCTCTCTTTATAAATATATCTCTCTTCTTCCTCACATCGTGTCTTTAGGAAACCTTCAAAACAAAAACAGAAGATTTGGGATGTATCTTACTTTTGACATAGTGAAAGAATTACATATAAATAATAGTCTTTACCACCTGTGTAAACTTCGCTGGTGAATGTGACACATAAGTTTTATAATATATGTTACATTGTGTCATTTCTAATATAGGTGTAACCGGATCCTTTTCTGCGTTGTGCTGGTTTTTGAGTGAATGTGACAGTTTCTTTCAAACGGATGATTCTCGGTTTATTTCTGACGAGAATACAGACAAAACAACCGTGTTAAAGGCTGCCCGCTCCAAGTCCTACACAAAACAAAAGTATATAACAAGAATGTACTTAATAGATATAAAAATAACCTGAATGAATTTAGATGGAAAAATAAAACGAGTGGCTAAGGGGCGCCAACAATTTAAAGACAATACCACAGAAGAAGAAATAAAAGGGAGAGGCTTCAGATCTTTAACACGGTTAAAACAATGACAGGTGTTTCAGTAAGATAAGTAAGACAAATAATAAAAAAAGACATTTTGTGTAATTATAACAAAAGAGAATTACAACCAGGTTATATAGGCTCTTGTGTCAGATAATCTAAGTCAATGTTAGAGAATAATACATTTTTTTAGATTTACGGAATCTCAGTTATCCTTCATAGCGGCTGAACCCCGTATTACACCAAGCACTGTAGCTAATATTAGCTGGTATCAAATACATTATTTGATACATTATTAATATTCTAATCACAATATATACACAATATAAATGTCCATCTTACTTGTGAAATGTTGTCTGTGGAGCCTCACATCAATAGTCCATCGATCAGAACAACAATATCCCTCAGTGCTGAGGCATCTTCTGCTGTTTTGGTTGAACAAAGTAGGAGGGACGACCGCTCCAAGATGGCCGCCGTATTTCCTGCGCCCCAGCAGCCAATGCATGGGCCACTCTTTATTATGTCGTAAGAACGAGCCACTGACGCACCTTTCTCTCTTTCTACAGCAGAAGAAGAGGCCTGTTAGACAGTACTGTGATGGAGGCCGGGGGTGTTAGGCGTTAATCATTAATCATTATCGATGGAAGGAAAGATAAAGCTGAGAAAGTCAGCAGATATCAGTTTACAAAAACAATGTTTTCAGGCCGTCAGAACACATTTTACCGCGTTGGGAATCGAAGCTGTTCTTGGTAAGACTAAGAGCTACTAAGCTGAGTTTAGAATAATGACCTAAACTGCTGGACATGATGCTAACTGTAGCTGAGTTACATCTTCCAAAAAGTTAGCATCAGTTTAGGTCATTATTCTAAACTTATGAGCTGTTATTTAGAAAATGGTTTGTAATTTGAGAAACTTTCACTCTACTTGTAAAAAGAAGAGGAATCGTGTCTGATTTTCAGAATAAAAATTTAGATTGTGACTATAGCTCACACAGCAAACCGCCATGTTGGAGGAGTTGTATTCGCTATATGTAGATTTCTGGTTTTAACTGTATTCATAATTTATGTTTCAGCCCTCAGTCCTATAGAGTGATCTGATGTGATGTGTATTAAATCCTAGACCTCCCAGCGCCGCTGCTTAAGGATCTACTGCCTCATCTGACAGCATGTCAACTGGATGAAGTCCAGCCAGCCCTCAATAAGAGAGGTATGGACTCTGTCTCTGTTTGTCTGTAGTTCTTGTTCAGTATTCATTATCTACCGCAAGAGAAGTCTGAGGAGAAAACTACCAATATTGATCACAATACATAACATCTGCCACAATCAAACAAAGGGCAGGAAAAGAACCCAAGAAGCACCGGACTAGAAGTACTTTCTCTGAAAATAAAAGCAAAGTCAGAGGCAATATCTACCAATAAAGCAACTTACTCAGAATCGGCCCAAGGCATAAGCAAACTAAGTGGCCCCAGAACTCCCCAAAGTGAAACTGATTTCTTTTAAGTAATAATTTCTATGCAATTATACTAACAAACATACAATTTCATTGTAAAGTTGTGATTTTTTTTAAATATATTTGATCATGTAGAAATCATTGTTTCTGTGGGTGAAAAGAAAAAATGTTCTTGGGGCACTCTGGTGGCCGCAGCAGGTCACGTTTCACCGGTAGTATGAGCTCTCTTCAATGTGCAGTGTGCATCCAAATGTCCAAAGAACCAGTGGAAGATAAGTTAGCTAAACAATGCCATAAAATAAGACTTATTATTCCACGACAACAAAAATAAAGAGGAAGAAGAGGAAAAAAAGCCAAGATCAAGGTATGTTTGCAGGTATCTTAGTAATGTAATGTTTATCAAAAAGATTTGTGAAGCTGCTTATAGAAAATTAGCGTCACAGCCAGGGGCGCCACCAGGAATCTTGGGCCCCCTGACAATAAATTTGTTTGGGCCCCCTGTTCAGCTGCTGTTACAATTTTTTGAGTCTATTTGACCCATAAAAAGCGTCACAATTTTAAAGGCTGCATCTGCCTTGCTTTCTTTGGTTCAATACTGATAATTAGCACAATATTTACTGCTCATGAATTTAACATCCAACAGTCCACACCCAGGATGCAAGTAGGTTGCTTACATTTTTTCTATTAGTTTTAGATACTGAAATGTCTCCCTATGAGCAACAGTCAAAAGCAACGTGAATAATACACATTAATCGATCCAGACTTCTAAAAATGCTAGCAGCTGCATTTTATTCAAGCTGCAGTACATAACTTTAATAAAAAATATGTTTTCTGCATATTTGTTAAAGCTGTTGTAGCAGTTTGTTATGAGACAGATAATCTGAAAACAATCAATCTCCTCCATCTCCTTCCTGAATTACTATTACTGGTTAAAGTAATGCACCGTTCTGACCAAAACAACCAATCAGAACTAGTAGGACGCTCTTAGCACTGTCAATTAGCCTCATTCACTCACTGCTAAATGTGCTAATAGTGGAGAAACAACTTATCTTTACAAGAAACCGTTAATCTGCCGTCATTGGTATCTATGCCAAGTAAACTGAGCATTCACAGTTTGAATCTGCACAACTCTGTGCTATGCTAGCTGCAGCACAAATCGAGGAGGAGGAAGGATGAGCAGCACCACATGAGATTGTAATTGACAGCACTAAAACTCTCCTGCCTCTGACTGGTTATTTCTAGCACTGGGAGAAAGCAGAGGAAATAGATTTTTCACAGATTACCTGTCATACCATACTGTCACAACATAATGACGGTTTTAACAAAATATGTGGAAAAAAATATATTTATATAAAAGTGACATACTGCAGCTTTAATTTCACTCAGGAGAGAACAGGTCAGGAGGGACGTGGGTTAGAGCTGCTGCTCACTCACTCATCTGTTAAGTGGTAAAAGGTACAAGGGAAAAGTGAAATATATGAATATATTGGTAATATTTTTCTTAATTCATTAAATGCTAGTGAAAATGAGGCAAACAGTAGTCTGTAGCTAAGCTAATTATGCTAAATGGTTGATAATCTCACACAGTCTACCCACCTCTCTTGGAGAAAAACTGGGTTATAAATTAACACTCTTGCCTTTTTCTCTCTGCCTTTCTGTTTTTTGGAAAACCTGATTTTAACTTTTCTTAGCAGCATAGTAACGTTTTGTTGTTGAATTTGGGGAACAACCTCCTTGCCCTCCGTTAGGGCATTGAAGATGGGTCATGTCTGTGTCTTCCAACATGACAATGACACACAGCCAAGATAACCAAGGAGTGGCTCTGTAAGAAGCATATCAAAGTTTTGGGAGTGGCGTAGCCCGTCTTCAGACCTAAACCCGATAGAAAATTTTTGGATGAGCTCAAACTTTGTGTTTCTCAGCGACAACCCAGAAACCTGGCTGATATAGAGAAGAAATGTGTGGAGGAATGGGCCAGAATCCCTGCTGCAGTGCAAACCTGGTGAAAAACTTAAACAATTGACCTCTGTCATTGCAAACAGAGGTCAATTGTTTGCAAAGGCTATTTAGTACAGTACAAAGGCTAAATATTAACAATGATTTTCACAGGTGTTCAAATAGTTATTTTCAACAGTAACACAAATAAATGATTTAAAAAATCATACATTGTGATTTCCGGGTTTAATTTTTTAGATTATGTCTCTCAAAGTGGACAGGCAGGTGTTGCATTCCGTTACTTACATAGAGACAAAAACTATAAATGTCTGGGCAAGGTGAGAGTTCATCTATTAAACTGACTGAAGATGAATACATAAATTAAAAGTATAGACATTTTTATAAGCGTATTGGTGAGCCTGCCTCTTAAATTGAATATAATTTCAGATTTTTGTATAAATTTTCCTCTGGTTAACTTGGAGAGTGAGCTACTATTGTTGCAGGTTATTTTTCTGAACTACAGAAAAGTTATTGTTAGCTCAAATGTGAAAAATTGTACTGATGTTGATATGCAATACTAACACCTGTGTTATGTTAGATTTACCAATATTTTATTTGATCAATTTTTTTATCTAATCACTTGAATAATTGATAGAATACTCAGTTACTAAAATATTTGTTTACAAAAGCCCTAATCTAATCATCTGACTGCTGCAGTCCACGTTTAGCAGAAACAGAGGGCCCCAAAACCACATTTTGCTTAGGGCCCCATGGAGGCCTGGGCGGCTCTGAGCAGTACGTTGCCATGGTTGTCTTCAGTCATAGACTGAAACATAAAACAACATATTTCTGCTCTCATAGATCCAACCTCGAAAAAATAGTTTGAAAAGCAAAAGTAACATTATCGCTTAGCTTCCCCTTATCAAACTATGTCTAATTACTATTATGTTATAAATATTATGATATTGTTCATTCTCACATTTAAACTGATGATATGTTTCCTATTTCAGGGTTATCCACATATTCTGGATGGGTTGAAATCCTCCGGGACCTGATTGGTCTGAGCCGTGTAAGAGTTCCACCCTCTTGCAAAGTTTCAATGTCGTATATGTGTAAATGTGGATCTCACACATGCACTTCCTGTCTTTTGCTACTTTTCAGGCATTGGACTTCAGGACAGAAGCGGAAGCTAAGCATGAAGTCATGTTGAGGCTTTTTACAAGTGTATTCTACGGACTGAGCAGCAACTATGTGTTAAAAAACAGCACAAATTTAAAATCCAATTCATTCTTGAGTTCTGCAGCCAAAAGTATTCATCATTTTATACTCATTCCTTCTATGCATCAGGCTCTGCAAGCTTTAACTACCAATCAGCAACCTCTTCTAGTGCTGTTAGAAAAGCATATAAGAAGTATTCATGTCAGTCACTTATTGTTAACAGTGAGGAAAACACAAGCTGTGCTGTACGTCCTGCATCGCCTGCTGGACCATGGGATCACTACAAACCTCGTTGTTGGTATAGATTCTGCCCTGGACCTTGCATGGCTCCTGCATGGACGTGGGTCACAGTACGTCGACATGGAGCTGAAAAAACTGTTTTCCTTCCCTCATGTTTTACAAACGTCACCAGCCAGCTCCAGTCTAGATGTTGAATCCACAGCTTCAGGCAAGAGTGATGATGTCATTCCCTGCAAACGAGTCAAGTTATCTTCCGAGTCTGTGGAGAAGGAGGAGGACCCATGTGGTGTACCGAACTTTACTTTGGACCCTCAGGTTCTCTGTCATACTTTCAGTCCTTGTGATGGTCGTTCAGCAGGAGCATGCACATTTGGACAGATTACCCATTTGGAGATCAGAACCTGTGGTCCTGATTCTCTCAAGGTCCTGGGTTTTTCCTTGCCTACATTTTTCTGCCTTCAGTCTTTAAGTCTTCACAGCAAATGTAAGTTTACCAATATAGCTGGGGCTATTACAAAACCTTCTGCTGTTTGTGCTAAATTCACAGAAACAATTTAAAGGCAAAATATTTCTTCCTGTTCTGTTTGAGGTGTACAAACGCATCATATTTAACTCTCTCATTATTTCCTAAAGAAAAACAACCGAAAGAGAGAAGCTGTGTGACAAACTGGTTCCATTGTTGCTATTTCCACAATTCAGCTGGGCAGTTTGCTTTCATTAGTTGAAAACGTCTATGACGGTTACCTCAACTGGGTTGTTTTGCCAATATGTCCATATAGGAAATTCAAATAAATGTCAGATGTGCTCAGAACAAACCAGTTTGCTTTGTAGGACAACTGGAAACATACTGAACGAGTGTGGATTGGCTCAGTTGGTGTTCAGGAGGAAGTGTCTTCTCTTAAAGAACACTGCAGGAAACGTGCAGCTACATTGTCAGATGGTTGGTGGTTCTGTTGCCTTGTAGCAAGAAGATTCTGGGTTTGAATCCTGGTGTTTCTGCATGCAGTTTGTTGGTAGCACTGATGGGTCTTCTCTGGGTTTCCAGCTTCCTCCCACAGTCCAAACACACAACTTTAGGTAAATTGCTCAATTGTGCGTTGTTGACCTGTGAAGGACCGGCGACCTGCCCAGGGCGTATTGGGCCCTGGGGCCACCACAGAAGAGTAACGTCCGTCCCTCACCGTCATTGGTTGTAACATCACTGTGGAGGGCTGATGAGTTCAGGGGTTTTACAGCCTGTTGAATCATGGGATGTACTTCATGTATCTCTCACACCTCTTTTCCAGCCTTGCTTCATTGTTAACTAATAATGACTGTATGGAAAGTGTTGTGCGTTTCCCAGCATTTCATGTGATGTTTACTGTCCTTAAATCAGTTTGGTTCTCTTCCAGAAAATCAAACAAGCATTTAAAGGGAAAGAAATGATTCCCTCCTCATCCCTTTAGTGGCAGATGATGATTTCACTCTTCTGATATGAACTACTTGACCATGAAACCAAATAACCACCTTGATGGAAACAGTGCTCCCTTGTGACAGAGACCTACTTAAACCAAAGTGGTGTTTTTTACTTTACATTGAGGATTCCTTTATTGAATAAAAACTCAAAAATCTTTAGATGTTTCAAGCTAAAGTAAATTATATTTAACCTGTGACCTTTGATGGAAATGAGAATCTTTATCCTGCCTCTCCACCAGAGAACAAACAGTGGTGAATGTTTGTGCTGTGCAGCCATCTTCAGGGAGTTGGACGTGTTGGAGTTTGCTGGAGCGCTGCAGCAGCTTTCTGACAGCGGCTGCAGCAGCCTCGTCCATCTCAGCATTGGGCTCCTGCCTCATGTTGGACTCATGAAGACCCTACTGAATGCAAGGCCCAGACTGACGTCCCTATGTGTCGAGTTTCAGACAGCAATATGGGGACCGCAATTTAATCTGGACCACGCGGGGACTGCTGAGCCCGACACATCAGGTGCAGTAAGCACAGCTCCTGCTGAATGTGGAGCAGGAGACTCCTAATGCTTTAAATTTCATGCACATGTGGAGCAGTGGTTCTTGCTTGATACTAAATGACACCTAAAAATACTTAATAGACCTTTTAGCTAAAAAGTAGAACCTTTTCCAGTTTAGTCATTTATTTAGGGATGAGCCTAATCTCGGTTCTTCCCAACTTGTTTTCTGCAGAACTTCCTCTGGAGAAGTTAACCATGAAAATAATCCAGCTCCAAACAGATCTACACTTTTTGACTTCAGTGCTTAGACGGAGCCCACATCTCTCCTCTCTTCACATAGCAGGGATGAGACTACCCACTGGCTGCAGTCAGAGCCAGCTCCTCAACACGCTCTCAGGTAAAGACACTTCACTTACTGGAGATGCTCTGCATGTTGCACTTGATTGGGGTTGGAAATGGAAAGAAGCTGGTTGCATATCACTGATTAGGACATTTGTCATGGTTTGTGGAGCTTTATTTTTATTGAAAAGTTCTGAAGACCCACACCCTACCCATCCTCAACAGAAACCGGCGGGATAGTGAACATGCATACAATGATCCGTATAAATATGACACAAATAAAATGTAACATAATATTATGTAACATTATTAGTCTAAGATAACGATTGATAATCTAAAGATTGTTTGGACTGCCACAGAAGTTGAGGAGGAGAACCTTATTATGTGAAGAGTTTGACTTTCATTTGAATAGAGCATCAGGTTTGATACAGATCTGATGGCTTCAGTGGCAAATGTGCCAAGATGTGGAGTTAGTTGTTTCTGAAAGATCTTCACTCACGTCCTCATGGTATAATCTCATTGGTTTCGTAAGTTATCATTATTTAGCTCCTTTTTAAGCAAGTTTGGGTTGATTGACTTGCTCCCATCTTGCCAGGTCAACAATATTCAATATCAGCCAGAAAACAACAAAACATCAGTTGTCTTTATTATCAGTGTGAAATCTTGTTTTTCCATTGATTGTTTATAAATCCTTTTATGTATGTTTACTGCACCCTCCTGTTTTTTTGTACAGTTAAGACCAAATTTAGAATTAAGTTTAAAGTAATCTTTTAATCATAGCCACGTTTCTCTAGAGTAATGTCAACGTTTTGGACTGACCCAGCCAGACGGATCTGTTCAGGGAACTAAAAGGAGGCCCTGCAGTGTCAAAGACATAGAGCTCATCATATATGATCAAAGTACCAGAGAAGGTGCAAAAACCTGCTGGCAATTTTAATGGTTTGATTGCTGTAATGCTAATAAAGCGCTGTTTGTTCTGATATCATTTGTGTTCACCTTTCAGAATTCAATCACAGTTTAAAGGCTCTGACGTTTGAGGATATAAAATTGTGTGACTGTCTGCCTGACATCCTGAAACTGCTGAGGGGCTGCATGTTGGAAGGTAAGTCGAGGAGAAAACAGGTGTAATGGCTTCCATCATTCAGTGTCTGCTGAGGAGTTTCTGCTTGTCTCAGTCAATCAGATCTGAATCCCATCCAGAGAAACCCAACTGCTGCTTGTCGTTCACTCAGAGCTGAGCTTCAACGACTGTCGTCTTCTGGAGATGTGCATCAACCCAGAAAAAAGTCTTGTAGAGCTGGTGGCTGCGTTGAAGATGCCTTCACTTCACTCTCTGAGTCTGGCACAGAATCGGCTCGGTAAGCAATCTTCATGATTTTTTTATAAGTAGGATGTAGTTCCGGCTTGTACTTATGACATTTTCAGAAATTATTTTCACCACTGCCAAATATGTTCTTATCTAAAAGTTAAAGAAGGAAACAAAAGAATGATTTTGAAAATATTGACATGAAATAGTAGCAGCATTTATTAATTGAGCTAATTGTTGCTATTGAACTTGCGACTGAATGATCCATTTTTCCTTTTTGTGCCAACAGCTAATAATGTGTGTGTGCTGGCAGAACTGTTCTCAGGCCAGTCACAGAGCTCACTGAAGCAACTAGACATCAGGTGAGAACCTCAAACGGACCTGTTTATTTTTCTTCTTTTAAAGTTGGTGGATTTTACTCTCTTTGTCACCTCTATCTTAAACGTTTTACAACATTCTGTTTCACTTATGTGTTGGTAGTATGTTTTTAGCATAATGAGAAGAAGAGAGTTCTGCTCTTCCTGTGGCAGGGAGTAAGCAACATTTGATAAGCGATTGAAAGCTGTCATCAAAAACTATCATAAAGGAGACGAAATGACCTGCTAACATACTGAACATCTACTCCAGACAGATTTAACTTAAGCAAGATTAATCAACTTATTCTTCAAAATTCATGTACATTTTAAATTTAAATCACTTCAACTTTGAAAAGATTTCTAAAATATTAAATTAAACTAGCTAAAACCCAAACCAAGGTGCATTCATGGTTCCATGTTCCCCTAAGTCTTAATACACCCACTGCCATATGCTCTAAAAAGTTGTTCATGATTATATTTAAGATTTAAAATGTTATAGTCAATAAATTCTAAATTTGTTTTGAGTTTTTTCTTTTTTTTCAAAAGCCACCAGACATTGTCTGGATACATTGAACCAGACAATGATTAACCTTCAACTGGTTCTGTATTTCTGCCTTATGTCTCTCTTTGTTAAACAGGTCCAATTTCATTCAGCCTGCTGATCTGCTGGAGTTTGCTAAGAGACTGATGATTCATCCCCCTCCACACAGACTGACCCTTGACCTGAGGAAGAACCCAGGAGACAGAGACCCTGAGACATGGAACTCAGCACTGAAGAGGCTTCAACCCTCCAGCTTTTTACTGGTTGAGGGATGGAAATCCACAGACACAATGGTGGACCACATCAGCAATATGTAAAAGAAAATCTGGAGGATGAAATGTTGACAACAAAGTGATTAATTATGTAGCAATGTAAAACTGATGCCAACCCATTTCCATGATCTAAAGCTTTGGATGGCTCTGACCTGAAACTATACACACAAAATGGAAACACCTTGTGGAAATTCTTTGAAATTAGTTTGATTTGTCTTTGACAGCAGAGAGACTAGTAGTGTAACCTGTCCCTCGTTTACCATGGGAGAGGGGAACCAGTTCCCCTGTGAACCCAAAGTAGCCATAAACAGCGGATGATTTTCTATCATTTCATTTGTTTTCTTGCATCCAAATGCTGAAGGAGGAAAAAAGATGATTCCATGTCAGTTTGTCGTTTGAATGTTTATTAAACATTACACCTCCAGAGATGTCTCTGATAAGGTGTGTGCTTGTGTGTGACAGTGGACATTAACGTACAACTGGGAGACTGACAATAAGGTGGTATGGCCATGTTAGACAATAAGCATTGACACAACTACCAATTCATCGTAAGTACAAACTAAGTAGGAAAAAAGGATCCAAAACATAGATTAAGACTGCTGTATTTTTTTTAAGTTTGTTTAAAGATCGCTTTAATTATGATTTTACCTTGTTTTCTTTGTCACATTGTAATAAATTTCAGCTTAGGACAAGAGTGACCCTATGAACATGCTAATCGGTTGTTTAATCTGTCGCATTAAAAAAAACACCAAACATTCACACTGCCACATCACAATAGCTCAGCCATCTCTGAAGCTCCCACAGGCAAAATGTCTTCATAGAACACAGGCTTACCAAACCAATAAAAATATTCCAAAATTGTTTAGCAATATAACAAACTACATTGGAGCCTGATGGACCAAACATAAATCAAGCTGACTGACTTGTTTGAAGTAGTGAGACAGTGTGATACAGAAAACACTGCAGTGTCGCCTCTGGTCATGTGGGTGTCATTGACATGGAGAACATCTGAAATGTCCACAGCACAAACCCAAAGGAAGGTTTTATCCAAAACTGTTCAGTGTGGATATCTACTTACTACTGGACCGCTGACATATCATGGATTTAGATTGGTTCTTCTAGTCCTCAATCAATGTGAGGAGCATTTACATTTAGCAGAGATGGGGCATCTGTTGCAGCCTACACATTATGGATTCACATATAAAGTGTGTATCTGAATGATAAGCTGTGTGTCAAACACAAACCTGGTAACAGAAGTAATAATCTTAAGGGGTGAATATGGCTGCGCCCATCTGGCCTTTCGTTTCAGGTGGCCGTTAAAATTCTCCCCTTCAACAAGAAAGTTAATGCAGCATTTTATGCAATGCGAATCCTTAAACGGCATGCAACCAGTTTTCACATTTTTTACATTAACTTTAGTGTTAACTTGATATAAGGAAGATTATATATAGCAAATTATAGACAACTGGATTTTTATAATTGAGAAACTACTTAGGCTAGTACAATGCACACTGTTTTCTGTCTTCAGGGACTCACTTTAAATAAAGGGATAAATATAACTTTCATCATATGCCTGATCATAAAGTCATCAGCTGTTCTGTTTGCTCACAGTCGGCCAACGATGGTAATGTGTATGCACCCTGCATGTTGAGAATTACACAGTCCTACACACACACACAATACCCAACATACACACTTAAGTCTACAATACAGCATGTCAAAGGCATTAGAAAAATGTGAAATAAATATAAATAAATTATTTATAAAAGAATCGGTTAAAAACAAACTGTTAAATATAGAAAATATTTCAAACAAATACACCATTGTTTACGCAAAGACTGAATGGAAGTACTAGATGTCTTCTAAGCAAAGACAAATGAACACATGCACACACTGATTAATCACTAGTGAGCTGAAAGGCCTGTCTGGGCTGAGTGGAAATGTTAGACGGATTCTCTTTGGGCTCTGGTGTCTCAGTTCCTGCTTCCAAAGTACTCAATTCCCAAAGTAGCCAATAGCATTCAAGGAGGGGTTTACTGGCAGTGATATAAATCCTCCATGGATCTGTAGTTCACAGCTTCTGGGGAGCTGATCGATAGTCAAAGTTCATTTTAGCAGAGTCAATAGATGTGAAGATTTCATTCTGATAACCCCATTCTGCAGAACACAAGGCTCTGAGAGCAACTTGCATCCTAGAACCATGTGTTATGGAGTCAAAGTGAAAGCCATTAGCACTTGATCAGCACTGCACAGATGAAGTGAAAGACTTCAGTGAGCAGTTTGGGGGAAAATCACAGACACAGTCAATTCAAACGTTGTCCGTCTATTATAAAACGTGCAGAAAAACCTAGGGCACCAACAATGCTGCTTTTGATCCAGCAAGTCTCACTGATGATGATAGCTCTGCTAAATTTGAGGGCATATTTACTGGTCTGCTTAGTAACAACAATTATTAACTGAATCAGAAGGACAAAACTAAAGCTGCTCAGCTTTAGGCAGATCAGAGCTCTTTGCTTGGTCCTGCTGGTCAGTCACAACCAGCAACTTGGTCTGGGGAGAGGAGCAATTCAAGTATTAAAAAAACTCTTGAAATTAAACTCACGGCAAACCTGATACTTGTGCAAATGTTACAGAACAAAGACGTTATTATACACTCACCGGCCACTTTATTAATTACACCTTGCTAGTACCGGGTTGGACCCCTTTTAACTTCAGAACTACCATAACGCTTTCATGGCATAGATTCAACAAGGTACTGGAAACATTCCTCAGAGTCTGATCCATATTGACATGATAGCATCACACAGTTGCTCCAGATTTGTCGGCTGCACATCCATGATGTGAATCTCTCGTTCCACCACAACCCAAAGATGGATTGAGATCTGGTGACTATGGAGGCCATTGGAGTTCAGTGAACTCATTGTTGTGTTCAAGAAACCAGTCAGACGATTCACGCTTTATGACATGGTGCGTTATCCTGCTGGATAACGAAGATGGTACACTGTGGTCATAAAGGGATGGACATGGTCAGCAACAATACTCAGGTAGGCTGTGGCGTTGACACACTGCTCAATTGCTACTAATGGACCCAAAGTGTGCCAGGAAAATATCCTCCACACCATTGCACCACCAGCAGCCTGAGCCACTGATAGAAGGCAGGATGGATTCATGCTTTCATGTTGTTGACACCATATTCTGACCCTACAATCCGACTGTTTCTGGAGACGATGTTTTCCATTCTTCTATTGTCCAGTTTTGGTGAGCCTGTGTGAATTGTAGCCTCAGTTTCCTGTTCTTAGATGACAGGAGTGGCACCCGGTGTGGTCTTCTGCTGCTGTCTACATGCCTAAATGCATTGAGTTGCTGCCAAGTGATTCAACAATTGCGTTAATGAGCAGTTGGACAGGTGTACCTAATAAAGTGGCCGGTGAGTGTGGAGCATCCATACCTGCTGGAATCAAGCTTTTGAATCACTTTGTGCCATTTAAAGGAATTGAACTCAAGCTGCCCCTAAACAGCAAAACTGCAGAGAGAGAACAGCCTGTCTTCATAAACCTTGGATCATTATGAAAATTCTCCAAATCCAGAGTAGAGTAAACATCATCGCCCTGTAATCAAAACGGGGCTCCATCTTCTTCAGCATGATGTTCCTCTGTGTCTACAGGTATGAAACCATGGTTTTACCTGATTTTCTGTTCATCTTCAGGCAAGATCACAAATGAAGAAATGTATTCCATTACAGAGTACTTAGCTCCTATTAAGTTTAGTGGGAGTCATAATGATGACAAAAACAGAGAAAACCATGTTGATGAAGCTGTTTCTCCCATGAAGTGTGATCCATTAGTGGAATGTCTGATAAACATGCACTAATTCTTTCATTTCACTGAAGAACACTCCTCTTGATCAAATGGCATTACTGCAGACTTGTATGGAAGTGTGCAATTGACAGTGAATGTCTATTTAAGCCAGGCAACAGAAAGTGAAAATAACTTCATACAAAACTTACAATTAACCAGAGGTCTGCAGATGTGAAAGAGAAATTCATGTAATGATGAGATCCCTGCAGAAATCTTCAAGCTGAATGTGTATAGTGTAGTAATGGATGTGAAGGCACACACAGTACTGTTATGTTCAGCAAACTCCAACCAAACATTGGTGGTGTATATGCAATATTACAGCTGGACCAAATTCACAGAAATAGAAACAGCTGATATAACTCAAAATGTAAAGCAGCCAAACTCAAATCAAGGCAGGTTTTGTCGTCAAAGTAAACATGAACTTGCCAAGTATTCACCAACAGCAACGATTTGAATGTATGGTGTCCCTGTGCTGTGGGAGGGAGCAGGGAGCAGGTTAAAGGGAGCACAGGAGAGGCTGTATGTCACTGAACAGCTGTAGGGGGCGCTATAAGATCCCATCCATGAAGCTGGTGTCTAGTTGCTGGATGAGCACCCGAATGAAGGACATCTCTTTACGGGTGTTCTCAAAGATCACCCTGGGGTCATCTGACTGGCAACGTAGACAGTTAGGAGCCATGACCATGGCCAAGTTGTTCACATCCATCTTGGTAATGGCTACATTGGCAGGTTGGGCAAAAACCTAAACAGAAAACACAATTTCCTGTCATTTGTGGTTTTTGACCAAAAGATACATTTTACAGCCAAGGTACTATAACTTCTTCTGTAGCTGATGGCCAATAGTTGATAGTGTATTTTATGATGCATTAGGGTCAACTTCAGTGGTCTGTGTGCATTTATAACATAAAAATCCACAAGAAACACAAGAAAATGACTTATAGATAGCTGTCCACTGTAGTGACCTCTATGCATGAAAGTTAATTATAAGATTGTAATTATAAGATTGTAAGCATGAAAACCTAGCTGCTATAGCAAGCCAGTTAGCTCAGCACTTCTTTCATACCTGCTAAAGCCACCAAAGCGCTGCTGTCCCTTCCTACCTAATGTTCATAATGAAGACTTGTTTAAAATTACCCAGGATTAGTTGAACACGTTGGTCAAAATATGTGTAATTTTCCTATAATAAATATAAGTGCCAAAAATTATGAAGCAAAATGGAAAAATCTAGAACAAAGAGTGCATGGAAGAAAATTGAGAAGTATCATTGGAAATACTGAAACTATCAAGAATACACTTAAGCATGTTAATACTGTTATTTGTTTCTCAATGGTAATATATAACCTGAAAATGCAAATTAGAGTGTCTGATATCAGCTTATAATAAATATGTCATTCAAGACCTACAATTTAATCAATGGCTAGAAAAAGTTTTAACAGCATTATGTGTAGTCCTTAAAGATGGGAACTTTACAGGTTTCCAGGAACTACAACCAGAGTTTGCTCTAAGAACTCAAGATCATTTTACTTACCTACAATTAAGGGACTTTTATAACATAAAATAGACCTCAATGAAAATGTGATGGTCAAAATACTGATTGAAACCCATAAGAGTAAAAAACACAGAACAGTATCCTTACTCTATAATATGTGTTATAAAATAGAGGCACAAATACATTGGATATTAAAACAAAATGGAAATGGGAATTGGGACTTGTACTAACAGAAGACAACTGGCTGAATATCTGGAAGACCCAAATTACAATAACCTCTAATAGAACAAAGAGAAAACATTGTTGGAAAAATATAATCAGATTTTTTGTTAAATCCCCAAAATTACCAGTAAATTCAAATCTAGAGTTCAATTATGTTGGAAAGATTGTGGAGCATTTAATGTTAACCACATTTATATTTTCTGGCTTTGTACCAGAATTACAGAGTTCTGGAACAACATACACTGTCTGGTTGAACGACGCGTGTGAGCGGGGTGGAGGGCGGGGGGAAATCGACTTTTTTGGGGGCAAAATGAATGTATGTAGCTGAACATAGACAACAACATCGGTAGCAAACAAGCTACTTGTTAAGCTTAAGGTGAAAATTCTGCTGATGGCAGCTGACAAGGTAAACACCAGGAAATGGTGCCAACTGCTACAAAGGAATAGATACAGACTGTAAACTCATTATTTGAGATGTAGATTTTAACAGAAAGAGCAATGTCAGAACAAATGGTAAAAATGGACAAATCATGGACATCATTCATTTTGAATATAAAGGGTCCCCTTGTGGTATGTGTTATTTAATTAAGAGTCCCCCCCTAGTGTGCGGTTTGTTTTCGGTTGTTTTGTTTTTTCTGTTTCTTATAGTGTCTGTGTATTGTTCAAACTTTTTTCTTGATTGTACTCTAAAAATAACAATAAAAATAAAACTATTTAAAAAATGCTGTTTGTGATACACCCAAACTCATAATTACCGTCCTTCAAAAATGTCTTTTGTTATATTTTTCATCCACTGAGATCACCATTTTTCCACCTGATTGGTTAATGATGTGGTTTGGTCCATTCTGTTCTTGAATCTACAAAGTAAACACGGGAAGGCTAACTTTACCTTAGCTGTTGTTGACTGGTGTCATTTTAGATAATGCCACACTGTGTCACTGTTGGCTGTAAAATATATATATATATCCATCCATCCATTTTCTTGCACCCTTTTTCCCTCAGTGGGGTCGGGAGGGGTGCTGGTGCCCATCTCCAGCCAACGTTTCGGGCGAGAGGCGGGGTCACCCTGGACAGGTCGCCAGTCTGTCGCAGGGCAACACAGAGACACACAGGACACACAACCATGCACACACACACTCACACCTAGGGACGATTTGGAGAGGCCAATTAACCTGACAGTGATGTTTTTTGGACTGTGGGAGGAAACCAGAGTACCTGGAGAAAACCCACCATGCACAGGGAGAACATGCAAACTCCATGCAGAAAGACCCCAGGCCGGGAATCGAACCCAGAACCTTCTTGCTGCAAGGCAACAGCTCTACCAACTGCGCCACTGTGCAGCCCTATATATATATATATATATATATATATATATATATATATATATATATATATATATATATATATATATATATATATATATATATATATATATATATATATATATATATATATATATATAAAAAAAAAATAAAAAAAAAAAACAACAAAAAACAGTGAAGTGAATCTGGATAATATCCCACATGAAAAAAAGAGAGAGCAGTGGGGGAGCTGGAGTCCAACACAACTTCTGAAGGCCCTAATTTGTGCCCTCAACATTCCTCTCCAGAAGACTTTGAGTCATTTGTACAAGTAAAACTGACAAAGGCTCTAACACATGATCATTAGCTTCACAAGCTAAAAGTAAATGCAATGCTGCCAAGCAGAGCTGGACGCTCTTTGAAATACAAACGGAGCTACTACTGAAACCACCAATTCAACCGGACCCTAAATAGCTGTTAACAGACCAGACACAGAACTATAGAAGTACTTAACGGATAATACAGTCTGACCAGAGGTATGTGTCATTCATCGTTTCATTTCTGAAGCTGAAGGTAGCAGCAGCAGCAAACACCAGCTCCTACAGCCAACTCTGTCCTCTTCTTCTGTTTGGTCCTCCTCATCTTCATCACCTCTTGTGATTTCTACACTCTGATCGATTTCAATGCGCTCCGGTTCAAATTGAAAAGGCTTAATAACGTTACTCATCACTGTTTTGGCTGGAGGAGTCAGGCAGTTGGACCTATAGACATCATTTACCCAGAATTCATTGCGATGTGAACAACATGGCAACATTCGTGTGACAATATTTTATTAAAATGCATAAAAAACCAAACAACCTACAGTACTATTGTTTTCACATATAAAATAAATATTTTTCAAATAGTCTGTTACAATTAGTCATGGATCCCTTTAATCTGCTGAGGTGCAGGGAGTTTCAGCATGTTTGTTTGCCTTTAAAAAAGAAAAAAAAATGTTGCAGAATTTTTTTGGGAGAAAACCAGCCCTGACTCCTGGGGAAATAGGATTGTTCTAGACATGTTGGACATAAGTTTTTTGATAACAGGTTATACTGAACATACATGTGACATTGCAAAAATGTTTTTCAAGAGGAAGACATGAACTCCCTTACACAAGTATAGCTGGGATAAATTTATTAACATGCGCTACTTCATACTGTATATGAGTAAAAGTAAAAGGAATCAGTTGTTCATTAATTGTCTCAGTGTGAAATGGTTAAAATATTCCAGCTCCAAGTGAATCAGACAATGATCAGGTGATACAACAGCACATCTTCATGGCACTGTGAGTGTGTTACCTGTAGGAAGCGAATGAGGTAGCAGAGTACCAGCTTGTTGATGTGTGGCAGGCCCAAAACCACATTGACAGCAGCCTCTGGGTTGTCATAGCTACTGATACACTCCTCATAGAACTCGTGAGGGATCAGCGGCTCTTCCAGTTCCCGGTACCAGAGTTTCAACAAAGAAGCTGGGATTGAACCCGACAATACAGAGCAACAGGTTAAAACACTTAAACAGCACCCTGATGATCTTCAGATCCCCAGATCCATCTTTCAGTCCCTCCTCCTTAGAATCTACATGCTCCACTGACTCAGGCTAATAAACAAGACAAGTTACTGTAACTATACAGGTGATACAAAGTCACCAAGTGACTGGCCCCTTTCAAGTGTTGAGCAGAACAAATCCAATTCACGACACATCATCTCTTAGTCTATTTTACTTATGAACTGTGACATAGAAACTATAACATAGTTCATAAGTAACCCATAAAAATGGGTTAGAGTGAGAGAAATGTATGGAGTTATAGTTGAGGTCAAAAATATTACTCCTCACTCCCCTTAAATTTAAAGTACTGTTCAAAAATTCCCCAAGTGCTGTTAAACAGATAAGTGTTTTTAATACAGCTTTTCCAAACATCATAGTTTTATTTTAGATGCTTTATTTTGCACAGAAACTGAATTATTTCACAAAAAACAAAAACTACCAGAGTCAAAATTATCACTAAAACAGCTTCTTTGCACAAGTTTTTTCTGTCTGCATCCTGTCTGTTTAAATCCTCACATATTTTGCTTGAGGTTTCTCTATGTTAAAAGGGAAAACAAACCTTGTCACTGTCACCACTGACTTGCTCAGGACAAGAGCTTGATGCAAAGTCCCTGCATCCATGTTTAGTAACATCAGTTCTAATCAACGGATGTTTCTAAGCATTGTTTAGGATTAAAACTGTAATTGGATCTGAAAGTGAGTTGGACTTAATTTTGCCGCTAGATGCATGTTGCTGAGCTGTTACAAAAATACATGGAAGAATTTTTATCTCTATGACAGAAACATTATAAAAACATAGTATCCTGTTCACCTGGGATGTGTGGATCTTCCAGTCCTGTGGGAATTTTCCATTGATCAACTTGCAGCTTTAGAGCATTAACTTCATCTATGTCCCCTGGGACCCTAGAGATCAAAGGCAGGGTGCAATTAAGTAGAGATAATAAAATCAGACCAATACAGTACAGGTATGTACTTCAGTTGCCTAAAGTCTGGGAAAAAAAACACTAACTGTGAATCAGTTAGTGTTATTCAGTGCAAAAATAAATACACTGATTAACACTGATTTTTAATAGGCTAAATGGAAAGTGTGAAGGGGCTGCACAGTGGCGCAGTTGGTAGAGCTGTTGCCTTGCAGCAAGAAGGTTCTGGGTTTGATTCCTGGCCCTGGTCTTTCTGCATGGAGTCTCCATGTGCATGTGTGGGTTTTCTCCGGGTACTCCGGTTTCCTCCCACAGTCCAAAACATGACTGTCAGGTTAATTGGCCTCTCCAAATTGCCCCTATCAGCCAAAGAATCACTTTTCTCCCTCTTGCTTTCAGTGAAGGCGGGCGCTTTTTTCCTCTGCTCTCCTCCCTGCCCATGCCTGCTCTGTTTTTGTGCTGTCTTTTTCTCTACTTTTGGAGCCTTTCTTTGCACATCGTCCAGATGTACAAATTATGGTCTCTCAATGCAATTGAAGACCTGTGACCAGTCTTCTTGATGACAAGACTTTGCGCACCCTGGATTTATTCATTATAAAAAGATTTCTGCTGTTTTGAGCTTGTGGATATCTGATTTACTGCAACCCAGAAAAGGAATTAGAAAAACTTAGAATCCAGAATTTTTTTTTCCAGAACAGGAACATTTAGTTTTTATTATTACTTAGAAACTGCAGAGAACACATTACTTTTACAAATTTAGAGCATACTTAGAAAGTCCAGATAATATTTATTTTTTTAAGGCTTCATCCACTCTAGTGGCCTTTATTTGATAGCAAATTGACAGGAAAGTGGATAATGAGAGAAGGGGGAAGACATGTTGCAGGCCAGGAATTGAACCTGCAACGGCTGTGTCGAGGACTAAGGCTTCCATATGTGGGTTGTGCTGAACCCCTGAGCCACCACAGCACCCCTCTGAGAATACATACTTATAATTATCTAGCAACCGAGAAGTCCAGAGGACACGCTTAACTAACAACCCAGAGCAGGGTCTAGAGGAAATTTAGAATCCAGAAAAACGACCTTAGCAACTACTTTTTAGACTCATATTCTTCCAACCCCAAAAAGGAATAAGATCAGATACTTACTTTTACTTAACTAGCAACCCTGGATGGGAGTATCTAGCTTATATACTTTAGATCAACATTATTAGCTTTTTCTTCTTTTACTCTTTCCTTTGGTTTGTTATTTTGTTTTTAATTAATGTAAAACACTTTGAAATGCCTTGTTGCTGAAAATGTGCTATATAAATAAAATTACCTTACCTTACATTAGCAAGCTAACTTTGACTGATAAAGACAAAAGGGTGCTTTGGTAAATGTTGGAATGGTTAGCATGCACCAGGCGCGGATTTACGGGGGGGGCAGTGGGGGGGTGCCCCCCGGCCTGGGCCCGGATGGGTGCCCATGGGGGCCCGGGAGGGAGGAATGGTTTCTGATTATAGATGGAGAAAGTGCGCCCTCGCCTGTTCAGAAAGGTGTATGTAATGTTAAAGTTACTGTCCCTCAATGGAATATATAGTAGTCAGTCCCAGTGACTGTTTGACTCACGGTTTAGCACAACCAGAGAAGATACAGTATGATGATGTAACCAAATCAAAAAGAACCCGTATATATTTCAAGAACCAGAGTTCTTGTCATATGACTTATAGCTAACTGAAACACCACTTAACCCATCTAACTCTTCCATAATCCAGCTTCGGCCACTTTTCTTATTTGAACTCATTTTGCTTCCTTCTATGTGTCCCTCACCTGAAAATGCCCTCTGTTTGGTCTCCATTGAGACCCAGAACCTCTTCAGAGAGACGGGTCTGGACCCAGGGCAGCTGGCGGTCTGGATATCGCTCCTTCTGAAGCACCATTACTTCCTCTAATGAAGAGCCAAACATGGATGGACTAAATATGGCATTCCTGGCATGCTGGATTTCCTCAAGAGAGGGTTTCTGGAGCCCCTGATGAGACGCACACAGAAACATTTGTGGAACACACAGGGACTGTCTTAACACAGGGCTAACCAAACCCGATGGCCATATGCCATAGTACAGTACTCCAATGCATTAGACAGATTGAGTTTGTGAATTGTCATAATATTACAAACTATTGCATCTTCTGGGGTTTTTTGTCCTGCAGGTTTCACCAGCTCAGTCGTTTTGGATCTGTGGTTAATTCTTACCTTTTTGGCTCCAGTCAAAGCAGCTTTCATCAGTTTCCTGTAGCAGTATTTGGCGTAGCTGCTAATGGCAACTCCTTGAAAACAAAAAGACAAAGTTTCAGCAATTAAAATTGTCCCTGTTTGAGTCCAGGTTGATGGATTCTTTCAACATAAACAGATTTTCTTCTTTTCTCATTCTTGTCATTAATTCAGGAGCTACAGTCACACTAGTGTGGCAACAACACAGACCTCAGTGTCTTGTTTTTCCCATTTAACTGACGAGAAAAGATCAGTCCTCATTTGGATATAAGTCCTGTGTTGCATATCAGGTCTTATCTCCTCTCAGAACATGTCCAAACCAGCTCGACTCTGACTGCTCAGTTTGTCTCCTGGGACCTGATATGCAACACAAGACATATTTGTAAATGAGAACAAGATCTTAAACATGTTACCTAAAATAAAGGTTTAAACAAAAATTGTTGGTTCTAATTTTGATGTTAAAGCGAAACACAAGTACTTTGGGAGCCCAGCAACACTACAGAAGGCTGACTGCTTAACAGGCAGTTAAGCCTAAAAGTTTAAACTAGAAGTTAACTAGAAGTGTTTGTCAGTGTGACTTTCTACAAAGTCAACTTCAATAAATCAGGTTCATAGTTTGAAATGCATAATACTATTACCATTATTAGTAGATTATTATTATTTTACTATGACTATTGTCATTGTTTTTTCTGGGTTTTTTCTTTGTTATACAACACACATTATGAAGAATTTATAGGGTGTACATTGGCAAAGAGTTTGTAATTATTCTGATGCTGTATGTCCGGTTGTTAATTCCAATTATTACTATCATTATGACTACCATAACATGGTTTTAATAACACATTTTTGATCATTATTGAGTCAATGAGCAATATATTTCATTAAATTGAGATAAGAGGTAGGATTAAATAGGTGTTCATTTCTTCCTACTCCATTTCAACAGAAAAGTAGTGGCAAGGTGATTATTTCATTCTTGGTTATGCATGCACATGTTTTCTCTTGTCTTACTAATAACTTGTTTTCTTTTGTTTAAGAAACCTGTTAAAAAAAAAAAAAGAAAATAAAATGAAACAAAGTGAAGCCATCTCCTGACCAGTCATGACAATTAAATATGGAACAATTTAAATCTGAGGCTGGAGAAATATCCTGCTATGAACAAAATGAGCATGTAAAAATCTAAGTACACTGAGAGGGTTCATGAAATGTGGTGCTTAATGTCTATGCCCACTCATTTACCTTTGGTGTCATTAACTGGGTCCATGTGTCTGTAGATATAACCCTCCAGGTAGGTGTGGAAACGGGGAGTGGGAGGAAAGAAAGCTAAGCAGATGGCCATCAGCTCCCAACCACGCTCCAGGCTATCATACCGGAAGTTCTCTGTAGTTTGACGGCACAGCTGGATGTAGAGCTCATCACGGAGACCCTGGTTACTCCACCCCCGCACCACCACCTGAAAGAGAAAGCCAGGAAGCTGTCTGGTTAAAGACAGGCTCTTATCTTTATTCACCTTATTCCTAGCAGTGGTGCTGAAAGACTTATTGTGGGTGTAACTTCCAGAATTGCTACCTAGACTCTTCTCAAAGACCGACACAACTGCGGCAGACTTTGGTGTGACATCAGTCCAGTAAGTTAAGTTTTTCATCAGACAATATTAAATTGCTAATGTTTGACAGTCCAATGTGTTTATTTGATTGCAAACACTGGTGGTCCATGTGACATATGTGACATACATGTCTAACAATATAGCTTCCAGTCAAAGAAGACTCCATGTTTTGCTTGAGAGCCATGTACCCTAAAAAGACATTTGGGCAACTGTGCTCTTCAAGTAAGTTCTTAAAAAAAGAAAAAGAAAAAGTCTATTTTAACATGCTGTAGATTTGTATGTCTATTTGAAATAGTTAGCCATAAACATGTTCTCTTTCACTTGACCACAATTCTGTGTTTAAAATTCTCTCTCTCCAAAACAATTTAAGGAGCACTAACCAGTGACGTCAGTAAGTCTCTAATCAGATAACTTTTTGCAGTAACGAGTAATCTCATATGCTGCTATTTCAAATCCAGTAATCAGATTAAACTTACTTATCCAAATCACTATATCCAATTACTATTGTTTTTTATAATTTTATCAATTAATTTAATCTTATTTCCTCTATGCATCTTGTGATAGTAAATGCAGCAAAAAAAATAAATAAAATAAAAAGAAACTAGCATGCATTTTAAACAATTAATCAATCAATCAAATTTTATTTGTATAACACATTTCAGCAGCAAGGCATTTCAAAGAACTTTACATCATAACACACACAAAAACACACAGTCATGCAACATAGAATCAACAATCAAAACATTACATTTAGTCAAGTACCATCATTAAATTCGTAATTGATTATGTTTCAAATACAACTCTAAACAGGTGGTTTTCAAGTCGAGATTCAAAGGCTCTCTGTGTTTCAGCTGTTTTACAGTTTTCTGGAAGTTTGTTCCAAATTTGTGGTGCATAGAAGCTGAATGCTGCTTCTCCTTGTTTGGTTCTGGTTCTGGTTCTGGGGATGCAGAGCAGAACCAGAACCAGAAGACCTGAGGGGTCTAGATGGTTGGTACAGTAATAACAGATCTTTAATGTATTGTGGTGCTAAACCGTTCAGTGATTTATAAACTAACAGTATTTTAAAGTCTATTCTCTGAGCTACAGGCAGCCAGTGTAGGGACTTTAAAACTGGTGTTATGTCTCTATCTTCCTGGTTTTAGTGAGAACCCGAGCAGCAGCTTCTGGATCAGCTGCAGCTGTTTGATTGATTTATTAGTCAGACCTGTGAAGACGCTGTTGCAATAATCAATGTGGCTAAAGATAAACTCATGGATGAGTTTCTCTAGATCGTGCTGAGACATAAGTCCTCTAATCCTGGAGATGTTCTTCAGGTGATAGAAGGCCGACTTTGTGACTGTCTTAATGTGGCTCTGAAGGTTCAGGTCAGAGTCCATCACTACTCCCAGGTTTCAGGCTGATCGCTGGTTTTCAGTTGTAATAACTGAAGCTGTGCATTGATTCTAGTTCACTCCTCTTTAGGTCCAAAGATAATAACTTCAGTTTTGTTTCTGTTTAGCTGGAGAAAGTTTTGGCACATCCACACATTGATCTGTTCTAAAAATCTATTCAGTGATTGGATGGGTTCAGAGTCACCTGGTGACATCGTGATGTAGAGCTGTGTATCATCCGCATAGTTATGGTAGCTGATCTTATTTCCTGTTATAACCTGAGCCAGTGGGGTTGTAACAGGAACCCCACTGGCTGTTATAAATATTGAAATATTTAAATATGAATATATAAATATTTAAATATGAATATTTATATATTCATATTTAAATATGTATACATATATTCATATTTATAAATATATTAATATTTATATGAATATTTATTCATATAAATATTGAATAAGAGGGGTCCTAGGATTGAACCATAGGGTTCCCCACATGTGACCTTTGACCTCTCTGATGAGAAGTTTCTGATTGAAACAAAGAAATCCCTGTTCTTTATGTAAGATTCAAACCAGTTGAGCACTGGACCGGAGAGTCCGACCCAACTCTCCAGTCGATTCAGTAAAATGTTGTGGTCAACAGTGTCAAAAACCTGCGTGACCTACTAAGGGTGCCCAAAAGAGCAATTAATTTTTTCTTGCACTGTAGGTCCCCTGCTACCCAAACAACAAAAGTTAAACTTCAGTGAAAAACCAGTAAGTGATGGAGAGTTAAAAAAGTCAGTCGGACATTGTGTAGTAGAAGAAATGCTCGCTTTCATTTCTTGCCATAATAAACCAAATCCCCACTACTGTAAATACCAAGCTGCCTGATAGATGAGTATGCAAAAAAGCATTTATGTTTAACAAAGTGAAATACTTTTTTTTTGTAAAAAAAGAATAAGAATTATAAGTTTAATGAAGTCAAGAAACATACAATTTTTTATATGAAGTAAGTAATTGTTTATGATACTGAACTCAAGAAGTACTTTTATTTTTTGATACAAATATATATTTATGTTTAATGCAGTCAAGAAAGACTTATTTTAAAAACAATTTTGTTGAGTCTGTTTGTTTGAGCACCTGGTGAGCAAACCAGACAGTGGAGAGGACAGCTGAGAGAATGATCAGGACTGAGATTCCTTCCATCTTTGACACTGATGGTAGTTGCTGTCTGTCCAGGGCTTGGCCGATGACAAAAAACCCTTCTACCCTCAACATGGTTTGTTCTCCCTGCTGCCCTCTGGGAAAAGATTCAGCAGCTTCAAATGCAGAACAACCAGATTCCACAACAGCTTCATCCCTCGTGTCATAAGGATGCTAAACTACCACTCTTTCATTGTATATATTTATATTGATACTTTTATTATTTATTTATTTGGTATCACTTTATTTGACAGGTTGTGCATAAGACTGACATGACACTGTCATTAACATGACATAATACATGTTATAATCAAGGAGTCTTTGTGAATGTCTATGACTGTTGTCATGAATCTGTTGTCATTTGGTAAATGACACTTTTAATGCAAAGTTGCTCTAAAAGTTGCCTTAAAAGTCCATTAAAAGTCCCAATAAGTGTCATTATTTACAAAATAATGCAAAGTCAGCACTTTTAATGCAACTTTTAAAGCAGCTTTGCACAAAATTCTGACACAGTTCTGTGTGCATGAGTGTCATTATTTACTGAATGACTTCATGATAACAGTCATAGACATTCATAAAGACTCCTTCATCATAACATGTGTTATGTCATGTTAATAACAGTATCATGTCAGTCTTTTGCACAACCCGTCAAAGTGTTATTATTATTGCGCCTTGCAACAATATTTCTTTTAATATGTACAATTTTAAATATACTATTGAATGACAATAAAATCTGTCTATGTCTAAGTATTTATGTTTAATGTCATTAAGAAAGACTGTTTTTTTGTTTATTTTTAATATGTATTTTTTTCCTAAATTAGTTTTTGGTTCAACTTTATATGTCAGGAAATACATTGTTGATTTTATCGTTATGCACTTACAATAAAGTAATTATTGGCATAGCTCAATTTAATTTTTATATTGAGGTAGTGGAGGGTTGTTATCAGCAGCTGCTGAAAGTAATTAATAAAGTAACTTGTAATCTAGCTTGGTTACTTTCCAAATCAAGTAATCAGTAAAGTAATTAAGTTACTTTTTCAAGTAGTCTGATTAAAGTTACATTTTCAAGGTAACTATGCCAACACTATACATACAGTGCAGATTTTACTACCAGATCAAGTTTGAGATTTACTGTGCTTGCCCACAAATGTTTGAGTCATTTTAGTCAATTTTTAGCAATGTATAACAATTGAGAAACATAGTGGATTTTCATAACTATGTTATTTACATTTGAAACCTTTTCCAAAACTACAACAGGGTGTTTTATACGATGCCAAATACATCATGGAAAACTAAAGGCCCCTCAAATTGAAGTAGGAATAGGAATAAACCAGTAAGGATAGAAACAGCTGAGTTTCATGTCTTAGCTCTCTAAACTCCTGAGATAGGACAGAGCAGAGATGCAAACTGTATACAGACCTCCAGAGCCAGTGAAAGAGGGTCCGCTTTGGAGCGACGGTCTCCCATAAAAGTCTGTATGAGCTTAAAGATGTCCACAGCCTCCTTCTTTACGCCTCGGTCTGTAGTCACAATCATTGGCTTCTTTATGGGCTCACTGCTCCAAGCTAGCATGTTGGCAATGGAAACTTTTCTCCGAAATAAACCCTACAGTAGGAAGACAGTGAACAGACATGAATCAGTCTATTCTATTACACAGCATGTTACAGTACAAAGTCAATAATAACAATGGACTTCACTATGATTTTCTTTTACAAGAGAAAATCCTATGAAAAGATCTTGCACAATACACTGCTTAGGCTACATGTAAACTAGAGTGTAAAATGTGTGTAAACAACAACATTTCTGACACAGTTTTGTGTACATGGGTGTACTCTAATGCCCGTTTCCCACTGGCTCTAATGGACCCGGTTCCACTCTACTCAGCCTGCTTTGAGAGCATTTCCACTAGAATTTGTTCCAGCACAGTATCTGCTTTTTCAGTCCCTGCTCTGGCATAGGATCTGCTATAATGTGACCAGGGCCGTACAGAGACCTTTATAGGGGATGGGGCTCCACTTTAGAAAGGGGCACATTGAACAAGCTCTTATAACACCGTACAACAACTTAGCAACAACCCATTTTAACCAAGAATCTAATATTTAAAAGGATCATTAGGCCTGTTACAATAGCAAATTCTGCTGGACGATAAATTGTTCCAGAAGTTATTACAATAAACAATAATATTGTTTTGAGACCATTTTTAAGTAATTTAATGGTAACGCAAGAACACATTCTCAAAGATCAGTAAACTTTAACTTGTAATGAACATTTAAAACTGGAACTGGAAACCATTTTAAATATCCAAAATAAATAAATAAAACAATAAATAAGATTAATTTTGAAGTGTTTGTAAACACTTCCAAAAAAGGGCTAGTTGGAACCAAAATAATAACTGAAGACTTTTATCATATCCAGTTTTGGTAGAAAGAGAGAAAAAAAGAGATAAATGATAAATCAGGCCAATGGAAATTACTGAGTTTGTTTTAATTCATCATGCGATTAATTGATTTATTGATTATTGTGATAACACTATATCATTGTCATCATGTGGGAACAATGTGTTGTGTGTTTCCCCAATAGGTATAAAGTTGCTGTTTCTGCTGGTGACAGAGCTGGAGGGCTGTGTTGATCTGTTACTGTAGCTGTTAAACAGACCATAGCAAAGGTAAAGGTAATTTTATTTATATAGCACATTTTCAGCAACAAGGCAATACAAAGTGCTTTACATGAATTAGAAGGAAATACAAACAAAATGACAAACCAAAGGAAAGAGCAAAAGAAGAAAAATAATCTAATAATGTTGATTCAAAGTAAATAAACTAGATACTCCTATTGAGGGTTGCTAGATAAGTATAAGTAAGTATCCTCTGGTCTAATTCATTTTCTGGTTTATAAGAATAGGAGTCTAAAAAGTAGTTGCTAAGGTTGTTTTGTTTTTCTGGATTCCAAGTTTTAATCCCTGTTCTGGGTTGTTAGGTAAGTATAAGTAAGTAATCTCTGGACTTTCTAAGTATGTTCTAAATTGGCAAAAGTAATGAGTACTCTGCAGTTTCTAAGTGTAACAAGTTTAGAAAATGTGCCTTTATTTTTTATTTTTATAATGTTTGAGATTTCACCAAATCCTGATTAACACTGAAGAATCCTATTTTTTTGTTATATTTTAAGAATTGTATTATTTTATTTATTTTGTTAAACACTAGTACCTGTACTGTCACTTTAAGAGAGTGTCTTATGACATCAGTACTGTACTACTCTCAGTTGGCAGAAGAGGCAGGAACATTTCTTTGCTCTTGGTTAAGTTCATGTTTTATTAAATTTATAAAATAATTGAAAGTACATGCAGCTGTGAAATTTTTTGTTTTAATACATACATTTCTTTTGACAAGTTCAGAACATTTTTTGTAAATGCAGATATTGTTATTAGTTAGTCACAGGGTTTCTCCATGTGCTTATCTGCTAGGGGAATTCCGACTCCTGTGCATGGAAGAGCTGCATGTTAAAGGGCTTTTTGTATTTCTATTTGTGAAGGTCTCTGCATTAAAGATCAACCAGCAGCTCCAGTGGTCGGACTCCCTTCTTCAACTGAACACAACGCAGAACATATCAAGGTTAACCGACTGTATAAGACTAGGTTATTAGTAAAGAACACTACTAGTATACATTGGTTACATAAGTAATAATAAAAACTAAATGTTCCTGTTCTGGAAGATTTTTTTCTGGATTCTAAGTTTGTTCTAATTCCTTTTCTGGGTTGCAGTAATAGCAAACCCTCCTGGTAGTACCGTTAAGGTGAAGCAGAGCGAACAGTGAGCAGGTGGTACCAGGGCTTTGAGGTGACAGTCGCGGTACCGTTTCTCTATATCAGGATATCTGATTCTGACCACAGTGGTGGGACCGACCCAGGCTGCCGGAAGTGAACCGGGCATTTAGTCCAGCACTGGGGCAGCCTGATAAAATTAAAGTAAGAAGTTTTCTCTGCAGCCGAAACATTTCTGTGTTTTCCCGCTACAAGGACAATTACGAAAAATAAATGGAAATGGTTTTTCTAACGTCAACATCAAACCAGTGTACGTTGAAAAAAATATTCTTGTCCATAATCTGATAGAGGGCACAGTCCCCCCCCCCACCCCCTCCCCTCTCCTCCTTATCCAATGTCTTAACAACATGGTGGCACAGGCACTGAGAATCAATTAGACCAAGGGCAGCCAGACTAATTTATTTAGATAAATTGTAATAATTAGCTAACTACTATTGTCAAGGGGCATAAGCAGCCCTCCTGACGCATTGATTAAAAAAAGAACTTGGAAAAAAAAAAGAAACTCAAACAAGAGGACTTGGGGCATCAGAGATAAGAGGCAGGGACTTTCCTCTCTCTGCCACCCCTATGCACGTGCATGTAGTGATTAAGAAGAGGTTTTGTTTAACATTCAAAGATTTATATATATATATATATATATATATATATATATATATATATATATATATATATATATATAAAGAATTATTTCCACTATTTTTGGCTTCAGTCTGCTTCTCTTCTGGCTCACTACTTCTCCAGCTTTAGAGAAGACCCACTTGCTGGCATATGCAATCCTTTATCTTCTACCACTTTAAATGGCTCAGCATCCAGAACCACTATGTTCTACTAGTACCTCATCCAATGCTAACCTTAAAGATATACCTAAAAAAAAATCCAAACTCCTTATTTATGTCTTGATTTGTATGTGTATTTACATGATTATACTTTAAAACCATTGGATTTACTTTGCCGGGATCAATCAGCTTCAATCCGACTTAATATCCTTACCAACATGCTCTATTTAGCATGGTTTAATAAAAGAAATGGGTCATTAAACTAAAATATTTTAAAGTGTAGGGACAAAATAACCCACAAAAACAATCTATTTTGTCCTGATTCACATGGTTGAAGCAAAACAATGACTTCCTTGTTTACAGTATACAGTATAGTAACAACATTAAAGACGGCAAACTAAAGCCATTTAAAAGTATGGCTACAAGCTGCCTGTCATATAAACTTAAACCATGAAGAAATGTAGCAGCTTAATGAAACTAGCTATAAAATAAATTGAATAAAGCTTACCATAATCTTTGGCAAAATAAAAAGATGAAACAAAACTTCCACAGGTAGGATGTATTGATAAGAAATCTGCTGAGTAAGCAGTATGTGACGTAGCATCGATGTGCGCGTGTTCAGTACCACAAGGCAGGTCGGATTGATGGGAAGCACAGATAGTTAGAACACCGAATCTGTGGAAACCTGATTACTTTGGAGTACAGCGGAGTAATCACTTTGGAAATTAAAGGTGCAATGCTACTTGACACACTAGTGGCTATTGCAATGCAGCCAATCCAGAAGTGACAGTCATTTTTGTTAGCATTGATTGGCTGAAACCCATGAAGAAGTGCCTGAAGCAGTGCAGTTGATGGACAAGGCACTTGAATAGGGGGAAGAGGCACCTTAAGAGAAGATATAACTCCTTTGCTTTGGAGTCATTGATCAAAAGCATTTGCTCAGTTGTGCTATTTGTGGGCAACAGTGATCCTGGTCCCTAACCATTGAAAATACCAGAGATCCCATGTATTTATGCACCAAGAGGAGGAGCCATTAAATAATTAAGACCCTATTCATTTACTTTTCTATAAGTCAGTCAAATAGTGTATCAGTAGAGGCCATTACATCTCATAGGCATGTGGTGTAGATCACTTACATGCAAACATGCATCATTATCTGACTTCCATTTTGGGCCCATGCACTTATCAAACACCTTACCATCCTTACAGCACAATGATATTTTTCATTCTGGTACAAGAACAGTAAAATTTGAATTGGTTGCACTCTATCCACATAAAATCTGTGCTGTAAACTGGTTTAGTTTGTATTTCATAGACATATTGCCATGTATATGTAATCATTGATGACTGTTTCCTGATAACCTGTCCACGACACATGCAGATATCTGAACTCTAAAGAAAAAAACATGCAGTGGGCCAAGAAGACTGACAAGCAAAATGTTAGAATTACTACCAGAACACAAATTCAGGAGTTTGGTTTCTTTTATGACAGTATGTGACAGTATGACAGTAGTACCTGTGTGTGTTTGTTGAAATGCTTGGATGCCCAGTTTTCAATGTCAGTCTCTGAGGAGGGCTTTCTCAAGCTAAATTCTGTGAATATGCCACAGCTTGCACTTGGCATCATATTCCTGGCATTTCGACTGGCTTCAAACTGGGCACAGGCTCCAAGATCCTCCGACTGTTGGGAACAAAAGACAAAGACATAGACCGTTAATACAGAGGTGCTGCAGCAAAATAAGAGATGTGGCAGAAGGCTTGTTTACTAGACAAAGACAACTTTAGTGTAAATACACATATTCTAATGCAAAACAGAAGACAGGAGTCTAATAATGTTCGACAAAAAGTGATAGGAAATTAAAGGAGCAGATACAATAACTACAATATCCCTACAGCACTATAAACAGTAAACAATAAACAATTCTGGGCAGATATGATCACTTTAATCTGGACCACAGAACAGAAACAATGAAAATATTTATTACTTTACCACTTATAATCTTTTAAAAAAGGCCATGTTGGCAGCATTTGTTTCTCTCTGCGGAGGTAAGGAAGCAATGAAATTGGAAGTCAGCTCTTTTTTAATTAAATATTTTCACAAAAGTTAGCTCATATTATCAAAACTCTGTAAAATAGTGTTATTTACTGTGAGACCAATGAGAAATGTTTGATATTATGAATCTTTAACTCCAGGATCCGTCTAAAGAGTCCTAACTCCCTTCCAGGACTGTTTTCTGGGTAGATTTCCACCCACTTCTTCTGATCTGGCCCTGGATTCTGTGACGAAACACAGGGGGGACAGACACTTCCCCAAAATCTATCCCCTTAGTGGAAAGGTTTCTGAAGTGGAAACAGTCAATACCCTCAACCTGAATTCAAAGCAGAAAATAACAGTGAATAAAGAAGAATATGAGATGTGATGAAGGCATCCAGTTTCTGCACCAACTATGAGCATTGGTGGTGAACATTGCTCTCTAAAATTTGAGAAGTGTATAAAACTTATGTCATTAAAAGCAATAACTGATAACTTATCTTGGGTCCTCATCATAAATAAGTATCAAGCCAAAAAGCTTTAACTGAAATGAAATTATTGCTAATTTTTTTTTTATAACTTTCAACCGAGACCAGTTTGTGAAAGAGACCAAAAAGTTTTCTTCTACTAACATGATAACACTGATGGCTTGAAGCTCATGAAGCTCAACATGCTTTCAAAATGGAGAAAAAAACTCTAAAATACTTCCTCTAACCTAATATTAACCTACTTCTTCCTGCTTCAGAGTTGTAGTTGACCAAGAGTCTTTAGGTATAATTAACTACTTGTTTGTTTCCACTGCAAGTCTTTTAAAATCAACAATGTTCCACCAAATAAAAAACACGAAGGTTCATCAGAATGTTATACGTGTCCTACAGTTTTTGAGCTAACGGAAAAAAAAAAAAAAAAAATCAACAGTAGTATTTCTCCATTCTCCTAACAGTGAAAGCAGCTGTACCTGGGAAGGGTGCAGGTATGGTTCAGGGGAAGCCAGGTTGGTCTGGACAGAGAGGCTTTTCTCCAGCAGTGCCTGAGAGAACCCCAAACGGTCAAAGGTACTGCGTTTCCAGTGGTGACCATCGCCCTGGGCTAGTGCCTCATCCTCACTGAACGCCCTTACCACAGGTCCTGGTAGTGGCAGAGGTACTGCTCCATCGCTTTCATATCCGTCTTTGGAGCCACTGCAGTGGGTTACTCCTCCTCCCTGACCAGAGTCCCAACTGCTCCTCTGTCTCATGACCTGCTGGGCTTCCCATGCCAGCCTGGCCTGGGCCAGCATGACCTCTGATCCTGTGCCTGGGAGCTCCTCTTTCCCGCAGCGTCCCAGCTCCTGGGGGAGGGATGGCTTGCGGCTCTTGCGTTTACGATTGCCACTTGGGGAGAAACCACCAGGTCCAGCTGTAGAGGAGGAGGACAGTGAGTGAGTCTGACTAGATGTCCAGGAAATGGAGTCTTCAAAGATAAACCTTTGAGATCCTTCTCCTCCCTCTCCACGATAGTCCAAAAGTTGGCGGGGATCTCTAATCAGAGACTGGCTATGCTGCAGAGTATAGGACCCTCCAAATGATCCACCAAAGCCTCCATTAGTACCATAACGCTGTAGACGGTCAGCAGTCTTGAAGCGTGGACTGGAAGATGACTGTTCCACGTACACCAGCTGCTTGACATATTCCTTTCCTACAGGACTGTACTCCAGGCTCTGAGCTTTTTCTGGACATTTTTGCCTCGTCAGAACCAGTTGACCATAGGACGATTGGCTCTGCTTGGGGGAGTGGTAGAAGGGAGCTGGAGACTTCCGGGATGGTGATTTGTTTGTACCATAACGGGAAGATGAGTCTGAGAGGTTCATGTCAATAGGTGGCTCTTCATAGATGGGTGGTGGCTTAAAATCAGATGGAGGTTCCTCATACAGGGGGGGCTCAAAGGCGTAGCGGGGTGATGGAGGTTGGGACTCAGTGGAGGGGCGGCGGTGGGTTCCACTGCTGCCCAGCTCGGCCCGTTTCAGATATGGAGACTGACGACGGTCAGAGTAGAGAACAGGTGAGCCATTTGGTTCTGAGGGGGGGTTTCCTCCAGATGAATGGCGATTTCGAAAGGTGTTACCTCCTCCAGGGGATGGGGATTCACAGAGTGAGTAGCCATTTCCTTGATGAGTCAAAAAGCTGGGCTCCCTGTCTGTCACCTTGATGAGCATCCGCTCCTTTGTACCAGTATTCCAGCGGAAAGAAGTCCTGAATAGATATGGGAAAAAAGCAGTTATACATTACAATTAAGTTCAAGAAAGTCCTAATGTCAGTATTTATAAAGCCTTTTACAATAATCAGTCTAAGTAAAAGGATGAGTAATATTAACCAGTGTTGTAGTACTCAAAATCGGTCTTGGTCTCGAGACCATTTTTTGATGGTCTCAGTCTCGTCTCGGACTCGGGCACTGAGGACTCGGCATTTTATTTCAAGACCAGTCGAGACCGCAACTGTGAAAATATCCCTAAACGTACAGCATACTGTCCAGTTTATTTGTTAACATCTTTGTTTTCACTGGATGCAAAATGTACCAATTAAAATCCAAGCAATAACGTGTTTCTGTTACTCCACCTCTCCCTCCCCACCTTTCACTCGCACGCGGCGCTCTGAAACATGCGCAGTGGTTTCCTCTCAGCGGCAGAAGGTTCTTCTTCTTCTTCTAGTTGAAATTTAATGGCGGTTGGCAAGAAACTTTAGGTAAGCATTACCGCCACCAACTGGTAAGGAGTGTGGACCACATGACAAAAAAAACAAACAAACAAAAAAAAAAAAAAAACTATATCCTATTAAACAACTTACACTGTTTAAGAAAATAAAATAAGGCCTCATATCCTCTACTTCCTGAATCTTTTTGTAATAAATCAACAATATCAAATTTCATTTTCATACTACTAAGGTTTCTAATTAATTTATTTCTTTGCATCAAATAATTCCTACAGCTCAAAATAGCATGTTCCACTGTCTCATCTTCCCCGCAGTCACATTTCCCTGTCTGATGTTTTCCTATCAGAAATAATGACTTATTTAGTCCAGTATGTCCGATTCTAAACCGTGAAATAATTATCTCTTCTCTCCTTATTATTTCTGTTCTTCTCATTTGACCAATATTCTTTTGAATTTTATATAACCATCTTCCTTTCTTTTCTTCTTCCCATAACTTTTGCCACCTCACTCTTGTTTTTTGTTTAATTATACCCTTTATTTCTGTTATACTAAAACTAACATTAATATCTATCCTCACCCGATTAGTACTCTCTTTGGCCATTCTGTCTGCCATTTCATTCTCCTTAATCCCGTGATGTGCTGGAACCCAAACAAAATTTACTGTTAGCCCCATCATATTGATTCTGTAAAGTGTTTGTTGTATTTCAATTAATATATCTGGTCTACTATCTGATTTATTATTTTGCAAACTGAATAACGAAGAACTAGAATCTGAGCAAATAATTGATTTTAATGGTCTTACCTCTTCCACCCATTGAACTGCTAAAAGCAAAGCAAGCATTTCTCCTGTATACACCGAGACTCCATCACTAATCCTTTTTCCTACTTTAATTTGAAACTGTGGCACAATAAATGCTATCCCTCCCTACCTTATTAACTGTATTTTTTGATGCATCTGTGTAGATTTGTATATAGTTATAATATTCATTTAAGTATTCTTGTATTATATATCTATTCATATTGTTAAATTTATCTTTGTTGTTCTTTTCTAAAAAAGAAAAATCAACCTCAGCATCAGGAAGTATCCAAGGTGGAACTGTAGATAATGGAACTGCCTGACATATATATCTAACTAATTTAAATTAATTTCATTAACTTTAGAGTTTATTATCCATCCAAAGCTCTTTAATTGTTTTTTTTTCCTTTTCCCAGCCATGTTAAAGTACTTCTAATGTTGGATGATCATTTTTTTTGTCCCTGTAGATTTGACCAATAATTTAAGGATAATTGATCCCTTCTAAGTTTAAGAGGCATTTCTCCCATTTCAACCTGTAAAGCTGCTGTTGAAGATGTTTTAAAAGCACCAGTACATAATCTTAAAGCTTGATGTTGAATAATATTCAATTTATGGAGGTTTGAATCTGCTACTGAATTATAAACTATACATCCATAATCCAAGACTGACCTAATTAACCCAGTGTAAATTGATTTTAATGATTTTCTATCAGCTCCCCACTCCGTTCCAACTAAACACCTCATTATATTTAATACTTTCCTACATTTATCAATTATTTTCTTAATATGCACTCCCCATATCATTCTTTCATTAAACCACATTCCAAGAAACTTAAATTGTTTAACTCTTTCTAAATCCTGTCCATATAATTTTAATTTAGTTTTTCCATAAACTCTTTTCCTTGTAAAAACCATTATTTTAGTTTTCTCTACAGAAAGTTTAAAACCCCATTTATACAACCATTTTTCTACAGCTAAAATTGCTCCCTGAAGCTTTTTAACAATAAATTCTAAATTTCTTCCTCTTTTCCATATTGCTCCATCATCAGCAAAAAGTGAAAATCCCATTCCACCTTCTACTTATTTAAACATATCATTAACTACCACTGAAAACAATAACGGACTTACTATACTACCCTGTGGTGTCCCATTTTCTATATTCATACTCTCAGAATAATCCTTCCCTATCCTCACTTGTATTTGTCTTCCTTCTAGGAAATTTTTGATCCATCTAAACATATGACCATTTATACCTATTCTTCTAATTTTAATTAATAACCCTTCCCTCCACATCATATCATATGCTCGCTCAATATCAAAAAATATTGCCACAACACTCTTTGTTCACTTGAGCCTTTCTAATTTCATGCTCTAAACATAAAACTGGATCCATTGTACTTCTCCCTCTCCTGAAACCACTCTGATAAGACTATATAAGTCCCTTCTTTTCTATATAATATATTAATCTTTCATTTATCATTCTCTCCATTATTTTACATAAGTTGGATGTTAACGCTATCGGCCGATAATTGTCTGGTTTGGATTAATCTTTCCCTGGTTTTCGGATTGGAATAATCACTGCTTCCTTCCAACTTTTTGGTAGTTCCCCATCCTCCCATATCCTGTTATACATTTCTAATAAATTACTTTTAGAAGACTTACTTAAATTACTAACCATAACATAACAAATTTGATCTTTTCCTGGAGCTGATAGCTTAAATTTTTTGAGTGCCCTATTTAGTTCATTTATTGTAAAAGACATATTCAATGGATCATTTGTATCTTCCATTTGTTGCAATAAATTCTTGTTCTCCAATATTGTCTTTTGCCTTCCTTCTTTTCCTTCTTCACTAATATTTTCAGAACTATGGATTTTAACAAAAGTATTTACTAACATTTTTGCCTTTTCTCTGTCAGTAACTGCTGTTATGTCTCCATCATTTAGTATTGGATATCCACTCACTCTCTTAATCCCATTCATCCTTTTAATTGTTGCCCAGACCTTAGAAATATCTGTTTCTTTCCCTATTGAATTACAAAAACTCCTCCAATAATCTCTTTTTGCATTTTTAATAACCCTTCTTACATTTGCTTGCAATTTCTTGTATTCATTCAGATTCTGAAAATTATGATTTCTTTTTAATAATTTGAATGCTTTATTTTGTTTCTTTGTAACTTTAGTACATTCTGATGTCCACCAACCTTCTGTCTCTTCCCGCCTTCCTTCCTTATAGCCTGATCAGCTGCTTCAAAGATAGCATTACATATAGAAGAATTTAAATCATCAATACTACTGTTCATGTCTACTTTTAACATTTTTATTTCACTACTTTTTCTAAATTTTCCCCAGCCTGCGGACCTAAAACACCACTTCTTTATCCCTTTTATACTATACCTCTCTATATTTAACTTTACTTCAGTCCTAATAGGATAATGATCACGTCCTATAGTTGTTTTAATTAAAACTTGCCATAAACAAACACCTGCTAAAGAATTTGAAACTAATGTTAAATCAATTGCTGACTCTGTGTTATCTCTAAAATTAATTCTGGTCCCACTTCAATCATTTAAACATACCAAATTTTTAACATCCATTATTTCTTCTATTATATCCCCATTTTGATCATTATGATGACTCCACAAAGAGCTATGCCCATTAAAGTCCCCACACCAAATAACTTTACCCTCTAGAAATACCCCAATTTCCTCCATTAAATCTAATGATAGTCTTTTACATGGATTATAAAAGTTGATTATTTTAAATCGTCCGTTTACTGTCCAAATTTCAATAACAATATATTCTAACTCTCTTCCTTTAGCTAATAATCTAAACTGAATTCCTTGTTTAATAAATGTTATACACCCTCCTCCAGATCCTCCCTCTCTGTCTCTTCTAATGCTTTCATATCCTTTTATAACAAAATCAAGATTTGGCTTAAGCCATGTTTCTTGAATACATATAATATCTAGATCATCTTTCCAATCTCTAATAAATCCTTTAAACTCCTGTCCATTTGCAATAAGGCCCATTGTAAGATGATCAGTTTTTATCTTCCTGACCTCTGACCTTTCCTTCTGCCCCTAACCTCGTATTTATGTGTTCCCAAGATATGTCCTTAATACTAAAAAACCTCTCTGCCCCTTTCACAATTATTTAGATTTTTTTCTGTTTTGTGCTTAACTTGATCTGTACAATTAATTACATATGCAATGAACAACAGAATCTTTTTAACTGTTAACCCAGTTTCAGTTCCACTCTGTCTCTGTTCTGTTGTTGGATTCGGTTGAACTTTCCTTATAACTTCCTTAGGTTTCATTCCTTTAACAGCTTCAGCATAACTTATATTATTAGTAGCTTTTACTTGTTCGATTTCCATTGCTTTCCTTCTGACTTCACATCCTCCATAAGTCACCCTATGTTGCCCTCCACAATTACAACACTTATCCTTCCCATTTTTACATTCATCATAATTATGCTCTCCTCCACACTTTGGACATCTTTGTTTTCCCCTACATGCCGCTGCAATGTGTCCATATCTCTGACATTTATAACACCTGAGAGGAGGAGGGATATATGGCCTTACGGGAAAGCACATACAGCCTACTCTTACCCTGTCAGGAAGAACTTGTGTTTGAAACTCCAACATTACTGAGAGACTTCCCACTCTTTCACCTTCAACTGTTCTCATCAATCTTTTGATTTTACTAACTTCACCTCCATTAATACTGTGTCTGAGTTTTTCTAGATCTTTCCCACTGGGATACCTGTGATCACCCCTCTTACTACTTTATCCTCTCCCAAAATCTTTACCTCAGTAATCAGTTTTTTACAAATACTGTGGGCGCTCATCACCTTGTTTTTCTGTTCTTCGTTCCTCACTGTGATCAACAGATTCCCATCTCTCAGAGTCTTAGCAAGTGTCAGTTCTCCAAACTTCTTTTTTAATTCTCTTGATAGAGCTAGCGGACTAAGATGTATTCCTTCATCCTCTTTCCTAAACTTTATGATCAACTTAGTTTCCTGCCCAACAATCTTGCAAACTGCGTTATTTTCATCTTAACTATTTTCTTCTAGACTCCGTTTGCTACTTTGTGTCTCCAACAACCTTTCTTCTTTTCTACTTCGTTCTCTTCCTGATCCTCTAGTACCACGTACTGGAGTCCAGTCACCAAAATCCATTTCATCATCTCCCTCATCCTCAACTTGAGTCGCCATAGCAGTCCAGTCACAAACCAGTTTATGCCAACCGCCAAGATCAGCTATCTTTGTGTCAATTCTGCTCTGTCAACTCCGCGAGCTTCTGGCGTCCTCGTTTCAGCAGTCTACTCCCTTCTGAGCGGTTTGCTAGTAACCATCGGGAGCGGCAGAAGGTGTCTGTCTAATCGTCAGTAATAGAATAGCACTGCATAAATCATAAGAAATCCGATGGCCACAGTTACCTCAGCAGCACTTCGCTTTCACAGACGGTGGGGACAACGTCTAACTTAGAAAAGAAGCTCAAAGAAGGTAAGCTCCGTTGATATGATGCTAGCAAAGCTAGCTGTACAGAGACACCTAAGCATTGTGATGAAAAAAAAAGTCACTCACTGCCTGAATTATTGTGCGGAGGTGTTGACTGACTTGTCGCATATATGGGACAACACTGTGACCAAAAGTCTGCAATATAGTGACGTGACATTCAGGAACAGTCCGATTTTTCTGAACGGCTCTTTACTTATGAGATAGGACTGGAGTGTCACTGAGAGCCGTTGTTCTATCAGATTACCATACGCTGTCAGAATACCATACATGCACCATGTCTGCATGCGCATTAAGAAGTCCGACAGTCAAAGGAGTTGTCAGTTCACCATACGCAATAAGTTATGACAAAAATAAGTCATTAAATTGTTTTCAATGATAACTATATAGATGTACATGCGATGTCGTGGTTTCAAAGTGTATTTAAAGCAGTGGTTCCCAAACTTTTTCTTCTGGGCCCCCCAGTGGTTTCCAAACTATTTCTATGGCTTACAAATAGCTGTTTGGTTAAACGACATGTGGGGGTGGGGGAGGGGGATTCTTAGAGACTCCCTGTTCTACTCAGCCCCGGCTCCAGACGAACAAGGGGGGGAATCAACTTTTTTGGGGGCAAAATGAATTGTAGCTGAACATAGACAACAACACCAGTAGCCTACAAGCTACTTTTTAAGTTTAAGGTGCTGTATGGATATTAGCTAGTCATCTTTTAGCTAACTTTACCTGCATCCAACAGCTTTACTCATCTCAGAACTGTGAAAAGTTGTTTGCGTTTTGCTGGTTTGCTGCCATGATTCTAACACCTGCGTAGCTCCGCCCAGCAGCAGCAGGTCTCCTTCACTGCCCCACAGGTGTAAACCCAGCGCAAGCGTTGTAGCGCTCATGTTGCGTTTAAATGCGGCTCGGAAAAAAAGGTTACGATATGTTAACAACGGATTAAACAGTTTTAACTGCTGATAAAAGTCACAGAGGACACAGATATGGGAAGTGCAGAAGCCCCTACTGTATCAAATTGACAGAGGAATAACAGAGAGTTGGCCATTCTAAGGTAAAAACCGAGTGCATACAGCGTTCATGTTTGTTTTTTTTTCATCCAGACGGCTTCCCTCGCCCCCCGCTGCAATGGCACGGCACCCCCTCTAGTGGGCGTGCCCCACAGTTTGGGAACCTCTGATTTAAAGCATGGTCTGGCTGCAGCTGCAGTCAACTACAACACACACCGTGTAAAACTCATAACCTACTTAACCGCTAAGTCAGGATGCCATACAACTGTTAATAACAAAGTGTATGATGATCTACATCATGATTCTATTGCTGATTAAATAAAATCCTATGGTAATGACGTGTCTGACAGATATAGCCGTGAGTTTGTGCTAAGCGTATGACGATCTGACAGGGTATGCTGACCTGACAGAATACCGTTCTTTGTTCTTGTAATGCTCTGCGTACACAAGAACGAAAGAGCATGCAGATTGCTCTTTGATTGTTTTCGTTCAAAGTGGCAGCTGTAATGTCTGCCATAGTGTCAGACTACCCTCATGGCATTGCCTCAACTGCTATATTTAATGGTGCAGACAGTGGTGGTTTCTGACATGAGCAATTAGGGCGCCCAGGGCGTTATATTTTTAGGGATGGCACGAGACTGCCACGGATTGTAGCACAGAGATAGAAGCAAAGCAGAACAAAGTTTGTTCTGTTTTTAATATTGGTTAGATTTATTAAGTATTTAATATCTAGGTGTTTTATGGGAATATGGATCTTTCAGATCAATTTGAGAAGCAATTTTGATCATATTTCTCATTTTGTCGAGTCAGTTAGTGCGGGCCGCTGGTCTTGGTCTTGACTTGGTCTCGGACCCTAAAAGTCTTGGTCTTGTCTCGGTCTCGGGTTAGGTGGTCTTGAACACAACACGGATATTAACCCTTGTGTGTGCGAGAACTGAGGCAAATGATACAAGTAATACGGGTGTGGGGTCAGTTGGACCCCATTTGCAAATACAAGGGTTAAGCAAACCAAGGGCAAAAACATATTCTGTAAAACTGCAAGAACACAGAAGTTAGAATCAAAATTTTAACCACTGCATAAATTTATAGCAGCAGATAATGTGACCATGTGTTTCCAGTGTGATTTACCAAGATCCTTTTCAAAAAATGTCCTCCCCTCTTAAAAGGAAAGGAGTTCTAATGTGTTCTCAATTTCTACAGTGTAGACCTTCAATGGAGCTTCTAAGTAGACTTGCTAACAATTCTGCCTCTACTAAATCCTTGAGGAAAACTGGTTAAAAAGTTAAGTCCAAGTTAAGTCCATTCTCTATCAGCCCATTTGCACTGCAAGGCCGGGGCAGGATTTTCTGCATTAGCGCTTTAAACCTGGTCCCACCCTTTCCTCTGGAGTCCCAAGGACTGTGCTTTATACTCTGGATACAAAAGTGTGGATGAATGTGACACCTGAAAACAGGCATGTGGAAACTGGGCCAAAATTAACCAGAGTGGTGGGGACCCAAGATCCTCTTGCTATTTTCGTAAGGCTGCAAAATACTGTCTATATTCATATTGCTAAGGAATGTTTGGAGTCTATTCACTGCTTCAGGAATTGGATGACTTGATAGAATTATGAATTATGGTCTGGGACATTACTTTCTGACCTTAAGGTTAAGTTAATTTGGGTTACACAACAGAACAATGATACAAAGCACACCAGGGAGTTGTCTTGCTGGTTGCAATAGGATGGAAGCTGGCTGTGCCAGTGCTTCAACTGACACTGTGACATTAAAAAGTCAGTAAAGCCCCCTTTTCTGCAGCAGTGACACAACAAACCTGTAACTTGTTAAATACTTAGGGATGTGCTAAAGCTTCTATGAAATGCTATCTTGCCCACTGTAGAGATTTTAAGGTCCAGCCATGAGAAGAACAAAGTGTGCTGACCTACAAACAGAGAATCCCCACCATATTGGTAGTCATCACTCCAAACATTGTAATGTCACTGTAATGGCTGGTTGACAAGATGCCTCAGCACTGAGGGATATTGTTGTTCTGATCGATGGACTATTGATGTGAAGCTCCACAGACAACATTTCACAAGTAAGATGGACATATTATTGTTCATATATTGTGATTAGAATATTACTTTAATGTATTTATGTCCACCGGCGAGATACCAGCTAATATTAGCTACAGTGCTTGGTGTAATACAGGGTTCAGCCGCTATGAAGGATAACTGAGATTCTGTAAATCTAAAAAAATAATTATTCTCTAACATTGACTTAGATTATCTGACAGAAGAGCCTATATTAGAAATGAAACAATATAACACATATTATAAAACTTATATTATGTGTTATAACATTCACCGGTAAAGTTTACACAGGTGGTAAAGACTATTATTTATATGTAATTCTTTCATTAGTAAGATACATCCCAAATCTTCCGTTTTTGTTTTGAAAGTTTCCTAAAGACACAATATGAGGAAGAAGAGGGAGAATCTATAAAGAGAGACGATTCACTGCAGCATGGATGAATCTCACATCGGATTTTGGACTCGATCTCAGCTGCTGAATCTCTGAAGATAGAACTCGTCGGCTGAAAAAAAAAAAAAATATATATATATATATATATATATATACAACCATCCATTCATCCATTTTCAGGTCGCGGGGGCAGCAGCTTCAGAAGGGAGGCCCAGACTTCCCTCTCCCCAGCCACTTCTTCCAGCTCCTCCGGGGGAATCCCAAGGCGTTCCCAGGCCAGCCGAGAGACGTAATCCCTCCAGCGTGTCCTGGGTCTTCCCCGAGGCCTCCTCCCAGTGGGACGTGCCCGGAACACCTCACCAGGAAGGCGTCCAGGAGGCATCCTGACCAGATGCCCGAGCCACCTCAACTGGCTCCTCTCGACGTGGAGGAGCAGCGGCTCTACTCTGAGTCCCTCCTGGATGAACGAGCTTCTCACCCTATCTCTAAGGGAGAGCACAGCCACCCTGCGGAGGAAACTCATTTCAGCCGCTTGTATCCGTGATCTCGTTCTTTTGGTCATGACCCAAAGCTCATGACCATAGATGAGGGTGGGAACGTAGATCGACCGGTAAATCGAGAGCTTCGCTTTTTGACTCAGCTCTCTCTATATATATATTATATAGAGGGGCGAAAGTAAGGGGGTACGCAGGGTACCGCGTACCCCTAAAAGATTTAGCGGGGGTACGCAGTACCTGCAAGAGAGGGGAGCGGCTGTCTGCTGTAAAAAAAATCAGTGGTTTCACTGTGCAGCAGTGACTGCGCTCACTAATCAGCCGTGACTGATTCGATTTTCAAGAACAATCTAAAACACGACTTAATGAGTTAATAAATAACTTTTTTCTCCATTTCATATTGTTTTTGAACTGTTCTGAACTTGCTAGCAGGGCTGCAATATGTCGATCGCGGAAGGCATTAGTACAAACTGAACGCCGCCAGGACGCTGAGAGCAGCACGTCCTCCTCTGACTCCTTATCCAAACGTCCATAACTTTATTAAAGAGCAACAAAAAAATAAATAAAGCATGTTCAAATTAATGACCCAACAACAATTATAATCTCAGTGATTATTGTTTCAACAAGGTGTTGCGCAATTCTGTGCGTTTTGGTTCCATTACCAAAATAACAGAGCAAGAGCTTAAAATTAACTCATCAACCACCACTGTGTTCAGGGAGCTTATTAATGATCGCAAAATAAATATCAAGCCTGCAAACCTAATATCGTAACGGACTAAATGTTATGTTTTTAACCTAATCTCTGGTCGGCTTGTGGAACGCAGGAGGTTGCCACGGCAACGGGTGTGCTTAATTGACAGAGAGAGACGGAGAGTAAAAATGTGCGAGTGGTTTACAACTGATCGTCTGTTCAGGTTGTTTTACCTTGGTATTGGCGCATCACAGCCGCTGTAGTTTCTGAACATTCAATAAACAACAAAACTTGGACTAATTACCTTTGTGACTAAACGTCAATCACAACAAACATCAAACACGGTAAATATGTTTCATTGAGTATTTAACAAACAATGGCTTCTACCGCGATAATTGTGTGAAATTAAATTAATTGTCTAATATAAAAAAATAGTTTGGTGCTGTCGGGCTCAGAGTCTGAGAGGCTTTTCCTTTATCAAACAATTTTTTTGGCTTCTTATTTAGTGGAAATATTGATGTTGATGAGACTTTCTCCAAAATAATAATCTTTTTCAACCTTTATAGCTCCACTGTTGAAAATAAGGCTCTAAAATTCACAAATGACAGTGAAATAAAATCCAGTTCAACATCTGGTTTGAGGTGATTCCTCTGGAACCTGTTGGAGGAAAAACATCCCAACTTCAGAAGATGAGCTTTAACCTAACAGAGCTCTGTGGTTCTTCCTGTCAGTGTGAGAGTCAGGGTGAGGAGGCGCCATGTTAGGAAGAGAAGCTGCAGGATCTTCAGAACAAACAGGTCATGATGCTGGGCTACTGATTATCCCTCTGTCTGGACACATGATCAATAAAACCAGTTTAAAAGATAAAATGAATGGTTATATGCCAGACATGGAAAACTGAGATGACTCCATGCCATGATGTTCAGGATTTAGGTCTCATGGCATCTCAAGGTGTCGACATTGCAGCCAGTGGATATATATATAGGACAGTGCTAGAATGTGGTGGCGCATGTCACCAAAGTGTTGGATCTGCTCTTTGGGTTGTGGAACTTTGTAAAGTGTGTCCTTTGAAGAACGCCATACTTGGCGTTCGTTACTGTGTGCTGGTGGTACAACGGTCAGTATTTGCTCTGAATTCTAAAGGTAGGCAATACTGACCGCCAGCTCCTCAATGTAGCCAAATGTTACTTTTAATGTTCAAGTAGTTAGTTTTGTATCATTTTGTTTTTTTCTTCTTTTTTTATATATGCTGTATCTGTAAATCAAATATAACTGCGTTAATGAAACATGTTGACAGTATTTGCTCTGAATTCTAAAGGCGAAGCCACTGCTCTGTTGGGTGGTCCGAATAAACGGTCCCAACCACGATTTCAACCGCCGTGTGTGTCAGATTCCTGTCTCGTTTCCTTCCGACAAAAACCTTTAAGAACACACAACGTAGAGTCCAGGGAACAGCGAGGACTCATCTCACACAGACAGGGTTACATATACATATATATATATAAACATGTATCCAATATATATTATTCAGTATTAATCATTATTTACTTGTGTTTGTATAGTTATAAAAATATGTAGGCTATTGATATTACAAAATAATTTAGTAAATAAATTATGAACGGCTGTGTGCTTTTTTAATATGCTCATCATACATCAATATCAGAATATTCCATTCCTATTCTATTGTTATAGCCACTAAGCATATTTAAATATGCTGAACTATGTATTAAAAACATACTTAGATAATACAATTGTTTATAAATGTAGCTTTGATAGATGTTTGAATATGGTTTCCAGAAACAAAAAAGCGTTTTATGATCGATTAAATGCGCTGATACGTCATTGTGCTGCTAAACACATAACGCTGAGTGGAGTGGTGGACCGCTCCAAGATGGCCGCCCTAAATCTCTTCAGCGACAATGGGCGAGAGCGGCCATGAGGCGTCTATCCTTATATTGTCTATGGAAAAAAGGCTCAACTCCGGTGCTCTCCACTGACCCTCCCTTCCTATTTCCTTAGTGTAATGTCCAGCGTACACTACACAAGTTGTCGGTCGATTGTCGGCCCATTTTCAAACCCTGAGAGACACATTAGCCGACAGAAATCCTAGTTATGACGGTTCGATCGGGTTCGATCGTGCCGTGTGGTGTAATTTTAAAATCAGGCATTAATCAATGCTTTACTATAATCTACCTGTGATGCATGTGGCTCAGCGTAAAGTTCTGACTGAATGAAAATCATTGTAACCTATTTATGCCACGTTAACGAAGAACAGCTGAAAAGTTACCAGGTTTATCAACTGAGGTAGCAATTTGGCTCCAACTCCTCCCCTTGTCATTTCTATATTCTTTGCACGAAATGTTGAATAAATATTAATGTTGTTTCCACAAATCATCTCCAATGTCCGCTGGACTTTGTGTTGCGCCATGTCAGCTGTTTGGGATTCCCCTCCGTAATTTCCCCTCAGAAAGCACGGAGGAGAATCCGCGCTTTCTGATTGGCTACCTGTCACATTCAGCTTTAAGCTCCCAGTCGGGGAAAACCCCTGATTTAGATTGGAGCGGCCACGACGATCTAAATCACACTACAGGATGATCGGTTACAAAATCACTAGCGACAATCTTAGATCGGCCAACAATCTAAGATTATCTTAAGGGGAAAATGGGGGCAAAAAATCGTGTAGTATGAAATACTGCATCAGGTAGTCAGATGTGCCCGTTTTCTCTATTTAAATCTAGTGATTACTGAAGGGCAATATAGTATACAGACTTCATAATCTGCACTCTTTTGGTTGAATGCAGTATTTATTTCCACTTTGACTTTATGTTGTTTAGTTTTTATTCAAGTACGATTTTTGTTAATGGAGACTGAGAATCCATTTTATTTTTGGTTGTTTATTTAGTTTATCACTTAGTGCTATGTGTTCTTTTTAAAATAAAGTGTATCTATCTTTGGCAGGAAATTGCATGCATTATTAGTCATTTCCATTAAATCAGTGTCAAAAGGTCTTGAAACAATATTATCGTTTATCACAATAATTTATTAGGCAATTAATCATCCAGCAAAATTTGTTATCGTGACAGGCCTATTCATCAGACCTTCTCTATAAATGGGTCTGTCTGCTCCACTTCTCCAACACCCCTATAGGGTAGGAGGGTCACTCAGGAAGGGGAACAGCGGATGAACAGGGTGAAAAAGAGAAGTGTGAAATTGATTGCTTCTTTATCCATCCTGCAATTCTAAATGCTCTCACAGGCAAATCCTCTTGTCTAGGCCTCAATAGTGGCACTGTGTGAGGGTCTGTGTAGTTGCACATGTTATTATGGCCACATTTAGAGTGAAAGAGAAAAAAACTAGGGCAGGATTAGGTTTCACTGAGCTTTGCTATCAACTTTTGTTTTTTTCTTATTGTTTCTTGTTTTTCTCCTCTAACCATGTCCATTTTATTTCAACATTTTACCACAAAAATAAACTGCAGAAATGAGCCTTTCAGGGTGGCAGCACATTGGAGTAGCTCTGTACTTTCATTGAAAATTTTGGTAACACTTTATTTGAAGGGGTGTGCATAAGACTGACATGACACTGTCATAAACATCACATAACACCTGTCATGAACATAAAGAAGTCTTTATGAATGTTTATGACTGTTGTCATGAAGTGTCATTCAGTAAATGGCACTTTTAATTCAAAGTTGCTCTAAAAGTTGCATTAAAAGTCCATTAAAAGTGCCAACTTTTCATGATTTTGTAAATAATGACAACTTAATGCAAAGTTGGCATTTCTAATGGACTTTCAATACAACTTTTAGAGCAACTTTGCATTAACTTTGCACTGCATGAAGTGTCATTAAGTGTCACTCTATATTCATGACAGGTGTTATGTCATGTTTATGACAGTGTCATGTCAGTCTTATGCACACCCCTTCAAATAAAGTGTTACCAACATTTTTCTTTGTCAAACTTTCATTCTTGCCTTTTTGGAGGAAAATAGCTTATTTGACAACTCCTTGTTTTGAATACTGTGAAGTTAGAATGACTTTTGGCAATATTTTTCATATTTTTGTTATTTTGTTATGAAACGTAATCATAGCAACAGCGTTGTTTGCAACAGGGAGCAGGTCATAAACATTAGAAAAGCTGAAATTATATCACAGCTGAAGCCAGAAATTCCAGAGGAGTTGAAAAGGAGGCATCATGGATGCAGAGCAGGAGCAAAGAGGAGAGAGAGGAGGAAATTCAAACCATCTCTACCATCCATCGTAATGGGCAACGAGAGATTGTTAGCTAACAAGATGGATGAACTTCAAGCCCTGACAAGGACTCAGCAAGAATATAATATGTTTTATTACATGAGACATAGCTTCAATCCTATGAGACATAGGGTAAGTCTTCATGAATATTAATGACTGTTGTCATAAAGCAGAGGTCCCCAAACTTTTCCCTGTGAGGACCACATAACTTTTCCCTTCTCTGGTGGGGTCCGGAGTCAGTTTGTAACAGAAAAAGTGTGACGATTGCAGGACTGCCTAAATGTAAAAATTTATTGTTTTCCAGAAAGCACAATTAAATGACCCTCTCTGGGTTCTTTGCAGAAAAAATCCAGGAAATAACACTATTTATGAAATAAATTCCGTATTTTCCGGACTATAAGCCGCAACCCCATCCATCCATCCATTTTCTTAACACCCTTATCCCTCAGTGGGGTCGGGAGGGTTGCTGGTGCCTATCTCCAGCTAACGTTCCGGGCGAGAGGCGGGTTTCACCCTGGACAGGTCGCCAGTCTGTCGCAGGGCAGCCACAACCCCAAAGTAAAAAAAAAAAAAAACAGTAAACATACACATATAAACTGCAGATATCTCTGCCGCTCCAGGTTTTCCACAATGATGCAACAGCAGCAGAGGGGGGCGGACACCCAATATTTGTCATAACAGGTTAATTGAATATCACATTTATTACGGTGGAAAAAAAAGTTGCCAAGTCTAGATTTAACTGAACTGATTACGGTAGTTTCCGAATGGTAACTGTAACAGTAAAAGTGCTGATCCTGATGTCTGTTACTATCCACCCATCCATCCATCCATTTTCTTGCACCCTTGTCCCTTAGTGGGGTTGGGAGGTTTGCTGGTGCCCATCTCCAGCTAACGTTTCAGGCGAGAGGCGGGGTTCACCCTGTACAGGTCGCCAGTCTGTCGCAGGGCAACACAGAGACAAACAGGACACACAACCATGCACACACACATTCACACCTAGGGGCAATTTGGAGTTGCCAATTAATCTGACAGTCATGTTTTTGGATTGTGGGAGGAAACCGGAGTACCCGGAGAAAACCCACGCATGCACAAGGAGAACATGCAAACTCCATGCAGAAAGACCGGGGCCGGGAATTGAACCCAGAACCTTCTTGCTGCAAGGCAACAGCTCTACCAACTGTGCCACTGTGCAGCCCGTGTCTGCTACTAGCATGTGCTAAATAAAAATGGGCGCTTTCTTTATCTTCTTTAGATTTCAATGGCAGCTTGCATCCATTATTGTTGCACTACTGCCATCTATTGGATCCTAATATCTATACCTCAAATTCTCATAATGATCCCAGTATTATTTAAAACCGAAAAATCTTTTTTCCCCTCAATGCTATTTAACTGATCAACAACACTCTCAAATTTCAATTCCCTATTAAAACATAATTCTGTTTTAATGGGCACTTTCTTCTTTTATTTCCAATTTTGACTTTTAATGATTCACTTCCTGCTAAAGAGCCCCCTGGTGGTTGAAGAAAAATCAACCAGAATAAGAATAAGCCACATGGTTCAAAGCTTAGGAAAAAAAAAAGCGGCTTATAGTCCGGAAAATACGGTATATAAAAAAAAAATCTAAATGCTCTCTGGTATTGTTCAGGGGGCCGGACCAAGTGTGGAGGCGGGCCGGATCTGGCCCGCGGGCCGTAGTTTGGGGACCACTGTCCTACAGTGTCATCCGGTAAATCATGACACTTTTAATACAAAGTTGACATTATTCAAAATGCCTTTGTTATGACAACTTGACATTAATCTAGACAAAAATGTCTTTGTTATGACAACTTGACATCATATGTCATAATAGTAGTCATAATGATTTAATTGTTATTACACTATCAAACGTTTTAACAAAACAGCAATTAATATTCCCACTACCTGAAATAAAGGGAAACAAGTACAACCAACAATAAAGATTTCATTAAACTGTATTACACTGTCAAATGATTTAATAACAGTAACAGTCATTAACAATTTCTTTTACATCAAGTAAAGTGGAACAGGTAGCACCAGTTATGAATATGTCATTAAGTGTTATTACAGTGTCATTAATATTAACTCTTACCTCAAGTAAAGTGAAACTAGTAGCAACAATTATAAAGATGTCATTAAGTGTTATTACAGTGTCAAATGCTATGCTAACAGAGCCACTGATACTTACCTTAAGTGAAGTGAAAAACACTGGACTACTTATAACTACCATCATAGCTGTAGAACAAACCCTTTGTACATTGAAATAAAACAAGATAACTTGTTCTTCAAACAGAGGGTATAACATCTGATCAATATGTTGTTACTCTGAAATACTGATTGAAAAACTAAAACAGAATTACTTATTCTCTAACTTAAGAAAATAGGTTCTTTCAACAGTAAAAGTTTTTGCTTTGATTGTGTCAGCCATCTCCTTCATTATAGCCTTCCTGAAATGCTCTGAAAACAGGAGATCTTCTTCTTGTCTTCATTTCCTGGCAGCAGCTCATTGAAGGTGTCCAGAAATGCTCAGAAATTATAGCTGTTCTTGCAGTAGTTAATCATGTTGAAAGCCTTTTCATGAATTCAAACTTGGTGAATCTCTTCTGGACATTCTCATAGTCAGTGATGACTCAATTCATTGTGGTAACTTAAAAAAAAGACCAAAACCAAAAAACAATGTCATCATAATTCAGCATTTATTTAAATACCATTCCAAATTTGTCCTTTGCTGCACACTGTCAGAATGGTAGACTGCCAGACAAATGTCTAGTTAACATGACTGGTTGTTATAAAGTGCAATACAATTATTTCTTAATACAAGTAGCATAATAATTAGAGCTGAGCAAATTTATTCTGATCAAATATTTGTCTGGCAGAAGTTCAGACAGACTGCCACTGTTGTTATTCAGATTGCACCATTTAATGTATACTTTTAGGCACCAGAGTGTATCTTTTTACTTAATGAACATTCTAAATTATTTCCAACCAGATACTCTGGGTTATTGATGTTTGCAAGAAGTTTATTAAAAAACAAATTGATTTAACACCAGTTTTTAGTTGTCTAAAACGTAACTTATTAACTTAGCTGGTGAATGTTGATTCCTGTTCCCCCTTCCTCACCTTCCTGGCCCATCCCACCCCACTTCACCTGGAGAAAATGGTAACACAAAAATGACTTACCTAATTTTCTTGGGGAATATTTCAGCTGCTTCTTTCTCTTTGGTCAAACAGGGATTTTTCTGGTGGCTGGTCCTCATTATCATCCTCCACACTCGTAGCATGTCTTCATTAACCAACTTTGTCACCATGTGTCCTTAGCCTAACATGAGTCTTCATGTGGCTAAAGTTGCCAAAGCAAAGAACACAAGCACTGTGTCGTCAGCCAAGTTGCTAAATAATGCACATAAAGGATAACTTTGACTAACATATTAGCTTTTAATTTGCTACATTAAAATTGGAGGGAAAAAAACCTATTTGCTTGTCTTTAAAATATGTTTAATATTAAGGACTTAATAACTTTAGCTAACATTAACTTACAGCAAGGTAGGATTGCCTTGAATTGCTCATAGCTAACATTAAAAAGAAAGAACATAGTCAATGTTATTCTCTCAAAGAAAATGTAAAGTTAATAAGACACATACCTTATATGTATTAGGTGACAAACTTTGGCTTCTTTTTAAACAGGAGGTCTGACCATCATAACTTATGTTGGCCCCACCATAGACATAATATAAGAATAGACGCCTCATGGCCGCTCTCGCCTATTGCCGCTGACGAGATTTAGGGCGGCCATCTTGGAGCGGTCCACCACTCTACTCAGCGTTATGTGTTTAGCAGCACAATGACGTATCAGCGCATTTAATCGATCATAAAACGCTTTTTTGTTACTGGAAACCATATTCAAACATCTATCAAAGCTACATTTATAAACAATTGTATTATTTAAGGGGCTGCACAGTGGCACAGTTGGTAGAGCTGTTGCCTTGCAGCAAGAAGGTTCTGGGTTCAATTCCAGGCCTGGGGTCTTTCTGCATGGAGTTTGCATGTTCTCCTTGTGCATGCGTGGGTTTTCTCCGGGTACTCCGGTTTCCTCCCACGGTCCAAAAACATGACTGTCAGGTTAATTGGCTTTTCCAAATTGCCCCTAGGTGTGAGTGTGTGTGTGCATGGTTGTTAGTCCTGTGTGTCCCTGCGATAGACTGGCGACCTGCCCAGGGTGAACCCCACCTCCCACCCGGCACGCCAGCCGGGGATAGGCACCAGCAACCCTCCCGACCCCACTGAGGGACAAGGGTGCAAGAAAATGGATGGATGTATTATTTAAGTATGTTTTTAATACATAGTTCAGCATATTTAAATATGCTTAGTGGCTATAACAATAGAATAGGAATGGAATATTCTGATATTGATGTATGATGAGCATATTAAAAAGCACACAGCCGTTCATAATTTATTTAATAAATTATTTAGTAACATTAATACATATTTATATAACGATACATGCACAATTAAATAATAATTAATAATGGCACAAATAAATAATGATTAATACTGAATAATATATATTGGATACATGTTTATATATATATATATATATATATATATATATATATATATATATATATATATATATATATATATATATATATATATAGTGTGTGTGTGTGCTTTTCAGCCGACGAGTTCTATCAGCTGAGATTGAGTCCAAAATCCGATGTGAGATTCATCCATGCTGCAGTGAATCGTCTCTCTTTATAGATTCTCCCTCTTCTTCCTCATATTGTGTCTTTAGGAAACTTTCAAAACAAAAACGGAAGATTTAGGATGTATCTTACTAATGAAAGAATTACATATAAATAATAGTCTTTACCACCTGTGTAAACTTTACTGGTGAATGTTATAACACATAATATAAGTTTTATAATATGTGTTATATTGTTTCATTTCTAATATAGGCTCTTCTGTCAGATAATCTAAGTCAATGTTAGAGAATAATAATTTTTTTTAGATTCACGGAATCTCAGTTAGCCTTCATAGCGGCTGAACCCGTATTACACCAAGCACTGTAGCTAATATTAGCTGGTATCAAATACATTATTTGATACATTATTAATATTCTAATCACAATATATACACAATAATATGTCCATCTTACTTGTGAAATGTTGTCTGTGGAGCCTCACATCAATAGTCCATCGATCAGAACAACAATATCCCTCAGTGCTGAGGCATCTTCTGCTGTTTTGATTGAGCAAAGTATGAGGGACGACCGCTCCAAGATGGCCGCCGTATTTCCTGCGCCGGAGCAGCCAATGCGGGGTCCATCCATCCATCCATCCATTTTCTTCCGCTTATCCGGGGTCGGGTCGCGGGGGCAGCAGCTTCAGAAGGGAGGCCCAGACTTCCCTCTCCCCAGCCACTTCTTCCAGCTCCTCCGGGGGAATCCCAAGGCGTTCCCAGGCCAGCCGAGAGACATAGTCCCTCCAGCGTGTCCTGGGTCTTCCCCGAGGCCTCCTCCCGGTGGGACGTGCCCGGAACACCTCACCAGGGAGGCGTCCAGGAGGCATCCTGATCAGATGCCCGAGCCACCTCAACTGGCTCCTCTCGACGTGGAGGAGCAGCGGCTCTACTCTGAGTCCCTCCCGGATGACCGAGCTTCTCACCCTATCTCTAAGGGAGAGCACAGCCACCCTGCGGAGGAAACTCATTTCAGCCGCTTGTACCCGTGATCTCGTTCTTTCGGTCATGACCCAAAGCTCATGACCATAGATGAGGGTGGGAACGTAGATCGACCGGTAAATCGAGAGCTTGTCTTGGGTGTCATTGGGGTTTATTTTGTTGTTGTTGTTTTTCTGTTGTGTTTATTGCTTATACTAATAGGAAAAAAATATTATTATTATTGTAGTGGCGATTGTCAAACCAAACATCCAAAGTTCCATTAAGCCACTAAGGCACTGGGGTCAAGTTTCTCAACGCAGGCAAAAGAAGGTGCAATGTCCAAACTTGTAGATTGTTCTTGATTATTTATTTTCACATTTTTGCAAAACAATTACAGAGTTCAAACTTCTCTTTGTTCTCTCTGCTACCTCTCTTGCTATGGTAAAAACCATAGGCCCCAAACCCAAATGCCTGCTGGTCCTTCACCAGGCCCCTACACTTATAGAAAGCGGACCAACCCATCTCACTTCCTGTTTGCTTAGAAAATAAATAAGAAAAATAATAAAACAAAAAATAAATAAAATTAACGATTATTGACCTACAAATAAGTTCTGTAAATAATACAAAATATATAAATTTAAGAATAAGCTAACAAAATTCAAATGGATAAAGAAAATAAAGAATAAATAGCTCCAACAATTATTATTATTATTAAATCCCTTCCTAAATATATGCAAATATATGAATTTCAATACAATTACTTAAACTTACTTCCTGTCTGATGGTGTTTTATTCACACCCAGGCTCCTCTGCCGAACCTTTTTAACTGCCTATTATGGACTTGGCCGTAGTCAGGCGCCTAGCCTTTATTAGTTACATGAACAGGACTGGTAACGAGCCATTCATTTGATTCAGGTGTGTTGGAGCAGGGATGCATCTGCAGGATGGTAGCTCTCAAGGACTGGACTTGAGCACCTCTGGGCTGGAGCATACAAAACAACCCCACTCCCCAACATTATACAGTCAGACCTTTCCTCACACGACGTTATTCACCACTTATTCAATGTGTGAAACCCACTGTGAGGACAATAAAGGTGTAGCCAGAGGGGACAGATGCTGTGCTTCAAGGCTGGTTCAAAAACACAGATTGAAAAATGTTCACTCACACAGACGTGGAACAGTACACCTCATCTGTAATGGACTATATCTCCACCACCATTGACAGTGTCACCACCCAGAAACGGATCAGCATGTACCCTAACCAGAAGCCTTGGATGAATCGGAATGTCCATCTCCTGTTGAAGGCCTGCAACATTGCTTTCAAGTCGGGGGATACACAGGCCCACAGTACAGCCCGGGCTGAGCATTAAAAAGGTCAAACAACAATACAAGGGAAGGTAGAAGAATACTTCTCCAACTCCAACCACTGATGTATGACTTGGACTGATGGACAAGGACTTGTAAACAAGAAAGATGTTTCTCCAGACCACCAATGACTGACCTTCTTGCCCGCCGATATAGGAATGGCATTGAGCAGGATTAAAGTCCTAAGGCTGCGGGCCCTGATGGCATCCCTGATCGTGTTCTCAGAGCATTTTCTGGGGAGCTGGCAGAAGTGTTGACGGACATATTCAATCAGTCCTTGGCCCGTGCTGTGGTACCAACCTGCTTCAAAAACACATCCATCGTCCTGATACCCAAAAACTCCAACCCATAATGATTACCGCCCAGTAGCCCTCAACCCCATTTTCATAAAGTGCTTCGAGCGGGTTGCCTTGGCACCCCTCAAATCTTGTCTGCCCCCAACCCTGGACCCCTATCAATTTACGTACCACCACAGGAGCACAGAGGATGCACTGCACTATGTTCTCTCACATTTAGGCAATAAAAACGCCTTCGATAGGATACTGTCCATAGATTTAAGTTCAGCATTCAACACAGTTATTCTCTTGAAACTCTTCACAAAACTCGTAGACTATGGAATCAGTCCCCTCATGTGCAACTGGTTACGGGACTTCCTCACTAGTCGACCCCAACATGTCTGGCTGGATAAGCACTGCTCATCTACCATCACCATAAACATCGGGGTACCACATGTCTGTGTGATGATTCCTTTCCTCTATTCCCTACTCACCCATGACTGCAAACCTGTCGATGCATTAAAGCATCCTGACCAACTGAATCACAGTTTGTTATTTGAAAGCTGCTCTGCCTTGGACCAGAAGGTGCTGCAGAGGGTGATGACAACCACCCAGCGCATCACCGGAGCACCACTTCCTGCCATAAAGAAAATCTACAGGAAGTGATGTTTAAACAGGGCTGGGAAAATCATGAAAGACTCCAGTTACCCAGCACACAGACTCTTCACCTTTCTGTCCTCTGGGAGGCTCCTGTATCTTATAGGATACAGGAGCCTACAGACTAGGGCGACCAGGTACCGGAAAAGTTTCTTTCCGGTGTCACACTCCTGAATTCCTGATGTCTAAATAACAACAATGGCTGTATTCTCATATACCCAACAACACATGGGCTTATTTACCTGCACTTTTATTTACCTGCATATACTATATTGATAATCTACTCCTGTTTAAAGTCTGTACACTCATGGCCTGTATGTACGTTTTTAGCATATTTTTTTTAAAAGAAAAAACTTCAATGTACATTTGTAATACATTTTTATTTTCTTGTTAAGCACTTCTGGATGGATGTAAACTGCAATTCATTGCTTTGTACTTGTGACATGTGCAGTGACAATAAGGTTGAATTCTATTACATTCTAGTCTATCTTGTTTACTATGCTGTAGAGCCCGAGATCAGAATGTTGTGGATGGGTCGGGGGAATATTGAAAGATTATGCCTGGAGCTTTGGTAAATGCTCCAGGTGTAATCTGGCCCAACTGTCTATGCAGGGCTGGACTCAGGTTGTGTCACTTTGTTTCTGTGGTCAGGATTAGGTCGTTATGCAGTATGTGTAGTTCTCCTTGAGCTGAGGACAAACTCTGTAATTGTCTATCCTGGTCCTCTCAGTAAAAAAATAAAATAAGATGATAGACTTGAATTGGCTTGTGCTTCCATCTTGTGTTTAATGTATTACTTGTGGAAAAGCCATTTACAGGACAATGTGACCCCAGTAACTAATACCCACCAGTAACTGCACACAGCGGCAGCTGACAGGACATACAAATTAGCTACTGAGGGCAAAGGATAGAGCTAACAGGATGCTGAGGAAGACAATAACACACTGGGGAGGGAAACATTTTCAAGGAAGTGGAACTGTTCTAATGTTAAGTGAAAAGAGTTCAGCTTCAGCTTGTGTCACTTATGAAAATATCAAAAATCATTAATCCTTAGCGGGGGGGGATTGATGACAATTCTAGGGTCCTGACCAACAGGGGGCCCTCCACAATTTAATTATTTATTTTTTGTTCATAGAAATAAAAATAAAAAATTGGGGTCCTGTCAATTACAAAATTAATCATATTGTATTTTCAAAGATTGTTTTTAGCAGTAAAAATGTAATGTTTCCACTCCCAGATCAAAAAACACACGTCCATATTAGCCCTGAACCCTCTATCTGTGTTAAATGGTTCGTTCCTGCTTGGAGCGCTTTAGAGTGACGCTGTTAGCAGCAGACAGTGGAAGACACGAACGATTGCGGCAGTTACTATGCTGCTAAGAAAAGTTATAAAATCAGGTTTTCAAAAAAAAGAGAGTGAGAGAGAGAGAGAAAAAGGCAAGAGTGTTAATTTATAACCCAGTTTTTCTCCATGAGAGGTGGGTAGACTGTGTGAGATTATCAACCATTTAGCATAGTTTAGCGCAGCTACAAACTACTGTTTGCCTCCACTCCACTAGCATTTAATGAATTAAGGAAAAATAATACCAACATATTGATATATTTAACTTGTCCCTTGTACCTTTTACCACTTAACAGATGAGTGAGTGAGCAGCAGCTCTAACCCACGTCCCTCCTGACCTGTTCTCTCCTCAGTGAAATTAAAGCTGCAGTATGTCACTTTTATATAAATATATTTTTTTCCACATATTTGTTAAAACCATTATTATGTTGTGACAGTATGGTATGAGAGGTAATCTGTGAAAAATCTATTTCCTCTGCTTTCTCCCAGTGCTAGAAATAACCAGTCAGAGGCAGGAGAGTTTTAGTGCTGTCAATCACAATCTCATGTGGTGCTGCTCATCCTTCCTCCCCCTCGATTTGTGCTGTGCTGCTGCTAGCATAGCACAGAGTTGTGCAGATTCAAACTGTGAATGCTCAGTTTAGTTAGCATAGCTACCAATGACGGCAGATTAACGGTTTCTTGTAATGATAAGCTGTTTCTCCACTATTAGCACATTTAGCAGTGAGTGAATGAGGCTAATTGACAGTGCTAAGAGCGTCCTACTAGTTCTGATTGGTTGTTTTGGTCAGAACGGTGCATTACTTTAACCAGTAATAGTAATTCAGGAAGGAGATGGAGGAGATTGATTGTTTTCAGATTATCTGTCTCATAACAAACTGCTACAACAGCTTTAACAAATATGCACAAAACATATTTTTTATTAAAGTTATGTACTGCAGTTTGAATAAAATGCAACTAAATTCGTGTATGGTTCGTTCTTTGGTTTTTTCGTTTCAAAATAAAATTGCAAAAACAAAACAAGCATGTGGTTTTTGATTTTTTGTTTTTAAAACAAAATTAGAAAAACGGCAATTGCAAAAAGAAGAAAGAAAATGAGCTGCCAATTTAGCTTTACATTATTTCATTGTTGACAATCGGTCTGACCCGGAAGTTCTCTCTGTCCGGTTTACACAGGGGCTGTATCACACATACACACTATGCTCTGTCCCGCATAGAAATAGATTTATACCAGGTAGGAAATGTTTGAAATAATTTGCCAGATTATTAAAAGCTTAACTAAATAAATGTTTGCCTATGGAAGAAGATTTGGGAAAGAAAAAAGGTCATCATTCTGTCTTTAATCTCAGAATTCAGACTTCAGTCTAAAAAAAAATCAAATCTTGTACATCAGTAGGTGTTAGAAAAATGATATAGTCTTCTTCTCTTCTGTGGTTTAACACCTCACAATATCTTTTCACATTTTTATAAGATGCATATTACTGTCCAATTAGAAATGAAAACCTCTGTGCCCTTTATGAGACTATTTATCCATCCATCCATTTTCTTCCGCTTATCCGCTTGTCGGGTCGTGAGCCCAGACTTCCCTCCCCAGCCTCTTCTTCCAGCTCCTCCGGGAGAATCAAAGGCCAGCAGAGAGACATCGTCCCTCCAGCGTGTCCTATTTATTATAACTTATTAGACTCAACTGACTAAACATAATGAACAACTTTTGAGTTGATACTTTTCATTATTTCTTAGCTCTGGATTTATAAGCAAGAAACATTAAAAGAAACAAATATTTAATTTGTATCAACCTTTATGTAATCAGAGCTTTGAACTCAAATCTTACAAAATAAACAGACAAAACATTTTCATAAATTTATTTATTACAATAACATACGCAGATATTCAGCCAATGTTTGGGGAATCATGAAAAAATATTCCTATAATTTATGTATATAAAAGATGAGGAGACAGTGAAGAAGACAATGTCAGGAGGAGGAAGAGGATCACTGGGAGATTCTGGGAAGCTGCATCCAAACCTGGAGCTGAGGCCTCTCCTCCTAAGAGCCGCCTGTATGAAACAATAAAAAATAAATATAAAAAAAATTCACACTGCACATAAGAAGCCAATCAAAGGGAAGAATATATTTCACACACATAAATAATATGAATTTACAAACTACAAAAAGATCAGAGGAAGGGAATATTAGTAACTAGTATCAGATGATGTCAATGATTAGGAGATACTAACATCTTCAGAAGTATCGAACTCTGCAGAGAGGAATATTATATTTTGACACACGTATCAGATAGTATATATGCAAACACATTAAACTCTTCATGTCACACTTTGAGAAGCTACGATCAAATATCAAGCAGCAGAATAGACAAGGTGACTTGTCCAGACCTTGGTTAGCGGGGTAAACACACTCCACCCGGCCGCTGAGCCTGGAGCCGCCTGGAGCCGCCTGGAGCCTCCTGGAGCCGCCTGGAGCCTCCTGGCCCCGTTAGCGGAGCTACGCTGCTCCGAAAACGCTGGAGTATATTTCAAACCGTAAATTAAGCTATAAGGGCTACTTTCTAGTCTAAAAACATCTTAAAACAACTTTTTGTGACAAACCTGTTAAGCCCTACGGACCCACCGGTGGGTCCAGCTGCCACGTGACCTCGACTCGCTCTGTAAACAAAGGCTCCACGTGCCTTTAAAATTTTTTTTTTCTTATCCGCTAAAAGAGGCTTTAATCTTTCAAAAACTATTCCGCATAAAGGTTTTGCCCAAAATGTTAAGATTTTAGAGCTATTTAAAAACAGCTGATGAGATTTAAAGGTCCTCGGGCGATGACGCAACTGCCCGGAAAACCCCCGATCAGCTGATCATCACGGCCATTTTGTGGCTTCACGAGACAGTGGAAAGACTCTCAGAGTATGGCACAAGATGTCGGCTATGCAAAATCATGATGTATTTTCCGGAACCCGATCTAAATGAATGCGTAATTCGTGCGCTCTCCGTGCGTTAGCAGGCGTGGTATGGGAGTCTGAGCACGTGGAGTTATCTCGGTTCCGTGAGTTCAGTTTTGATTTATTTATGATAAATCGATCATAGCAGCAGAAACTGGACAATTTAGAGGCTTTTGAAGGCTTTTGAACAACAACGGTTTTTCAATTTGCTACGAGTGGAGCTAAATCTTGGAAAAATTATCTCAATGGCGCGGAGGAAAATGTCCGATTTGGAGGCGCTGGAAGAACTATTTCGGAGCGATGTTGAGCTGGAAGACTCTTCTGATAGCTGGTGGGATTCGGACGAGGAGGAAGAGGAAGAGCCGGACACAGCAGACAGACTTGATCTCGGTGATGTGTAAGTTTTCCGCCGCAATTTCACACAAAATATTTGATGTTTTGGTTCTATTTATTTATTTATTTATTTCAGTGATTATATGCTTGTAATAACGGCAGGAAGTAAAACCATGTGGTTATTTTTATTTATGTTTTACTAAAATATGTTTTATTTTACTAGTAAGGATTTCATGTTTACTTTGGTTCATTACTTTGTAATAAACCTCTAATTCTTCAAATACTTTATTTTTATTTATAGTCGAGTGGAAGCCGAACCATCAAGCTCGGGTGACGCTGAACCTCCCCCCACCTCCCCCACCTCTCATGATTCTTCACCTTCTTTGAGGTAAGATGTCCATTTTTTTGGTGGTGATGGTGGTGGTGGATTTTCAAAATTGTTTATTTGCTCTTTTAAATTATTCAAAAAGTATTTTTGACTGTTTTATCTTGTTTCAATAAAAGTTTTCTATTTGGAGTCAAAGAAAGAGCTTTCACATCATCATTATTATACATATTACACTGTGCACAATGGTACATTTTGCATATAAATGGGGTAAATGTCATGACCAATGGTTATATTATATGTAGAAAGTGTCATTAGATGGTAATAAGCTATTTAATTTGAACAAACCCCCAGTATTGATGTAAAAAACACATTTGGCACAGTTTGGTGACATTTTGGATAAATGTGCCAAAATGGCCTCTCCGCCTAAGAAATTTCTCACTAATACCATTCTAAAATAAATATGATTCATCTGATTGAGTCCAAATTTGGTATACTTTTACACAACATTTAGATTTAAAAGTCTGTACTACTTTTTTGTGCTACAAATAATATTTTGGTAGTGTTTTCAATGTTTATTTCAAAGAAAATTTTGGCGAGGTTAAAAAAAATGCAAAATATTTTGTATTTTGTCCCTAATATTTCAGGCATGGTCAAAGCTACAATGGTGCTGACACCAGAAAACCATTCTATGACATCTTACCTTTACAGAGGTACCAAAAGTTTCTTATTAAATCTAATAGCTGTGAGGCTATGAGTGATTTACTATTGTGTGTTTTTGTCAGGCGGAAATTTATTTATACCCCCTTCGTGGGTAAGAGGCTAATAGTGTACTTACTGTTTGTCGCTGCTGGAGGCGCAGTGCAATGGAAGCCATCTTGCTGGTCCAGAGACGAGACGGGTATGGCTGCAGTGGAAAGCCACTCCCCGGTGCTCTGGCCTTTCAAAATAAAAAACTTAACTAAAACCTCAGGCTAACCATTTTTCTCGGTGACCAGATGTCCGGTATTATTTGTTTCTCACAGGAGCTTTACTTAAACTGACTTGCGGCTGGCAGAAAATACTACAGTAAATAGCCTGAAATGAACAAGCTTGTGTCCCTGCAGCCTGCATAATGTGTGTGATTTCGTCCCTGCGTCAGCCGGACAGAGAGAACTTCCGGGTCAGACCGCTTGCCAAAAATGAAATAATGAAAACCGAAATTGACAGCTCATTTTCTTTATTTTTGCAATTGCCATTTTTCTAATTTTGTTTTAAAAACGAAAAAACAAAATAGAACACATGCTTGTTTGGTTTTTCTAATTTTATTTTGAAACAAAAAAACCAAAGAACGAACTATACACGGATTCTGCAGGGAGACAAGCTTGTTCGTTTCAGGCTATTTACTGTAGTATTTCCTGCCAGCCGCAAGTCAGTTTAAGTAAAGCTCCTGTGAGAAACAAATAATACCAGAGATCTGGTCTCCGAGAAAAATGGTTAGCCTGAGTTTTTAGTTAAGTTTTTTTTTTTTGAAAGGCCAGAGCACCGGGGAGTGGCTTTCCACTGCAGCCATACCCGTCTCGTCTCTGGACCAGCAAGATGGCTTCCATTGCACTGCGCCTCCAGTAGCGACAAACAGTAAGTACACTATTAATGTGTCACAAAAAGTTGTTTTAAGATGTTTTTAGGCTAGAAAGTAGCTATTATAGCTTAATTTACGCACTTAGTTATGTACAGTTTGAAATATACTCCGGAGTTTTCGGAGCAGCATAGCTCCGCTAACAGGGCCAGGCGGCTCCAGGCGGCTCCAGGCGGCTCCAGGCTCAGCGGGCAGGTGGAGGCGTTTACTCCGCTAACCAAGGTCTGATCTCGGCAAGTCACCTTGTCTATTCTGCTGCTTGATATCAGATCGTAGCGTCTCAAAGTGTAACATGAAGAGTTTAATGTGTTTGCATATATACTGTTTGATACGTGTGTCAAAATATAATATTCCTCTCTGCAGAGTTCAATACTTCTGAAGATGTTAGTATCTTCTAAACATTGACACATTGTTCTCTTCCAATACTAGTTACTAATATTCCCTTCCTCTGATCTTCTTGTAGTTTGTAAATTCATATTATTTGTGTGTGTGAAATATATTCTTCCCTTTTTATTGGCTTCTTATGTGCAGTGTGAATTTTTTTTATATTTATTTTTTATTGTTTCATACAGGAGGAGAGGCCTCAGCTTCAGGTTTGGATGCAGCTTCCCAGAATCTCCCAGTGATCCTCTTCCTCCTCCTGACATTGTCTTCTTCACTGTCTCCTCATCTTTTATATACATAAATTATAGGAATATTTTTTCATGATTCTCCAAACATTGGCTGAATATCTGCTTGTATTTTATTATAATAAACATTTTATGATAAGATTTTGTCTTCAGTTTATTTTGTAAGATTTGAGTTTAAAGCTCTGATTACATAAAGGTTGATACAAATTAAATATTTGTTTCTTTTAATGTTTCTTGCTTATAAATCCATTCATTTTCTTACACCCTTGTCCCTCAGTGGGGTCGGGAGGGGTGCTGGTGCCCATCTCCAGCCAATGTTCCGGGCGAGAGGCGGGGTCACCCTGGACAGGTCGCCAGTCTGTCGCAGGGCAACACAGAGACACACAACCATGTACACACACTCACACCTAGGGGGAATTTAGAGAGACCAATTAACTTGACAGTCATGTTTTTGGACTATGGGAGGAAACCGGAGTACCCGGAGAAAACCCACCATGCACAGGGAGAACATGCAAACTCCAGGCAGAAAGACCGGGGCCGGGAATCTAACCCAGAACCTTCTTGCTGCAAGGCAAAGCTCTACCAACTGCACCACTGTGCAGCCCTGCTTATAAATCCAGTGCTAAGAAATAATGAAAAGTATCAACTCAAAAGTTGTTCATTATGTTTAGTCAGTTGAGTCTAATAAGTTATAATAAATAGGACACGCTGGAGGGACGATGTCTCTCGGCTGGCCTGGGAACACCTAGGGATTCCCCTGGAAGAAGTGGCTGGGGAGAGGGAAGTCTGGGCCTCCCTTCTGAAGCTGCTACCCCCACGACCCGACCCCGGATAAGCGGAAGAAAATGGATGGATGGATAAATAGTCTCATTAAGGGGACAGAGGTTTTCATTTCTAATTGGACAGTCATACATCACTTATAAAAATGTGAAAAGATATTGTGTGGTGTTAAACCACAGAAGAGGATAAGGGGCTTGTAACATTTTTCTAACACCTACTGATGTACAAGATTAATTTGTTTTGTTTTTTTTTAGATTGAAGTTTGAATTCTGAGATTAAAGACAAAATGATGACCTTTTTTTTCTTTCCCAAATCCTCTTCCGTAGGCAAACATTTATTTAATTAAGCTTTTAATAATCTGGCAAATTATTTCAAACATTTCCTTCTGGTATCTATTTCCAGGTATTTACCTGAAATAGATACTACTATCTATATTTTAGTATATTGTATATACATTTTTTTGTATATACAATATCCATCTATTCATCCATCCATTTTCTTCCTCTTATCCGGGGTCGGGTCGCGGGGGCAGCAGCTTCAGAAGGGAGGCCCAGACTTCCCTCTCTCCAGCCACTTCTTCCAGCTCCTCCGGGGGAATCCCTAGGTGTTCCCAGGCCAGCCGAGAGACATAGTCCCTCCAGCGTGTCCTGGGTCTTCCCCGAGGCCTCCTCCCGGTGGGACGTGCCCGGAACACCTCACCAGGGAGGCGTCCAGGAGGCATTTGGATAAATATGCAATATTTATCCAAGATATTGTATATTTTGGATAACCTTTTTCACATGCTTGTTCATGACATACCGGATTATAATTGGTATGCTAATACTATTCAGAAAGGAAAAACTTAAACTAAAGGGTTTGAATGACTGGCAGAATGTTCTAGTCGCGGTTTGAGCGTCTTTTTAAACCAGAGCAGATTAAAGGTTGGTAAAAAAAAAAAAATTGGACGGACTAGCCCTTTAGATCTTTACTGAATGGGAAGCTGCATTTAGCAGCTAATGCAACAAAGTCGGAGCCTCTTCGGCACATGACCTGTTTTTGAGCAATATGGCTGAAAATAACATGCCCAAAATGAATTGAATGTATCTCAAGAACTACGGAGTTTATTTTAATTGTTTTGGTATCAAAACAAAGGCAAGACCCTAGAGAACATGTTACAGCTCTAAAAACCACCCTGCCTGTTACTGAGGAAAGTGAATTAATATGATGAACAGCAGAAATTAGGAAAAAAATTAATTTCCGCCTAAAAAAAAAAAACTTCAATCTATGAATGTTCCTTTCAAAACATGCAGTGAAAGCCAAAAAAAGTAGAAAACAACAGTACACAATCTGACCTTTTACTGTGGCAGGTTTCATGAAAAAAAAGTCAATCATTTGAACTTTCTTAGTTTTTATTTCTGTAGGTTCTATTTCAATCATTTATTCTTTTCATATAATAAATTATTATTTATCATAAATAAGTAATTACATCTAATAATTGTTTTTGGGGGTTCTTTTGAAAAATCCACATTGCATTCATTCATAAAAAGAGAAAAAAATAGACAAATTGTAATAGACTGAAAATGGAACAGATTAACTCACAATAACACTTCAAATAGAATTATACAACAATGAAAATGCAAATAGCAAGACTAAGTTGTCAAAATGATATGATTACAGGAAAAACTAATATATCTCAGAATTACATTACAATAACAATGCGCTCTGCGTAAAATCATCCAGTTCTCCATTCAGGCTTTCAAAACTACGCAGGGCAGTTTTTCGGGAACCCATTGGTCAATTTTGACGATTGACATGCCGTTCGAACCGTCAGAGCCAATAGAATCTGAGGGCATTGACATTAATACGGAAACTAAAGTCATTCACCTATTACAGTGGGAAAAAGGCCTGTGACGTAAATTGACCAAGTTTGACTCACAGTTTGTGTATGTACGTAAAACACGGAAATGCCAAAACCATGTGAGATGTACTCAGGAAAAATGGATTATTGGACCAAGTGGAAATATTTACTCTAATATGGATTATGACCACGAAACAGCAAAGGTAGGACTGGATTTTTGCTTTTAGCTTCGTGAAATTAGCCATTTCTGTTTTTCTTCTTTAGCTGCTGGTTCAGTGAGTTTTGCACGTAGCGTGGTGACTCTGGTATTGTTGGAAACCGCAGAGCTTCGGCTTTACTCTGATAGATAGTTTTTGTATATCGGGCCTCCTTGCTCTTTTATTGTTGCGTCTTTTACCGGGTGTGCCTCGTTAGTGTCTAATTGCGTTTCTTTCTATGAATCTGCTTAGTGTTCAGTCTGGGTGTGGTTGAGGTAGAAAATATTGTTTCTTTCATTTAGAGGAGCTTTTTCCCTTTACGTGGATATGCAATATGCCTATATTAATAAATGTATTACATGTGTTTTTAATTTATCTTGTTGCGGCGCTGAGGACCCAAATTTGGGTCCCCTAGTGACAGAGAGGTTGGCTATCTGTGTGAAAGTATCATGATCAAATTAATTACATGCCGCTTTGGACGAGTGGTATGGAGGACCAAAACTGACATAATAATAAATAAAATAATAAATATATAAATAAAAGAATAAATATAAAAATAAAAGTAGAAATATATAAATAAAAGAATAAATATATATTTTGATAAGAAATAAAAGCATAAATATATACTTTGCTTTGATTTTTTTGCTTCTCCCTTTTCCGTTTGCTGTATTTCCATTTGCTGTATTTATTTCTGAATTTATTTCTGTATTTATCTCTGTATTATTTGCTCGTTGTATTTCTGCTTGCTGTTTTTCCGTTTGCTGTATTTATTTCTGTATTGTTTTCTCGCTTCATCGTTATGTTAATGAGGTGGGCTGCCTTCTATGTCCAGCTCTCTATTGGTCAATAAACAGGAAAGAGAACGATCCGTGTGCAGATCGATTGTGAATGCCTTCCTACTTGGCGCTTTCGGCCTCAGTTCAACAGTCCTCGGGAAACCTGACTGAAAAATTCACAAATACCCCTTATCTTAAAGATACAATAACAGGTAAGGTTACTAACAGCATTTAAGTGTTAGATAGCTGTTATTACTCATTGTCAATCCACCATTCTCTGACAGTGTATATAATAAACAGCCTCTGTCATGTTTTTAGAAATACTCCGAACCCACATGCAGCAAAACACTCAGGAGAAAACTGAAGATCAAGGGTTTATTTACAAACAAATCCAGGGGAACTCGAGCGAGGGAAAACTATGAACTGGAGGCTGGGCAGAAACGTCGGGGCTGGGGGGCAGGAGCCAGAATGATGTCAGTCCGGGGAGCTGAGGGAGAGAGAGACCGACTCGATGGTGCTCGTCGGGGAAACCCGGATCCAGCTGACGGGCTTGGTTGGTCCTGGACTCGATCCGGCTCTCAGACTTGATCGAACCTGGGGTGGTGAGATGGAGGCGTTAGAACACGCAGGATTAACAATATAAGGCTTTCTTACTGATCTCTGTTACCGCGAAGGTCAACACTCTGGCGAGGAAGTGTTGTTAGGCGGCTCCTCTTAAGCTCCTGGTGATGATCGGATGACCTGCAGGTGCGTGGTGACACACCCGCGGGGTGGGGCGTCAGAAGGGAGCTGGGGAAACCCCCTCTGGTGGTAGCTGGCGGTGGCGCAGGGACGGAGGACAACAACAGCCTCCGATCGGAGAGTAAACCAGCTAGCAGCAGCTTTAGCCACAGTTAAGAAACATACACATACACCGCTGCCTTTCAGTGATGTATGTGTACATAAGTGATTTCACTAAAATCACTTATGTCTTCCAACACTGTTATTTAGAAAAGCATTTTAAGTATTGATTTAAGCACCATCTGCCAAATAATTTCCATATTCTGATGTGATTCATAATTTCTCCATTTGTTTTGTTGTCCATCTTTCTCAACAGTAGCCGACCTAACAACCTACCATATCTGGGATGGTCTTGTTCCTCTGTCCATGGCAGATTCAGTCAATCAGCTGTGGGACATCTGCTGCCTAGTCAAAGTATCATGGGCCTCTTGATTTAAAAGGACAAACCAGTACAGAGCCTCTCTGCTCCTGCAAGTCACACTTCTTGGATGAACACTCACTACTGCTAGCAGCTGTTAGAAATGAAATCTTTGTGTATCTATTCTGTAATTAATATATATATATGTATCTATTAATAAATGAATTGATGTGTAGAGTTCTGTAAAAACTATTGTAAATAACTTCTCTTGAGTAATCTACATATATGCAACTTTTACATTTAAATTGCTTCTTTTTGTAAATTTTACATATCTGGCAACAAAGTATGTGGAGGAGAGGAAATGCTAAAATTAAAGCTGCCATTGTGGAACAAAGGTTTGTGGCTGTTTCTTTAAAACATCTATTTAATAATTATATTAAACACTGCATGGTTACTACATTACACAAACATAATTACGACAGTTAATAATTTAAGTCATTGATAGAGAAAATGTAGTTACAAAAGACATATCAATTTTATTTCAACATGTACTCAGGGTTTACAACTTAAGACATCCATGTTGGGTCCTTGGCGGGTGCCAGTCTGCAGTGAACTGGTGCCAGTCTGCAGTGAACTGGTGCCAGTCTGCAGTGAACTGGTGTCAGTCTGCAGTGAACTGGTGCCAGTCTGCAGTGAACTGGTGTCAGTCTGCAGTGAACTGGTGCCAGTCTGCAGTGAACTGGTGTCAGTCTGCAGTGAACTGGTGTCAGTCTGCAGTGAACTGGTGCCAGTCTGCAGTGAACTGGTGTCAGTCTGCAGTGAACTGGTGCCAGTCTGCAGTGAACTGGTGCCAGTCTGCAGTGAACTGGTGTCAGTCTGCAGTGAACTGGTGCCAGTCTGCAGTGAACTGGTGTCAGTCTGCAGTGAACTGGTGCCAGTCTGCAGTGAACTGGTGCCAGTCTGCAGTGAACTGGTGCCAGTCTGCAGTGAACTGGTGCCAGTCTGCAGTGAACTGGTGCCAGTCTGCAGTGAACTGGTGCCAGTCTGCAGTGAACTGGTGTCAGTCTGCAGTGAACTGGTGTCAGTCTGCAGTGAACTGGTGCCAGTCTGCAGTGAACTGGTGCCAGTCTGCAGTGAACTGGTGCCAGTCTGCAGTGAACTGGTGCCAGTCTGCAGTGAACTGGTGCCAGTCTGCAGTGAACTGGTGCCAGTCTGCAGTGAACTGGTGGATGACAGAGACAATAATATACTGTAGTGAGCAGTTTGAAGCAGAAGTCCCAACATGTGATCCACAGGGTTTTCCCAGCTGAGCACAAACTTCATGCACTTTGTTTCCACAGCAGAATCAAGTGTAACCTGTTAAAAGGGATATAAAGTTGTTATTCCTATGTTATTAATTTTCTACTGCCAAGTCTACAACCGCAGGAAAACAAAGTATAAGAAACTTAATCTTCTAATCATAACATTTGATAAATATTCATTGGAGAAATGTGAAGTTAATGAACTAATATATATATATATATATATATATATATATATATATATATATATATAGAGAGAGAGAGAGAGAGAGAGAGAGAGAGAGAGAGAGAGAGAATCACATTTCTCCAATGAAAAGTTAATATCTATCTTTCTATCTATCTATATCTATCTAAAACAGCGTCTTCCTCCTCATGTCTTTATCGTATTAAGAGTTTAACTTCTCAGGACGTGGTGGAGCAGCGGGTGTTTGGCTTAACTGTCAAGTTTTGGACTTGTGGCTTCAGGTAATGTCGCATGTCGCTACTTAGCGGTTGGTGAAACTAGCGTAAGTGAGGAGGGTTTAATACGATCACGCATTTTACATGACGGGTGGCAACCCGTCTATACTATAAACATCTGATTAAGATTAGAGCCTAAATACGTTCTATTTCCAAAACAGAAAGGCGACGGAATGTTAGCCAGCTAACAAATTACTATTGCTGTCCTAGCATATCAACTAACAGCTAGAAAAAATATATATATATAAAACCTAACCCTAACCCTATAAAAAAAAAACAAAAAAAAACACGTACCTTCGTTGTCAAACTGGTATCAATCAGCGAGGAATTTGTCCCGTTTAGATTATGTATAGATAGTGGATGTTAGGATGTTGTTTGACGTCTTGTGAAAAGGGTCTATAAGCCTCTCCGAAGAGGACCACAGCGCAGGCATTCACAATCGATCTGCACACGGATCGTTCTCTTTCCTGTTTATTGACCAATAGTAGAAGAGCTGGACATAGAAGGCAGCCCACCTCATTAACATAACGATGCAGCAAAAATACAGCGAGAAAACAATACAGAAATAAATACAGCAAACGGAAATACAGCAAGCAGAAATACACTGCTCAAAAATAAAGGGAACACTTAAACAACACAATATAACTCCAAGTAAATCAAACTTCTGTGAAATCAAACTGTCCACTTAGGAAGCAACACTGATTGACCACAGGGACCCTCGTCGGGTCAATCAGTGTTGCTTCCTAAGTGGACAGTTTGATTTCACAGAAGTTTGATTTACTTGGAGTTATATTGTGTTGTTTAAGTGTTCCCTTTATTTTTTTGAGCAGTATACATCGAGCAAATAATATAGAAATAAATACAGAAATGAATTCAGAAATACAGCAAATGGAAAAGGGAGAAGCAAAAAAAATCAAAGCAAAGTATATATTTATGCTTTGATTTCTTATCAAAATATATATACTGCTCAAAAAAATAAAGGGAACACTTAAGTGTTCACTTAAATGTTAAAGTGTTCCCTTTATTTTTTTGAGCAGTGTATTTATTCTTTTATATATTTCTACTTTTATTTGTATTATTTTATTTATATATTTCTTTTATTTTTATATTGATTTTTTTCATTTATATATTTCTACTTTTATTTTTATATTGATTCTTTTATTTCTTATTATGTTGGATATATAGTTATTTTATCTATATATTTATTCGTTTATTTATATATGTCGGAAAAATATTTATTATTTTATTTATTATGTCAATTTTGGTCCTCCATAGGGTGTAGAAACAAAAGCTGTGTCCGAATTCAGGGTCTGCATCCTTCGAAGGCCGGAAGAAAAATATCTGCTGTATTCTAGCCTCCACCAACTGTCCCCGCCCCAACCTCAACGTAACTCATGTTGCCAAGCAACCGTGACAGCGTGAAGCAGAGAGGAGAGAAGAAAAAAAAAAAAAAAAAAACAACGGAGCCGAAGTTTGTTTTTCAGTCAAGTATTACTGATTTCTATATTATTCTTCACCTTTTACAGTAAATGATGTTCCATAGTAAAAAGTAAATCTCTTAGTTTGATTCTAAAATGTTCAAATGTGTACTGCACTTTTCTACAAGGAATACATATAAGCAAATTATTCATTTATAAATATAATACTCTCCACATGGCAAATAGGACATTACGGTTAAATAAGCCTATTATGTTTGAAGGCTTAACTTTAATCAAACCGATGTGCTCTGATTTGAAATACTTTATAAACCAAACAATTTTCAACCAGACCTATCTGAATAATATCGGTGTTTAACTCCCACTCATGGGGAAAGCTAGCGGGAGATTTTATAACAATTTGCGTGTACCAAACCTGGAACGCCCGGCCAGCTGACAGCTGGCGGGGAGCTGGCTGTTAACGCAGCGGCATCAGACAGGTCCGAAAATGTCAGAGCAATATTGCAATTAGGTGATGTATTGATGAACCGAACAGATATTTGAGATTTACACACTTACATTCTCGCCTGAAAACATTGTACCAAATCACGTTGTGTCATTTAAAGTGTTATATAGCTAAAAAAAATTGTCGCTATTCACCGCCATTGACGCTCTGCCTGAACGCCCAGTTGGAACCCGCAATGAATTATGGGATCTCGTGGGCCGTGAAGGATACACCGGACATTCATACCTAGACGCCTCATGGAGCGGGTCGGCCCGTTGCTGCGATACGTAACAGCGTCCGCCATATTGAATGTTGAATATGTGCCAGTAAGGTAATACAAGTAAATGGACCGAACTTCACAAAGTGCCGTTCTACAAAGTATTTTAAGTTAATACCTGTCATTGACACATTTTCTCACACGCATTAATATATTTGGCAATCAAAGAAATGACTAAAGACAGTTTCTAACTTTTGATGGGATTGTTTAATTGTTTTGGGGCATTTCTGAATAAAGAGCACAATGTTTTATTTGATAGAAATTATTCTGATAATTTTTATATTGACATTGATGAACAGACACACTTTTACTGTGTTTAATTAAAGAACATATTTACATAATTCCATAATTTAATGTACACGTTTCAAGACAAGAAACAAATTATTTTCTTGCATTTATTTTTATACATGATTGAGAAATGGGGCTGCACAGTGGCACAGTTGGTAGAGCTGTTTCCTTGCAAGGCTCTGGGTTCAATTCCCAGCCCCGGTCTTCCTGCATGGAGTTTGCATGTTCTCCCTGTGCATGCATGGGTTTTCTCCGGGTACTCCGGTTTCCTCCCACAGTCCAAAAACATAATTGTCACGTTAATTGGTCTAAATTCTCTGAGTGTGCATGGTTGTTTGTCCTGTGTGTCTCTGTGTTGCCCTGCGACAGACTGGCAACCTGTCCAGGGTGAACCCGCTTCTCACCCGGAACGTTAGCTGGAGATGGGCACCAGCACCGCTCCTGACCCCATTAGGGGACAAGGGTGTAAGAAAATGGATGGATGGATTGAGAAATGACTTTTGATTTATAAATCAGTCATTGTCAAACATTAAACTACATATTTTTCTTACTTTTTTCCAGAGAAAAAATATTTATTACAGTTTGTCAACTTTGCTATTAACAGCAGAGTGAAAATAATCAGAGTAAATTATTTTTATTTCGTTACATAAGCTGTATTAATACACTTAATACTTCAAATTGAGATATTTAAAAATACACAAAAAATGAAAGAATAAAACATTTATTTATTATACTGGGAACACTGGTCACAGGCTTCAGTCTGCTGGTCACACTGGGAGAACTCAATGACTTCTGAGACGTCCTGGTTCACAGGCTAAAGCCAAGAATAAAAGAAATTATCCAAATTTCCTTCACATTCAGAAAAAGAAATATTCAGCATGTTGGGCTCTGACTCGTAGCATCTTTATAGCTAAATACCGACATGGTGAAGCTGAGCTGGAAACAGACTGAAGACCAGCAGCTCCAGCTCTGATCCTGACTGACCTTTCCTCACTAAATCCCCTGGTTTTTAATGAACCTCTCCTCTAACAGCGGTTTTTCATCAGCTCTCTCTCATTAGATAACAGTATGAAAACGTTAGCTGCTACGCTAACAATTAGCAGTTATTTTGGGCCAATTTAGATACATAGGAAATATTTCTTGGTTGTTTAGAAGCGAATTTCTGGCTGCAAAGTCTGATCTTTCATCCTTACCTGTGAAATGTAATGCCAATGAATCCAGTTTGTTTCGTAAAACGGTTGAAACAAGTCCACACAGCACAGCACAGGACTTAAGGAGCTCCGATCGCCCTGCTGCCACATAGAAGATGGCGGACGCTGTTACGTACGACTCAGAGCTCTATGAGGCGTCTATGTATTAATGTCTATGCACCAGACCCATCCTTCAAATCTGGGGAAAAGAAGGACGCATTTGAAGGATGCATTTGAAGGAGTCTTTGAATTCGGACCAGCCTAAAGTGTGCGGGGCAGAGCATAATGTGTATGTGTGATATGGCCCCTGTGTAAGCCGGACGGAGAGAACATCCGGGTCAGACCGATTGTCAACAATGAAATAATGAAAAGTTAAATTGACAGCTCGTTTTATTTTTTATTTTTGCAATTGCCATTTTTCTAATTTCGTTTTAAAATCGAAAAAACAAAACAACACATGATTGTTTTGTTTTTCCAATTTTATTTTGAAACGAAAAAACCAAAGAACGAACCATACACGGATTCAACTAAATAGCATTTTTAGAAGTCTGGATTCCTTTATGTGTAGTTGCACCTAGGCCTGTCGCGATAAACGATAAATCAATCGCACGATAAATTAAACCTATCGACCTCATTTTAATTATCGGATTTATCGTCTCTTCCTGCCTTTTTTTCTTTCTGTTGATGTTACTGAATGAAAAAAGCATAGACATAATATAAGAGCAGACCCCGCATTGGCTGCTCCGGCGCAGGAAATACGGCGGCCATCTTGGAGCGGTCGTCCTTCCTACTTTGCTCAATCAAAACAGCAGAAGATGCCTCAGCACTGAGGGATATTGTTGTTCTGATCGATGGACTACTGATGTGAGGCTCCACAGACAACATTTCACAAGTAAGATGGACATATTATTGTGTATTTATTGTGATTAGAATATTACTTTACTGTAATTATGTCCACTGGCGAGATACCAGCTAATATTAGCTACAGTGCTTGGTGTAATACGGGTTCAGCCGCTATGAAGGAATCTAAAAAAATGTGATTATCTGACACAAGAGCCTATATTAGAAATAAAACAATGTAACACATATTATAAAACTTATATTATGTGTTATAACATTCACCAGCAAAGTTTACACAGGTGATAAAGACTATTATTTATATGTAATTCTTTCATTAGTAAGATACATCCCAAATCTTACGTTTTTGTTTTGAAAGTTTCCTAAAGACGCGATATGAGGAAGAAGAGGGAGAATCTATAAAGAGAGACGATTCACTGCAGCATGGATGAATCTCACATCGGATTTTGGACTCAATCTCAGCTGCTGAATCTCTGAAGATAGAACTCGTCGGCTGAAAAAAAAAAATTAAAAAAAAAAAATATATATATAAATTACATATAAACATGTATCCAATATGTATTATTCAGTATTCATCATTATTTATTTGTGTTTGTATAGTTATATAAATATGTATTATTACTAAATAATTTAGTAAATAAATTATGAACGGCTGTGTGCTTTTTTAATATGCTCATCATACATCAATATCAGAATATTCCATTTCTTCTTTATAGCCACTAAGCATATTTAAATATGCTGAACTATGTATTAAAAACATACTTAGATAATACAATTGTTTATAAATGTAGCTTTGATAGATGTTTGAATATGGTTTCCAGAAACAAAAAAGCGTTTTATGATCGATTAAATGCGCTGATACGTCATTGTGCTGCTAAACACATAACGCTGAGTGGAGTGGTGGACCGCTCCAAGATGGCCGCCCTAAATCTCTTCAGCGACAATAGGCGAGAGCGGCCATGAGGCGTCTATCCTTATATTGTCTATGGAAAAAAGGCTCAACTCCGGTGCTCTCCACTGACCCTCCCTTCCTATTTCCTTAGTGTAATGTCCAGCGTACACTACACAAGTTGTCGGTCGATTGTCGGCCCATTTTCAAACCCTGAGACACATTAGCCGACAGAAATCCTAGTTATGACGGTTCGATCGGGTTCGATCGTGCCGTGTGGTGTAATTTTAAAATCAGGCATTAATCAATGCTTTACTATAATCTACCTGTGATGCATGTGGCTCAGCGTAAAGTTCTGACTGAATGAAAATCATTGTAACCTATTTATGCCACGTTAACGAAGAACAGCTGAAAAGTTACCAGGTTTATCAACTGAGGTAGCAATTTGGCTCCAACTCCTCCTCTTGTCATTTCTATATTCTTTGCACGAAATGTTGAATAAATATTAATGTTGTTTCCAAATATCATCTCCAATGTCCGCTGGACTTTGTGTTGCGCCATGTCAGCTGTTTGGGATTCCACTCCATAATTTCCCCTCAGAAAGCAGGAGGAGAATCCACGCTTTCTGATTGGCTACCTGTCATATTCAGCGTTAAGCTCCCAGTCAGGGAAAACCCCTGATTTAGATCGGAGCGGCCACGACGATCTAAATCACACTACAGGATGATCGATTACGAAATCACCAGCGACAATTTTAGATCGTGGCCGATCTAAGATTGTCTTAAGGGGAAAATAGGGGCAAAAAATCGTGTAGTATGAAATACTGCATCAGGTAGTCGGATGCGCCCATCTTCTCTATTTAAATCTAGTGATTACTGAAAGGCAATCACTAGATTTGCCTAGGTATTGCTTCTTGAGAATTGCAGCTGACATATACTCCTTCAGTGATGGAAGTTCATTTATTTACATCAGGTGGATCAGATTTAGCATTTTTTACTGTGGAGGCAGTGCTCAATGGCAGGACTGTTGGACATTGAATCAACCACCAATGTGTTCGGGGAGCGCTTATTAATGATCGCAAAATAAATATCAAGCCTGAAAACCTGATGTCGTAACGGACTGAATGTTTTTAATGTGCTCAGCTCGAGAAGCGCAGGCGGTTGCCATGGCAACGGGTGTGCTAATGACAGAGAGAGACGGAGAGTAAAAAGGTGCCACTGATTTAGAGTTGATCACCTGTTCAGGTTGCATTACCTTTGTTTACCTTTGCTGTGGCGCTTTACAGCCGCTGTAATTTCTGAACGTACAATAAACAACAAACTTGGACTAATTACCTCGTTCTTTTTGAGCATACGTCATTCACAACAAACATCAAACACGGTAAGTATGTTTCATTAAGTATTTAACAAACAAATGGCTTCTACCGCAATAATTATGTGAAATTAAATTAATTGTTCAATATAAAAAAATAGTTTGGTGCTGTCGGGCTCAGAGTCTGAGAGACTTTTCCTTTATCAAACAATTTATTCATTTATTTTTTGCCTCTTATTTAGTGGAAATATTGATGTTGATGAGATTTTCTCCAAAAAAATAACCTTTTTCAACCTTTATAGCTTCACTGTTGAAAATGAGAAGCTAACATTCACAAATGACATTGAGATAAAATCTAGTCCAACATCTGAATGTTCCTCTGGAACCTGTTGGAGGAAAAACATCCCAACTTCAAAAGATGTGCTTTAACCTAACAGAGCTCTGTGGTTCGTCCTATCAGTATGAGAATCAGGGTGAGGAGGTGCCATGTTAGGAAGAGAAGTGGAAGCTGCAGGATCTTCAGAACAAACAGGTCATGATGCTGGGCTACTGATTATCCCTCTGTCTGGACACATGATCACTAGAACCAGTTTGAAGCTAAAATGAATGGTTATATGCCAGACATGGAAAACTGGGATGCACTCCATGCCATGATGTTCAGAATTTAGGTCTCATGGCATCTCAAGGTGTCAACATTGCAGCCAGTGGACTGAAGGAGATACAGTTTTATTTTGTAGCAATTCAAGAGCTACCAGCTTTTATTGCTTCACAAAAAAATTATTCAGCACAGAAACTCCAAAGCACACAAAGAAGCTACACACACATATATATATATATATATATATATATATATATATATATAATTTTATTTTATTTATTTTTTTGTCATAGTACCTCCAAGAATTTAAAACTACTTTTACCCCTGTCTAAAGCTAATAGAAAAAATTTAAGCAACCTACTTGCATACTGGGTGTGGAATGTTAGATGTTAAATTCATGAGCAGTAAATATTGTGCTAATTATCAGTATTGAACCAAAGAAAGCAAGGAAGATGCAGCCTTTAAAATTGTGACGCTTTTTATGGGTCAAATAGACTCAAAAAATTCTAACAGTCTGCGGGGGGGCAAACAAATTTTTTGTCAGGGGGTCCAAGATTCCTGGCGGCGCCCCTGATCCTAGGTATTGCTTCTTGAGAATTGCAGCTGACATATACTCCTTCAGTGATGGAAGTTCATTTATTTACATCAGGTGGATCTGATTTAGCATTTCTTACTGTGGAGGCAGTGCTCAATGGCAAGACTGTTGGTAAATGTGATCTTCAGGCCTTGGAGGTATTAAAGGGGCCGAAAATGCAAAAGAATTCAAAAGTTCTGAATAAGAGAGTAAGACTTACGTGCAAAGCACTGAGAAGAATGCACATAACGTTGAAAAAATCAGATCACATAAGAAATCACTCTGTTATGTGATCTGATTGTTAACCTGATCAGCAGCATGCACAAGTGTCCCAGACAAAACTCTGCAGCCCCATAACTGTGAATTTGCACATTGGTTTCTTTATTATAAACAAGAAAAGGTGCATTATGGGACTGTTTGAGAGTGTTTGTGTGACAGAGACAAATGTGCTGTGTAAAAAAAAGTTTGCCAATATTACTATTGTGTCTTTGTGCAATGACAGTAAAATAAGTACAAGTCTAAATTTGACCCAAATGATTCAAGAAGTCGATGTTGGCTCTATGAATGATGTTACCAACACTCTGCTGCATGGCTTTAAAATGCCAATATAATAGTATAAGAAGCAGAACCCAGAGCACTGAAGGACAGCAGCCGGATGCTCTGTTTGAGTCTATGAGGAAAACCAGGAAGAAGAATGAGACGAGCACAGTCTTACAGAGAAACGGGGGAGATGGGCTCCTCCGAGTTACAGATGTCGTGTAGTTTCTTATTTAGCAGAGTTCCAAACACATAGCCTTACCTCTCTACCTCATCTTTGCTGCTCTGCTTTTCACAAAACTCCTGGTCCAGGGAGGAGGAAGTGCTTCCTTCTCGACTGACCCCGCTGTTACGTCCTGGGCTGTTGTCCGCAGATCCTCTCCCTTCTCCCCCAGCAGTAGAGCGGGGATTAATGGCATCTGTGTGCTGCTTCAGGGTCTGAAGCTTGGCTAACGGGATGATGTCACATCCTTGAGGCCTGTGCCACACTGTTCGCTGGGTGGAGGCATTGTAGTAGTAGAAGCGAGAAGTGTTGGGGTCAAATAGTTCCCACCACTGATTTTCACCAGTCCGCTTGATGCAAACTCCCTGCGGGGGGTCCCACACACACTCGCCTGTCAGTAGGTTGGCATACATGCGCTCCCTGGTGCGGGGTTCAATGATCTCCACCCACTCCAACCTGCAGAAGGAGAGTTCACAAGGAATTCTTAGCAGATAAAACAAGAGTGTCATCTCCATCTAAAACAGAATTTAGTTCAGGAAACAAGACTTTTTTTAATATTGCTGCCATTTGAACCTTAAATAAATTTGATTTCAGAGCTTTATCAAAAACTTGCTTCCAAATGAAAAAACTCTAACATTTTGCACAGAACCCTTTCAACCTTCAAGTTTTTCATTTGAGGACAATCAGAAGCAAAACAATACACTAATCACCAGGCAAAACAGTGATGTTCACATCACATTCAATTGGTTATCAAATTGACATGGCTCCCATGAACACAACATACATGAATGAATGATAAATTAATAATTACACATCAATCTTCATAAATCTTCTCAATTTTGTAAACATAAAACACTGATCAAGTAAAAGCTTTGACTCCATGGATTCCAACCACGTGTCATTAGGCTTTACACCAAAGTTTTAGGAGGACATAAGCCAGAGAACAACATAAATCCATCCATCCATCCATTTTCTTTCACCCTTGTCCCTCAGTGGGGTCGGGAGGTTTGCTGGTGCCCATCTCCAGCTAACTTTCCGGGCGAGAGGCGGGGTCACCCTGGACAGGTCGCCAGTCTGTCGCAGGGCAACACAGAGACACACAGGACACACAACCATGCACACACACACTCACACCTAGGGAGAATTTTAGAGAGGCCAATTAATCTGACAGTCATGTTTTTGGACTGTGGGAGGAAACCGGAGTACCTGGAGAAAACCCACCATGCACAGGGAGAACATGGAGACTCCATGCAGAAAGACCGGGAATCGAACCCAGAACCTTCTTGCTGCAAGGCAACAGCTCTACCAACTGCGCCACTGTGCAGCCCGAACATAAATCTCTACCACAAATTTAAGTTACAAAATTTGTCTTACTTTTGTAGTTTGTTCTCAAGAATCATCCTCAAAGGAATAATCAACCTATAAGTTTTTTTTATAAGGCAAACCTGAATATTTTTATTTGTGCTATGTACCATCTTCACTAACAAATATACTGACGTTCAGCCATCTTAACAAATCTCACAAGTGTTCCCTTTACCAAGACACTGTAAGGGTGATTTAACACTTGGTAGTCTGGTAGATTCAGTTCAACTGATGACCAAAATTGCAACATTATACGCTTTCAGCTGCTGCAGTTTGCTTTCACACTCCATTGTCAAACAAACCTGTTCACCTCCTCACCTTTGGGGGAGCTGCACCAAGAACTACTGAAGAAAACTACACAAAAACATCTTAAGAAGGCACTTAGTGGACACTGCCTGCATCCACATGTCCATTCAAACACTGCAAGGGTTCACTTAAATTGAACCAAGAACCTAGGTCTGTGGGTGGACCAGAGTTCACTTTTCTGGTCTGCATCAGCGATTTTGTATTCACACCTTCCCAAACAAACTGGATTTTCTAGACAAAAACTAGAGTTCAATTAAAGTGGACTAAACAGGGCTGGTGTTAATGCATGCTAAGAGTACTTAAATACATTGTGGTTACAGAAATTAACTTTTTTCTCAGGCATCCATGTCTTTGTATTGAGTGTTCCTTTTGTGGTCTGTTGAACCATTGAACAGCCTTACATGGAATAAATGTAGAGTTCGGCCAGTTTGCATTCTTCTCTGAGCTGCACACGGCTGGTTTAAGAAGCACATAATGATTTCCACATCCTCCTTTACAACACGCTTCATGTAAATAAAGCTTCATGCCAAGTTATGTCCAAGTAAAGACAAAAATCAAAACTCTAAACAGTAAAAGTCAAGTCAAAGTTAAATTATTTATAGCAAAATTTACAACAGCCTCAGCTGACCAAAGTGCTTCACAATAATCACAACATAAAAATAAAAGATAATGTCAGAAAAACTGAAGAGCAGAGACCAAGGCCTGGGGAACAAAATTGCCAGTTTTGTTATATTTTCAGCTGCTGCAGTTCTCTTTCACATTGCACTGTAAACCAACCAAACCCTTTGAAAAGCCTGTTCATCTCCTCGTCTGTGGGGCTCTGTACCAAGAACTACTGAACAACACAAAAATCTCTGAAGAAAACACTAAATGCCATTTTCTTCTTCGCAAAATGCAAACAAAACAGAATGGCATAAGATTTTAGTGGTTATAGAAACACCACAAGCCATTTCTCCCACTAGTGCTTTTGTTTTGGTTGTATTTATCCAGAATGCCTTGTGCTGTAGTCCACTTCTTGCTTTTGGAGTGGTCTCCAACAGGCTTGGCGTTCACATATGTATTTGAACCCCACCAGAGTTCACTTCAACTGAATCAAGACCTAGGTTTGTAGGTGGAGCATAGTTTGTTTTTGTTTGAGTTTGATTTGAAAATGAACACTTCCCCAAATGAATCAGACTTTCTAGACAAACAAACTAAAGTTTTATTAAAGTGGACAAATCAGGGCTGGTGTAAACACACCTAGGCAGAGCTCAGAAGGAAGTGAATAAAATGTTCTGCAATAAATATATACATGAATCATTAGATTTTCACAAATAAAAAACCGACAAGTGCAGTGTGCAGCAGTGTTCAGCCCCCTTTAGTCAAAACTTTGTGGGAACACCATTAGCTTAGTCTTTAGGGTTTGTCTCCATTATCTTTGCACATCTAGTGTCAAGTTTTCTTCCGGTTTGGTTTACTGTGTGATCCCCACTTGAAAGGGATTGTTTCCACTGTGATCTTTGAACTGGATTTCACTCAGAGACTTTAATTTCATTGACTCATCTTTATTTTTCATGATGGTCCACGTAGCTCAAATCTCAATAGCCCATAGGTGAAAAACCGGCTGTCTTTCACAGCTTGTTGAAACTTTCACACAGTTCTGAGCTTAAATGCTCCAGCACTGTTTGCATCTCATGCTCTCAAAACCAGGACTGACAAGTCAGTCACACCAAAAGTAGCTGCACTCTGATTGCTAGGAGATTGAAGATTGAGTCCACCTGGTTCTCCTCACCGACAGGCAGAAAGGAGCTGCAGAAAGGTGCAGGGGAGACAGAGGGGAAGTGGTTACCTAGCAGTTCACCGGAACATCTAGTGACAGAAAGTTTTGCTCATTCTTCTTTGCAAAACAGCTACAGCTCAGTCAGATTAGATTGAGAGTGAGAGTGTTTGTGAACAGATTCACAGATTCTTGGGTTTAGATCTGGACTTTGGGCCATTCTAACATAAGAATGTTTGTTTTAACTATCTGAGCCCTGGCTTTATTTTTAGGGTGGTTGTCCCGCACCATAGTCTCAACCTTGGATGAACTTAGTAAAAATTTTATAGTGTTACAAACATTGTTTAATTTTTTAGCAAGTATGTTTTTTTGTTTTGCTTAAATTCGTTCATAAATGCCAAGAGGGGGACAAACATCCCAAATTTTTTGTGTCAGTCAACTCCCTGGACAGCAACAGTATGAGCCACTGCTGGGGACCCGTTCCAACACAGAAAGATAGTCAGCTGATTAACCCTGATTTACACAAGCCTCCGTGTGGAACTAAGTGAAAGTTTGTTTTGGGGCCCTCTATTTCTGTTAATAATGTGGATTTCTGCAGATAACAGTCAGATGATTAGGTTATTTGCACACCTCCTATAAACTTATTGCATCTCTGTTACAGCCCTGTTTACATTATATCCTATATGCATGAATCATATATCATACATTTATTGGCCAGATGTATCTGCACCAATTTTCAGAATTTTGAGAGATTGATGATTGGCTGATACTTACATATGAAGTCAATCTTATCCCTGGTCTTATTTACCTTAGCAAAGGTTTAAAAGTAAATCAGCCACTGTCCTCTTCTGCTCTTCCGTGAGAGAGGTTTGACTGGCAAATTGGCCACCAGTTTATGTCTGCACATTTGCATTAACAATAGTCACCCCACTGTTATCAGCTAAGTACCTTTCTTGCTATATTTAGTGACATATCTAAGAAAAGAAATGATATCAACCAAAATCTGAATCGTCAGGTAAGGCTGTTTAAAGATCGCCAATTGACGATCAGCCAGAAAACTGCAATCAATACTTTGATTGAATTAATTTCTCTTAGGTGTAATTCCAGTAGCTAAAAATTACATTTATACCAGGTGAGTCTTTCTCGTCTAAGACTGTGGACCGGTACTGGGCTGATTTTGTGATGTCAAATAATTTTAGCAGTGCTCCTGGAGAGGCTTCTCATAACTTGTATGTAAAATAATGTTTGCTTCAGCCACATCATGCTCAGCAGCAAACAACACATTGCCAACTAACTACTCACTGATGTATTGCCAAATAGCCCGATGTAAAAACATTTTTCTAGACATTATCAAACATTGAGAAGTTTTAATTATTCTCATCAAACATCAAGCACACTGTTTTAAATTACGAGGGAAAACCACGAGAATCAAGACGTGTACTTAGGTCTGTCAAGATAGCAAATTTTGCTGGACGATTAATTGTCTAAAAAATTATTGCGATAAACGATAATATTGTTTCAAGACCTTTTGACACTGATTTAATGGAAATGACTAACAATGCATGCGATTTCCTGCCATAGATAGATACACTCTATTTTCAAAAGAACACATAACACTGGAACTGATAAACTAAACAACCAAAAATAAAATGGATTCTCAGTCTCCATTAACAAAAAACGTACTTGAATAAAAACTAAACAACATAAAGCCAAAGTGGAAATAAATACTGCATTCAACCAACAGAGTGCAGATTATGAAGTCTGTATACTATATTGCCTTTCAGTAATCACTAGATTTAAATAGAGAAGATGGGCACATCTGACTACCTAATGCAGTAGTTCATACTACATCATTTTGTGCCCCTATTTTCTCCTTACGATAATCTTAGATCGTTGGCTGATCTATATGGAGTGAAAATAGTCTCAAAATATCTGTGCGTGTGTAAAAAGATTTGTGCGTGTAAAATAATTTGTGCGTGCGTATAAAGATTTGTGTGTGTGTAAAAATATCTGTGCGTTTGTAATACTGGATTTGTAAAACTTAAAAATAAAATAAACCTTCTCCTACGCCTATACATGTTGATGAAGTACACACAGAGAAAAGTTAGTGTTGGAAAAAATTATGTTGATAATCCTGAACAGTTGATGCACTGACAAACCTGACTGTGACAGAACATTACTGAACCTGACAATTACTTGAATCATCACAATGTATGTAGAATTTTTTTTTTCTTATGTTGATCAAATATGTATGCATTAAATGTTTTGCTGTGAAGGCTATTTTTGCAGTGGTGCCTTAAATAAATGCATAAGTATTTATCTTAAGTATGTGTTTATTACCTGTCAATTGTGTCAATTGAGAAAGACATTTACTGCTTGTGAAAATCTAAACCATCTGAATACATTTTACCATCTATATTGAAATGAAGACGAACAGGAGCAGCAGGTTTGCCCTGGTTTGCAGACGAGGTATATATTTGTTTAAGGGTCACTGAAATGGGGTCCAGACATAAACAGTTTAATCTGAAGATTCTGGAAGATGTGTGATTGGAACCTTTTGGGCAAAACAGAAACTGTAAGAACCACACAGATAATTTTTATGGATTAAAGACTCCAACTGTGTAGAGTGAGACAATAAAAATCCACGGACTCAGCTCCCAACAGCTAACGTAGCATAGCTCACATAAACATTAGCTCCCGCTAACAGAAACATATGAGGAGGGCAGAGTATCAAAATACCAGACATATAAAACGTAACCCGAAATCATTTATAATTACTCCATGTCTCATTATAATCGGAGAGCAAAGCCTGCAGGTTTAGCTCCTACTGACTTCAGAGGACAGACCACCGGGACGCTCCGTCTTGCTTCTGGGTTTGCCTGGCTATTTTTCCGGCCATCGAACCATTCCGCCACCCAGTGGTCCTTTTCAGACCACTTGGTCTCCTTTACCATTCAAAAATGCACAATATGTCTATAAATAATTTTAGGATATTATAAGGAAGTGCTGAGAACTACCGTTTTCCACCGAACTAACGTATTTGCCACTTCGGCACAAGCACAGTGAGAAACGTTCAGAGGATAAAAACACAGGACTCCAAGCAAAACTCAGATCAGGTTTTTTCCTGCCGATACCGATACCAATCACCCATGAGGGCCGATCACTGATACCGATCACATAATCAATATTATTATTTTTTTTATCATAAACACTACCGGTTACATTATGTGGAAAAAGAAACCATGAATTCACCTTAATTTAGACAAAAATTTGTTTTTAATAACTTTTTCCAAGAAGAAAATTAAACAAAACAGGCATTGTGCAAATTGTACTTCTATCAGTAATACTATCTTTAACAGACTGATAACATATGGAGGCTCTGAAGAGGCTAAATAATGCAAAGAGCCAAAATAAAACCTCTCAACATTGCCCAAAAAATTCAAGTATAAAACTTAACATTCAAAGGCAAATACAGGATCCATTACAATAAACAATCCTGAGTTACTGAATGAAAACTTCCTGATAGCATGGCAGCTAGCTGATTACTGCTAGTTCTGAGTGGCTGTTTCTGACTGAGCGGAGAGCAGGGAGGAGATTGATTATTTTTTTAGAGATTATCTGTCTCATGTTAGGACAGCGAAAGTTTTAATACGTATGTAAAATTAATTTTTTTTAGGTTAGATGCTGCAGCTTTAAGCAGAGGTTCGGTGTGAGAGTCACTACCAGGTGGAGCAGAAGCGGCGCTCCGTCTGCTCCACCTGGTAGAGCAGACGGTGGAGCAGACTGTCTGCTCTACCAGACGGTCTGCTCCACCGTCTGGTAGAGCAGACGGCAACCGCTACAGCAACTGTTCAACAGCAGTTGAACCGCTGCTGTAGTGCGTAGCAGCGGTTCAACAGCGAGAGCAGAACCAGCGTCTTACATCGCAGCTCGAAGACTTAAATAATTTTGCGGGTTATTTGTTTAGCTTTCTGACCGTCATGCTAATCCGGGTGAGTGTTTGTAGCTGTGCGCTGCTTTACCTGCTATCTGATCCTCCGTATGTCTTTTTACTGCAGTGAGCCTCGATGTAGCCAAACTCCGTCAAGTATGGCATTGTTTTTATGTCGTATTAGCTTCGTTGTGTTGATGCATTTTGACCTGCTTCAATTTTCCGCCGCAACACGCAAACTTCCCCATTCACTCAGTGCGTTAGAGCAGTGTTTTTCAACCATTTTTGAGTCAAGGTACACTGTTTTAATTGAAAAAATTCCGAGGCACACCACCAACTAAAATAAAGATACTCTGTAGGGTATATAGTCTAATATATAGTCTATATATAGTCATTCTTATCAAAGTCTCTTGAATAGGAATCAAATAAACACAAAAATGTATTTTTATCACATTTTACATTTCTTATTTCAAATTGCACTTAACATATCCACTTCAAAAATACACCTGAACAGCCACAACACTGTGGTGTTAAATTTAAAGAAGTTGTAGAAAACGTCAGTGTTTTACAAACTAATCCACAAGCATCTTATAGCCAGAATACAGAAAATAATTCTTATTCTGAAAGAAGCAATAATATTTGGGAAAGATTTCACTTCATATTCACTGTTACAATATGAAGAGTTGCATGTACAAAATGTCAATATCTGTATATTTTACCCACCTGGTGTGAAACCTGTGCATGTTTGGATGAAAACAGCTGATTTCCTGGCAGAAATTGAAGAAAGACAAAGTTCTTCCTCAACATCTCTGTCTCTCTCTGGTTTTAGTTTTTATAGTAGCCAGGCTTCAGAAGCTCACTTCACACAGACATGTTGTAGGAAATGGACTCATGTTCTTTCCAACCCAACTACTGCTGAGCTTCTCTGTCTTTTCCGTCACTGTCATCACAGTATTGCTAGATTCAGTGCTCTCACCGCTACCTGTAACATTCGTGCATCACTAATTCTCTTGTTTTAATGTAAAATGCTCTGTACCTACTGCCATCTAGTGGTGAGAACATTACATGATTACGCCGCTGCTACTACTACAGCAGACACTCGAAGATGCGCCGATCTATGTTTTTGCATCCACCTGAATAATGTGTAGTTGCGCCACTGTATATATATATATATATATATATATATATATATATATATATATATATATATATATATATATATATATATATATATCCAGCCGACGAGTTCTATCTTCAGAGACTCAGCAGCTGAGATCGAGTCCAAAATCTGATGTGAGATTCATCCGTGCTGCAGTGAATTCGTCTCTCTTTATAGATTCCTCTTCTTCCTCACATCGTGTCTTTATGAAACTTTCAAAACAAAAACGTAAGATTTGGGATGCATCTTACTAGTGAAAGTCTTTACCACCTGTGTAAACTTTGCTGGTGAATGTTGTAACACATAATATAAGTTTTATAATATGTGTTATATATAGTTTCATTTCTAATATAGGCTCTTGTGTCAGATAATCTAAGTCAATGTTAGAGAATAATTAATTTTTTTAGATTTACGGAATCTGTTATCCTTCATAGCGGGGCTGAACCCTTTGTTACACGAAGCACTATAGCTAATATTAGCTGGTATCAAATACAGTAACGTAATATTCTAATCACAATAAATACACAATAATATGTCCATCTTACTTGTGAAATGTTGTCTGTGGAGCCTCACATCAATAGTCCATCGATCAGAACAACAATATCCTCAGTGCTGAGGCATCTTCTGCTGTTTTGATTAAGCAAAGTAGGAGGGACGACCTCTCCAAGATGGCCGCCGTATTTCCTGCGCCCGAGCAGCCAATGCGGGGTCTACTTATATTATGTCTATGCTTTTTTCATTCAGTGTCATCAACAGAAAGAAAAAAAGGCAGGAAGAGACGATAAATCTGATAATTAAAATGAGGTTGAAAGGTTTAATTTATTGTGTGATTAATTGATTTATCGTTTATTGCGACAGGCCTAGGTGTACTGTAAAGTTAAAACTCAGCTTCACAGAAAAACAAAGACGCTAGCATAAATGTTTGGCTGTTGAACCAGATCGTATATGGTTGCTATGACGCAAATTTTTGAGTTATTGCTGTTGAGGGAATTCAGAATTTTGACTCAGGAGTTGGAGCAGTAAAGCGTCTAAAAGTTGCATTATGGTAGCTCTCTAGAACTAGATCAGGGGTGTCAAACTCAATTTGACCGAGGGCCACTTCAGCACATTGGCCACCCTCAATGGGCCACATTGATGGTACAAATCAGAAGTGCCCAGGTTCAGTCCTCCAGACTGCAACTTTTAGATGCATCCCTGCTAAAACACACCCCAGACAAAAGGTTGACTTCCCTCATTAACAGCAACTCAGTTCTGTAGAGGCTTATAATGAGTCTATGGTCCAGGTGGGTTACAGAAGGAACGCATCTAAAGTTGCAGATTGTAGCTCTGGAAAACTAGACTTGGGCAGCCCTAGCATTAATGTATGAAAATACATAAATTAAAATAAATTAAACAACACCTCATATTGTTAAATAACTGATTTTATGTATTGAAGTTTTAAATATTACATTTGAGTTAGCATGGATGTAAAATTACTGCTCAGTTTAAAAATTACAATATTTAAATCAGTGTTTAAAGGTAAGCAACAAATAATAAAAACAAGTTTTGATGTTAACTCTCAACTTAATTCACAAATTTTTTTCTTTTTATTACACAACCAACATGTATTTCACATAACAACAAAACAAGTAGGTGATGTTTGCCTGTCCTTGAATGCAAAGCTGATCCCTCTTTCTGACCGGGAGCTGACAGCGTGTTGAAGAGATATAGACAGGACGCTTTGGAGCGTCTGGTTAGGAAGCGCATTCAAAACCTTTGGTTGAAATGGAGCGTTAAATTCAAGTCTCCATTACAGACCAAGGAAAACTAAAGAGAATGCAACATTGTGTTAATCCATTTGAGGAGCCGGCAGTTTATCTTGAGGAAATAAATGACCATGCAGAAGTTATTTAGACTGTAACATGCGCAGTCCGCTGCTCAACCCCTGCGGACGCGGCTAAACTGCTGCGAAGAATTAAAAACCGCTGGGAGCAACTCATCCAGCGGTTTTAACAAACGGAGCCTTGGTGCACGTTACCCAGGAGAGCGGCGTTCTGGAGGAGGCTGCAGACGTAACATCTGTCCCTTTCGGAGAAGCAAAGCCACGCAAAACAAAACAAAACAAAACAAAACAAAAATCCTGGTCAAAGCGCACACTGGACCGCGCAAAGGGTAAAACACTCAGAGTTCAATTGATCTGTTTGGATGAGACAGATCCAACTGACTGATGAATTAGCGCAGATTTTTCTGCAGATGGGGACCAGGAAGGAGGAAGTGCGTTCAGATCCCAACGGGTGAAGTGATGCTAATTTAAGTGAAGTCGCTTAATTTAATTTATAAGTTATGGGGGCCACAGTCAGTGTTTTTTGTCACAACGGAGAAAAATGTAGATACATTTAACTGCTTAATTTGCGATGGGATCTGGATTCACTGTGAATATTAACTAAACCGCATAAAATGCGACTAAATAGTCGATATTAATATGATTGTAATTTCATGGATACAAATAGTACATGACCGATTTTTTATGTTTGTCGGTCAAGATGACGGATAACAAAAAAGTCTAGACCAGTGTTTCTCAACCTTTTTCAGCCCAGCGCCCCCCCAGCCTTTATCCAGGTCCCTCTCCGCCCCCCAGCAAAGAATTTGCAGGCTACTTTGCACTGACTATTATTTTATCATTAATATTACTATCACTATTGTAGATGTTTTGATTTTTATGCTTGTTTCTGTATTTATCATCAAAAATAATACATATAATAATATAAAAATAATACAGGCATCTAAGAAAAATGCAATGAACATTCAAGTTAAAATTGGTAGGTCTAACAGCAGCCAATCAGAGTGGATAAATATTCCTATTTTGTGCCATTTTCTAGTTGTTAAATATTCCACAAAATGACCAGATAAAAGATGAACAACATGCCAGTTTAAACTTTGAACTATTTGCAAAGCGACTGAGCTCTGCAACATTAAAACATGGACAGAACTGTAACTACATTAATCATAGCTCTTCTTCTCTTCAGTGTTTGTCAGTTTCTGGTGGTGCAGCTCTGTGCTGCCTTCAGGAGAATGGGACATCAGAGTATCATCCATAAAATTTCACCCACATGGCATTTATTGTGCAAACCAGAGCTTTCAGTGGAAAAACTAAAGTTCCAGGTCCTTTTAATGACATACAAATATGAGACAGAAACATGGATTATATCTTTATATAGACCTGACTATAGATTTATAGATTAATAGTTTTACTGGACAGAAATTACAAAGAACAAATCTGGTTCTTATTCAAATCCTAATGAGTCAAATTGAAAGCGTCATGGAGTCATCAGCCTCATGACATTAACACTGACATGAAAAATAATATTGAAGAAATTAATATATCAAATCTAGTTAAAAACATAAATAAGTGATCAGTTCTTTACCGTTATGGTCTGTAAGATATATTTATTCTCAGTATTAGATATGGTCTCAACAAACCCATGACACTTCAACAATATTATTTTACCTTTTATGTGGAAATAGTGTCTGTTTATTCTTGCCATACAGTCTCTGTATTAATTATTGCTCTAAAGGTCTTGCCATACCAGTTTATTCCTCTGTATTTACTTTAGTTTCTAAGTTTATTCTTGCATTTTGTTCTTCATTCATTTTCATTTAGTTTCCTTTGATTAGTATTATCCTCTCCTGGTTTATTGCTATGTCCACTTTAGTTTCTTTCCTGTTGCTACATTTATTTGATCATTTATCCATTATAAGACAAATAATATAAGACGAATAATCTTCACTCATCACCTGCTGCACCTCCTAATCGTCATGTGTTTCACATCATGTGTTAATTTTTCACTGTTCAGCGTCGGATTCTCTGTTTTTATGCCATAATTCACATCTAGTTCGTCGCTCCGTTTATGTCCCGCTTCTCCAGTTTCAGAGTTTTGCGCAATGTGCGCGTCTTTTTTTTTAACCCCTAACGTGCAGGGCGGTCGGGAAGAGTATCGATGGGGAAAAGGCAGACTGACATAAACCTTTTAAAACAACGGAAACAATTTCTGCATTCTGATTATTGAAATTTAAAAGTGCTGTGTTGTTCTATCACCCCGTTTCATACCGGACCACTTACAGCACCGTGTTAACGCTATAAAATGAACGCTCTCTATCGTGGTATCACCCATGGAGGGATTTCTTTTATTTATTTAAATGGGTTCATTTTTCAGAGGGATACAGTGAGGGTATCGTGATTTTAGCTACCAGTAGCAGGAGAACGGAGCTGCGCCAAGAAGCTAACAGAAGCTACAAACACTGAATAGAAGAAGAGCTGCCATCGATACAGTTGCAGCCAAGCATGATTTAATGTTTCACAAGACAGTTTTACCAAGTTGCTCAAAGTCTAAACTGGTATTGTTGTGCATTTAAGGTGTAAAGTTTACCTTCGAGTAAACACCCCCCAAAGGCATCCCAGCGCCCCCCTTTTGTAAAAATGTCTGCCAGCGCCCCCTGCCGTCCTCTGAACGCCCCCTGGGGGGCGGTACCGCCCACGTTGAGAACCGCTAGTCTAGTGCAACCTTATGTTTCAGTTCCATCCATCCATCCATCCATCCATCCATCCATCCATCCATCCATCCATCCATCCATCCATCCATCCATCCATCCATCCATCCATCCATCCATCCATCCATCCATCCATCCATTTTCTTCCGCTTATCCGGGGTCGGGTCGCGGGCGCAGCAGCTTCAGAAGGGAGGCCCAAACTTCCCTCTCCCCAGCCACTTCTTCCAGCTCCACTGGGGAAATCCCAAGGCGTTCCCAGGCCAGCCGAGAGACGTAATCCCTCCAGCGTGTCCTGGGTCTTCCCCGAGGCCTCCTCCCGGTGGGACGTGCCCGGAACACCTCACCAAGGAGGCGTCCAGGAGGCATCCTTACCAGATGCCCAAGTCACCTCAACTGGCTCCTCTCGACATGGAGGAGCAGCGGCTCTACTCTGAGTCCCTCTAGGACAGGGGTCCCCAAACTACGGCCCGCGGGCCGGATTCGGCCCGCCTCCACATTTGGTCCGGCCCCCTGAACAATACCAGAGAGCATTTAGATTTTTTTTTCATATATCGTATTTTCGGGACTACAAGCCGTTTATATGTAGATTTTTCTTCAACCACCAGGGGGCTCTTTAGCAGGAAGTGAATAATTGGAAGTCTGGTTACTTGCGCGCCAACATTGAGCCCACAAGCAGCAAAATGAGTAAGAAACAGATCAGATGTCTTTGGAAAGTTTCTTTGCAAAGGGGAAAAGGCCCAGAGAAGAGACAGGAGAATGGATTTGTCCCGGACCGGTAGGTGAGTCCCACATTACAAACCGCTCTGCGTGACATGCGGCGACCGGCTGCTAATGAGGCAATGAAGCTTCAAGCTGTTTCACCACATAGAGACCAAGCAGGCTGTGGATATAAGCAACACTTCGGGTGTCATTGTCTCTCATCAGTCCCAGATGGGACCGTCTCGTTGCAGAAAAACAAGCTCAGGGCTCCGTTAGTCATTATTGTGAGTTAAAATTTTCACGAAAGTAAAATGTTCGTTTTTGTGGCGCATCTGTATATTATTTTGAGGGGATATATAAACGTTACCATAGCGACCAGAGTGAGAGCGTTTGGGCAGTGGTCAAGAGGAGAGGAGTAGAGCTTTTGAGTCTTAAGTCTGGTTTAGATGGCAACATTTAAGAATTGTCGGCCGATTCTCCAAACCTCTGTGACCACAGAGCTGATATAAGTACAACAGGTTTGATCGGTTCGTGTTCAGCCACACGGCACAAACCGATTCCAGTCACGAACATCCCGATTCCAGAGGATAATCCAGTAAAACCCCCCAACATAGCGGGAATTTAGAATAAGCAAACACGGATGACGATGTAGAAGTAGTAGTTATGGTTTGTGGAGTCATTTTACTAGATAAAAGACGTAATAAAAAGAAAAGGCGGTGGAAGAAAGACGACGGGAGCAGCCGCTCTATTGGCTGCACTATGATTTGGAGGTGAATATGTTTTTTTATAGTTAACATTTTTAACTGAATAAACATAACAATGACCTTTAAATTTAATAATAAACATTTCCACTATCATCTCCGATATCCACCGGACTCTCAGTTGCTCATATGTCAGCTGTTTGGGATTCCCCTCTGTTCTTACGTCACTGCGCTTTGTGATTGGCTACCAGTCACATTCAGCAGGTCGTATTCTCGTTCCCAGTCAGGGAAAACCCCACAGGTTGAGATAAAAAACTCCAAGACAACCCAAATTGGGTATATTCAGGATTTAGTGGGAACACCAACATGCAGAAGCCTTATCTGACTGTTCAACCCCCCCGCCCCTCTCTCCCGGGCCGCAACAAAATTTCCAAGTCTTGACCGGTCCGTGGTAATAAAAAGGTTGGGACCACTGATTTAGCACATGCTAGTAACAGACACGAAGGATCAGAACTTTTACTGTTACAGTTACCGTTCGGAAACTACCGTAATTAGTTCAGTTAAATCTAAACTGGGCAACTTTTTCTTTTTTAACCATAATAAATGTGATATTCAATTGACCTGTTATGACTCAAATTTTGGGATTTTTTTCTGTGAAGAACCCAGAGAGGGTTATTTGATTGTGCTTTCTGGAAAACAATATATTTTTACATTTAGGCACTCCTGCAATCGTCACACTTTTTCTGTTACAAACTGACTCCGGACCCCACCAGAGAAGGAAAAAGTCATGTGGCCCTCAAAGGAAAAAGTTTGAGGACCCCTGCTCTAGGATGACCGAGCTTCTCTCTCTAAGGGAGAGCCCAGCCACCCTGCGGAGGAAACCCATTTCGGCCGCTTGTACCCGTGATCTCGTTCTTTCGGTCATGACCCAAAGCTCATGACCATAGATGAGGGTAGGAACGTAGATCAACCGGTAAATCGAGAGCTTCGCTTTTTGACTCAGCTCTCTTTTCACCACGATGGACCGGTACAGTGCCCGTTTCACGGCAGACGCTGCCCCTATCTGCCTGTCGATCTCCAGCTCCCTTCTTCCCTCATTGGTGAACAAGATCCCCAGATACTTAAACTCCTCCACTTGAGGCAGGACGACCCCCCTGACCCGGAGAAGGCACTCTACCCTTGCACTCTACCCTTTTCCGGCTCAAGACCATGGCCTCGGATTTGGAGGCACTGAGCCTCATCCCGGCCGCTTCACACTCGGCTGCGAACCGCACCAGCGAGAGCTGCAGATCGCGATCTAATGAAGCCAACAGCACCACATCATCCGCAAAAAGCAGAGATGCAATCCTAAGGCCACCAAAACGGATCCCCTCAACACCTCGGCTTCGCCTAGAAATTCTGTCCATGAACGTAATGAACAGAATCAGTGACAAAGGGCAGCCTTGGCGGAGTCCAACTCTCACCAGAAACGAGCCCAACTTAATGCCGGCAATGCGGACCAGACTCTGACCAGTCATACAGGGACCTGACAGCCCGTATCAAAGGGCCCGGTACCCCATACTCCAGGAGAACCCCCACAAGGCCCCCCTAGGGCCACGGTCGAACGCCTTCTCCAAGTCCACAAAACACATGTAGACTGGTTGGGCAAACTCCCATGCACCCTCCAGGACCCTGCTGAGGGTGTAGAGCTGGTGTAGAGCTGGGTGTAGAGTTTCTCAGTTTTATTCGCTGGGAAAATCAATATGCAGCTTGAGGTGACTCTGCTGCTCTCCAGTGGCCAAAAGCCGTAATGTTGGCTGGTAACATTTGGAATGCATTATGGGAGATGTAGCTTGTAGTCAATTCGTGCTCAAAACCTATTTTAAGTCAATCATGGGCCTATAAAACGCTGGGGTGGGCACATGTGAACTAGATTAAGCACCCCTCATCTATAGAGTATTGTCCAGAGGAATATGGGACACCAGATTTAACAATGCAGATTACCTAGAGTTAGGGTTGTCACCCGTCCCTTAAAATATGGAATCGTCCTGTATTTGGTTGTTAAATGTTGCGTCCCGTACTGAACCAATACAGGACATGATTTGTTCCGTATTTCTATAAATGTCTGATAGTCACGCCTATCACACACATATCAACACTAAGGGTAACAATAATGACCAAAATAAAACACAGGAAATATTAAGGTCAGCTAAATTCTCGTTGCGGGAGCTAAAGGACCCCAGAACGCTACGGACCAACGCTGTTGTCACGGTTACCTAGAGACGGACACCACGCAGCCATGGTGAGCAAATGTCAACCCGCGTCTTTTTAAAACATCCTCGACCCGATTCTCCACCGTCCTTAGAAGCAATACCTCTCGTAAAGATACAGACGTGAGAAGAAAGACGCAAATCCCAGGCCGAATAATGTTAGTGAGGATGAACACAGGCAATTAAAAAAAAAAAATGTGTCCATCATCCGCCAGTGCAATACCAGACAGAATCAGGAGAGGAACATAGCAGACCCTGATATGGTAACATTTTGATTAAGTTTCTTATTGTGCTTTTAGTAGACTATCTTGGTTTGATTATTTGCTTATTTAATGTTTAATAATATCAGCCAAAAATAATACAAATGATCATTTAAAGAACAAATCATACATTAGATCAACAGTAAATGCATAAATACTTCCTACTTTAAAAGGTTTGTTAGGGTAAGGTTTCTGTTTGTTTTATTTTGAAATGTTTATATATTTTATGAATTAATTTTTCAGTGGTCATTAATGCACCAAACCCAGACCTGTAGCCATGGGTGGTTCTAGATGGGGGCCAGCGGCGAACCAAATAAGTTATAATAAATAAATGTCTTATGTTAATACTCAGTGGTGGATTTTTTAACCTTCACAATTTTACTTCAACAATGAATTAAAAATTATAGTGCTGCACTTTTAGCTGCTGTATAGGATCACGCTTTCTATCTGCCAGAGATTTGCAACCTGAATCTCTGGAGACACAAGTGGGTCTTTGGCTCACTTATTATATCAAATGATGAAATATTGCTCTGTTTTTTTTTGTTTGTTTCATTCTTTTTCAAGTGTTGCCATGGAGAAGCACTGACTACCCTGGCCCCTGTGGTAAATCTGGTCTAGAACCAGCCTCCAAATCTAACTAATTTATAAATATTTTGGTAATACTCTGTAAAATATCAGAATGTTCACATAACTTTTATACTTTTAGTTGTCTGAGGACACATTTTGAATATTAAATCAGGTGTTATGATCAGTTACTCAGTGGTTTACCAAATACTTTTTACACTTGCTTAATTAAACGTATTTAAAGTATACTACTGTGATTGGAATACAGTTTTGGGGTACTCTACCGACCTATGCATGAACGATTGCTCTATGAATCACTTTAGACAAAAAACACTCCCATAAAATATTGTCTATCACTGCAGCGGACATCCTACCCCATGAGAGTAGGACGACACGCCATGGTGGGCGCGTCATCCCTTATTTTGATTTCACACAGCAGCCTGAAGTGACCCAATTCCGATTTTTTTGGCAATTCCAAATTTTTTTGCCGGGGCCGTTCACACTGCCAGTAAATGCAACCTGTATGTGTTCTGCAGTGTGAATGGGCAAACGACCTGAAAGTGTCCCGCATGCACAGTAGAGGGCGCAATACTGTGCCCTCTACTGTGCATGCGGGACACTTGCACAGTTCGCATGAATCGGATACGTATCGGATATGGGTCACATTTGAAAAAAAATCCGACTTATGCTGTTCACACTGCCATGAAAAGATTGAATATAGGTCGCATTACGTAAAAAAGAAAATCGGAATTGGGTCACTTCAGGCTGCAGTGTGAACGCACCCCTAAAGGCAGTTGTCATAGCAACCTTGGGCTTCTATTACACCTGTGCAGAATCACATGCTCCATGCTCTGACACTGATGCAACAACTACTGAGTATCACTGAGGGCCATTGATACAGCAATTCCCAAATTACTGTATCAAACCTTATTGTACTAAATTACTGAACAGGTTGGCAAAAAGATCTGGGGCAGCAACAGTAAGATTAATTGACCATAATTAGTTGATTTATTGGTTTCAGATGACCCGGTTTAGGAGCCTAGTTTCCTCTTTCCTCTGCATAACTTCATAGTAAGTTATGCATCATAATTCACTACTAAGGAAACAGCTTCCAAACACTCATACATTAAAGTTGAGATTTTATTGTTCAAATATTGCAGCTAATGTTATAAGTCAGTCCAAGACTTATAAAAGGACAATATCATACCTACAGAAAAGTTTGAAAATGGATTTCTCTAACAAACTTACTTATTTTATTGTCATTGTATAAAGAAACATAAGTACAATTGGCAATGAAATGCTTGGCCACCGGAGCACACACAGAAACACAAGTGTGCCTATAATTACATAATAAACGAATAGTCATTTATTGCTAAATATATATAACTTAGTATTTTCAAGCAGTCTCAGACAATTTTAGTGATGGGATTGTTGAACAATCTGATGGCCAGTGGGAGACAACTATTTCTGAGTCTGGCTGTTCTGCAATGGATGCTGTGAATTCTCTTGCCAGAGGCCAACCGGATGAACAGACCATGGAGAGGATGGGTGTAGTCAGAGAGGATCTTGTTTGCTCTGGCTAATCAATGTGTGAAATGTTCTGGATATTGAGGAGTGGAGTTCCAATGATCCTCTCTGCTGTCTTCACTTCGGTAGAGACTTCCAGTCTGAGGCCTTGCAGCTCCCAGACCAGCTGGAGATACTGCTGGTAGGCAGGCTCTCAAACGCCTTCTCAATTCGTCTCAGAAAGTGCAGGCGCTGCTGTGCCTTTTTCACCAGTGAAGTGATGTGAGTTGTCCAGCTGAGGTTGTCTGTAATGTGAACCCCCAGGAACTTAGTGCTGCTGACAATCTCCATTGCTTTGTCGGTAGTGAGGACAGGTGCGTGGTTGGGTCGAGACCTTCTGAAGTCGACAATGATCTCCTTTGTCTTGTCGACATTCAGGTGCAGGTTGTTTATTCTGCACCAGTCCACAAGATGTTGTACCTCTTTTCTGTAGTTCACTTCATTGTTGTCCTGAATTAATCCCACAGTTGTTGTGTCGTCTGCATATTTCATGATGTGGTTGGTGTTAAACCTGGGACGACAGTTGTGGGTAGACCTGTCACGATAGCAAATTTTGCTGAGCGATTAATTGTCTAAAGAATTATTGCAATAAACGGTAATATTGTTTCAATACCTTTTGACACTGATTTAATGGAAATGACTATTAATGCACGCTATTTCCTGCCATAGATAGATACACTGTATTTTAAAAAGAACACATAACACTAAGTGATAAACTAAATAAACAACCAAAAATAAAATGGATTCTCAGTCTCCATTAACAAAAAAGTACTTGAATAAAAAGTAAACAAGATAAAGCCAAAGTGGAAATAAATACTGCATTCAACCAAAAGAGTGCAGATTATGAAGTCTGTATACTATATTGCCTTCAGTAATCACTAGATTTAAATAGAGAAGATGGGCACATCTGACTACCTAATGCAGTATTTCATACTACACCATTTTCCCCTTAAGACAATCTTAGAACGTTGGCCGATCTAAGATTGTCGCTGGTGATTTTGTAACCGATCATCCTGTAGTGTGATTTAGATCGTCGTGGCCGCTCTGATCTAAATCAGGGGTTTTCCCCGACTGGGAGCTTAAAGCTGAATGTGGCAGGTAGCCAATCAGAAGGCGCGGATTCTCCTCCGTGCTTTCTGAGGGGAAATTACAGAGGGGAATCCCAAACAGCTGACATGGCGCAACACAAAGTCCAGCGGACATTGGAGATGATATGTGGAAACATTAATATTTATTTAACATTTCGTGCAAAGAATATAGAAATGACAAGGGGAGGAGTTGGAGCCAAATTTCTACAGCAATTGATAAACTGTTAATAAAAGGGTTGCTAAGTATCTAATTCCATTTCTAAATAGTGAGTAGTCTACAGTTTCTGATAAAATAAGCTAAAGATAGGTTGCATTTACTCGCAGTGTGAACAGCCCAAGCAAAAAAATCGGAATTGCCAAAAAATCGGAATTGGGTCACTTCAGGCTGCAGTGTGAACTAAGTCAAATTCTTCTCAAGGCCTCATACAGCATTGGACCAGCCCTGCATGATGAGTTAAATCTGCTGCACTGCGCGCAGAGATGCGCAACAAACAAGATATTTAATTTTTTGCTGCTAATGTGACTTTAGTAGCTCTTTCATTTTGTCTCTGTTGAGATGGGATGAGTTTTTCACATCTCCGTGTGGCAGTGCACATTAACTCTGGCTGACTAAGTGGACAAAGCATTTGGTATGGGTTGGTGCATCGTGTAACTGGAAAAATAATATCAAAATGAATATAAAACCAGCGTGATGCTTGACTACGATCCGTGCTGAGGTTGTTTTATGTGAATGGAATCTTTAATATGATTAACAAGCCTCATCAGAGCACACATAAAGTTTTATAGAATAGAACTGTATCTTTGACCTGCCTGTGATGGACTGGCCACCTGTCCAAGGTGGCCAGTCCATCACAGCTAGAGAGCTGGAAATAGGCACCAGGTGCCTATTTCCAGCTCTCTGCTGGAAATAGGCACATGGTGCAAACTCCCCCAGCCCCCGCACCCTCCAACCCTGCGTGTGTAACCCATGCATGTTGCCATATTCACCAGGACGATGAATTGTAATTCAAATCAGGCCAGAGACAGGACTGATGGTCAGGGTCACTTTAATCTGCTATGATAACAGCACAGTTATGAGTATGTGTATGACAGCTGCATGCAACAGTCTCTACCAGCATCCATCAGAATTCTCTCTTTATCATGTGATCATATAGTGTTTTTTTGTTTTGTTTTTAACATTAATGCACTTTGTTCCATTGGTGATTTGTCACCATCAAAGCAATTTCTGCTCAAACCACCAAATGTAATATTAACTTGTACAAAAGGAAAGTTAAATTGTGTGTCAGTAAATTGCTAAGACTATACATGTTTCACAACAAAGTTACATAAATGTCAGAAGATCCTTCTGACATTTGACTGGCTCTCCGGTAAATGTTGCACTGCACCTGAGAGTGATGATTCACAGGGAAATATGAGCGAATCAAGAATGGGACTTACTGCTGAGCTCTCTGACAAACATACTTGCATTTGAATAATAGTCCACAGCCCACACAGCACACCTGCAGCAGTGATTTCCATAAGGAAGCAGTCATTTACAAGCCATGGATTCTTAACAGAGAACTGTGATCTTGTGCACTGAGGAAACAGTCATTGTCTAATGATGAGACACAGATCTGAGCCACCCCCTACTCTGAGGTGTCCATGATGTTCAACATGACAAACATACATGCCCCATGGTAATCCGTTTGTCACCGGTCTGCACCCTCGGAGCATAATGGTTAACTTTACAACATTTCTTCATGATGCTGCATCAATCCCGGTGATTCCAATTTTCCACATGTTATGATGACGTGACTTCAGTAAAAACAAAAACGCCCTGCTTCTGTATGTTCAGAAGATTGACAGGCAGTATCCAGACACCCACAGAGCAGTTTCAGGCAGCTGCCTAACACCCTGCGCTCCTCCATGGGAGGCGCCTCCCTCCATCATGAGGACGAGGGATGCTGTGAGGAGGACCAGAATAATGGTCCTCCTCGCTTCAGCCCTGGAGGAGCCAGAGGCTCGGTTCAGTCGCTGCTAGCATCAGGTTAGAGAAGCAAGCAGGGCTCGTACCGACAGGTGCCTCGGCATCAATACCCCGCCATCCCACTGTATAAAAGCCCAAACCAACAGCAGCCACGCAGTCTGAAGCAGCGAAGCGGGCCGAATTAAAACATACGGTCGTTTTTCTTAATTCACGACGGAAAGCGTTGGCTTGGAGATTCAATCAAGAAGATAGTCAGGGTGCTCGGAGACTGCAGCGAACCGCGGCGTCGTGCTGCCCAGGCTCGCGATTTTCCCTTTGATCTGCACGCGCGTGGACACACTCACCTCTCTGCCATTTTCCCACCGCCTCCTAAAATTCCTCAGCAAGAATGAACAAAACACCCTCCATGTTGCTGAAATTGCGGTAGCCGCAGTCACGGAATCACTTCTCCTAGACGGTGTCAAGGCAACGGCGGTAACTACGCAACATTCATTGGTTACTTTCAAAGTAAGAGCTTCTCTAATGACCAATTTTCATAGACATGACACTAGTCTGTCATATGAGATTTAACTTCTTTGTATTTTTATCTTTGTATATTCGGTTAACCTATAAAAATATTCAGATTTTACCCTTTTAACGTGAATATAAGCAGTAAAATTGTTCGGTCAAACTTATGTTATTATGTAGTAATATCCCATCTGGATATGGTGGGATATTACTACAGCATCTACCTGTAGTAATTTAAAAATTTGTAATTGTAGTAATTAAAAATTACTACAGAAAATTAAAAAATACTAAAGGTAGTAATTAAATTGATCTGGTGACCATTTTACCTGTTCAGTGGTAGAGCAAGTGCATCATATACGAGGGCTACAGTCCTCCGACTGCTGGTTATCTATTTGTCTGTGTGTGTGTTTTGTGTGTGTGTGTGTGTGTGTGTGTGTGTGTGTGTGTGTGTGTGTGTGTGTGTGTGTGTGTGTGTGTGTGTGTGTGTGTGTGTGCGCGCGCGTGTATGTGTGCACTCGGAAAGTCAAAAAACATAATTCTCACAGTGCTCACTGTCTGGTCCAGCAGGAAGATGATGGCATCCTCCTCAACTCCAAGCTTGGGCTGGTAGGTGAACTGCAGATATCTGAGCACACAACAGAAATAGATAACTTCTTTATATTATTTATTAAAATTTTCATATCTATTAACTTTCTCATTTAATTACTGGACTCTCTCCATGTTAAATTTAACAAAAGAACTACAGATGATTTTGGTGTTTTAAATAAAGTTAGAAATGGTTAGAAGCAGTGATTACGGGGCGAAGGGTGGGGGTTTACATCTATTCAGACTAACTGGTTCCCATGGAGACCACTGTGAGAGGGGAGGGTTTACATCTCCCACAAACAGTTTCAGCATTACGAGCAGACAGCGGACAGAATTTAATATGAATAGTCTTTAGACTACCTTATTTTTCCGGCCTCTTCTTGAGATCATGCTTCCTGGAGTGGATCCATGGGGAGTCTGCTTTCCTAATGATTCCGTTTGGAAACATCGCTTTGTCCAGCCTCAGTGAGGACGGAGAAGCTGACCTGCCTCTGCAAACACTGATCTTAAACTTTGCTGGAAATACTGCAGCCATGGAAGGCTCGTCCGGCAGCAGTCGGTGGATGGATCTCTGTTCTGGCATTGTTTGGATGTTGTGCTTTCTGCAGCTATGTTCACTTGATGGAAATAGCCCAGACATGCTTTTTCCAGTTAAGATCTGTGAAAGAGAAGCAAGCTGAAGCCAAAATATTTAATTTAAAGAGCCTGCTGCGAATCTCCAACCGATCATTTTTGGTCGTCATATTTCTCTTCTCTATGTCCACCACCTGCCTCTACTTCATTTATGTGGCCCCTGGAATAGGTTAGCAGTTAACATCTGTCCAAGCTAGATGGTTTTATCAGTAGCAAACATCAACCACTGCATGGTTCAAATAGAGAAGCAGGGTGCCTGAAAATAAAGTAAAATTACGGTTGCGTTGTGCGACTTTACATGGAGAGTTGAAAAGGACAAAATTAAATAAATGAATGCACACTTACATAATTAAATGTAACACGAAATAAATGTATGTTTAATTATATGTTTAAATGATTTACTTCATTGACAATTTATGAAATACGTGATTAAATCATTAACATGGAAACACAATAGCCAATGTAGATTATAAATTAAATGTAATTATTTAACAGTTTCTGTTTCTGCAGCATCAATTCAACACTGAATCTGTTTATCTCCACTTGTTTGATTGGCAGTTTCTGCATTCATTGCGAATACCTGCAAGAATGCTGATGAGAAGCAGCAAGTCTTGGATATCTGTCTGTTTTAGACTCCCACTGAAAAATAATCTGGATCAAGATAGAATTGGAAAAAGGTAAAGTTTGAATATGGTGAACCATTTTTGCGGTGATGTGGCCAAATGTCTTGTCATCTCGAAAATAAATAGACATATAACCACCAACCAAACTGCTCACCTCCTCCCAGCCAATCACTGCCTCTGTGGATAAACTGACCTACTGCTGGAGCTCCATCTTCTCAAAACAGATTTACCATCTGAAAATCAAACAATTCACTTCTCAAATATCAAAAATAATCACCTTCCTTTTTCTCCTATGTGGATCTAGACCATTACTTAACTATGTGCAATTTCTTAGTCCTGTTCTTCATCCCAAATAAACCATTCAAATCATTTATTGGTGACCATAATTGTTGCCAGAACTGTAGTCTCAGCATGACACGGTGTGACTTTACTGGGATCTTAGAAAAGACCAGGGGTAAAAGTAGGCGGGTATGGAAAGTAGTTTTAAACTCTTGGGGGTACTATGACAAAAGTATATATATATATATATATATATATATATATATATATATATATATATATATATATATCCATCCATCCATCCATTTTCTTGCACCCTTTTTCCCTCAGTGGGGTCGGGAGGGGTGCTGGTGCCCATCTCCAGCCAACGTTTCGGGCGAGAGGCGGGGTACACCCTGGACAGGTCGCCAGTCTGTCGCAGGGCAACACAGAGACACACAGGACACACAACCATGCACACACACACTCACACCTAGGGGCAATTTGGAGAGGCCAATTAACCTGACAGTCATGTTTTTGGACTGTGGGAGGAAACCGGAGTACCCGGAGAAAACCCACCATGCACAGGGAGAACATGCAAACTCCATGCAGAAAGACCCCAGGCCGGAAATCGAACCCAGAACCTTCTTGCTGCAAGGCAACAGCTCTTATATATATATATATATATATATATATATATATATATATATATATATAGCGCTTATTAATCATCACAAAATAAATATCAAGCCTGAAAACCTAATATTGTAACGGACTAAATGTTATGTTTTAAAAGTAATCTCTGCTTGACTCGAGGAGTGCAGGTGGTTGCCACAACAACAGGTGTCCTTAAATAACAAAGAGAGAGAGAGAGTAAAAAGGTAAGAGTGGTTTTGAGTTGATCACCTGTTAGGTTTGTTTTACCTTTGCTGTGGCTCATCACAGCCGCTGTAGTTCCTGAACGTTCATTAAACGACAAACTTGGACTACCGTATTTTCCGCACTATAAGGCGCACCAGATTATAAGGCGCACCTTCAATGAATGGCCTATTTTAAAACTTTTTTCATATATAAGGTGCATAGAATAGACACTACAGTAGAGGCTGGAGTTACGTTATACATCCACTAGATGGAGCTGCACTAAAGTGAATGTCAACAAGACAGTCCGACTCCGGTCGGAGAGGAGAACCTTCCGCGACTGGTCTGGGGCGTGGCCGGACGATGGAGAACGTGGTGCTAAATGACCTGCAGACGACCGGATTCTACACGGTCGGTAGGTAGATAGGTTAGTCAAACTTTATTAATAGATTACAAACCAGCGTTCTGACAACTATCCCAGCATGCACCGCGCGCTTCTTCTTCTACGGGCGAAAGTGAAGTCGGCGGCTGCTTATCATAGTTGCTAGACCTGTTGTGGCTCAATATTGGTCCATATATAAGGCGCACCGGATTATAAGGCGCACTGTCGGCTTTTGAGAAAAATGAAGGTTTTTAGTGCGGAAAATACGGTAATTATCTTGTTTGTCTGTGACTATACGTCATTCACAACAAACAACACAGTAAATATGTTTCATTAAGTATTTAGTAAACAAATGGCTTCTATCATAATAATTATAGAAAGTTAAATTAATTGTCTAATTTTAAAAAAATTGTTTGAGGCTCTCTGGAATCTTGCTTTGAGCTCAGAGTCTGTGAGGTTTTTCTTCTATCAAACAAATTTTTTGCTTCTTATTTAGTGAAAATATTGATGTTGATGAGATTTTCTCCAAAATGATAACCTTTTTCAGTCAGTTGTCTGAGGGAAATACAGCTCCATTCTGTAACAATGCTTAAATATGCTTTAAATTGTCATTATTTACAAAATCATGCAAAGTGTGCACTTTTAATGGACTTTTAATACAACTTTTAGAGCAACTTTGCATTAAAAGTGTCATTATTTACCAAATGACACTATATGACAACTGTCAGACATTCATAAAGACTTCTTTATGTTCATGACAGGTGTTATGTCATGTTTATGACAGTGTCATGTCAGTCTTATGCACACCCCTTCAAATAAAGTACTACCAGCTACCCAGCTTTTATTGCTTTGCAAAAATTTATATATCTACTTTTGTCATAGTACCCCCAAGAATTTAAAACTACTTTCACCCCTGATTATTGCGTGAACAAACTTATTCATGTGAGATTTTAATTGCATTTCTTATTTAATGGAAACACTCCAAGTTGTGTTTTTTTATATTAATAGAATAGCAACAAATTTTTGCATGTATTTATAATGGAAACACAGCTACTGTCACTTTAAAAGCAAACCAAGTACTTCATCATTCATCTGTAAAGTGTTTTATTAAAGTGTTTTACTGTTCCTTTAAAAACAGTGAAACCGGAAAAGTAATATTGCAGGAGTATATTTTTTGTAGGAACGCAGCGAGAAACTGAAGCAACTTGAAGCTAGTTTAATCTCACAGCAGCGACATTTTGCAAGAGCCCGAGTCAAATGAGAAGCTACAGAGGCTAGTTACGAAGTAGCCGCGTTGACCTTTCACCGAGGGTGAATTTATCAAAGACGGTGTGATGACTATGGTGAAGAAAATCTGTCCTGAGAAGCAGCAAGAGTTTGCCAAAGTCTGCCTGGCACGTAACACTGTGGCACACAGGGTTGAAGAAGTGTCATCAGACATCAAGACAATTGGGAGTCAGAGGAAAGGAGTTTGACTTTATTTTGGTAGCTGGCGACGAAAGCACAGACGCCTCTGACACTGCTCAGTTACTTATTTTTTTGAGAGGAGTGGGCAACGAAATGAACATTACTGAACATTACAGGCTCTTGACCTCAAGAGCCTGAAAAACCAAACGAGATGAACAAATTTATTCTCTTCTGTTTGCGGATGACATGAAACTACCGTGGAATAAAATTTCTGGGATTATTACAGACGGCGCACCATCCATGACTGGTGAACGAAGTGGATTAGCAACACTAATAAGAAACAAAGTAAGTGAAGAAGGGGGTAAAGCTGTAAAACTCCATTGTATCATTCATCAGCAGTTCTGTGTGCTAAACATCTCCAATACGAACATGTTATGGAACCGGTGAGAAAGGCTATTAACTATATCCGCTCCAGAGCGCTATGCCACCGTCAGTTCCAACAGTTTCTAAGCGAGATTCATGCGGAATATGGAGATGTTGTCTATCACACTGACGTGAGGCTCAGTCGGGGTTCTGCATTGTCACGCTTCTACTCTCTTAGGCAAGAAATCATTGAGTTTTTGGCTGATAAAGGACAACCTGTCAGCCAAAAACCTATCAGTTAGGCTGGCTGATTTGGGGTTTCTAGCTGATATTACAAAGCACCTTAATGTCCTGAACACCAGTCTCCAGGGACCAGACACAGTCATAAACTAACTATATTCGCACATCAAAGCCTTTGGAACCAAGCTGCAACTGTTTGAGAGACACCTGTCGCCGACCCAACCCAACCCAATACTGCACATTTTTCAGCACTGCAAGAAATCATGACCAGATTCCCACAGAGCAATGTCAGTGCGCTAACGAGGCGTTAAGTATCAGATATTTCATCTCTGGCTGAAGAGTTTAAACAACGCTTTTGGGATTTTGCAGCTATTGAGAAGGAGATCGATCTTTTTCCATCACCTTTCTCCGTGGACACAGATGATGTTCCAGACCCTTTGCAGCTGGAGCTCATTGAGCTGCAGTGGGACGCAGAGAGCCGCGGTCGGCACCAGCAGCTTTCTCTCGCCAACTTTTACCGACAGCTGGATAAGAACAGGTTTCGAGAGATTCGAGCATTTGGTAAGAAAATGCTAAGCTTGTTTGGGTTGACGTATTTGTGTGAGAAGACATTCTCTGTCATGTTTTTAGAAATACTCCGAACCCACATGCAGCAAAACACTCAGGAGAAAACTGAAGATCAAGGGTTTATTTACAAACAAATCCAGGGGAACTCGAGCGAGGGAAAACTATGAACTGGAGGCTGGGCAGAAACGTCGGGGCTGGGGGGCAGGAGCCAGAATGATGTCAGTCCGGGGAGCTGAGGGAGAGAGAGACCGACTCGATGGTGCTCGTCGGGGAAACCCGGATCCAGCTGACGGGCTTGGTTGGTCCTGGACTCGATCCGGCTCTCAGACTTGATCGAACCTGGGGTGAGGAGATGGAGGCGTTAGAACACGCAGGATTAACAATATAAGGCTTTCTTACTGATCTCTGTTACCGCGAAGGTCAACACTCTGGCGAGGAAGTGTTGTTAGGCGGCTCCTCTTAAGCTCCTGGTGATGATCGGATGACCTGCAGGTGCGTGGTGACACACCCGCGGGGTGGGGCGTCAGAAGGGAGCTGGGGAAACCCCCTCTGGTGGTAGCTGGCGGTGGCGCAGGGACGGAGGACAACAACATTCTCGGTTATGAACTTAAATAAGAGCCGTGTGAGGACACGGCTAACGGACTCTCACTTACGAGACATCTTGTGCATCAATATCACTGCCTTTGCGCCAGACCTGGCCTATGTGCTGCAGTCCAGATCTCAGTATCACCGTCACATTAATGCAGACAAGTCATTTGTCATTTACAATAAGTCTCTGAATAAATGTTGTTTTTTAAGATCAAAATCTGTCATAAATTCAGACAAGTTTTCAGTTTTCACTCCAGAATAATAAACTTTTAAAAATGTAATCACCATTTATAGTTACTAATTTCAAATGAGCCCTGCACTTGTTGACTATTACTTGCTCATTTCTATTTTATTTAAAAATTCAGTAAATATTGAACTGCCATGGAGAGATATTTGTTTATGTTTCAAATGTAATTTGCACTCAAGAGTACAATTACTTCTGTTTAACCATTAGAAAAAAGTTAGTGTTAAAAAAGTGAAGTTAAGTGATTATTCAATTGCATAAGACATGCATGTTTCAAATGAACCAAAAGACATGCTTAACATCACTGAAATTAAAATAAAAAAGCAAATGTGAAACACAGAATGGCTTGCTGAAATTTGTTTAAATATATTGCTGTTCTATGTAAAGAATGTCCGCCAAGGTCGGCCCCCCTACATTTTTAACGCACCAAATCTGGCCCCCTTTGCAAAAAGTTTGGACACCCCTGCTCTAGCAGAATCAGATTTGAGATGGGTTGACATATGGTCTGACATGAGAATTAAGCAAAATACAATATATTCATATTTTAGTCAAATGAAAACATGATATTTCTAGGACTGTGGCGTTGGTTATTCAGTTTGGATCAATTTTTAAAAGGCCCTCAACTGAGTTCTGATTCTGGTTATCACTCTTATTTGTAATTTGATCAGCAAAGATATATCAGTCGTGTGCAGCAGAAACAGACTTAAAATTCGGTGTGTAGTGTGTAGTTAAATATCAGGGATCAGAGCCAACTGGACATCTGCTAAATTGAAGAATTTTAGTTTTTTAGGAAGCAAGTCAAAACAAAGAATACTGTCTGTACCAATAAGCACGGCACTCCCAAACACTAAAACAGTAAATGTCTTTATAGTCAAATCCATCTACGACAGAAGGAAACACCACTGACAGCCTATGTATACCAGGGTTAGTTTGGCTACATATTATTATAAGAAGCAAAAAAGATTACAGTTAAATAAGATTTAATTGACTCTCCTGTTACTAAACACGAGCTTGACAAAATCTTGGTGACAATATTGCATTTACAAATTTTTGAAGCATTATCTGAGTGACAAGGCTGTTACAGTTTCAGCAGCAGATGTCACTAGTCAGTAATGAATAAACCTCAAGTAATGAACAGAGCCAGAGAGAATAATTCTAACACTAAAGAAACATAATAAATTAACGAGACAAGTACATAAGGAGAAACAAAACTGAACTGATAAAGAAGACAGAGTACTCAAACTAGAATGACTAAGAAATACCAGACAAAAAAATAAACTTGACTAGAAACACTAAGGAAGACTCTGACACTAAATAATAACTAGACCTAGAGTAATGAAAAAAACTAAGAATTAAACATAACTAGAAACACTACAAGGGACTGAAATAAGGAAAACAAGAACAAGACAAATTTAACCAAATGAGTAACATCAGATAATGGAAGTAGAGCAAACATAAAATGCTAAACTAAAGTGAACTAGAAAACAACTGATTAAACAGAAAAAAACAAAATCCCAACCCAAAACCCAAAGTCTTGACACTTAACATGTAACACGCTTGAGCAAGTTGTCATAATATGTCTTACCATTTCCATAACATGGAAATGGTAAGACAATGAATAAAAATTCTATGAAAATAAATAAATGACAGTCAGACATTGCTTTTCAAACATGCTTCAACAGAATTAAGTTAAAAAATTAACTCATGAAACAGCCCTGGACAAAAATGATGATAATGTGATCAAATAAAGGGACATGTTAAATGATGGTGTATCCACTTGATTACATTCTTGTAATCAACGGGCCTATATATAGAGCTACAGGTAGTCACTCTGCTGTTTGGTGACATGGTGTGTATCACACTCAACATGGACCAGCAAAAGCAAAGGAAAGAGTTGTCTCAGGAGATTAGAAAGAAAATTATAGACAAGCACAATAAAGGTACATTTTATAAGACCATCTCCAAGCAGCTTGATGACTACAGTTGCACATATTACTCAGATATTTAACATCCATGGATTGTTCTAAAGAGACCTTCTATGAACCCTTACCTGAATCCGACTGAGCATCATTGGAAAGAGCTGAAACATGACATCTGGAAAAGGCTTCAAATCTGAGACAACTGGAGCAGTTTGCTCATGAGGAGTGGGCCAAAATACCTGCTTAGAGGTGCAGAAGTCTCATCGACAGTTGTAGGAATCGTTTGATTGCAGTGATTTCCTTGAAAGGTCGTGCAACAAAATATTAAGTTAAGTGTACCATCATTGGTGTCTAGGCCTGTTTCATGAGTTTATTTTTTTACATAATTGTTAAAGCATGTTTGAAAAGCAATGTGTCGCTTTCATTTATTTTCATAGAATTATTTTTTATCACCTTTGTCAGATTCAAGTTATTTCTGTGACCACTGTGGGTTTTTCTTTCATTAACCAAGGGATCCCAACAATTGTGTCGGTGTGTATTTGTGTCAATGACATGTTCAATGACAGATATATACTTTCAAGAGATGAATTAAGAATTTTGAGAAAGAGGCTTTACAGCAGTGGTACCCAAACTGAACAATACCAGAGAGCATTTAGATTTTTTTTCATATACCGTATTTTCTGGACCATAAGCCGCTACTTTTTTCCTAAGCTTTGAACCATGCAGCTTATAGCCCAGTGCGGCTTATATGTGGAATTTTCTTCAACCACCATGGGGCCCTTTAGCAGGAAGTGAATCATTAGAAGTCAAAATTGGAAATAAAAGAAGAAAGCGCCATTAAAACGGAAATAAGTTTTAATAGGGAATTGAAATTTGAGAATGTTGTTGATCAGTTAAATAGCATTGAGGGGAAAAAGAAGATTTTTTGTCTTTTTAAATAATACTGGGATCATTATGAGAATTTGAGGTATAGATATTAGGATCCAATAAATGGCAGTAGTGCAACAATAATGGATGCAAGCTGCATCCATTATTAATGGATAAAATAATGGCTACAAGTCCAGCTAACTGGACTTGTAATTTTAAAATCAGGCATTAATCAATGCTTTACTAGAATCTACCTGTGATGCATGTGGCTCAGCGTAAAGTCCTGACTGAATGAAAATCATTGTAACCTATTTATGCCACGTTAACGAAGAACAGCTGAAAAGTTACCAGGTTTATCAACTGAGGTAGCAATTTGGCTCCAACTCCTCCTCTTGTCATTTCTATATTCTTTGCACGAAATATTGAATAAATATTAATGTTGTTTCCACATATCATCTCCAATGTCCGCTGGACTTCGTGTTGCGCCGTGTCAGCTGTTTGGGATTCCCCTCCGTAATTTCCCCTCAGAAAGCACGGAGGAGAATCCGCGCTTTCTGATTGGCTACCTGTCACATTCAGCTTTAAGCTCCCAGTCGGGGAAAACCCCTGATTTAGATCGGAGCGGCCACAATGATTTACCGTAGCACATCACACACTACAGGATGATCGATTACGAAATCACCAGCGACAATCTTAGATCGGCCAACAATCTAAGATTATCTTAAGGGGAAAATGATGTAGTATGAAATACTGCATTAGGTAGTCAGATGTGCCCATCTTCTCTATTGCCCTTCTACTGAAGGGCAATATAGTATACAGACTTCATAATCTGCACTCTTTTGGTTGAATGCAGTATTTATTTCCACTTTGGCTTTATGTTGTTTAGTTTTTATTCAAGTACGTTTTTTGTTAATGGAGACTGAGAATCCATTAACACTGGAACTGATTTAATTTATCAGTTCCAGTGTTATGTGTTCTTTTGAAAATAAAGTGTATCTATCTATGGCAGGAAATTGCATGCATTATTAGTCATTTCCATTAAATCAGTGTCAAAAGGTCTTGAAACAATATTATCGTTTATTGCAATAATTTATTAGGCAATTAATCGTCCAGCAAAATTTGTTATTGTGACAGGACTATGACTATGTGTCCATAACAACCACCATGTCTCAGGAATAGTTTTTGTCGAATGTTGATCTCTAACCTTGCATTTTTAGCATATAAAACAAAAGTTATTTCTTTTCAGTATTAGGCTGGAGGAAACCGTACATTCTTGCTCTCAGAAAGGTGAAACCATGCTACATGTGTCGTGAAAGTACGCTGCAACAGATGGAAGTTTTATTTTGTCTTCTTTTCATTTTTGGAAAAATAACATTGAAGTGTTAAGATTGAACAGTAATCACAGAGTATGAAGCACTAAACCGTTTATTGTTGTCATTGATTTCAAAAGTAGGAGCACATTTTCTCTCCAACTAATACTGCTGTCCCACAAAGTGTCCATGAGACCAGCACCACAACAATAGTTATATAATATATTGTAAATAGCATTTTTTTCAGTGTTCAATACAGATGCACATTAGAAAAAGCAATTCAACTCAGTCGCACATTCCTTGGATCATGAGTCCGATATTCCTATTCTGAATTTCTGTTAATTTCTAATGACTGTCTTGAACAGTGTGTTATCATTAATTATTATAAATATACAATATATTTATGCAACACATATTGTATAAATATTGTTTTTAACACAATATTTTGTGCAAACCTTTATATCTTTTGCTGCTGTTGCAGGAATAAAACATGCTTTTTATCCCCTTGTGGGATAAAAAACATGTTTTTATTCTAGTGTCGCTGGCATGGGAAATATATGATCTAACTTCCTGCTATGACTCACACACACACACACCTGTTCTGTGGAGAGAGAGAGTGCCACACCCTGCCGATCTGCTTTTGTTAGCTACTCTGGTAAAACAGGTTGCCACAAATCCCACACACGCACACACAAAAAACACAAACACATAACTGCCTGTAAACACAAAGAGTTCTGTCTTGTTCATGCCTGTCTCCACTGAAGTTTCCGCATTTCTTTAACATTTACCTGAAAACCTATCTTAGTCTGTTGGGATATTCCCTCCATTAAGTGAGTTTGATAACTTCCTTTTCAAATTTCCATCAGCAGTCATGGAACCTAAATTGTTTTTCACCACAGATTTTTGTAATTGTTGGCAGGGAAGTGGGAATTTTCAAGAAAAAGTTGCTAGATGTAGCTTTTTTGCCTACAAAGAAGGTATAAAAAGATTTTAACATCAGCATAGCTCCAGATATTAGAAGAGGAAAAAAGACGGGAAAAATAAAACCTCTAAAAAAATCAGAATAAATAAGGGACTGTCTCCATGTCATGCGTGTAATGTCAGCAGGGTCTAATGTTTGCATTAGGCACTGCTAATGCCACCACCCCCCTTCTAAGGTGCCGCCCAGTCCGGTTGCCCATGTTACCCATATCAGAAACTGCCACTGCCTCCCGGTCTTAATCAACCAATCAATGTCAGGAAGAAGGTCTTAGTGTTGTCAATAAATCTCAGGTACTTGCTGCTAGATGTGCTAATGGCAGAGAAACACCTTACGGTTACAGTAAAGCTGTTTATTGGTAGCCATTCTAACTAGCTTGAGCTTTCATGACAGGCTGTGCTAGCTGCAGGAAGCAGAATGTTAGGCGGGTGGAAGAGGGGGGATGAGTAGCACCACTAGATTAACAGCACTAAGACCCTCCTCCTAGCTCGGATTGGTTGTTTCTAGTTAGCACTGGAAGAAGCTAGAGGAGCTAATTTTTTTCAGATTATCTGTCTTATAGTGACAGTTTCAAAAAATACGTAGAAAAATATATTTTTTGCAACAGTTACATACTATAGCTTTAAGTTCAGACATAAAAAATGAAAAAAAAATAAAACAATTTAAAACAAATGAATAGGTCCTTAAAGCTGCAGTATGTAAAAAGGTTTTTACATGTTTGTTAAAGTATCATCTTTACATGATTTGTAAAGATGAACTACTGTGCTTTGCTTCTGTGTGCACAAAAGCTTTTAATAAAAGGTATTTCTCACAGAATACTATAAGTGTTGCTGTTTTCAGGCATTTGACCCTGTTTTGCTCTGGGTCAAATGCCACTGCCATCTTGTGACATAATCAGAGTAAGTCAAATCGTAAACAATTAAGGCTGAATATACAAAAAGAGGAAGTTGTGAGAAATTTCAGTGAACAATGCCTGCGATGGACTGGCGACTTGTCCAGGGTGTACGTTCACTGGAGATGGGCACCAGTACTTCTCCCAACCTCACTAGGAACAAGGGTGTACAGAAAATGGATGGATAGATTGATTTGAACAGTGCATCTGGAGTTTTGGAGGAAGAAGTTAGATGGAGTGATGAAGAAGAGGGACTGCAACAATATTTATTTGTTCAGGAAGCAACAATGAATCCAACATTTCCTGGGAGGAAGTGTCCAACAGTGAAGGGTTGGAGCTGGACATAAGTCACCTCCAAATTGCAGAATAGTGATAAACTGATATATGCATATAACACTGGTCAACAGCTAAAAAAAATGTCTGGGGTTTTTCAATTGTCTTAGTTGAAAAACTATTTTAAACTAAAAACAGCTTAGTTGAAACTGAACTGAAAAAGCCAAGTATCCTTCCAGGCTTTTGATGAGCTGAATTCAAAAATCACATTGGTTTTGCTCAATCAGGTCAACTTTCTAAACTATGGATGCAACATGAACATCAAAATTAATATCTTGTTCTCACATATCTATCGGTTTCCTGAGTATCTGGATCAATGAGTGATGAGCAGGAGGAGAGATTCCATCAAGACAGAAAAGAGATGGAGAATTTTACACAGTGAAGATGCAATATTCAATTTACATGCACTTAAGCTTGTAAGTGTTTATTATTCAATTTACAGAAATCCAAGTTTGCAACATTTAATTAATACAATCCTATAACCTTTTTTTTGGATGAGAAATATTAACAGAAGTGAACTGATGTCACAAAAATGTAATCAATTTAGTCAGAAGTTTGGATTTCTCTTTTCTCATTCACACTGAGGCTAGGACTTTTTTCCTGACATTGATTGGTTGAAATCAGTTTATTATTCAAATTAGCTTAAAATGTTTTCTATCAATGGAAACCAAGCAGATAAAGTGTGGCAACAACACAGAACATAACTATATTATTGCTGTTGTTTGGTTATACCAAAGTGTCCACCACAGTTTCCTTTGTTCCTGACTAAAGGTCTCTACATAAAATCCAAATCTGTAACTGGGCTGATTCCACATCAGAGGGAGCTAATTTAAGTCACACATTAACTCTAGAATAACTTATGTTATGTTCTTCTATCATGTAAAATATCCAGTGGTTAACTAAGAATCACTCATCCGTTAAACATATACAAGTTAGCAATGAGCAACACAGTCTTTTTGTTTCTGCTCAGAGGTTCATTAAGCTGTCTTTATTCATTTATATTTTCTATGTAATATTTCAAGTAGAAAGTGACATAAAACCGAATCATTATGAAAATCTGGGCCACCTATTTTTTAATTACTGTGAATCTCCTGTTTGAGACATACGATAGAGAAGATTGATTATGAGCACTTAAGATGCTTCTCCACTGGCAAGTTGCACTATAATCGCTTAATGTGAAGTTCTGTTTTACCCCAGTGGTAAGTGTCTCCATTAAAATGGGCGTACTTAAGGGAGCGTGGGCAGAGTGTGGGTGGGCCGTGAACATGTAGCAGCTGTAATCAACTCTACCTGATGTTTGCAGCGACACTCTGTAATGGAAAACTTTGAGGTTGTGGTGGACTCAAATAAGCCCAGATATTTCATTTTGTCTTTTAGAAATCCATTGACTTTACAGTAATTCCTCATACCGAGCATGCGTGTAGTGACAGTGGAGAAATTTAACAGGAAGAAAACCCAGAAACCCAGAACCTGGCTCAGGATAAGTGGCCATTTGCCACCACCGACGGGGTTTGAGAAGACAGAGCAGAATGCACAAGAAGATACAGATGAACTGATGTAGGATTATTATGTTCATGAAAGTAAAAAGTTAATAGCAAGAGACGGAAAACAATCTGCTGATGCATTGTTGCATTATCTCAGTTGATGCCCTCCTCCAAAGAAGGAATCAGTCAAACAGAATGCCAGACCAGATGTAGCCTCTGTGTAAGAAAGATAACTGAGAGAAAACAAAAAGTTAACAGCTAAACTAACAGAAAATAATGGAAACTGGAGAGTAGTAGAAGAAGAAAGTGAGAAAAACTAGTCAGTTTGTCCTCCAGTAGCTGAAACCTATGGCAGCAATAATTTGGAGCAAGCAATTGTTGCTATGTGCTTGTGGAGCAGGAGTGAATGCTTCCAGTCAGTGGCTCGATGCAATCTGCTGGGTTTCCTCAGACAGAAACCTTTTAATCTACTTTGAATAATTAATTTAGCTTTTTATATTGTTGATAACTAGGATCAATTGGAATGAATGACTTGAATTTAAATTATGTTTTGTAAAGTGACTTGAGATAACATCTTTTGTGAATTGGCATCATATAAATAATCTGAATTAAACTGAATTGAATTGCTGGCTCAAACTTAATTTTAAGGATTCACCAGGTGATTATTTTGCTAAACATAGAAATATGATAACATTCTGGCACTTTTTTTTTTTATGTGCACTGCCGCCTGGAGCACCAACCTGTTTGCCTGGTGATATTTATAAGTCTGGTTGATCCAAACCTTAAGCCTTTTGTAAAGTTTTTAAGCTTATGCAGTATGTAGAGGTTTAAATGTTCTTTTTTTTTTTAAGAATCTAAGCTTTTGAAGAAAATTTGTGGTGGTTTATGTGGAGACATAGAAAATAGATTTTTCTTATAGGAGGGACAGAGACATTCACTTTGTGAGTGTCCTCTACTGATTTGACACCTAATTTTAATTGTGTCAGCTCATTGAACCTGTTGGAAATATCAACGCCCAAGTACAAGATGTTCCCAACTGTAATGGGATGGTTTAACTGAGATAAATACTTGAGACAGAAAATGTTTTGGATTTATTCTAATTAATAGAGAAGTCTGAAATGGTTGAATTCATAAAGATTATTGTATCTGAAGAGAGGGGTTTGTATTTTTGAGAATGAGCAATGTTGTGTGCGTTCACATACAATGTGTTCCAAATGATCATGCAAATGATATTTTTTCAGATTTTTCTAAATGGTCAATGACAATGATGGTCAGTGTAATTTTCAAGTCAAGAACTATTACAGTATACATCAAATTTTACTGAACAAACCTTCCAATGAGAAAGCTATTTTTTTCAAAAATAAAAAACTCAGAACTGCAAACGGTCGTTCTTCAAAAGTTCAGCAGTCACATTTACTAAAATCAAAAGCTTTTTCAATCAAAAACATCATAACAGACTAAGTTACATGTTAACATAGGACCCATTATTTGATATCACCTGCACAATTCTTGCATCCATTGAACTTGTGAGTTTGTGGAGTTTCTTCTTGAATGTATTTGCAGGGTGTCATAATACCTTCCCAGAGCTGCTCTTTGATATGAACTGCATCCCACCCTCAGATCTTCTGCTTGAGGATACTCCAAAGGTTCTCAATAGGTTTAAGGTCAGAGGAGGATGGTGACCAGACCATGAGATTCTCCCCTTTAATGCAAATAGCCAGGGCCGTGCAGAGACCACTAAAGGGGCAGGTGCTCAAAAAAAAAGGGCACATCTAACCGCATTCTAGGACAGAATATTAACAAAGCCTCTCAGCTTTCAGAGTTTAATAAACAATGATAAATTACAAAATTGTGAGATATACAATCAAAACTAAGGAAAATTTCTATATTGAGCATACAACTATACATATATATGCAAGATATCCATCCATCCATTTTCTTACACCCTTGTCCCTCAGTGGGGTCAGGAGGGTTGCTGGTGCCTCTCCAGCTAACGTTCCAAGCGAGAGGTGGGGTTCACCTGGTCAGGTCGCCAGTCTGTCGCAGGGCAACACAGAGACACACAGGACAAACAACCATGCACACACACACACACACACGCACACCTAGGGGCAATTTGGAGAGGCCAATTAACCTGACAGTCATGTTTTTGGACTGTGGGAGGAAACCGGAGTACCCAGAGAACATGGAGAACACAGTGAGAACATGCAAACTCCATGCAGAAAGACCGGGGCTGGGAATCAAACCCAGAACCTTCTTGCTGTAAGGCAACAGCTCTACCAACTGCGCCACTGTGCAGTCACTGTGCAGTCACTGTGCAGCCTTAAATGCCTTCTTACATTCATTAATTGCTCTACTACAATCTTCATTCCACCAAGGAACTACTTTTTTCATACCTTTTACTTTTATTTGCTATACTAGAATTTGCAGCATTTAAATATGTTCTGTTATCTGACTTGTACATTCTTCAACGTTGCCTTTTAATGTTACCATATAACTGGTTTTCTCACAGTTTATTTTACATTTTTGCCAGTTATGTTTGTTAAAGCACCATCTTGTTAATATGAAATCTTCTTGCCTGTTTATACTGTCATTAATTATTGTACTCACTGGAAAGTAATCACTAATTCTAATTCTTTATTCATTGGGTTTATCTTATAAGCCAGTTAATTAAAGTGGCACATCCACCTCCCCTACCATGATTTCTATCCTGTCTTTATATGCTATATCCCCAGGAATCTTAAAATCTAGCTGATGTTTTAACCATGTTTTCTGTACATATATCTGGGATTATTTCTAATTCATAAATATAATTTTTGGGTGTCATGTTAGATGATAAATTTAACTGGAAACCACAGATCTGTCAAGTAAAATCTAAACTAGCCAAGTGTGTTGCTGTTCTGAGGGGAATTAGATTTGCTCTGGACTACAAATCTTTGTTTATTTTGTATAATTCACTCATTGTACCACATTTAACATATTGTGTGGAAGTTTGAGGGAATGCATACAAAACAAAATTACAGCCGTTATACGTCATACAAAAAAAAAAATCAATCCGAATACTACATAAAGTGGGATATTGGGAACACACAAACCTGTTATTTTTAAAATCAAATATACTGAAATTCTGGGACCTTGTAACAAATCCTACCGCCTATATATTAACACATTCTAATTCTTATTCTTATAGCTTATTGCCTTCCGCTCCCGCCAACCGTCCATGCAACCAACCCTGAAAAACACCTTTCCTAATCAAGTCCAAACAGTTTAATTAAACACAGCTGGACTCCAATGAAGGAGAAGAATCTCAAGTTAAATATGAGTGTCACAGCAAAGGGTCTAAATAGTTATGGCGATGTGATATTTCAGTTTTTCTTTTATCTGTCAAGATTAGATGCTGAGTGTACATTCGTGAGTAATAATATGAACTTGTGATTTTAGCAAATGGCGACAATGAAACAAACAGTGAAAAATTTAAAGGGGTCTGAATACTGTCCGTATACAAGTCCTTCTAAAAAAATTAGCATATTGTGATAAAGTTCATTATTTTCCATAATGTAATGATAAAAATTAAACTGTCATATATTTTAGATTCATTGCACACCAACTGAAATATTTCAGGTCTTTTATTGTTTTAATACTGATGATTTTGGCATACAGCTCATGAAAACCCAAAATACATCTAAAAAAATTAGCATATCATGAAAAGGTTCTCTGAACGAGTAATTAACCTGATCATCTGAATCAATGAAATAAATCTAAACACCTGCAAAAGATTCCTGAGGCTTTTAAAAACTCCCAGCCTGGTTCATTACTCAAAACCGCAATCAAGGGTCAGACTGCTGACCTGACTGCTGTCCAGAAGGTCATCATTGACACCCTCAAGCAAGAGGGTAAGACACAGAAAGAAATTTCTGAACGAATAGGCTGTTCCCAGAGTGCTGAATCAAGGCACCTCAGTGGGAAGGAAAAAGTGTGGCAGAAAACGCTGCACAACGAGAAGAGGTGACCGGACCCTGAGGAAGATTGTGGAGAAGGACCGATTCCAGACCTTGGGGGACCTGAGGAAGCAGTGGACTGAGTCTGGAGTAGAAACATCCAGAGTCACCGTGCACAGGCGTGTGCAGGAAATGGGCTACAGGTGCCACATTCCCCAGGTCAAAGGTCAAGCCACTGTTGAACCAGAAACAACAGCAGAAGCTCCTGACCTGGGCTACAGAGAAGCAGCACTGGACTGTTGCTCAGTGATCCAAAGTACTTTTTTCGGATGAAAGCAAATTTTGCATGTCATTCGGAAATCAAGGTGCCAGAGTCTGGAGGAAGACTGGGGAGAAGGAAATGCCAAAATGCCAGAAGTCCAGTGTCAAGTACCCACAGTCAGTGATGGTCTGGGGAGCCATGTCAGCTGCTGGTGTTGGTCCACTGTGTTTTATCAAGGGCAGGTCAATGCAGCAGCTATCAGGAGATTTTGGAGCACTTCATGCTTCCATCTGCTGAAAAGCTTTATGGAGATGAAGATTTCATTTTTCAGCACAACCTGGCACCTGCTCACAGTGCTAAAACCACTGGTATTACTGACCATGGTGTTACTGTGCTCGGTTGGCCTGCCAACTCTCCTGACCTGAACCCCATAGAGAATCTGTGGGATATTGTGAAGAGAAAGTTGAGAGATGCAAGACCCAAAACTCTGGATGAGCTTAAGGCTATCGAAGCATCCTGGCCTCCATAACACCTCAGCAGAGCCACAGGCTGATTGCCTCCATGCCGCATTGAAGGCTGCAAAAGGATTTCTGACCAAGTATTGAGTGCATAACTGAACATAATTATTTGAAGGTTGACTTTTTTGGCATTAAAACGCATTTCTTTTATTGGTCGGATGTAATATGCTAATTTTTTTAGATGGATTTTGGGTTTTCATGAGCTGTATGCCAAAAGTCATCAGTATTAAAACAATAAAAGACCTGAAATATTTCAGTTGGTGTGCAATGAATCTAAAATATATGACAGTTACATTTTTATCATTACATTGTGGAAAATAATGAACTTTATCACAATATGCTAATTTTTTGAGAAGGACCTGTACACTATGTCATACCAGAGACTCTCAATTGTCATGTTTATCCTTCACACTCTTCAATGTTAGATCATTTGACCCTTCTGAAACACTTTTATTTGTAGAGTCCTCAGTGAGACCTGGCTGCTTGAAGCTAGTATCCAACATCATGAAACATGTGTTTTATAGTCACAGTGTGTCAGCCCCCAAAACATTTTATGTCTTGATTTGCTTGTACCAATACTTGACTGCAGTTAAACTGATATTTACCATACAAAATGTTTATCATACCAAATGCGACCCATGTGTGAGTACCGGCTTTACATTTTGAAAGGCGACAGTGACTCAGGAGGTAGGAGTTTGTCCTTTAACTGGTGGTTTGCCTGTTCAACCCCCTGCTCTGTCCAGATGTTGGGGCAGAGGACCTGGTGGTCATCTGGACAAGATAAAGCACTATACAAGTACAAGTAACTTTAAAGATTGGCAGCCTCACATTGTGACCCACAGCTGTGGCTATAATGTTGCATTATACCACCATCAGCATGTGAATGGGTTTGACTGACTGAATGTAGAGTAAAAGCACTCTGGAGTCATCTGGACAAGATAAAGCACTATACAAGTACAAGTAACTTTAAATATTTGAAATCTTAGAAATACTTTTTTTGAACAGCAAACACTACTAAGAAAACTTAATGCTCTACAGGTTATGGCCAGGTCCCACTAATCTGTTACAAGGTGATGATGGTGTTGTAATAGGGTTTGCATCTGTACTTGTTCTCTATTTTGAATTGACCACGAGCACAGGAACAGCATTAGAAAGAACTGTTCTCTTTTTGTTCTAACCCTCTTTATTAGTGTAGGAAGTAGTCCTTTTACTTTATTTGTTTTGAGGCTATTTCTATAAGTGTATTTTTCATGTTCAAAGGAGAACTTCTGTTTTTTTAAGCACAGTGAATTTGAGAATAATCTGAAGAATTTTCAAATGACTTTTCATTATTAGAACAAATCTGATAGACTGTATTTAACTGAAACTTCACTGCAGCTGGAACTGTGGAAGGGGCCAGTCACTTCAGCACTTGGTGCTTTTTCAGTGATTCTAAAATAAAAACTTAATAAAGGAAGCAAATGGATGTTCAAGTAGTTTTTACAATGAAAGATATTCTTACAATTCAACTAAGTAAAATTAAATCTGACTATTCTGTTTCTTTAGTCAAATCTCAGTAATAGATATCTTTGTTTATGTTAAATATGTATTACCTCAGTGTGGTCAGGTAAAAGAAAACTTTTTCAGTAACTATGACAACAAAATTTTATTTCTTATCATTAGCTCTGATTGAGCAGACCTAATGAAGTGGAAGCCGAGTCGACATGTTCAGTGAAACTATTTTCTAATGAAAAGCATTTATCTGGAAAGTGAGTCATAGTTGGGAACAGGTGTGTACAAAACATTGTGTGTGGCAGTGGTTTGGACTTTTCTGTAGCACTGGTTAAACACCATCTCTTCTCAGGGTGTGACACTGCGCAGGATTAGCATTGACAGCCGGTCTTGTCAAAGCTCAGCAGTACAGTATTTGTTGTGTTAACTGTGCCAACACAACTGATGACCACCTCCACACATTCTGGCTCTGTCCACCAATGCAAAACGTCTGGAAAGTGTGAAGGTAACCAGAGATCATTCCATTATTCCCATGCTGGAGATTTTAGTTTAATACTAACAATACTTGAAGTTACCTTTAAAATTAATCACACAAAGTATCATCTAGACCCAAGAGTAAAATCAAACTTCAATAAAATCAGTGAGGTTGTATGTTTATGTTTTGTCTCATGCAAGCCTTACTTTTAATTCTATCTCATAAGAAATCATAGTCAGGCAGAAAGAGTGTTGCCAAGCCATGAAACAGGAACAGCAGGCTTCCTGACAAAAGAGGAAGTAAGTTTCCAGCTTGCAGATTTATAAAAGTAGTTGAGACTATTCCTTATTTTAATGCATAAAAGTTTTAAAGATTGAAGTCTAAACATTTTGAGTAATTGGATAAGACATATACTTATATTACTATTGTTTTAGTTGTAAGATGAAACAACTGTAACTTTGGTATCAAATAATTAGAATAATGGATGATTCTTGTTTTCTGTTCAGAAGAACACCTGTAATAACTCACATTATAATTTTAAGAATGGTAACTAATTTATGGTCACAATATTATAAATTAATGCTAAATCAGAGAATCTAGAGAGGTTATAGATGTGATTTTGACATTGAACTTGAAATGATGTAAAAGGTGTAACTGTAACTGGAGGTAGATGGCAGGAAAAAGGTTAAGAGAAAGATGAACTAAAATACCATCCATTTTCTTGCACCCTTTTTCCCTCAGTGGGGTCGGGAGGGGTGCTGGTGCCCATCTCCAGCTAACGTTTCGGGTGAGAGGCGGGGTCACCCTGGACAGGTCGCCAGTCTGTCGCAGGGCAACACAGAGACACACAGGACACAACCATGCACACACACACTCACACCTAGGGGCAATTTGGAGAGGCCAATTAACCTGACAGTCATGTTTTTGGACTGTGGGAGGAAACTGGAATACCTGGAGAAAACCCACGCAACGCACAGGGAGAACATGCAAACTCCATGCAGAAAGACCCCAGGCCGGGAATCGAACCCAGAACCTTCTTGCTGCAAGGCAACAGCTCTACCAACTGCGCCACTGTGCAGCCCGAACTAAAATACCATACCAACTTTATTTATAACGCATTTTAAAACAACCACAGCTGATACAAAGTGCTGTACATTAAGACACAGCATAAGAAAGATAAAAAAAATTAAAACTTAGATTAAAAACAAACAAACATACAATTTAAAACTAGATCCCGCTGGAGTTGAAAGCCAAGTAAAATAGAAGGGTTCAGGGGCGGATCTAGAAAAATATGGGGTGGCAAGAGGGCGTGTGAGGGTTCTTGCATAAACCAGCCAGAGAGACGCTGAATGGAATCTAAAAATAATCATAATTTATTACAAAAAAGTTCAAAAATAATTAAACAATGAAGAACTGGGCCCAAAAACTGAGGTCAACATAACAAACTCCAACTCGGATAGTAACACAAAGAACTCAAGCACAAAACTGACCTAACAAACAAGACAGGAGGGGAACTTAAATAGTGGCTGATCAGACCACAGCTGACACACAAGGGTTAATTAAACATACAAAAACTTAAACAAATACTAATCGATACAACACCAAATCTTTAAATTAAACAAACGTTAGACTGAAACTACCAAATAGAAGAAACATTAAAGAACTGGTCAAATTAAATGAAAGAAAACCAAATTTCCTGTCCCCTGGCAAACAAATGGAACGGCCCACTGAGGAGGTTTGCCAGCCATATATGGATGTCAATTAGCTGGAGCTCTTCTGTGACCCTCCAGCAGCTCCAAAGAAAACTGGTAACTCAAAACTAATAAATTAATTTGTTGCTTTTAACAAAAATATAAAGAACTGACAAAGTTAACTAAATGTGTGCACTTCAAATAGTCAACTAAAAAGTCAAGCTAATGAAAATAATTTTCAAAAATAAAAATCTAAACTATTCACTAATTAATGTCTAAATTAATGTTAAGGATGAACAAAACAAACAGTTACCATTCAGGTATGTGTGACAGTAGGGTCGGCTGTCACAGGGGGGCAGGGATTCTTTCAGAGGTGGCAGTGTAATGTATATATATCTATATATACACTAAATATTGTTTTTAACTTGCATTGTTTCAAAATGAGCTTCATGTAGCACCGAGGCTTAAATACAATTTCTTAATGTAGTATAGTTAATTATTTTTACGTCTTTCATTCTCCTGCTAATTGGTATTACTGGACTGGACAGCTGGTCGCTATGTGATTCATTGTGTCCAGAAAACCATTTTATCCCAATACAGGACAAGGAGAATCTGTCACAAAAATATTAGTAGCGCCATCATTTGTTATTAGATATATCTATTAAATACGACTTAAAATAAAGATTAGAAAACTGATGTTTGATCAATTCTCCATGATATAAATCTATAAACAGTTTAGTTTCTGTTAGTTCTGTCAAGATACAAGAAAGGGCGAATATCTACTTATATTGGTCAATTGTTTTATTTTTAATATGCTGTAGGAACCGTAGTTTGACAACTGTTATAAATATCACCATGTTTTTAGAACTCAGGGTATTAGCTCAGTTTTTGTCGCTTGTTTTAGGAATTGCAGCGGCTTCAGTGGCGCCACAATAAAGGTACAATAAAGCTGATAAACAGGTGAAGAACCAAACAGAACCACTTCTGACTGTTCGCAAAGCCAAACATCCAATAAAAGTTCCACCAAGCCGCTACTAAGGCACTGGGGTCATGATTCTAGAGACAGGCAAAACAAGGTTCAATGTCCAAACTTATTGATTGTTCTTGGTGATTTATTTTCCTCTTTCACCAAACAATTACAGACATCAAACCTTTATTTGTTCTCATGCTACCACTCTTAAAAACCATCGATCCCAAACCCAAATGCCTGCTGGTCCTTCTCCAGGCCCCTGCACTTATAGAAAGTGGACTGACCCACATTACTTCCTGTCTAAATTTAGAAAATAAATGAGAATGTTGACCATAGATGGGGGTAGGAATGTAGCCTTCTGTATGGTCAGATTGGCTGCTACATTTTGACTCAGCTCTCTCTGCAGATACAGCACCAATCCGTCTATTGATTTCCTTCTCTATTTTTCCCTCTTTCCCTCATTCTTTGGTCTCATCAGTAAGTGATGCAGCATTGAATGTCAGTATAGAACCTGATATGAGCTTGAACTGTTTTCTAAGTTGTCAAAAATATTCCTTCTTCCTTCCAAACCTTCAACATGCATGTTGGGTCCTCCAGGTCAAGCTAAATTATTTAAAGAAGTTATTCTTTTGATTACTGCCTCCATTGTCTGGAGTACATGGGCATATACCATAATCTTTTGAAGTTTCTCTCAATCAAGATTACTTAATTAATTACAGACTTGTATCTAATCTTAATTTCCTATCTAAAATTATTGAGAAAATAGTTTCTAATCAAGTATGTGAGGATTTAAATATTAATGAGCTGTTTGAAGAGTTTCAGTCAGCTTTCAGAGCTCAGCATAGCACTGGAACGACACTGCTGGAAGTTACAAATGATATTCTCTTGGCCTCAGCAAATTGACTTTTGTCTGATCTGGTTTTGTAGATCTCAGTGCTGCTTTTGACATAGTTGATCACAATGTTCTCTTAGAACAGCTTGAACATGTAGGGACCAAGGGAACAGGACTAGGCTGGTTTAAATCCTATCTGTCCAGTTTGTTCATGTAAACAACATATCTTCTTCACACTCCAGAGTTACTTGTAGAGTACCACAGGACAAATTCTCTTTATATATATATATTTATATATATGCTTCCAATTGTAAATTGTAAACATCATCAGACAGCATGGGATAAATTCTCACTGTTATGCTGATGACACTCAGATTACAGGTCTTCAGGACATTAAAATATGGACATAAGTTGTTTTTGGACCAGAACCTCTGAAAAAGAATCTTCTTCAGTCAGTCACTTGATCTGGATGGCATTAAATTGGCCTCCAATAATAAAGTAAAGAATCACTGTGTTATTTTTGACTCTGCCATGTCATTTAACTCATATATTTTGCTAATTTCTAGGATTTGCTTTTGTTCATCTCCAAAATATTGATAAACTTAAAAATATCCTGTCCAGGAGAGATGCTGAAACACTAGTCTATGAATTTGTTACAGCAATACTGGACTACTGTAATTCTTTGCTATCAGGAAATCCACAAAATACAAATAAAAGGATGCAGCTAAAATAGATAGATAGCAAGAGTTCTGATGAAAATTAAAAAGGGAAATCATATTTGTCCTATTTTAACTTCTCTCCCATTGCCTTATTAAATCCATAAAATTATTAAAAATTCTCCTTCTCATACATTAATCCCTTATGTGGTATGAGTCTGTCCTATAACCGGGGGTTGGAACCCCTGCTTTGTCTGGTGGTGTCAGGGCATACAAGCCTTGGCCCTGTTGTCAAACTGCCTCAGGGCAGCTGCTGCTACTATCCAGTAGCTCACCATCATCAGTATGTGAACATGTGGGTGGACGGGTATTATGAAGCACTTTGAGGCCCTCTGGACTTGAGAAAGAACTATAGGCCTTTATCAAGACCTATAGTTTATCATCTGAAGGAACCTTATGTGTAACTGCTGCTTGGTCTTAATAAAAGGACTCAGTTGTAGGTCAGTTATTTCATGAGGATGCCTCCAGTGAGGGTCTCCCTTTGGGAGTTTTCCTGGAATATTCCATTGGGGGAGACACAGAACCAGGACCAGAGCTCGCTCCAGAGATAACTTATCCTTTCTGGTCTGGGATTTCCCAGTGTGTTGCTGGGAGAGGGTTGTCTGGATCTAACTCCTGGAACTGTTATCCCAGTGACCTGATCTCAAATTAGAAGAAGACAACGCCTGAGTAAATTGAAGAAATTTGGCAAAGCTATATGTTAGTAATGTAAATTATATGGTTTCATGTCTTACTGTTTAAGGTTCTGTAGTATTAACATTTTGATAATTTTTTGAGTATAAACAATACTCAAGTATTTTAAAATGATGAAGTTATAGTCTATTATTTGGGAACAACGTGGGGCTATTGGCCAGGGGACGTATTGAACCTACCACATTCAAACCCACTGATGATTACCTAGACCACCAAGACTGGCTGCAGTCCAGGGACCTAACATGTTTCCTAATATGGGCCTGTGTTTGTCAATGTGCTCCTATTACAGTCACCCAGTTCATCACAGCTTCAAGAAACTAACTATATTTTTGCTCTTCTGTTGCTTTTGCTTTTACTGCAGCATATTACTGCAGCAACAGAAAAGATAGATAGATAGATAGATAGATAGATAGATAGATAGATAGATAGATAGATAGATAGATAGATAGATAGATAGATAGATAGATAGATAGATAGATAGATAGATAGATAGATAGATAGATAGATAGATAGATAGATAGATAGATAGATAGATAGATGCCTCCATTTACAATAAAGTAACTGAAAAAGAAATGTTGGAAAGTTGAAACCAAAGTTATTGTTGCTAAGGTGACTCATTCTCTCTAATATCCCAGTTTTGGCCCCAGGCTGTTGAAGTTCTGTGTGAGCCTGTCTGTCTGGGAATCTGCAATTAGCAGACTTCTGGAGAACTCATGAAATGGTATGTTTGTTGTTTTCTCACGCCAGGATCAGGAAGCTCCACACCTACCTTAGCTTGAGTAGGGGCGTGGAAACCTTTTGGCACGGTGTGAAATCGCCCTTCCAGTTAAAGTGTCCTTCCTTAACCTGATCCGACCAGACGAACAACAAGCGCGAGCGGACTCTGGGCTCACTGGAACCATTGGACTTCTTCCAGTTATCATGATTCGACTGTCCCGGTCATCGTTGGTGTTATTTTTGTTTGGGGTGAGTTCAGATGTATTATGTGTATTTTATAGATACCTTGTAAAATCAAAAACCCTGTTTCTCTCAGGTAGAAACCTGCGACTTTAATTTTCATCGCGCGCAAAGGGCGTGGGTCTGCGTCAACGTCACTCCGCGCTCTGACGTGCTGAACAAACTGATCGAAGAAACCCAAAAAACTGCTGACGGTCCTAAAATCTGATGAGCTGATTTACAGAACGATGGGTTCATTATTATCTTCACTTTACGAAGTATTGAGGCCATAAAAATAGATTAATGAATAAAATGAAATGAGAATAAATTCGTAATAACATGGGAATAAAGTCATTTTTCGAAAGTCAACATTAAGAGAATGAAGTTGCAATTATCTGAACAGTGATAATATGACCAGAATACAGTAGTTTTATTTAGTATAAAAACTAAATAAAACACACTTTGGGAACCCCAAAGTGTGTTTTAATTTAGTTTGTATTCACATACAATATTATGACTTCGTTCTTGTAATATTATTGCTTTATATTCTTGTAATATTATTGCACGTGTTTATTTTCGTAATTTCATGACTTTGATCTCGAAATGTTATGTTTTTATTGTCTTACTATGACTAATACTCCGTCTTAGGTTCAAGCTCCCTGAAGTGTGAGAGACATTATTTTCAGGATCAGGCCATGTTCTGTAACTGCAAGTGGACTGCATTTAATTAAATGTTTCTATCTGTTGCATTGCCTTTAAGCAACATCCTATAATAAATAAAAATGTGTTGTTATTTGTAATTTTGGTCTCAGAAAAATAGATTAATTGCAGAACATAAACTTTGATGATGCCAAATCAAAAGCAAAAACGTAGTTGTAATGTAAAAAGTTCGTATCCCAAGCTATGTTTTTCATATTAGAATGTATGATCATGTTCCCACAGTATAACAAAATAGTCCTGGAACCTTCTAAATATTTTCTTTTTCATGTTTCTTTCCGGCTTCAACTGTCTGGTTCTACTGTCAACAATGCTGCGTTTCCATTGTGTCATGATGAGACAACCAGACCTGGCTTCTATGGCAAGCTCTTGTAATGACATTACACCAGTTAGTTGACTAGCAAAATAAAATTAAAAAATGGTGACTCGAAATTTCACCAACTAGCATTTTGTTTTCTACAGTTTAGTTAGACTCAATTCATTTTATTTTATAGTGCTAATTCACAGCACAAGGCACTTTACAAAAAGAGTCAGTTCAGTCCAGTCATACAGAGATTCCAAGCCAAGTCAGTAAATTAAAATTTAACAAGTGTCTCTAAAAGGGGACCCAAGTGCCCAGCATGGTAGGTCAAATTGACCACAAATGTTTGTTTTTGCACAGACCCTTCAAAGTCCACAAGACACCTCCCACTGCAGTATACATCGTGGTGCTGTGTCATTTGTGTGGATTATAACAGTATAGTAAACACAGTAACCATAGTATAGAAGAACAATTATTACGAGTTCAGAGCAGGAGGAAATAATTATCAACGAGCTTGAACATCTCATTTTATTTTCCATGTAGCTAAAAAAATGCCAAACAACAGAAGTGTGCAGTAGAATGTTTGCCTGCTGCATTGGACCAGAACCAAGCAAGGAGAGTTGAGAGCTTTCCTAACAACCATGACTGTTAGGATTTATTGTAATCTAATATTGTATGTACAACTGAATTGGAATTAGGGCTGTTCTATGAAATGTGTGGAAATAACATGCTGTGCTATAAGCAAACTGAATAGAATTCAGTTCAGTTTAATTTAACTGATTTTACCCATTGGGCAGCATGGCTGCTATAGCTACAATAAATGCTTTATTACAGAATGAAATAAATAATAGAAACAATGTGTCTGAGTCAGACAATATTAATATTCACAAAAACCAAGAGTCAGTTTAGGGCTTGTAGTATTTTGAATTGACAGCAGGGATGGTTTATTCTAACCAAATCCTTGTGTATCTTTCAGTGAGAAAGATGTCAGCCTTTCTCAGCTATTTCCATTGTCATTGTTCCAGTCTCAGCTTTGCTTCTATTAGCTAATCAACATGAATCATAACCACTTGTTGATGAGAATCATAAAGTCAAGTTGACATCCTGGCCGAAAAATTTCATTCAGTATGCAAGAACCTTTATTTAAAATCTTGCGCAGACGCCCTGCCTAGGGTCAGAGAAGACTACCTGCTGAGAAGGCTGAGGTCTTTTTTGCCCGCAGGGGGTGCTGCTGAGGACCTTCTTTGGCTCTATGGTGGCTTCAGTCGTCTACTACAGTGTAGCATGTTGCAGCAGCAAAAACATGTTATCTACAGCCAAGAGGAAGCAGTTAAAAAAAAACTCATCAGAAAGGCCAGTTCCATGCTAGGATACAACCCAGTGCAGGTGATGGTAAACAAGGAAGGCAAAAACCTTTACATAGCACCTTCCAGCCAAAGGCAACTCAAAATGCTTATACATAACATAGAAGAACTTTAGTGGAAAATAACATTATTGGTGGACAATGTCTCCCACCCCATGCATGAAGCTGTTGCTGAACTGGAGATCTTCTTCAGTGACAGACTGCAACATCCTACGAGTGTAAGGATCGCTACTGTAGATCCTTTCCCTCAGAAGCCATTGACTTTCTAACCATCATTTCTCCCAGCAAACTTGCATACCTGCTGTTATTTGCATATTTTTTTCCTGGTGAAGTGCACCAACAAGTCCAGGCAGTATCATTCTGAGCTGTCAGTACTGTATAAGCAAAAAAACAAAAAGAAAAACAAGGTCTAAAGAAACAGGAAAAAGCTAAAAACCCATAACTTTATATTGTTGGAAATAATTAATTGCTGGATTTTTCTTGTGTTCACAGATTCAGGCTATTGTTGTGGTAAGAACTCATCTGTTGCGTTATAAAAGGGAGTGGGTTCTCCCTCCAGTACCTTTGACGGAAAATCAAGACTACACTCAAAAGGAATTTATTGCCAAGGTGAGAGACTCAAACATACCTCACTGATTCAGACATTTTGGTGTATCATGAGAGAATCACAGGTAAATTAGATTGATTTATGTTGCTTTTGTTTTTTTGTTCAAGTTAAAATGAATGTTTTGTCTGTAAAGACAGAACAAGCACTGCTGCTGAGTGGACAGTGGTCTATTTTCAGCAGGTACAGCCAGTGGCGGAGCCAGATGGGGGGCTGGGGGGGCCAGTCCCCCACTGTCATCTGATTGGCCCCCTCAGTGCTCCCCCCCGATGATTGACATGTAACAGCACCAGGTCATTCCTGTATATTATTTGGAATCATTCTAAGCCAACCTGATGTCTAAAGAAGAAAAACAATAATGTATACAGTACAGACCAAAAGTTTGGACTCACCTACTCATTCAATGCGTTTCCTTTATTTTCATGACTATTGACATTGTAGATTCACACTGAAGGCATCAAAACTATAAATTAACACGTGGAAATATGTACTACACAAAAAAGAGTAAAACAACTGAAAACACACCTTATTTTCTAGTTTCTTCAAAGTAGCAACCTTTTGCTGTGATTACTGCTTTGCACACACTCTGCATTCTCTTGATGCGTTTCAAGAGGTCATCACCTGAAATGGTTTTCACTTCACAGGTTGTGCCCTGTCAGGTTAATAAGTGGGATTTCTTGCCTTATAAATGGGGTTGGGACTTCTGTTGTGCAGAAGTCATGTGGACACACAGCTGATAGTCCTACTGAATAGAGTGTTAGAATTTGTATCATGGCAAGACAAAAGCAGCTCAGTAAAGAAAAATGAGTGGCCATCATTACTTTAAGAAATGAAGATCAGTCAGTCCGAAAAATTGGGAAACTTTGAAAGTGTCCCCAAGTGCTACAAAGAAACTGGCTCACATGAGAACCGCCCCAGGAAAGGAAGACCAAGAGTCACCTCTGCTGCGGAGGATAAGTTCTTCCGAGTCACCAGCCTCAGAAATCGCAGGTTAACAGCAGCTCAGATTAGAGACCTGGTCAATGCCACACAGAGTTCTAGCAGCAGACACATCTCTGCATCAACTGTTAAGAGGAGACTGTGTGAATCAGGCCTTCATGGTAGAATAGCTGCTAGGAAACCACTGCTAAGGACAGGCAACAAGCAGAAGAGATTTGTTTGGGCTAAAGAACACAAGGAATGGACATTAGACCAGTGGAAATCTGTGCTTTGGTCTGATGAGTCCAAATTTGAGATCTTTGGTTCCAACCACCGTGTCTTTGTGCGACGTAGAAAATGTGAAGGGATTGACTCTACATGCCTGGTTCCCACCGTGAAGCATGGAGGAGGAGGTGTGATGGTGTGGGTGTGCTTTGCTGGTGACACTGTTGGGGATTTATTCAAAATTGAAGGCATACTGAACCAGCATGGCTACCACAGCATCTTACAGGGTCATGCTATTCCATCCGGTTTGCGTTTAGTTGGACCATAATTTATTTTTCAACAGGACAATGACCCCAAACACACCTGCAGGCTGTGTAACGGCTATTTGACCAAGAAGGAGAGTGATGGGGTGCTGCGCCAGATGACCTGGCCTCCACAGTCACCGGACCTGAACCCAATCGAGATGGTTTGGGGTGAGCTGGACCGCACAGTGAAGGCAAAAGGGCCAACAAGTGCTAAGTATCTCTGGGAACTCCATTGGAAGACCATTTCAGGTGACGACCTCTTGAAGCTCATCAAGATAATGCTAAGAGTGTGTGAAGCAGTAATCAAAGCTAAAGGTGGTTACTTTGAAGAACCTAGAATATAAGACATGTTTTCAGTTGTTTCACACATTTTTGTTAAGTATATAATTCCACATGTGTTAATTCATAGTTTTGATGCCTTCAGTGTGAATCTACAATTTTCATAGTCATGAAAATGAAGAAAACTCTTTGAATGAAAAGGCGTGTCCAAACTTTTGGTCTGTACTGTATATAAAAAGAAAATGTATAAAACTTTATATAAGTAAATAACTTTATATAACTTTATATAAGATGACATATATAAATAGATTGATATCAGGCGCAATACCAGCCTCCTTTATACTTGTACTCATAACAACAAGCTGATATTCTTCTCCTGGATGTTTCAGTTGCTGCGTTGTGGTGCAACTCAAAGGCTAAAGCACTTCATACCTGGTGGTGATGGTAAAACACCAATAAGTTATTTACTGATCTTCCACAAAAAAAAAGAAAAGAGAAAAAACCGAAGAGGGCCGACAATGTTCTAGTTTGGAGCAGAGGTGGCGCTAGAGTTTTTTTCATTGTCCATCAAAGAAAAAAATCATTTTATTTCCAATTTGTAGTCATTAAAACTAAACATTTAGTATTTCTCTGCGAGATCGTTTTTTAAATCAGGTAACATTTCACGAAATTATGTGATTAGAAGACGGCAGAACTCTGATTGTTTCCTGATCCCTCAGCGGGAGAAAAACCCTGCAGAAGCGGATCAGCTGCTGGACTCTCCAAAGTCTCTGGTCCGTTAAAGCGTCCAGATCAGAGATGATTCTCTGACAGATATTGTTCTTAGTATGATTAATAATGAGCTCCACGATGTTCTCTGTGCGTAAAGTTGAAACTGTCTGAGCACCAAGTGGTCAGCTGATCACAGTCTGGACAGAAACCAGCGAACTGCTCTCTGTTCTTATCAAGATGAGGGTGAGGAGGGAATCTGACATATTAACTCAGTTAAGTTTTTACTGGTTTTGTTTTTAAAACACCATTAACGTAAGCAGTAACTATATATTGTATATTTGGCGTTTGTCATCTCGTATGATTAATTTGAGCGTAACCGTGGAGCATTTATGCGCATTAATTGCCCAGCGCTCTGCGCTTGTTTCTGTCTAACAAATCTGCACTTTAATTTCTTTCCTCTCTCAACAGTCAGCTGTTATTCCTCTACTTAAACTACAATAAGTAGATCACATTCTCTTTAGTTTTTCTCTGTGTGCTGCAAACTCATTAAATGTAAACTCATTAGAAGCCCGAGCCTCCGTTAGGCAAATAATTCTGGTCCGACCAGAACTACTTTTACCTGTCAAAACATATTAATGTAGACTATTTAGCCACAATTTTATGCGGTTTAGTTAACATTCACCTAATTGAATCCAGATCCCATCACACATAAAGCAGATAAATGCATCTAACTTCTTCTCCGTAGTGACACAAACCACTGACTGTGGCTCCAATACCTTATAACAAAAGAAATTAAGCGACTTCACTTAAATTACCAGCACTTCACCTGCTGTGGTCTGAACGCACAGACTCACAAATTCTTCCTGGTCGCATCTGCAGAGAAATATGCGCTAATTCATCGGGCAGTTGGATCTGCCTGAACCAAACCGAACAATTAAACTCTGAGAGATTTTAATTTTTTTTTTAACCCTGTGCGCGATTCGGTTATGCGTTTTTGCCAGGACCCCCCAATCTTGGAAAAGTCTAGACTTGTCCCCCCCCCAAAAAAAAAATTCAAGAAACGTTTGCATTTAAATAATATCAATATGAAAAGGCAAAAGAAACACAGAATTAAATAAATCTGCCATTTATCTAAGAAAAAAAATGAATAAATTTTTAGGTCCCCCCTACCATTATCGGAACAATGGTTCAGTCCAAAGTGTATAGGAGCAACAGCAGCGCTGCAAGAGGCACAGGCTGGTCAGAGTAACTCCTCACTTTAAACCTAAGGTGAGGAGTTAGCTGTTAGCTGTTAGCTGTGGCTGTGCAGCACAAACAAAAACACTCCAGTAAGTAAATACTTAAAGCAAAAGATATGTAACACCTTTTATTTACATTCACTGCTCAATAAGAAGAAACACATTCACAATAAAAATCAGACTGCAGTTTGTTATTTTATTACTTTGGCTGAATCTTGATAAGCTGCCTCATTAGCAAAACTGCTACACTGCTTTCATAGACTTAAGCTTTTTTGTCAAAGGTAGTAAACATCTCATTTATATTTAACTCTTTAAGTTTTAGTTAATTAGAAGAGTTTGAAATGTGAGGGAGGGGCTGAGGAGTGGCCGACAGCTCTGTGTGGGAGCCGAGAATAGAAGAGAGAACAGATAGAAAAAAACAGAAAGCTGCCTTAATTTCTCACTGCCTTCAATGTAGAGCCTTTAAAACCACAAAATAAAATCTGAATATTTTTCTATATAAACTCTGGTACTTTTAGTCTTACGTTTAAATTATGATACTTCCTAGATATTCATTCACCCTGCTTATTTACCCAGGACATGACAAAACTAAAAAAGGCTTAAAAATAAAGCAAATGAAGAGCTGTAACTGAAGTTATGATTTAAATAGCCCATAACTTGTATTGGGAGCCATTACAATAAATCAATGTTTATGAGGAATTTTATTAAGAGCAGTTATTCATTGAAGCTTTTTTATTTAGAACATTAACATTTTGTAAAGGTGTAGCAGAGAATAGATCAGTCAGACTGAACAAAACAACAAAGCAACATTTGAATTTTAGTTTTTACTTCTCAACTGTTTGCTTACTTAGAAAAACACGTTTGATGTGCATTACTAGTCATTTTTGGTCCTGCTGCTTGAATGTGGTTTAAAAACATTTTAAACCACATTTTATGTTACATTTCACTGTAACTTTGCCGACCCCCACAAAATTGGTCTTAAGAAATTTTCCTGTTGGGATCTACGCCCTTGGCGTTTCGGTTCCATTACCAAAATGACTAGCAGAGCAGAAGGTTAAAATTAACTCATCAACCACCACTGTGTTCAGGGGAGTACTTATTAATCATCGCAAAATAAATATCAAGCCTGAAAACCTAATATTGTAACGGACTGAATGTTATGTTTTTAAAGTAATCTCTGCTCGACTCGAGGAGTACAGGCGGTTGCCACGGCAACAGGTGTCCTTAAATAACAGAGAGAGAGAGAGAGAGAGAGAGAGAGAGAGAGAGTAAAAAGGTAGAAGTGGTTTTGAGTTGATCACCTGTTCGGTTTGTTTTATCTTTGTTGTGGCTCATCACAGCCGCTGTAGTTTCTGAACATTCAATAAACGACAAACTTGGACTAATTATCTTGTACGTCTGTGACTATACGTCATTTACAACAAACATCAAACACGGTAAATATGTTTCATTAAGTATTTAGCAAACAAATGGCCAAATGGCTTCTACCGCGATAATTATGTGAAGTTAAATTGTCTAATTTTAAAAAAAATTGTTTGATGCTCTCTGGAATCTTGCTTTGAGCTCAGAGTCTGAGAGGCTTTTCTTCTATCAAACTAACTTTGTTGCTTCTTATTTAGTGGAAATATTGATGTTGATGAGATTTTCTCTAAAATAATAACCTTTTTCAACCTTTATAGCTCCACTGTAGAAAATGAGGCTCTAACATTCACAAATGACAGTGAAATAAAATCCAGTCCAACATCTGGTTTGAGGTGATTCCTCTGGAACCTGTTGGAGGAAAACATCCCAACTTCAGAAGATGAGCTTTAACCTAACAGAGCTCTGTGGTTCCTCCTGTCAGTGTGAGAGTCAGGGTGAGGAGGCGCCATGTTAGGAAGAGAAGCTGCAGGATCTTCAGAACAAACAGGTCATGATGCTGGGCTACTGATTATCCCTCTGTCTCAACACAGGATCACTAGAACCAGTTTGAAGCTAAAATGAATGGTTATATGCCAGACATGGAAAACTGGGATGCACTCCATGCCATGATGTCCAGGATTTAGCTCTCATGGCATCTCAAGGTGTCAACATTGCAGCCAGTGGACTGAAGGAAATACAGCTCCATTCTGTAACAATGCTTAAAATTGCTTTAAATTGTCATTATTTACAAAATAATGCAAAGTTGGCACTTTTAATAGACTTTTAATACAACTTTTAGAGCAACTTTGCATTAAAAGTGTCATTATTTACCGAATGACACTTCATGACAACTGTCATAAACATTCATAAAGACTTCTTTATGTTCATGACAGGTGTTATGTCATGTTTATGACAGTGTCATGTCAGTCTTATGCACACCCCTTCAAATAAAGTACTACCAGCTACCCAGCTTTTATTGCTTCGCAAAAACTTAATCAGCACAGAAACTCCAAAGCACACAGAGAAGCGGTTTTATATATATATATACTTTTGTCATCGTACCTCCAAGAATTTAAAACTACTTTCACCCCTGGGTACAGCCATCAAGTGAACACAATATCACTCCTGATGCAAATCAGTCAATGACTGAGCTGGGTAAAAGGGTAGATACTAGGTCAGGTTTGCTCCTGCTGTTAACATGCAGAGCCATTTGTTCTGCTTTTCAGCGCAGTGAAATCATTGAATCTGCTTCTATTTCAGATCCGATCAGACCAACAGATTGGAACAAATGTTATTTACTCCTTAGAGGGTGTCGGAGCAAACCAGCATCCTTTTCATGTGTTCGTGGTTGACCCTCTTAATGGAAATGTTCGAGTGACCAGGAAGCTTGACAGGGAGGAGATTCCCCTATACAAAGTAAGTTTTCAGCTGTAATTGAAATAATCTGTGTGAAATGTGAACAAAAAAACTTGCATGATTTCCAGATACAGTACAATAAGAGATAATAAGGCTCCAATCTGGCTCAGCTTTAGCTGAACTATTTACCCTCATTACATGCACTGGTATTCCCACATAACATAGATGGCACATGATCCGTGTTATAATTAAAATTTGTATTTTATACTGAGATTGCGTTTGGGGCTTGAATGACCTGAGGGCTTAGAATTATAGTCGATCTGAAGAAGCGTCTGACAGAGCATGATTGCTGAGATGTTTCTGAGCTTCTGCAACAATATACAGAAAAATCATGAAGATTATCACTTTTCAGCTTTCATTTTTTCATATTGTGTCCCATTTGAGAGGATCAATTTAGGAATGTTTTCTAACATGACAGTAAAAGAAAATAGATGAATAAAAAGCGACACCTTTCCATACTTGTTTCTTTAGAGATGTTCTAGTGGGCTGTAAATTTACACATTTTTTTCTTTAAAGGTTTTATCAGCTCTAGTGGCCTTTATTTGATAGTTAGTTGATAGGAAAGTGGGTAATGAGAGAAGGGGAAGACAAAGGTCATCAGGCCGGGAATTGAACCAGCGACGGCCATATCAAGGACTGAGGTCTCCATATGTGGATTGTGTTTAACCCCTGGGCCACCACAGCACAGCCTAAATTTACACATGTTCACCTTATCTGCTTAAAAGTTTCAGCCAAGAGATTTGACCATAAATAGAAAACTGTCTCTATTTAAAGTTTTGAGGGAGAATTTTAATGCATCAGCTTGTCTATTGAAACAGTTCAGTTGTCAGTGCTCAAAGGGTTTTGACACATAAAAAGTGAAGGAGCTGTGTTCACCACCACCACTCCCACAGCTGCTTCTGTGAGACAGCACTGCTCCCTGGACATGTACATCTGCAAGGAAATCAACTAAATCTTGTGCACCCTCTGCTGAACACACACATTACTAACTTCTTTAGTTTGTTAGTTTTGTTTCCTCTCATTTGTGAACGTGGAAGTTCTGGAACAAGGAATTGATTTCAACTCTGAATATCTCCGTTTTCTAAGTATAACAAAGACAACAAGACTCTGATTCATCTGTTTTAGCTCGCTGGTTTTGCTAAATTCCCAAATGGCACTGAAGCAGAGGCGAAAATTGACCTGCAAATTAAGGTCGTAGATGAGAACGACAACGCTCCGACATTTGAGTCATCGGTGCTGACAGCTGAGGTGGACGAGCTTAGTCCTAAAGGTCAGTATGGTACATATAAAAACTTATAAAACAATAAAAATGCACATTGGAAATGGAAAAATTATCAATCAACATTTTAAATGTATTATTATTATTACACTAAAGCCATTTATTATGGTCAACTTTTGTACAAAATATTATCAAAAGTAACCATTTTTTTCACTTTGGTTTCATTTAAAACTGTTTTTACAGGGACTTCAGTTATCACAATTAGCGCCACTGATAAAGATGATAACACAACGCTACATGCTAAGATTGCCTACTACATCATAGGGCAGGAACCTCGTGATTTGTTCACCATGAACAAAGATGGCACAATCTATGTCAACAATGTCTTGGACAGAGAAGTATGAACTCCACCAACAGCTGCGTTTGTTTCTTGTTATTTTGATATTTCACATTGAGGTGTGTATGTTTGTGTGTGTGGTAAACATAAAAGACTTTTAGCAGACTTTTTATTTGTTTCAAAATCTAAGACTTTATGGTTATTACCAGAACAGCTGCTTTGATACAGGTAAACATTTCCCTGATTGCTGCTCACATGGGAGTTGGCATTGACCAGGGATCAGTTTCAGAAGGTCTGGCATCGCCTCTGGTGCTGTTGGACAGCTTTCTGCAGCTAATTCCATACATTTTCACATCAGATTTGTTTAATTTGTGAATGACTTCACATGTCACAAAAGTTTTTTTTTACTTGTGTCCCATTTGACTTTGTAGAGACCTACTTACTTAGTAAGGACCAGAACTAAACAAAGTAAGGCAGTGTTTAGTTTCTATGCTCCTCACATCTAGAGCCAACTTCCTCTAAAGCCTGAGATGTGCAGAAACTGTCGGTACCATTGAACTGAAAACAGTTTGTTTACAAAACCATTTGATCAAAGTGTCTCACTGACCAGCTGTTGGCTTGATGATATATGATTAAATTTGGATTTTTTTTTAAATAGCACTTTGGATTGCCATGTGCATACATGGTGCTATAAAAATAAACTCACCTTTGATTTGTTAGTGTAACAATAACTCATATTTTTCTTTCAGGAAGAAAAAACAGTCCTGCTGACAGTGACTGGTCAAGATATGTACGGTGCACCAGGGGGACACATTGCAACAGCCACTGTCACTATCAACATTCGGGATGTGAATGATAATCCCCCAACTTTGGAAAAAGAAGCAGTAAATATTTCATTCAGTTTTTATCATTTATATTGGAGCAGTTAGAACATGTTGCTATTGAGGTTTTCAGATGTTGTTGTTGTGGACTGGACAGCAGTATTGATGTTACTGCCTCTATGTGCTTCAGTAACAAAATATTTCCTTCTTTAGTGTCAGGCTTCTTACAGTCAGTGTGACTCTGACCACCTTCTTCCTATTAGTTGTTGGGACAGCAACACCTAAACATGATGATGATATTATAGGACAGTTATTTGTTATCAAGCGTGACAAGAACTGAAAATCTAAGCCAACATTTTCTGGTCACATATTCAAGTCAAAAAATTTCTGATGAAAAATGTTCTGTTTAAATCAATATTACTGGATTACTGTATAAATATTACTGGAGGAAAACATGTTTTACTGTTTTTTAACAGTATGAAGGAGAAATTGAAGAGAACACATCTGGTGTTGAGGTGATGAGGATCAAAGCATCTGATCTGGACAGTGATGGGGACAACTGGGAAGCTGTTTTTGAAATTGTCCAAGGCAATGAAGATGGATATTTCAGCATAAAAACTGATCCTGTTACCAACGAGGGTATCCTGTTTCTTGAAAAGGTATCACATGTTTTCACCCAGAGGATAGATGGTTAAGGCCAAAATTATTCATAACCCCGAGGAATTAAAAGTTTTTTTTATTTTTTATTTGACTGGGATGTTTTTTGTGAATGGAAAGAACTTTAGTGTTCTGGAGTAACCCAGCCAGAGACATAAAGCTAATAGAGAACCTGGAGGGAGCTAAAGGCTTGGAGAGCTATTAAATATTTTATTGCCTTATTAGCCACCTTTTATAGGCTTATATAAACTTTTTTTAAGATACTTTTTTCATTAAATGTCAATATCTATATTGATATTCTATTTACATTGTTTTTGGATTATGGTCTCATTTCCTGTCAAGGACAAACTTATTTGTTGAATGAAAATCATATTTTACCCAAATTTGCTAGTTGTATAAATAATTTTGGGCATAACTAAAAATGCCCATAATAATGCTTCATTCACGAATATGAATCCCTTTCCAAGACAAACACAAATTCCAGAGTCACTGCAACATGTCACCATTTATAGCACACACTCTGATGCATTTGACAAACATGTCATGCTGAAACATCATTTATCTAAATGTAGCTACCAAAAGAAGCCTTATTCTGCATGTCACATGTCTATATCCAGTTCATTAAAGCCGGTCAGTCACTGATCAGATTACAGTAACTGTGCTTGCAAAAGAAAATACTGTTTTTATTGAGTGACTCTGTTGAACAGAAGCTTAATTTCTTACACAAATGCTAATACACATAGATTTTAAAGAATCATAACTGTATAGTCTCAACTGACAAGAAAAATATAGTTTGTCCACGCATGCAGTGAATCACACACTATAAATAGTGATTTAACTAAGTTTCTATTTTTCTGTTCCTTTTTCAGCCTGTTGACTTTGAGGATGTAAAAGACATGAATCTAGGGCTAGCAGTGCGGAACAAGGCTCCACTGGTTGATGGGTCTGGTTCAGCTGGTGGAGCTAATATAGGTTTTGGAGGAGGAGCCGGTGGTTCCGGTGGTGCCGGTGGGTCCAGCGGTGCCAGTGGGTCCAGCGGTGCCAGTGGGTCCAGTGGCAGTGGTGCCAGTGGTGCCAGTGGTGCCAGTGGTGCCAGTGGTGCCAGTGGTGCTAGCGGGGCTGGTGGTGCTAGCGGGGCTGGTGGTGCCTCGGGTAGCAAATTTAAAACCTATCCAATAAAAATCAATGTAAAAAACCAACCAGAAGGACCACATTTTGAACCCAAAGTCAAACCTATCCCCATCAAGGAGGGAACGCCCATCAACGTGAATAAAGTGATTGCCAGTTATCCTGCAATCGATAAAGATACTGGGAAACCAGCAGAGGATGTCAAGTCAGTGTATAAACAAACACAAAGCTTATAAATTTGAAATTACAGCTTCAGTTTTAATTGGACTCAAATTTTTCTCTGTTTATGATGCATAGATATTTAAAAGGCTCAGACCCTCAGAACTGGCTCAGCATTGACCCCAAGACAGCTGACATCAAACTGAACAAGATGCCTGACAGGGAGTCCCCATTCCTGGTCAATGGGGTGTACATGGCTGAAATACTTTGCATCACTGAAGGTACTGTTTTATTACTTAAGGTTTATCATATTGGGACACAATTAAAGAACTAAGTTGGAATTCCAGAATATACCTGTTCCCTTGCTCCTTTAAATTGAGATGAGAAAAATATCTAATTATTAAATATCTAGTATTTAATAATTAGATTAAATAATTATTATAAAATTTAGACTTTTATCTGTCTAAATTAACCATAACTTCACTGTCATGGTGAAGTTAATTGAGGGCTGCACAGTGGTGCAGTTGGTAGAGCTGTTGCCTGGCAGCAAGAAGGTCCTGGGTTCGATTCCCGGCCCGGGGTCTCTCTGCATGGAGCTTGCATGTTCTCCCTGTGCACGGTGGGTTTTTGTCAGGTACTCTGGCTTCCTCCCACAGTCCAAAAACATGACTGTCAGGTTTTTGGACTGTGTGAGTGAGTGTGTGTGTGTGTGTGTGTGTGTGTATGGTTGTTTGTCCTGTCTGTCTCTGTGTTGCTCTGCGACAGACTGGCGACCTGTCCAGGGTGACCCCGCCTCTCGCCCGAAACGTTAGCTGGAGATAGACACCAGCACCGCTCCTGACCCCAGTGTATGGAAATGGATGGATGGATGGAAGTTTATTGCAGCATTATGTCTTATTCAAGTTCATGGAAAGAAGTAAGGATCCTTTCCATCTTTCTATGGTAGCAGTTCTATTATAGTGTTTTCACGCCTGAGCTGTTCAGTCAAATTAAAATGAATTCTAGTTTATTTCTCCTCTTGTTTTGGTTTACATGTGTAAATACGAACACAGCAAATCACTGTAGTGTGTGAAACCAGAGCAACAAGACCGTTTGGAAGAGATGGGCTCAGTATGCTGCAGAACAAACTCCAAGTGACTCTTTTATGATGTGAATGTGATCCGACTTCAATCTGACATATCTACCAGGTGTACTCTGCAAACTTGAACCAAATAGTTTTGTTTATGAGATTTTGTTGTGAGGTTTTGGTTAATTTAGACTTTTATCTGTGTTGAAAGAAACTGAATCACCAGAACAAGTTACAAGTTAATATGTATGTATTAACCTTTATTTAACCAGATAAGTCTTACTGAGATTAAAAATCTATTTTTCAATAGAGACCTGGGCAAGACTGGCAGGAACACACCAAACTCATTTCAGTTAAAAAATTATTCAACAGAAATAGACTAAAGTAAACCAGCTGTAGCTGTGTAAACACCCTCAGAGTCACTCTAGTTTTTGTTTTACCATTTGCAAAATCATTTCTGCCTCCACCTAGGCTGGTAAAAAACCAGACTCTTGTTCCATGCTTTTCTTTACTGGACGTTGAGAAACGGTTGATTCCTGGAGGCGTGGACTCTGTTGAAGTTTTCAGTTTTATCTTGTTACTAACATTTGTCCATGACGTATGTATTGTGCCAGTTCAACGCTAAGAAGCTTATTGGAAATTGCCTGCACTGTGAACAACCATCCTTGACTTGCAAAGAGAGAAGAGCCGATCCGAAAGAAACGGCTGACGATGTTAATTCAGTTTTCGGCAGCATGAAAACTACAGGCAGACTACAATTCTTAAACAGTGCAGAAAATCGATATCATTGTTCACAACTTCTCTTTCTGTTCTATGTTTAGCCTGGTAGAAAATATACCAGAGTAATCCACTTGAACAGGAGATGGTCCAGTCGGACCACTGAAGTGAGATTAAGATTGAATGGAATTGTGTAGGAAGGTAAATGACCAACAAACCTCCACCAGAGTATTTAGGGAAAAAAAATTAAAATTCCAATAGCAGAAAAGAGTTGACTCAGTTGTCTGATAAACCTGCTGCAGCCAGGTTTATGAGACAAGATAAAAGATCCCAAATAAGATATTAATTCATAAGGGTTTTAAAGAGAGGCATCCACATTTAGTTACTTTTATATTATTTTTATAATTCGCTTAGTAAATTATAAACGAAAAAAAGGTTGTTGTTAAATGACATGTTTACACACTCAGTGAGGTACTAATGGACAGCTGCAATAATAGACAGCAATAATAGACAATAATAATAATAATAATAATAATAATAATAATAGACAATAACAGACAATAATAGACAGCTGCAGAAAGGTGTGTCAAACTACAACTCTGCTTCCTCGTCTGAACCCTGGGTTAGTAGTTTTATAGTAGAGAATAGTTTTGCATTGTGTCATTAACTTCCCAGCAATCCCTCATATCGAGTGTACATGTAGCCACAGTGGAGAAGAAAAACTCTGCTTTAACAGGATGAAACCTCCTGCAGAACCAGAACCAGAACCTGGTTCAGTGAGCCGCCATCTGCCACAACCGACTGGAGCTTTGAGAAGACAGAGGAGAAACACAAAATGAACAGAAGAGCTGATGCAGGAGGATTCCTCTCTACTGTCATTGTTTTAGTTTAGTATTTCGTAAACACTTTTTATTTTAGACCTAATGGTTCAGCTCTAGGTCAGCTAATGATCTCTTTCATTCCTACCTTCTACTGCTGATTTTGTTGAAAAATAAATGTAACATCCATCCATTTTCCATACACCCTTGTCCCTAGCGGGGTAAGGAGGGGTGCTGGTGCCTATCTCCAGCTAATGTTCCAGGTGAGAGGCGGGGTCACCCTGCCAGTTTGTTGCAGGGTAACACAGAGACAAACAGGACACACAACCATGCACACATTCACTCACACCTAGGGAGAATTTAGAGAAACCAATTAACCTGACAGTCATGTTTTTGGACTGTGGGAGGAAACCGGAGTACCCAGAGAAAACCCACGCTTGCAAGAGATGCAAACTCCATGCAGAAAGACCCCAGGCTGAGAATTGAACCCAGAACCTTCTTACTGCAAGGCAACAGTGCTACATACTGTGCCACTTTGCAGCCCTAAATTTAACATGTAATGTGTTTTTGTTTTTTGCAAGATCCACATAATCAGCAAAAAAGTAAATGATGAAATCTTCAAACATTCCTAATTGCTACATTTATAACTGACAGTATCATTTGTGTGTGTGATTAAGATAAATAAAGGTAAATAAGTAAAAAAAAAACTATACATGTTGTGGTCCTATTTTACTAACTAAAGATTCTAACATTGTGTCTTGTTCTTCAGACTCCATTTACTTTTCTAAAAAAAAACTATATAAATAAAATAAAAAACAGCACCAGGAAACACTATAATGCCAATAAATAAACACATTGGAAATTTTGCTTTAATGTGGAGAAATATGACATTATTTAAAGGACAAAGACTCTCTCCTTAATTGTGTTACTGAGAAAAAGGGACAAACTAATACTTTTAATGGTTAAATGTTTTTGCTTCATCATTACAGGGATGCCAAGTAAAACAGCGACTGGTACGGTAGCCATCCAGGTGGAGGATCTCAATGACCACTGCCCCACGCTGACCAGTAACTTTATACCTGTGTGCAAATCCAACAAGAGGATCATTGTTAATGCCAAAGATGAAGATGCATTTCCTAATGGCCCACCTTTTAAGTTTTCCATTTACCCTGGGAGCACATCAGTAGATTGGAAAATTAGGCCTTACAATGGTAAGATAATACATGAAGCTATATAATTTGTGAAGAAAATTTTAATCGTGCAAATATAAATAAAAATCACTTTATGGTTTTATAAATTTATGTTCCCCATGACAGGACTTTCATAAAACATAACATAGAAATGATGTTTTTCATGAGTGACTTCTTCTCAACTGTCAATAGTAGGATTAGGGTTTGACAAAAAAAAAAAAGACTGTAGGGATTACATGTTGGCATTGTTGAAAACAAAGTAACTTAATTTCATATATTATGACGTAGATGATAAATACTAAAGAGAAAAGGCTGCAGGTGGTGTATAATGTAGCCAGTGTGTTCACAGTAAGTTCCAAGCAGTAGTTCCCAATCCTTTCACCACCTTTGTGCCCAGACTTTTGTCTAAACACACATATCATATATGTGTGTTTTCACGATTACAGACAAATAATCACTCAAATATCAGACAGATGTGTCTGATAACAAATCTGTTAGGGTCATGGCAAGGAGGCCTTCCAAACTCAAAGCTCATCACTGTCATAAGTTGTGGTTTGTGGTGGTGAGAATGAAAACAGAGACCCAGGTATTGATGAAGATGATGATGAATTTAATGAAAGTGACTCAAACAGTCCAGATCTTCAGGCAGCACGGCAGAGCGAAAACACAGAGGCTCAGCACCGGTAACAACTGAATTCAAAGACTGACACGATGAGCAAATGCCGACACAGGACTTACCAGTTCAACTGTGTCAGCAGACGAACTATCATAGACAAGGACCCGACAAGAGACAAAGACAACAGGTGGGTTTAAATACACAGGGAGGGTAATCGGGTAACTAGACACACCTGGGAATCAATCAACGGGGAAGACACAGAGACAACAGAGACTAAGAGGAGTCTCAAGGGCAGCTACCAGTTACCAGATGCCCAAAAACAAAACTGTCCAAATCCAACAAGGGTGGGTGGAGGGGCGACGGAAGGAGCGCCAGAGTCCAGAACAAAAAACTACCATAGTAGACGGAGAACCAGGAGGCAGACCCCTCGAAAGAGGTCCGGCGGGCGTTGCTGGCGAAGGAGGCGAACCCCTCGTGGGGGGTCCGGCGGGCGTCGCCGCAGGAAGCGGAGACGTGGAGGTGGGTCCAGCATCACCACCGCAACAGGCGCTCGGGCCCGTGGGGCCAGCTGGAGGCCCTGGAAGGCTGGTAGAGGGGCCGGCTGGCTGGACGCTCGGACAGAGCACAGAGACGCTCAGACGGAGCGGGTGGCTGCTCGTCGGCAGCGGACACGGGGAACTCGGGCGGCTGCTCGTCGGCAGCGGACACGGGGAACTCGGGAGGCTGCTCGTCGGCAGCGGACACGGGGAACTCGGGCGGCTGCTCGTCGGCAGCGGACACGGGGAACTCGGGAGGCTGCTCGTCGGCAGCGGACACGGGGAACTCGGGAGGCTGCTCGTCGGCAGCGGACACGGGGAACTCGGGCGGCTGCTCGCCGGCAGCGGACACGGGGAACTCTGGAGGCTGCTCGTCGGCAGCGGACACGGGGAACTCGGGAGGCTGCTCGTCGGCAGCGGACACGGGGAACTCGGGAGGCTGCTCGTCGGCAGCGGACACGGGGAACTCGGGAGGCTGCTCGTCGGCAGCGGACACGGGGAACTCGGGAGGCTGCTCGTCGGCAGCGGACACGGGGAACTCGGGAGGCTGCTCGTCGGCAGCGGACACGGGGAACTCGGGAGGCTGCTCGTCGGCAGCGGACACGGGGAACTCGGGAGGCTGCTCGTCGGCAGCGGACACGGGGAACTCTGGAGGCTGCTCGTCGCCAGCAGACACGAGGAACTCTGGAGGCTGCTCGTCAGCGGCGGACACGGGGAACTCTGGAGGCTGAAATCCACCCACCGGGACAGGCCATGCCATGCCACCATCCGCGCCGCTTGGCGTTCCGGGGCTAGCCTGGCCACCTGGAACCACATTGCCATGGGGACTCTAGCGACTGGAGACGAGCTGGGTGTGGTGACACGATCCGGGGAAACTGGAGCTGACGGAACCGGAGCTGGCGTAGAGGAAGATGGGGGTGAGTTGGATGCTAGGAAAAGGAAGCTGGTTGGTCTTGGGGGCAGTGGTTCTCCCTTCAGAACCGCTGACGCCGACCGAAACTCCCATTCCACCTCTTGGCGCAAAACCTCCAGAACCGGGAGGTGGAAACGAGAAATCCAGCCATCCAACCAGACCAGCATCTGACTGACGCTGGACAGTCCCAATCAACAGCCGCTGGTCTGCTGGGTCCATGATGGTAAAAGGCGTTCCTGACCGTAGTCTGGTCGGGTCCTTCTGACATAAGTTGTGGTTTGTGGTGGTGAGAATGAACACAGAGACCCAGGTATTGATGAAGATGATGATGAATTTAATGAAAGTGACTCAAACAGTCCAGATCTTCAGGCAGCACGGCAGAGCGAAAACACAGAGGCTCAGCACCGGTAGCAACTGAATTCAAAGACTGACACGATGAGCAAATGCCGACACAGGACTTACCAGTTCAACTGTGTCAGCAGACGAACTATCATAGACAAGGACCCGACAAGAGACAAAGACAACAGGTGGGTTTAAATACACAGGGAGGGTAATCGGGTAACTAGACACACCTGGGAATCAATCAACGGGGAAGACACAGAGACAACAGAGACTCTGGACAGAAACTGAACACAGAAAAGCCTTAAAAATAAACACACAGAAACACTGATCATGACAATCACTGTGTGCTTTATTTTTAATAGTTAAAGTAAGGAATTAATAATTTAATAGTAAGTAATAGTAAGGATTTAATAGTTTAACGATTTGATTGCTGTAGTGGTGATAAAGATTTTTTCCATTGATTATGAAAGGCTTTTTTTAAAACTGAGTTGTATTATTTATTAAGAGCTCCTGTTTCATTTGCAATCAGAAACAAACATCTGTTTTGAAAGAACAAATGCTAACCTATATTAGCCAGAGGTATTAATCATTTGGGTTCAACTTTACAGACTTTCTGTTACTGAGACATAAGCTCAATTCCCCAACATATTTTTGTCGACATCCTTCTGGACTTTTTCTCTCTAAATGGGTTTGGAGACTCTCAGATGCATCACTGCAAATGATCCTTTTTAGTCCCACTTTTCCCTTGAGAGGTTCCTTGTTAACTCAATTAAAACAGACTTAATTACCTTCTAAGTTATTTTACAAAACTATGCTTAAAAAGCTGCGCATTTAACATGTGTAACTGACTGCTGCTGAACTTTGGCAAATGGGAAGACATAAATTGTATTTAAAACGATGTTTGAAATTTGACTTTGTGTGTCAGAAATATATTCCCTCATTAACTAAATGTTCTTCAAATGCATATGTCTGTTAGGCTCTTTGCCTAAATTTCATAAAATTGGAATGTGAAGGTTTTAATGATGCATGTGAAATATGTTGTATTTGACAGATACTGCAGTACTTCTGACGACATCTGATGATGTGCGGTATTCCCTCAGCGATATGATGCTTGTGGTGGAAGACCAACAGAAACTCACCTGTCCAAAACCACAAAAACTGACAGTCTTTTTCTGTGACTGTATGGAAATAGATGACTGTTCATTCAAAGGAGCTATGAAACGGCTTCACCCAAAAACAGCATTAGGACCTGCAGGCATTGGACTTGTTTTTCTGGGAGTTTTGGCTGTACTACGTGAGTGTAACTCAGTACTTATGTCATCGAAGGATTGATGACAAGCTTTGGCCGTGAGATGATCAGAGAGAACTCACACTGCTTAGCTCTAATTAGCTCTGAGCTGAAGAAACTTCATGAAGTGAAGTTTTTTATGTAGCCCCTTTCTCACATAAAAATCCCATGGTGCTTCAAAAAGACAAGGCATGAAAATGAAAACATGACTGAGAAAACAAACAAATGAAATTATAAAAATAATTCTATTCAATGTCAGTGTCAGTTTATTTATAATGAACTTTAGAAACTGCTATGAAAATGCTGTGTAGTGTTCATAAAACCACAGATAACAACACATACGAATAATAACACAAATTAAAACAGACAGAACAAGTAAATTACAATGTCAGGCCTCATGTAAATGCCAAAGAATAGAAATTGGTTTTAAGGAGTGATTTGAAGTGTTCTAGACTATGTGCAGATATAATGTTGAAGGGTAAGTAGGAGCAATGATGGCGAATGCCTGGTCTCCTCTGCTTTTCAGCCTGGTATTCATGATCATTGGAATAAAGCAAATCCTACATTGTGTATTATCAGGTAGACTAGAGCATTTGGCAAACTGTTGAAACAGTTTAGAACTAGCTGATCTGATGACATTACCTGCAGTGTCAGCAACAGCTGATGTAAGAATGTATATATTTGGAAAAATAACACTGGTGAACCCTCTTAAGTAAGATAGAGGAAAACTTAATGTTAACTGTTGGATATGTGCACTGCTGAGGCTACACTTCACAGTAACATGTCCTGGGTTACATCATCTGTTGTTGACAGCTGCTCCTCTTTTAATCGCTGTCTGCTTGTATTGTAGGAAAGCCTGGCAGAGAGATGCTGAAGTCAGGGACATGAGCATACTGTTGGTAGACTCTAAATTGAATTATATATTTTTGTCTTTCAGTCATTCCCTGTTTCATAATGCTGGTCGAGTGTGGGAATCCGACTAGTGACATGTTTGCTAAGATCCCTTTTGAAACAAAACAACGTCTCATTAAATACGACACTGAGGGCCAAGGACAACTATCGGTGAGACAAACATGTTTACAAGCTTGACTTGACGTTTGAAAGCAGCACACTTGTACCTAGTATTGGTTTGCTTCCAAAAGACATTTATTGGAAAGTTTTATATTGAGCTTCTGACCTAATGTGACAAAAATATATAAAGATTTTGTGCTAAAAAAAAATGCATTTTGACCCTTTATAGGAAAATGTTTACAAAACTCTTCAAAGTCAAAAATCTGACTGGGACGTTTCGCAAATGGCACAAAGTCCAGGTTTTGGAATGGAGCAGTCTGTTGCTTCCATTTACCAAGGTGCTTCAAGTGACTACAGAGACAAAGTGTTAGGGATGTCTCATTGGGAGAAAAGTGGCTCTCACTTTGAGTCTGAAGGTGGACAGTCAAGAGGAGGAGCTGCAACTGAATGTTTCAATGACATGTTGTTGCCAGACAGCTTCCTGAGAGGATACTACAACAAGGTGAGAAATCAATGTTCACAGAAATATTAAATCATTTGCATTTCAGCAGGACTAATGTAAAGGCAAATATCTGCAATCCTTCCTGTTCATGGTCCAACATTTGCTACTCTTGCAATACTAATTTTTCCCATCATCTTTTCTCTATGTTTTGTACATTGCACCGTACATAAAGTTCAGTACTTTTATTAGTTGAAAACAGAATTAACCAGAGGGCATTTGTGAACAAACTCTGCATCACAGGCCTTACTGTTGAGTGCATTTTGACGCCTATATGATGGCGTCAAAAACAACATTTGTTATAATAATCAGGGTGAGCTTAGTGATTTGATACCATGTCAAGTATATATTCAAGTATATTTTTTTTTATTCCTTAATACATCCTTTAGTCAATACATAAAAGTAAGGTAAACTGAGTGTCATTAGACCTGGGTGTCATGGTGGGTTTTATATTTTGAGCCCACATGCAGGAACAACACGGAGAGGAAGAGTAAATGCAATAGTTTATATACAATATGTATAAGCGATTTGACAGAACTACTGAAAGGATGACAGTGTCCAGGAACTCCGGGGTGGCTGCAAGTAAGAAGGGAAACGGTGAGTTGAATGACGGTGGGAAATGACAAAACTACTGGAATATTGTTTAGTGCTTACTAGTAGTAGAAGGCTTAGGATCTGTGGAGGGGAGTGGGTACCAAGTAACGGAGTTAGAGAAGAGGGCGTTGGAAGGGCGTTGGAAGGGTGTTGGAAGGGTGTTGGAAGGGTGTTGGAAGGCCGACGACGGACGGAGGACGGACAGGTAGATCAGAGTGGAGGCACCGAGGAACAGCGGAGCGGAGCGGGCTCCCAGCTAAAGACTGGATGGAAGATAATTCACAGAAGAGGTGGTTGAGAAACTCAGGCTTCCCATGGGGAAAAACTCACAGTCTCAAAAAGGGTAATCCAAGGGTAGTTGACTTGGAGAAACTTCCCCAGAGACACTTGTAGGCGTCCTGAAAAAGAGCGACAAGAGACTGGTCAAAAAACAACACGAAGAAACCTTGAAACTATTCTGAATAGTAACTCAGGGGGCTGATGTACCACTAAAGGCAACATTCTGGCAGAGAAGTGCTGAATGCCCGCTGCTCATATACTCCTCCTGGCAGATGATGATATCAATCAGTTGCATCCTGTTGAACCTGTCAGCGCCCCTCCTGACAAAATCCGAACCACTGGCGCCCTCTTCTGGATGGTTGATGATGCTGAAAAGGAAAACAAAACTAAACCCATAACCTGGTACCCAACAGTACCACCCCCCTCAATGACCGCCACCCGGCGGTCCAGAAGAACCAGAAGATTGGGAGGAACAAAAATCAGTGATAAGGGAGGGATCTAAAATAAAAGAACTGGGCACCCAAAGCCGGTCCTCAGGGCTGTAGCCCTCCCAGTCTACTAAATATTGCCAACCCCACCCACGCCGGCGAGAATCCACAATCCGGCGGACAGTATACACAGGGTGGCTGTCAATCTCGTGGTGGGTCTGGGGGGAGGTTCCTCAGGTGGGCACAACGGGCTGGTGCGAACTGGCTTGACTTGGGAAATGTGGAAGGTAGGATGAACACGGAGGGAAGCCGACAGGCGCAGGCGGACAGCAGACGGACCAATGACCTTCTCAATAACATACGGTCCAATGAAACGGGGGCCGGCTTCCTGGAGACAGATTTTAATGGGATGTCCTTAGTGGAGAGCTAAACCTTCTGACCTGGTTCGTAGGTAGGCGCAGCCCTCCTCTTGCAATCGGCCCAGCGACGATTTTGCTCTGCTGTGCGATTAAGGGCAGCGACAGTCTTGGCCCCGATGGCCTTGCACTGACGGACATGGTGTTGGACCGACGTGACTGCAATGTTCGCCTCATCAGCCGGAAACAGAGGAGGTTGGTAGCCTAGAGGGTCTCAAAAGGGGTCAGACCAGTAGCAGTGGAAGTGTGAGAATTGTGGGCATAATCTACCCAGGGTAGGTAACAGCTCCAGTCGGCGGGGTTGGATGCGGTGAGACACCTGAGAGTGGCCTCCATCTCTTGGTTCATGCGCTCGACCTGGCCGTTCGATTGTGGGTGATAACCAGATGTAAGCGAAGCCTTGGCCCCCAACGCTGAACAGAAATGTCTCCACATTTGCTCAGAGAATTGTGGACCTCGGTCTGACAGGATTTCACGGGGAATACCATGCAAGCGGAACACATGCTTGACCAAGAGCTGAGCAGTTTGGAAAGCTGATGCCAATTGTCTCAGAGGAACCAAATGGCATGCCTTAGAAAACCGATCAATAATAGTAAGGATAGTGGTCATCCCCTTAGAGGAAGGGAGGCCGGTGACAAAATCCACTGCTATGTGGGACCAAGGCTGTTTAGGTGTGGGCAACGGTTGCAGCAGACCAGCTGGAGACTGATGGGTGGGTTTACAACGGGCACAAACGGAACATGCAAGAACAAACTCCTTCACATCCTTGTGAAGAGACGGCCACCAAAAATCACGAGAAGCTAAGGCTATGGTTCTACTAATGCCGGGGTGGGCCAAAAATTTAGAGGAATGTAGCCAAGCAATTACACGAGCTCGCATTGCAGAGGGAACATAGATCCGGATCTGTACCCGGATCTGGCTCAGATTGCTGTGCTTGTTTAACCATGTCCTCAATCTCCCAGGTCACCACAGCCACAGAACAGCTGGGGGAAGGATGGGTGCTGGGAGTTTATCAGAGTCATCAGGTGAGTATAATCTAGATAACGCATCTGGCTTAATATACTTGGAGCCCGGATGAAAGGAGATGGACATATTGAAACGAGAAAAGAATAGAGACCACCGGGATTGACGAGGGTTTAACCTCCTAGCGGACTGCAGAAATTCTTACGGTCTGTCCATACGACAGCTGGATGTTCCAGTCCCTCCAGCCAATGTCTCCATTCCTCCAGCGCAAGCTTTATGGCAAGCAGCTCACGGTCCCCGACGTTGTAGTTTCTCTCTGCTGGGGAAAGTCTGCGGGAAAAGAAGGCACAAGGATGGGTTTTATGATCTTGGTCAGAGAGTTGAGAAAGCACAGCTCCCACACCCGAGTCTGAGGCGTCCACTTCTACAATAAATTGTTTAGTGGGATCTGGCTGGATGAGGACAGGAGCATTAGCGAAAAGTGCTTTAAATCTGCTGAAAGCTGCCTCAGCTTCCGGAGACCAACGGTACGGGGTTTTGGTGGAGGTCAAAGCAGTTAAAGGCTGAGCAGTCTGGCTGTAATTGCGTATGAAATGTCGGTAAAAGTTAGCAAAACCTAGAAACCTTTGTAGTTGTTTTCTGGTCTCAGGGGTCGGCTATTCCAAAACCACCTTGATCTTCTCCTCAGTGGGTCTTACCTGTCCACCCTCGAGAATGTAGCCCAGAAAGGTGACCGAAGGTTGGTGGAATTCACATTTCTCGGCTTTCACAAATAAGTTATTCTCGAGGAGGCGCTGAAGGACCAGGCGGACATGTTTCTTGTGTTCGGGCAGATTCTTAGAATAAATCAGGATATCGTCAAGGTAGACAAAGACAAAAACGTTCAAAAAATCCCTTAAAACGTCATTCACCAGTGCCTGGAAATAGGCCGGGGCATTAGTTAACCCGAAAGGCATAACCAAATACTCAAACTGACTCATAAGGGTCTTGAAGGCCGTCTTCCACTCGTCTCCCTCTCTGATGCGAAGTAGGTGATAGGCGTTTCTTAAATCAAGCTTCGTAAACACAGTGGCTCCATGGACTGGTTCGAAAGCTGAGGATAAGAGTGGCAGTGGATACTTATTTTTAATGGTAATTTGGTTCAGACCTCTATAGTTGATACATGGCCTTAGAGAGCCATCTTTCTTTCCAACAAAAAAGAAGTCTGCCCCTAAAGGGATGACGAGGGTCGAATTAGCCCTGCAGTGACTGACTCTTGTATGTATTGTTCCATGGTTTCTCTTTCTGGTTTGGATATGTTATAACGACGACTATTGGGCAAGGGGGCTCCTGGTAGTAGGTCTATGGCACAATCGTATGGCCTGTGAGGGGGCAAAGACAGAGCTTTAGTTTTGCTAAAGACTTGAGCCAAATCGTGGTATTCTACAGGTACGGTGGAAAGGTCAGGAGGGTCTGCTTCATGGCGACCTGCCGGTGACTGGTTAGACGGAACGGCGGAACGTAGGCAGGAGGAATGGCAGTTGAGAGACCAAGATTCAATGCATCTGTCGGAACAGTTTATATTAGGATTGTGTATTTGGAGCCACTCAAACCCTAGAACCAATGCCGAAGGAAAAACATAAAATGAAGCGGACTCTGTGTGATTACCTGAGACTGTGAGTTGTAGGCTCTTAGTCTGGTGTGTAGTAAGAAGCAGCGTCTTGCCGTCGAGAGTGGAAACGCGAAGAGGAGAGAGAAGAGGGACGGTTTCAATGCCCATCTGCAGACAAAAACTGGCATCTGTCAAATTACGTTCACAACCGGAATCTATTAAGGCCGACAAAGTAATGGACTGGTTCTTAACCAGGAGAGAGGCAGGAACTAGCAGGCGACGTGAGTCTGTAACAACCTGATGGTCCGCGAGTTCCCTCGCTGTTACTGGCGGACCTGGGCTTTTGACATTGTGGATCATTGAGCGATCAAGTGTCCGGCTTCCCCGCAGTAAAGACAAAGCTTAGCCCGCAGTCTGCGCTGTCTTTCTTCCGGGGTTAACCGAGTATGACCAATTTGCATCGGTTCTGGTTCAGATAAACTCAGCAGAGAAAACACGACTGGAGACAGATGACAACCGAGATGGAAGATTTCTACAACTTCTTTCCTTTGCTCGGTATCGAATTCTGTTATCCAACCGAATCAATAATTTGAACAAATCCTCCAGAGAAACCGGCTCATCTAGGGTAGCTAGTTTATCTTTGATTAAGTCATTTAACACATTTACATATACACTCTTAAGGGCTGTACTGTTCCACCCTGAGGCTGCAGCTTGAATACGGAAGTCAACAGAAAATTCGGCTACGGTTCATTGCCCCTGTTTCAACTTTAATAGATCGCAAGAAGACAGAGCTTTATCCACGTCTTGGTTGAATGCTTGTTTGAACTCAGATAAAAATTCATCAAAGGTGCAGTTGTACTGTGTGGAAGAGGAGAATTTTACTTCTGCCCAGTCCAGAGCTCGATCAGAGAGATGTGCAATTATATATGAAATCTTTAAAGAGTAATGGACAAATCTATGGGGAGAGTAATTAAATTGGATATTGCATTGCATTAGGAATCCCCTGAACCTTCAGGGGTCTCCATCAAACCTGGGCGGACTAGGCAGTGAACAGTCGGAAGAGGTGGACTGGATCGGAGCTTGAGAGGTGGGAGCCGGAGGCGGTGCTGTCTATGCTGCTGGTTCTTGGGTTGACGAGGCTGCAGAAGGCTGTTGGAAACGATCACGGAGAAAACTGGTTAGTTCAGCTAATTGGCAGTTTGTTTCATTCTGTCGGTTACCCAGTTCTAGAAGAGCTGACTCATGTTTCTGAATTGAGTCCTGTTGTTGCTAAAGGGCTCTCCGGATTGTTTCTGCTGGGTTCTCGGTCTGGGCAGAGTGTTCTGTCATGGTGGGTTTTATATTTTGAGCCCACATGCAGGAACAACACGGAGAGGAAGAGTAAATGCAATAGTTTATATACAATATGTATAAGCGATTTGACAGAACTACTGAAAGAATGACACTGTCCAGGAACTCCGGGGCGGCTGCAAGTAAGAAGGGAAACGGTGAGTTGAATGACGGTGGGAAATGACAAAACTCCTGGAATATTGTTTAGTGCTTACTAGTAGTAGAAGGCTTAGGATCTGTGGAGGGGAGTGGGTACCAAGTAACGGAGTTAGAGAAGAGGGCGTTGGAAGGGCGTTGGAAGGGTGTTGGAAGGGCGTTGGAAGGGCGTTGGAAGGGCGTTGGAAGGGTGTTGGAAGGGTGTTGGAAGGCCGACGACGGACGGAGGGCGGACAGGTAGATCAGAGTGGAGGCACCGAGGAACAGCGGAGCGGAGCGGGCTCCCAGCTAAAGACTGGATGGAAGATAATTCACAGAAGAGGTGGTTGAGAAACTCAGGCTTCCCATGGGGAAAAACTCACAGAGTCTCAAAAAAGGGTAATCCAAGGGTAGTTGACTTGGAGAAACTTCCCCAGAGACACTTGTAGGCGTCCTGAAAAAGAGCGACAAGAGACTGGTCAAAAAACAACACGAAGAAACCTTGAAACTATTCTGAATAGTAACTCAGGGGGCTGATGTACCACTAAAGGCAACATTCTGGTAGAGAAGTGCTGGATGCCCGCTGCTCATATACTCCTCCTGGCAGATGATGATATCAATCAGTTGCGTCCTGTTGAACCTGTCAGCACCCCTCCTGACAAAATCCGAACCACTGGCGCCCTCTTCTGGATGGTTGATGATGCTGAAAAGGAAAACAAAACTAACCCCACAACCTGGTACCCAACACTGGGAATACTAAATTCCTCTTAACAGTGTTGCAGTTTTAGATCAGGAGGATCTTCTAATCAGAGTAACTATTAAGATAGCTTTTAGCAGTGTTGTCTTTTTATTTGTCCAAAGCGTAAAGGCACTGATTAAGTGACAATTATAAAGTAGTTACGCAAGGGGGTGTAGGCTGGGATCATTAGACCTTTCAATGCAGAATTCCTGGAGTTTCTCTTCACTTTTTAAATTAAAATTATTTGAATACTTCTCATTCTTTTAATGCTGGTAAAATCTGCATTGACATGTTTTTTTTTAAACCATGCTACCTATACACAATTTCCATTACAGTTCCATCCTCCAAGCATCTCTCTCTCTCTCTCTCTCTCTCACTAGAGGGTTTGTTTTTCACATTTAATGTGAATGTGAAAACAAATAAACTCTTAATTTCCTACAGCTTACCGGTGGAGATGAGAAGATTGTGCAAAAAGATCACATGTTGGTGTTTGACTATGAAGGCACTGGCTCCTCTGCTGGCTCCGTTGGCTGCTGCAGCAATTTGCAACAAGACTATGACCTGGAGTTCCTCGATAATCTTGGACCAAGCTTTAAAACACTTGCTGAGATATGTGGAGGTAAAATAGTCCAAACGGAGACAACACAGGTGGACACTCCTCTACCTCATCCTTCTGTAAATAACATTCAAGTGTCAGTACCAAAGTTGGTGACAAGCCAAGAGATGTTCTTGCCATCCAGAGTGCAGCCAGCTAAGTCCACCACTGAGCAGACTTTAATCAGTAAAACTAGTAAAACAACTGAACAGGCTAAAATAAGGGAGAGCAAGGCCACAGTGAGGGAAGGGATGACCTCAGTGCAAACAGAAAAGTCACAGAACCAGATGCTAGTTGTAAACCAACAGCAACCTGTCTATTTCGCCACTGCACCCATGCTGCAGCCCATACAATATGTTGTTCAGCAGCCACTTCAGAATGCCATGATACTAGCAGAAACATCTGGCCCTAACCTTCAGCACATGGTAATGGTTAACGGCACTGACTTTGGCTCATCCCAGGGAGTTATTGTTCAAGGCCAAACAATGATGCCTAGTGCCCAACCCCAGAGCCTTGGAGCAGTTCTGGTGGACAGCAATGGGATGAAAGGAACCACTGGCAACATGGTCCACGCAGGAAACTTCTCTGGCGCCCAAAATGTGATGGTTGTTGAAGGCCAGGTCCCCGTAGGAACATTGAAAGTATTAAGTGGGAATGAAGCTAGCCTCATTCAAGGTGGAACAATGCTAAATGAGCTGTCAGGATGTCAGACAATGCTGAAGAATGGGGAGTCAAGCAGCATAGGGCAGCAGCTTCAGGATGGAAGAGGTGTCTTCCAATCAACTGAAGTCTCTGGGGTTCAAAAAGTTCATGACCTCAGTGCTGGGGAGTCCAGCAGCTCTAAGAGTCGCACCTCTTCCAACACGCTCTGTACAACCCGTACTATTCATAAAACTATTGTACAGTAGTCAGGAGAACTACGATATAATGCCTGTAAGGTGGTCAACAGACAAGGGTATGGTCTATGGTGATGGGAACTCATGTAAGCATGTAAGGCATATGTTAAGGTCAAAAGCTGTACTGCAGTTAGTATTTGAATCTATTTCCTTTAAATTTAGATAAAATACCATAATCTTTGTCCTGGCATAGCCTCTAAATTTTCACTATCTAAATTACTATGCAGTTGTAGTTAAAATAAATCATTAGAAGGTTCTACCATTGCACTTGACTTCTCTTGACCTAAATTAAATGGAACCAATAGAGGTACCTGTATTAGTAAGGCCTCATTCAAGGTGATACAATACCTGTAAACCTTTACATCTATAAAATCAAAATCAACGATAAACCTTTGTATTTTAAATCTTGCACCATTATTGCATAGCTAACAGTAACAGTGATGGAAATTCTCTTTTGCATGATGCTGAAAGACAAAACGCCGATCCCATCTGGTTTATCCCAATATAATACATTATATTCATTTGCTGCAATTACTGGCTTGTGTTTTTGTTTGTTAGCTTAATGCTGTCTGGGACATCTTATCTGTCTACAAATATCCATGCTGTGTTTCTGTACCTCAAGACTGGTCCGGGGATTAGATAACTCTTGTCTTACACTCTCACTCATACACTCACACTCGCTCACTCAGATGGGGTACCAAATAGGTCTTTAATATGGATTTTTGTTATTAAGAACACTGAAAATTTTTTCTGGTTTCAGATTTATGTTTTATGTTTAGAACCATTTAGTACCATTCGTTAGTTGGTTAAATTCTTTTTCTTATTAAACAGTCTAAATGCTGGAATTAGGGGTGTTCCTTTTATGGTTATGTGTTTATTAATGTTGAGACTTCAAATAAAGAAATATAAGCTTGTCATGTCTGTAAACATAGGATGCAGCAAAAGAACAAGTTTGATAATAAAGATATTTTACTGTTCAATTTTGTTTCTTTCCTTGACCTATTCTATACTATTTTTTTCTCGGCCACAAAACACAGAGTTTTTTCTGGAAGGTACAACTGAGAGGCGTCTTCATATGTCTTGAGTGTGGATAAACTGGATTTTTACTTTTGTGCTGCTCATCTTCACTCTAGATATCATCTGGAGGAAAACTGAGTGCAAGTGCAGTTATTTAACCTTCACACAGAGAAAATTGGTGTGGAAGAGAATTCCAAGAGCAGAAAAAGTTACCGTCAGTGAATGCATGAATCTTGCTTTAAAATGAAAACTGTGTTGATATAGGGCAGAAATAAAGCAGATCTGTGGTACAGTGAGTGGGGAAGTCAAATAAAGAGGACTCGCTGAACTTTGTGATACTGTGTGCTTGTGTACATTATCTCCAACAAGATGATTCACGCAAACCTTAGTAATCCAACATGGTGTCTGAAGAAAAGAAAGCTAATATGGTCATTTGAGAGTCTGAGTGTTATTTTCAGTAAGTGATGATGGTAATCAGAAGAGAACAAGCGGCACCAAAAAAAAAAACACGTAAGAAACTGTTACAACATCAGTCAGTTTCAAGTTACTGTTAAAGTTCAATTTTAGGGCCAAATACTGGAAAAATGGATTAAATGGATGAAGAAATTTCATATATTTGTTGACTATTATGGTAAAGTGCCTTAAAATCATATATTGTGAGTTAGTGCACTGTTGCCTTGCAGCAAGTAAGTCCTGGGCTCAAGTCCTGACCGGCGGACTGTTCTCAGTGTGCGTTGATTGGTTTTCTTCTGATACTTCAGCTTCCTCCCACAGTCCAAAAACATACATTAATTGGTGTCGCTGTTGTGATCTGTGCTTTCTTACATTTATTTTGAGGTTTTTCTGTGTTTATTAGTCTGTTCCCCTGTGAGTCTCTGTCTTCCCTGTTAATTGTTCCCAGCTGTGTCTTGTTTCTTTGATTACCCTCCCAGTGTATTTAGTCTCACCTGTTGTCTTTGTCGGATCCTCGTCGTGTTATGTCTTGCTGCCCGTTCTGTCCTGTGTATTTAGTCATTAAATTATCATCATCATCCTCATGCTGGGTCTGCCTGCGTCCTACCTCAACACCCACCCCACAAATCATGACAGTAGGATCCGACCACAGACACGGTGAGGGACGTACGATGCAGACCAGGAGTAGACGGTGGAGCCCTTGGCGGTGGTTCGAAACAGTCCCCTTGGAGGAGTTATGTGGCGGAGCTCTGCTGTGGCGATCCCCCATCCTGAAGTGGGGCCCCGCTGTCACCGCTGCCTACTGTCATGATTTGTGGAGTGGTTGGTGAGGTAGGACGCAGGCAGACCCAGGATGAGGATGATGATTTAATGACTAAATACACAGGGCAGCAAGACGTAACAACAAGGATCCGACAACAGGTGGGACTAAATACACTGGGAGGGTAATCAAAGAAACGAGACACAGCTGGGAACAATCAACAGGGAAGACAGAGACTCACAGGGGAACAGACTAAAACACAGAAAAACCTCAAAATAAATACAGATCACAACAGTACCCCCCCCCACCCCTCAAGGGCAGCTACCAGATACCCAAACAAAAAAGTCCAAACACAACAAGGGTGGGCGGAGGGGTGCTGGACGGGGGGGCTAGAGTCCAGGAAAAACAAAAAACAACCCAACCGGAGTGGGTGGAGGGGCAACGGAAGGAGGGCAAGAGTCCAACAAAAAACAGTAACTCAGTCCAAAGGAAACACAAAAACGGTGCAAGGCCGACCCTGTCATAAACAGTCTGGTGGTCGCCGCCACCACAGGAAGCGGAGTCGAGGAGGCGGGTCCAGCGGACGCCGCTGCCGCAGGAAGATGAGTCGTGGAGGCGCTGGCGGGCCGGCTGCAGGCTCTGATGGGCCGGCTGGTGAGCCGGCTGAAGGCGGAAGCTCGGACAGAGCACTGGGAGGCAGAGCCACAGGAAACTCGGAAGGCAGAGCCACAGGAAACTCGGAAGGCAGAGCCACAGGAAACTCGGAAGGCAGAGCCACAGGAAACTCGGAAGGCTGCTCACCAGCAGCAAGCACGGCGAACTGGCGTCGCCTCGGTGAGGGGACCGGAGGCAGCTGCAGGCTTGGCCCAGGAGCCGGGACCTCAGGCGGCTCAGGGCAGCTGTGACGGCTTGGCCCAGGGGCCTGGGCCTCCAGAGGCTCAGGGCAGCGGTGATGGCGGGGTCCCACTCCGGGCGGGAGGATCACCAGCCGCGATCCCCACAGCAGAGCTCCGCCACAGAACTCCGCCAACGGGACAGCTCCGAAACACCGCCAATTGCTTCACCGTCTAAACTTGGTCCGCATCACACGTCCCTACTGTCATGATTTGGGGTCGAGTGAGGTGAGAGAAAACGCAGGCAGACCAGGATGAAGACGATGATGAAGATAATGATGATTTAATGACTAATTCCACTGACAGAACAACGGGCAGCAAGACGACGAGGATCCGACAACAGACAAAGACAACAGATGGGACTAAATACACTGGGAGGGTAATCAAAGAAACGAGACACAGCTGGGAACAATTACCAGGGAAGCCAGAGACTCACAGGGGAACAGACTAATAAACACAGAAAAACCTCAAAATAAATACACAGAAAACACAGATCACAACAGTCACTGTCCAGGGTGAAACTTGCCTCTTGTCTACTGACTGCTGGAAATAAGCACTAGCACTTCTCGCAACCCAGAAGGATAAGCATGTTAAATAATAGATGGATGGAACTGAAAAATTGGGGAGAATGGGCCAAAATCAAAATTCACAATCGGGTCCCATCGGGATTTTAGGTCCCATGACAAAAAAATAAAATTTGGCCCTCCCTGCGCAGCTGCTGTTACGACCCATCAAAAGTGTCAAATTATTTTAAAGGTTGCAACTACCTTTTCTTTGGTCCAATATGAATATTAGCACAATATTTAAAGCTAGTCAATTTTACATGCAACAGTCTGCATACAGTATGCAAATAGGTAGGTTTTTAATTTTATTTTTTTTACTGAAAGGTCTCTCCCCAACAGTAACGGTCACAGGCAACGTGCAAAATATAGATAAAGCTATCCAGACTTCTAAAAAAAATGCTGTGTATTTGCATTTTGGTATATCATTCTCATTTAAAAAATTTTTTTCCCATATTTGTTAAAACTGTCACCAGTTTGTTGAGACAGACAATCTGTGATAAAAGGGATCTCCTCCACCTCCTCCCTGAACTCCTCTTGCAGTCTGAAGTAATGAACCTCTCTGACCAAGAACAACCAATCAGAGCCAAGAGGAGGGTCTTAGTGCTGCCAGTCAATTCTGCTAATGGCAGAGAAACAACTTATTGTTACAGGAAAACTGTTTATCTGTCATCATTGGTAACTATGCTAATTAGATTGAGCATTCACAACAGGCTTTGCTAGCTGTAGCATAGCCCACCGCAAAAGGAAAAGAGGATGAGTGGCTGCACATGAGGTTGTGATTGACAGCGCTAAGATCCACCTCCTGCCTCTGATTGGTTGTTTCTAGATAGCACTGGAAAAAGGCAGAGCAATTCATTTTTTTCCTCACAGATTATCCCTCATACCGTACTACATAATGACCTTTTTAACAAATGGAGGTCGACAGACAGATTGACGCTGCGTCTTGAGTGAAGTGGGAGCGGTACCGGTCTGGCATGGTAAAAAAAAAAAAAGAAGCAAAGCTCTCGATTTATGTTCCTACCCTCATCTATGGTCATCACAGAAAGAATGAGGTCATGGATACAAGCGGCTGAAATGAATTTACTCCAGCTGGGTTCTCCCAAATAGGTTGAGAAGCTCGGTCATCTGGGATTGACTACTCCTTCACGTCGAGAGGAGCCAGTTGAGGTGGCTGAGGCATCTGGTTGGATGCCTCCTGGACGCCTCCCTGGTGAGGTGTTCTGGGACTGGGACTATGTTTCCTCCAGCTCATCTAGGGGAGGTCACGGGAAAAAATGACGAAAGACTGAGGAAAGGACTGTAAGACATCCAGAGGCTGGATTAACACTAATTCAGCCTCTCTCATGTGAGAGTACTCAAAGAACAGGAACAGTGCAGATCATTCAAGTATTGGACATTAGTGCAAATCCTAATAAGGTGTTTATGTGATATTCTTTTGTCTTAATAAAGTGATAAATTAATTTGTTTATTTTGTAAATACACTGGACTGAATTGTGCTTTATGCATGGAGGAACCCAGAAAAAAAGGAAAAACTGGGGTAAGTAAATTGCTTGGGAAGGGTCTACTTTCTCGTGTGGAGAAAACATGACCCTTAAGAGATCCGAGGATGTCTTATCTGTGGTTGCGGGACAGTAAGAGCAGCAAGCCTTTACTATTATCAAAAAAGAACTGATGACACCTCAGGGCTCCCCTGTAAAATCCTAATGCAGAAACATGGATGTCAGGTGAGTCATCCTCATGTGTAATAATAGCTGTTCTGCTCCAGAGGCAAGCTGATGCAGGTTGGAAACCAGTTGGGTTTGCTTCAGGAGGTCTCTTGAAACAGATCCCAAACCTCCAGTTTTTCTGCATGACTCCAAGAGCTTCTATGAGCTTCCACTTCGTACACAGCAAAAATACATAATCCCAGTTTCTTTTCTCCATACCAGCCTATTTAGCATTGGAAGGGGCTAACAATCTTTGAGAAAAGTGCAAATAAGGGTTTTTGAAAACAAAGTGAAGCTACAGGTTAAAAAGATGGTGTTTGATTCAGTTGATCATTGCATTTTACAACTAAAACACAAGTGTTTAGACCTGTTCTGAGCTTTAAAATTTGAACATCTTTTAATCTTCTAAAATAGATTGCTAATGAATGGACCAGAGATAACAGGAAAGAGTCTTTAGTGACCAGCATATTCAGTATGTTTATTATCAACAAAGTTGTAAAGTAAGCTAGATAATTGTCAGGACTCTTGGCTTGGGTTTTGTTTATTTCTGTGATTTTCTGTTCCTGTTTTAGTTTTATCAGTTAGGTTCTAGTACTCTTTTGTTTAACCCTTCTTGGCCATTCTAGTTTTATTAGTTGTCACTTATTTTGGTTAGATCTGTCTTGTTCTTGTTTTCCTTTATTTCAGCCCCGCATAGTGTTTTCTAGTTATGCTTATTGTTGTTACTCTAGGAGTCAAGATGATTTCCTTTGTTCTCATCCTCACTCTCCTGTGTTCCCCCTGTAAATCTTCCCAGCTTTCCTGTGCCACACTCTCTCCTCCCCTCCAGCCTGGCTGCTGCTCCAACTACTAACACCTGCAATCAATTAGCTCATCAGCCCTGGTCTGTTATTGTCTCCACCTCCCAGTATTTAAGCTCCTTTTTCTCAGTCACAACTCGCTGGTTCATCTCATCATTCTCCATTGTTTTCTTGTTATTCTACTTGTGGCCAGTTTGGTTTGTTGTTTGATTTTTATTCCCCTGGACTTTGTAATTGTTGTAATTTGGCTTCATTTTATTATTATTGAATACATCATCTCAGAACCTACGCCTTTCCCTGCTGCATTTGGGTCCACATCATTCAACATACCATGACAGTTATAATCAAAAGACATGATGTATTTGGCTAAAAATGTTATTGAACTCCCTATTGGAATTTTACTCAATGTTTTGTGAACTGCGGCACACACTTCCTGAATAAGTTTTCTCTGTAGACTGATCTGTTTGGAAGGTATCACATAAAAATGAGCTTCACATGGTTTTGAGCTCCACAGCCATAAATCATGTGCTCACTTGTTTTGTTTACTTGCCCTGAAGCAAAACTGAAATGGCTCCTGTTAATTAATATGCTATTTTGATATTCTTCAGAGTGATTATTATTGGAGTCAATCAAAACTTGGGCTCGGTCAAGAAAATAAATGATCCAATGAACAGACATGTGGAAGCCTGTCTAAAAAGGCTTGGTGTTTTAAGGATCATGTCAGACTAAAAATTTCAATCTCACTGACGCCCCACATCCTATCCTCTTTCCACTAACAAGGATAAAACAAGAAGGTTTGCAGATTAACTATTTTTCTAGGACAAGGACAATCTCCACTGCTGTAAAGGGATTAAAAAAAAGTTACATTACCATGTGACTCTGTAAGGAGATTGAAACACACAACATTATAGGAAAAATAAACTGTTGTGACATATTCTCAATTTGGGTAATGTTATTTAGCAAATCATACACAAACACATATAATTGTCCTTTTTATATAATTTACATAATTTAAGTCACCAGTTTAAGATTGAGGATTAAGTTAGCTGTTTGTTTTACTGAGATAGGCTACTTGTCCCAACTAGACAAGAAGCTCTGCAAGAAAGTTTGTAGCATGATTTCTTTCATGTTTTCTCAAAGTGAAAACCTGTAATTCATAAAACTGTCATCTGCACCCCACGCCAAACACACTTAATGAGTCATTTATAAATCTTTCCTTACAATTTTGGAAGTATGTTAAACTTTTGAGAGCTACCTGAGATGCACTCACAGTCCCATGCCTGTTCTTCAGTTATTCTTAAAAATTATAGTTTATAAATATTTCATTTAAATGACAAGTGAATCCTGCATATTTTAACTCACAAGAACATATAGAAATCAAGTCTGGCATCAAACATAACCCAACCCAGCATATCTTTCCCAAATAAAAAAAGAAAAAATAGGCACATGGAAAATGGATAAAGCAGTAGTGAATATATACAGTATATTTAAAGTCACATACACCTTAGAACCGGGTCAGACCCCCTTGTGCCTCTAGAACTGCCTTAATCCTTCATGGCATAGATTCAACAAGGTACTGGAAACATTCCTCAGAGAGTCTGATCCATATTGACATGATAGCATCACACAGTTGCTCCAGATTTGTCGGCTGCACATCCATGATGTGAATCTCTCGTTCCACCACAACCCAAAGATGCTCTATTGGATTGAGATCTGGTGACTATGGAGGCCATTGGAGTTCAGTGAACTCATTGTTGTGTTCAAGAAACCAGTCTGAGACGATTCACGCTTTATGACATGGTGCGTTATCCTGCTGGATAACGAAGATGGTACACTGTGGTCATAAAGGGATGGACATGGTCAGCAACAATACTCAGGTAGGCTGTGGCATTGACACGATGCTCAATTGGTACTAATGGACCCAAAGTGTGCCAGGAAAATATCCTCCACACCATTGCACCACCAGCAGCCTGAGCCACTGATAGAAGGCAGGATGGATTCATGCTTTCATGTTGTTGACACCATATTCTGACCCTACAATCCGAATGTTTCCGGAGACGATGTTTTCCAATCTTCTATTGTCCAGTTTTGGTGAGCCTGTGTGAATTGTAGCCTCAGTTTCCTGTTCTTAAATGACAGGAGTGGCACCCGGTGTGGTCTTCTGCTGCTGTAGCCCATCCGCCTCAAGGTCTGGCATGTTGTGCGTTCAGAGATGCTCTTCTGCATATCTCAGTTGTATCAAGTGGTTATTTGAGTTAGTGTTGCTGTTCTATCACCTCAAACCAGTCTGGCCATTCTCCTCTGATCTCTGGCATCAACTAGGCATTTGCGACCACAGAACTGCCGCTCACTGGATATTTTCTCTTTTTCAGCCCATTCTCTATAAACCCTAGAGATGGTTGTGCATAAAAATCCCAGTAGATCAGCAGTTTCTAACGTACTCAGTGCAGCCTGTCTGGCACCAACAGCCATACCATGTTTAACATGACATGGTTGTTACAGATATATGTAGAGCTATATCTATATATTACTATATTTATATCTCCAGTTTTTCCTGGAGGGAGAGAGAGAGAGAGATCCCAAACTGTGTCCACACTGTGCTGAGACTGTGTTGTTTTGTCACTTACAGTGAAACCTCCTTGGATTTAGAAAGTTATTGCAAGCAAATTCAATAAAGGGAGTGTTAACCAGTCCATCGATCATAAAACGCTTTTTTGTTACTGGAAACCATATTCAAACATCTATTAAAGCTACATTTATAAACAATTGTATTTTTTTAAGTGTTTTTAATACATAGTTGAGCATATTTAAATATGCTTAGTGGTTATAACAATAGAATAGGAATGGAATATTCTGATATTGATGTATGATGAGCATATTAAAAAGCACACAGCCGTTTATAATTTATTTAATAAATTATTTAGTAATATCAATACATATTTATATAACTATACAAACAGATGATTAATAATGACACAAATAATGATAAATACTGAATAATATATATTGGATACATATCTATATGTATGTATGTATGTATATACAAACATACATATAGATATGTTTTTCAGCCGACGAGTTCTAGCTTCAGAGAGATTCAGCAGCTGAGATGGAGTCCAAAATCCGATGTGAGATTCATCCATGCTGCATTGAATCTGTCTCTCTTTATAGATTCTCCCTCTTCTTCCTCACATCGTGTCTTTAGGAAACCTTCAAAACAAAAACAGAAGATTTGGGATGTATCTTACTTTTGACAGAGTGAAAGAATTACATATAAATAATAGTCTTTACCACCTGTGTAAACTTTGCTGGTGAATGTTATAACACATAATATACGTTTTATAATATGTGTTACATTGTTTCATTTCTAATATAGGCTCTTGTGTCAGATAATCTAAGCCAATGTTAGAGAATAATTAATTTTTTTAGATTTACAGAATCTCGGTTAGCCTTCATAGCGGCTGAACCCGTATTACACCGAGCACTGTAGCTAATATTAGCTGGTATCTCGCCGATGGACATAAATACAGTAAAGTAATATTCTAATCACAATAAATACACAATAATATGTCCATCTTACTTGTGAAATGTTGTCTGTGGAGCCTCACATCAGTAGTCCATCGATCAGAACAACAATATCCCTCAGTGCTGAGGCATCTTCTGCTGTTTTGGTTGAGCAAAGTAGGAGGGACGACCGCTCCAAGTATTTCCTGCGCCGGAGCAGCCAATGAGGGGTCTACGCGTTGATGCCTCAGCATTGTGGAAGTGCTGTGGTTACAGTAAGACAAATCTTGGGAGCAAATCCTACAATATAAATAAAAGTTAATCCATGTAAACTAACTCAAATATCCCATGGAAAGGAATTTGAATAATCCGAAAGAAAAATGATCAAAAGTGAAATGAGAACAGAATAATTATTTTCCTTTATAAGATCAAAATGATCCCACACGGGAGAAAACTTCCTCTTCCTCTGTTGATCTATGCCGATAGTCAAACACGACCAAGAACTAACACAAAGCAGGGAACACAAAGTATCTATATCCAACAAACCCACAAACGTGTTGACACAGTTTCTCCCTCATCAATACAATTTGGCACGGTCACATCCAACAACACAGGAACTGTATCGGTCACGTGGTTTTCCTTAAAGTGATACGCGCACCGACACGGTTTCATCTTGTTTGCTTGGCGCATGTACCGAGGTTTCAGTGTCATCTGGCCCATCACTAGTATATAGATGTACATAGTGGTGTACTCTCCATGGGCTGCCACCTTATCGTGGTGAAGGGGTTTGAGTGTCCCAGTGATCCTAGGACCTATGCTGTCTGGGGCTTCATACCCCTTTTAGGGTCACCCAAGGCAGACAGGTTCTAGGTGAGGAACCAGACAAAGTGCAGCCTGAAGACTCCTAATGATGAAAAACAACGTTGGACGTAGCGTTCCCTTGACTCGGGTCACTGGGCCCCCGGCGGTCTGATCCTCGGTTGCAGAAATTGGCTCTTGGGACGCGGAATGTCACCTATCTGGTGGGGAAGGAGCTGGAGCTGGTGTGTGAGGTTGAGAGGTTCCGGCTAGAAACAATCGGTCTCACCTCAACGCATGGCTCTGGTTCTGGAACCAGTGTCCTTGGGAGGGGCTGGACATACTTCCACTCTGGTGTTGCCCATGGTGAGAGGCGCCAGGCAGGAGTGGGCATATTTGTTGCCCCCCCCATCTCGGTGCCTGCACATTGGGGCTTACCCCGGAGAACGAGAGGGTAGCCTCCCTTCGCTTACTGGTGGGGGGACGGGTTCTGATTGTTGTTTGTGTTTACGTGCCAAACAGCAGTTTGGATTACCCACCCTTTTTGGAGTCCTTTGAGGGGGACTGGAGAGTGCCCCTCCTGGGGACTCCCTTGTTCTACTGGGGGAATTCAATGCTCACGTGGGCAATGAAAGTGAGACCTGGAAGGGCGTGGTTGGGAGGAATGGCCCTCCCAATCTGAACTTGAATGGTGCTCTGTTGTTGAACTTCTGTGCTCGTCATGGATTGTCCATAACGAACACCATGTTCAGGCATAAGGGTGTCCATATGTGCACTTGGCACCAGGACACCCTAGGTCGCAGCTTGATGATCTGTTGTCATTTCGTTGGATCTGCGGCCACATGTCTTGGATGCTCTGGTGAAGAGAGATGCGCAGCTGTCCACTGACCACTACCTGGTGGTGAGTTGGCTCTGTTGGTGGGGGAGGTGCCAGTCAGACCTGGCAGGCCCAAACGTGTAGTGAGGGTCTGCTGGGAACGTCTGGCGGAGTCTTCTGTGAGACGAAGCTTTAACTCCCATCTCCGGCAGAACTTTGAACATCTTCCAGGGGAGGTTGGAGACATTGAGTCTGAGTGAACCATGTTCTGTACCTCCATAGTTGAGGTGGCTTATCGTAGCTGTGGCCGCAAGGTTGTCGGTGCCAGTCGTGGCGGCAACCCTTGAACCCGTTGGTGGACACCTTTGGTGAGGGATGCTGTCAAGCTGAAGAAGGAGTCCCGTCAGACCTTCTTGGACTGTGGGACCCCTGAGGCAGCTGATGGGTACCGGCGGTCCATGCAGCATGCGGCTCGGGTAGTTGCTGAGGCAAAAACTCGGGTATGGGAGGAGTTTGGAGAGGCCATGGAGAAAGACTTCCACATGGCTTCGAGGCCATACTTCCATACTTGCTGAGATGCCGGATGGTCCACCATCTGGCGTCTCAGGAGGGGGAAGCAGTACAGCACCAACATCCCTTGCAAGGTCTAATCAGGGGTCTTGGAGAGGAAGGGTCCGTTGGATAGTCGAACCTCTGATTCAGGAGAAGCAGTGTGGTTTTCGTGCTGGTCATGGAACACTGGGCCGCTCTACACCCTCAGCAGGGTCCTGGAGGGTGCATGGGAGTTTGCCCAACCGGTCTACATGTGCTTTGTGGACTTGGAGAAGGCATTCGACCGAGTCACTCGAGGAATACTTTGGAGGGTTCTCCGGGAGTATGGGGTGCCAGGCCCTTTACGAGGATTTTTTTTTTTTTGCGTGGTTTCCCTTCCCCAAAACAGACAGATGTTATGTCTGCCGCGCTTCTGAGTGCCACTCTCCTTCTAGACGTGGGAGGGTAACGTCTTCAGCTCCATTTGTTAAAACCGCAGGATGAGTTAAGTTTAATTCTTTGCAGCAGTGGAGCCGCGTCCACATTGGTAATTAACTTGTGCACCTTTATTTATTTCCTCAAGATAAAGTGCTGGCTCCTCTGTTGAGACTATAAATGGATTCAACATTGCATTCTCTTTAGTTTTCTATGTTCTGCATGTAATGGAGACTAAAACTAAACGCGCCATTTCTACCAAAGTTTTTGAATGGGGATCCTAACCAGACGCTCCAAAGCGTCCTGTCCATAATTCTTCAACACGCTGTCAGCTCCCGGTCAGAAAGTTCAGAGTCCATGAGATGATATTCAGAAAGGATCTTTTATTGATTGATTTTAGTTGCCTCTGCGATGAACTCTTCACGTAAAGTCTATCATGTCCTCGCATGTGCACCAGTTAAGGGTATTAATTATAACCTGTCAAATGACCGACAGGCTTTAATTTTTCCTGTCATTTAAGAAAATAACCGGTCAAATACAGAAAATATTCCGGTAACTCCAACCCGCACCCCTTTTCAAACAATGGGGGGGACTCCAATTTATGGTGGATAGAAGCTGAATGCTGCTTCTCCTCATTTGATTCTGGTTCTGGGGATGCAGAGCAGAACCAGAACCAGAAAACCTGAAGGGTTTAGACCAGGGGTGGGCAATCCTGGTCCTTGAGTGCCGGTGTCCTGCAACTTTTAGATGTGTCCCTGGTCCAACACACTTGAATCCAACAGCTGAATCACCTCCTAAATGCAGTCAAGTTCTTCAGAGTGCTGCTAACGATCTTATTATTTGACTCAGGTGTGTTGAAGTAGAGACGCATCTAAAAGTTGCAGGAGACCGGCCCTCGAGGCCTGGAGTTGCCCACCCCTGATCTAGACGGTTGGTATAGCAACAACAGATCTTTAATATATTGTGGTGCTAAGCCGTTTAGCGATTTATAAACTAACAGTATTTTAAAGTCTATCCTCTGAGCTACAGGCAGCCAGTGTAGGGACTTTAAAACTGGTGTTATGTCTCTATCTTCCTGGTTTAATGAGAACGTGAGCAGCAGCTTCTGGATCAGCTGCAGCTGTTTGATTGATTCATTAGTCAGACCTGTGAAGACGCTGTTGCAGTAATCAATGCGGCTAAAGATAAACGCATGGATGAGTTTCTCTAGATGGTGCTGAGACATAAGTCCTCTAATCCTGGAGATGTTCTTCAGGTGATAGAAGGCCGACTTTGTGACTGTCTTAATGTGGCTCTGAAGGTTCAGGTCAGAGTCCATCACTACTCCCAGGTTTCAGGCTGATCGCTGGTTTTCAGTTGTAATAACTGAAGCTGTGCTCTATACTCTATATCTATAACTCTAGTTCGTTCCTCTTTAGGTCCAAAGATAATAACTTCAGTTTTGTTTCTGTTCAGCTGGAGAAAGTTTTGGTACATCCACACATTGATCTGTTCTAAGCATCTATTCAGTGATTGGATGGGTTCAGAGTCACCTGGTGACATCGTGATGTAGAGCTGTGTATCATCCGCATAGTTATGGTAGCTGATCTTATTTCCTGTTATAACCTGAGCTAGAGGGAGCAGGCACGTGCAGAGGGGGGAGCTGGGGGTGCTTGAGCACCTGCCCTTTTTGCTCCTTGCCCCAAGTGCCCTTTTGGTCAATTTTTATTTTATTTTATTTTATTTTTTGGTATTATTATTTCCTAAGCCCTCTTCTGACACATAAAAACATGTGTAAAAATTCTTTGCTTTTTTGTATAACATAATAAGCCAGTCACCTTGTTACCTTTGACTTTTTGCCCGTGACGCATGACGCAGCAAGATAACTAAAAGCTTCTTACCGTTAATGATATCAGTCATTCTTTAGTATTTATTATGCAATATGAGGCACATCGTCCGTCCAAAACTGATCATCTCCATAATGGATAATGTCCAATCTTCTAATTTCCTTTGCTGCATAATGTACATTTCATTTATTCTGGCATTAGGTAAATGTATCTTGAAGGAAAATAACACTTAAATAAAAGTCCAACAAGGATATTCATTTAGGATTAAAAATAACTTACATTATATCTATCATGGTAATTCAGGGTATGTAATAAAAGTTTGTCATTAATGAAGGGGGAAAAAACTCAACCCAGACTTTAAGTTTAGGGTCTGGTTCACAGAGTATGAAGTTAATTTTGTTTCCCAATTATTCAATGGGAAAAAAAAATAAAACTAACCTCAGTTAAGTAAAATAAAATTGTAATCAAAACTTTTGTAATGATTCCTTAAACAAAAGTTTTGTTTGAAAGATTTTTCTTTTTAATGAACTAATTTTTACTAAACATAAACATTTATTTGCACACCTCAGAAATCTTTTGTTGTGATTTTAGGCCCTGCCCACGACATCATGTGAGAATCACAAGCAAAACTTTGAGTCAAACAAAAACTTAGAATATTAAGAAAATATTTCTGACATGCACAAATAAGCTTGTTTTGGAAAAAAGAAAGTTAACTTAATGAGTCAAAAATGTGTGATTTTAAATTTTTAAAAAGTTTTTTTTAAGCAAAACTTAGGCTTTTCTCGTGGTGACATGCATTAACCATTAAATATTTGCTTTTGTTTTTTTTCTATTTTCTGCAGTTCCACATTAAAGTTTGATGCAGCTCTGCTTTCCTGAATGGACCGTCTTCATCTCCACTGCAGCAAACAGGCAGCTCTTTTTTTATAGATTATAGCACACTAAAGTCTTGCATTGTGCCCTTGTTTATATTTTTAATAGTGTAATTCTGTAAAGACAAAATATGTCTGGTGGTCCAGCTCTGATTTACATATCTTGCTAAATTGCGGGTTTGAATATTGCAATACTTTCCTATAACAAAATGCAGAAAGAAATTACTAATAAAATATCTTACTAGAGCATAGTGTTATGCTCTATATGGAGATGTTCGTTAGCTTTGTTTGTATATCTCACATTTTTGTAATTTATCATTGTTTATTAAACTCTGAAAGCTGTTTGCTAATATTCTGTCCTAGAATGCGGTTAGATGTGCCCTTTTTTTTGTTGAGCACCTGCCCCTTTAGTGGCCTCTGCACGGCCCTGAGTGGGAGTATATAAATATTGAATAAGAGGGGTCCTAGGATTGAACCTTGGGGTACCCCACATGTGACCTTTGACCTCTCTGATGAGAAGTTTCCGATCGAAACAAAGAAATCCCTGTTCTTTATGTAAGATTCAAACCAGTTGAGCACTGGACCGGAGAGTCCGACCCAACTCTCCAGTCGATTCAGTAAAATGTCGTGGTCAACAGTGTCGAAAGCTGCACTGAGGTCCAACAGAACAAGCACTGTAGTTCTCCCACAGTCTGTATTTATATGGATGTCATTGAACACTTACAAGGGCCGTCTCTGTGCTGTGGTGAGACCGGAAACCAGACTGGAAGGAGTCAAAGCGATTCATTATTGTTAGGAAGTTATTTAATTGTTTAAAAACTGCTTTTTCAATAATTTTGCAGATGAATGGGAGGTTAGAGATCGGCCTGTAATTCTGCAGTTGTGATTTGTCAGTGACATAATTAAGGCATTCTGACCGTATTCATTCACAGAAACACAAAGCATCTTTCGGGGCCCCTAAAACACCGGGGCCCTGGGCTGCAACCCCGGTAAGCCCAAGCTAAAATTTGAGCTTGGGTTGCACTGCTACTTTGTAGTAAGAAGGTGCCAAGGGTCTTTCTGCATGGAGTTTTCATATTCTCTCTGTGCATGTGTGGGTTCTCTCCGGGTACTCTGGTTTCCTCCCACAGTTCAAAAACATGATTGTCAGCTTAATGTACAGGTCCTTCTCAAAAAATTTGCATATCGTGATAAAGTTCATTATTTTCCATAATGTAATGATAAAAATTAAACTGTCATATATTTTAGATTCATTGCACACTAACTGAAATATTTCAGGTATTTTATTGTTTTAATACTGATGATTTTGGCATACAGCTCATGAAAACCCAAAATCCCTGTCTCAAAAAATTTGCGTATTTCATCCGACCAATAAAATAAATGTGTTTTAATGCCAAAAAAGTCAACCTACAAATAATTATGTTCAGTTATGCACTCAATACTTGGTCAGGAATCCTTTTGCAGCCTTCAATGCGGCATGGACGCAATCAGCCTGTGGCTCTGCTGAGGTGTTATGGAGGCCAGGATGCTTCGATAGCCTTAAGCTCATCCAGAGTTTTGGGTCTTGGTCTCTCAACTTTCTCTTCACAATATCCCACAGATTCTCTATGGGGTTCAGGTCAGGAGAGTTGGCAGGCCAACCGAGCACAGTAACACCATGGTCAGTAATACCAGTGGTTTTAGCACTGTGAGCAGGTGCCAGGTTGTGCTGAAAATTAAATCTTCATCTCCATAAAGCTTTTCAGCAGATGGAAGCATGAAATGCTCCAAAATCTCCTGATAGCTGCTGCATTGACCTGCCCTTGATAAAACACAGTGGACCAACACCAGCAGCTGACATGGCTCCCCAGACCATCACTGACTGTGGGTACTTGACACTGGACTTCTGGCATTTTGGCATTTCCTTCTCCCCAGTCTTCCTCCAGACTCTGGCACCTTGATTTCCGAATGACATGCAAAATTTGCTTTCATCCGAAAAAAGTACCTTGGATCACTGAGCAACAGTCCAGTGCTGCTTCTCTGTAGCCCAGGTCAGGCGCTTCTGCTGTTGTTTCTGGTTCAAAAGTGGCTTGACCTTTGACCTGGGGAATGCAGCACCAATAGCCCATTTCCTGCACACGCCTGTGCACGGTGACTCTAAATGTTTCTACTCCAGACTCAGTCCACTGCTTCCTCAGGTCCCCCAAGGTCTGGAATCGGTCCTTCTCCACAATCTTCCTCAGGGTCCGGTCACCTCTTCTCGTTGTGCAGCGTTTTCTGCCACACTTTTTTCTTCCCACTGAGGTGCCTTGATTCAGCACTCTGGGAACAGCCTATTCGTTCAGAAATTTCTTTCTGTGTCTTACCCTCTTGCTTGAGGGTGTCAATGATGACCTTCTGGACAGCAGTCAGGACAGCAGTCTGACCCATGATTGCAGTTTTGAGTAATGAACCAGGCTGGGAGTTTTTAAAAGCCTCAGGAATCTTTTGCAGGTGTTTAGAGTTACTTTGTTGATTCAGATGAGGTGAATTACTCGTTCAGAGAACCTTTTCATGATATGCTAATTTTTTGAGACAGGGATTTTGTTTTTTTTTTTGGCATACAGCTCATGAGCTGTATGCCAAAATCATCAGTATTAAAACAATAAAAGACCTGAAATATTTCAGTTGGTGTGCAATGAATCTAAAATATATGACAGTTTAATTTTTATCATTACATTATGGAAAATAATAAACTTTATCACAATATGCTAATTTTTTGAGAAGGACCTGTATCCCTCTAAAGCTGCTTAGGTGTGTGTGTGTGTGTGTGTGTGTGTGTGTGTGTGTGTGTGTGTGCGCGTGTGTGTGTGTGTGTGTGTGTGTGTGTGTGTGTGTGTGTGTGTGTGTGTGTGTGTGTGTGTGTGTGTAGGTGTGTGTGCGTGTGTGTGTGTGTGTGTGTGTGCGTGTGTGTGTGTGTGTCTGTGCCTGGTTATTTGTCCTGACTGTCTCTGTGTTGCCTTGCGATGGACTGGCAGTCTGTCAGGGTGAACCTATTGTCCGTTGACTGCTGGAGATAGGGAGCAGTACCCCTCATGACCTCACCAGGGATAAGCATGTATGATAATGGATGGATATATTTATATATTATGTTGCATTCTTTTTGATGTTGTCACTTTATTATTGTTATCTTCTTGTCTCCTTGGCTCAATCCATTCCAAATGACATTTCACAGTATGGGGTGTATTTTCTGGTGTATCCACAGTTATGCGATTGGAAGGCCTTTTTTTGTGCCAAGAATAAAGCCAAAACTTAAATGTGAATGCCATACAGTCTTATTCAATAAATTAGGATTTACGTCCTGATGAGGTTTGCCAGATTAATAGTACCTTTTAAAATAAAAATGTCAAAATAAAACCTTTTTAGCAACAATGAAACATAGCTGTACATATTGCTCATGTAAATAAACACTGTACATAAGCAACTTCAAAGGAATGAGAAACTGATTTTTTTGATGTGGACAAGAGACACAATGATTTAAAGATTGAATCAGAAGTTTTGAAAATGTAAATTTAGTTCTGAGAAATGCACCAAAGCAATTGAGGAAAACTATCAAATGGAGATTTGCACAGCGAGGCAATGTGGTTGGGCATTAGTTCAAGATTTTCCTTCTTATTTTTGCTTTTTATACATAAATGACTCAACAGTCAGTCCAGCTATGCTGTTGACTCTAAAAACAACTAAAATCAGGAACCAGAACATGGAGGACTTTTCAGATTACGCACTGTTTTTCTGCCCTTTTATGCTTCAGCGGTTTTAAACTTGCCAGGTGTTCAACCCTCAGGGCATACCCGTACTTTTTTAAAGTTTACAACAGACACACCTTTTAGAAACATCCAGCGATACGACAGTTAAAAGATCACAGGACAACTGAATCATGGGAGTGAAACCGGTTTGCCCAACTAGTGTGCAGGTTGTGACGGGACGGGGTAAAAGTGATAGCTTTTAAAGAAGAACACGGGCTTAGCAGCCATTTTTTAGGCTGCTGTGAAAGGATGGTTTAGTACTCTGTGACTCAACTGTGCTCATGGCTGCACTGTCTTCTCCAGAAGTGAAGCTGATACTCTTCATGGTGTTGTTCTTGGTGAGTAAATAATCCAGTCATTTAATATTTTTAGTTAGAGAAAGTATGACTTGCTGCAGATTGTCTGTTACAAATCATAAATTGATTTTTCAGCTGACTAGATTCATGCATCCCACATTTAACTCGACCTGTCAAACATTGGGGATGGTATTTTCCTTTGTTGGGGTATTTAAACCTATTTAAATGGTGCAATTTATGAACAACTATTCCTCTTGTTTATGTTTTCTATAATTAAATACAAATATACAAAAATTAAAAGACTTTAGTAAATGGAAAAAGGCAACGTTGTCCTTTGATCTTACCGCTATGATATGTAGGAAGTCAATGTGCAGGATGTGATACATTCAAGATCTTAAATAGTGGCTGTGTTGCACAAAATGGCTGTGAAACGTGAACTTCAGGACAAAATGGTGGATAGGATGTCTATGGTAGTGATCATGCAAATACAGTAAAAAGAAGTCTATTATACTACAAGCACATTACATAGACAGTGTTGTTCTTGATCTAAGTTTAAGTAAAGGCCTTAAAACTTATCTTAATAAATCTGATTTATTTTTCAGATGTTGAGGTAATCAAGAAATGTTAGGTGCAAGTTTCCATCTGAATTATTAGAAACAGCTTAAACCACAGCTTTCAACAAACCATGATCCAGGAACCAGTTGCTTCCTCTTGCAGTTTAAAAAGTTGCAACTGTAAACTGTCTTATGTGTTGGTGAGGCCACAACTGGCTGTCTTTGTCTCACTCAGTTCACTCCCTGGTGGACTGATAAGCTGTCAATGTTTTTATCCTTCCTGAAGAAAAAGTTGATAAATGTAGCATTGCCCATATTTTGATGCCAGTAAAATAAATAAAAAACATTCAATAAAAAGAGATGTTATTTTTGTTATAAGTGAATGATTATGTTTCTAACTTTATCTTTGCTTCTTTTTTGCTTATAATGACAAATTCCAATAATTCCTCAAGCCAGTGAGCTGGTCTTCAGCAGGAATGAGAAAATAAAAGATTAATTTTCCTTTAAACATGGTCTTTATACGTTTTAAAAAGAGTGTGTGTGTGACACAATAAAAGTGTGACACTGTTACTCAAGCAGGAGAATCACTGGCAACATTAAGACTGTTTTCAGATTAGGTTCATGACAATAGTTATGTTGTTGTTAAAACTCTATAAAAATGCTTAATTTAGTATGTGAAAAAAGGTTATAGCTTATAAGTTACGGTACCTTTAATGTTAACCCTTGTGCATTGAAAGGTCAGAACATCTCACATCTTCATATCAGAGTTCTCCCTGTATGAGTGTAGCCTGTTGGATGGAATTTTACATAACAGCAGTGAATTATAATAATAGTAATGTAATATTCAATGAGGAGAAAATGTTAAAAAAATGTATTTTTCTGTTAGTAACAATTAAAATTAACTATTTTAATGATAAAAGCGAGATCATTCTGCTTTCTCTCTGAATGTTACCAAGTTTCAAGTTTAAATCTAAGCCAAACTTTTTCAATTGCGATAATTGTATTCTAATCCCAATAATCTGTTTTCTGGTTTCAGATGATCAGTGCTGATGCAAAAGAGAAGGGGTTAAAAACACTGAAAAGAGCAAAAAGAGAATGGATCCTTCCTCCTGCCAAGCTGAAGGAGAACCATAACTACACCCATCTGGAATACATTGCAAAGGTCCTTTTCTATTATTCAACATCATACTACTAACTCATGGTGGTGAGAGAAACCAAAAGGAAACATGTCAGAAAAAGCTTTAGAAATTGAGAATCTTGATGTTTTTAATCATAAAACAAATCCCCCTCCCCCAACCTCCAACCATTTTATAATAGTCTTGCACTGGGTGGCAAAAGGTTTCTCTTATTTTCAAAACCTATTTTTAGCAGTACCTGGAAGAAGCATGCAAGACCTGAATATGTTCTGAACCTTAAGCATTAATGTATTTTTTAAGTAGATAGAACAGAATATTTTAATTAGTGTACTTCAAATCACTGCTGGTGTGTTGGTACTTGGGAACTCTGATGGCTTTTGGGTAGTAGTTGGAGTTTTGTAATACCAAGTGAAACACAATAAAGATTTTTTGTTGTATGAATTAACTTAAAAAGAAAGTCTTAGTACTTAAACAATTTATTTTCTGAAAAATATTACAATGTCTTGCATCTTGAACAAATATTTTTGACCTCTGTTGGGTTCTGTGTATTTGTTTCTTGGATTTTTTCTGTGTCCTGTTCCCCTGTCAGTCTCTGTGATGCCCTGTTTGTTCCCAGGTGTTTCTCATTCCCTGATTACCCTCCTTGTGTATTTAAACCCATCTGTTGTCTTTGTCTGTTGTCGGGTCCTCGTTGTTCATCCATGCTACGTTGTCTGCCTGTTCCCAATGCGGTAGTAAAGATCACTGGTAGATCTTTGAGTTTGTACTCGGTGTTCGTCATTAAATCATCTTCTAGTATGTCAACCTGGGCTCATCGGCGTTTCTCTCACCACTCAACCTCGCAAATCATGACAAATATAACATATATAATGCCCTTTGAGAGCTAAAGTTATAAAGGGCATTATAAAATCTGCACCAGGATTAATTTTTCTCTGTGCAATTCTAGCTTTCTAACCAACTGACTTTCAATGGGTAACGTGGCAAGACTGTACACTGAAAAAATTATTCTGTGGTGAAGTAAACTTAACATAACACAATGCACCAGTGGGTGGTGCAGATTGCTACAATTGATAGTACCCACACAGGCACACCCACTAGAAGGAAACAAACTCACCCAGTATAACACTTTCATTCTATTGGCTAAGAGGTTGCCAGGCACTGGTACTTTTTTCAAGAGAGCAGAAAAGAGGCCGCAAGCCAGCAGAGAGATTTGCGTACAAGAAGTTTTGAGTACAAGCGTTGCAAGTTTTGAGAAAAATGACATGAAGTTCTCTCAGGCTTAAAATGTGTGCTCTTGACTTATGACAGTAAAATTCCCCCATTCACTGAATACCACTGACTCAGATCCTTATATGTTGTCTGTTTTGATTTCAGATTCGCTCTGACAAAGATAAACAGCGGAAGGTGGAATACTCCCTGACAGGAGCAGGAGCTGACAAACCCCCTTTCAATCTGTTTGTGGTGGATCACAACACAGGATTTATACGAGTAACTGATATTCTGGACAGGGAAAAATATCCTTCATACAATGTAGGTCCTTATTGTCTATGAGGTCTTTGAAGCACCAAATTAGTCCAACTGAAACACTGGAAACATGTTCAGTTTTTTTCACTACTGATACAACTAAGAATAGGAATGATGATAATAATGGTTACTATTAGAATTCCAGGTCAGAGAGAGGCATGTGCCTAATACAACAGAATAGAATAGAAACAGTCTTTGTCAGCAGCATCAGACAAAAATGTATTATTTTATTAAGAACAATAACAATAATATAAATAATATACTGCTCAAAAAAAATAAAGGGAACCCTTAAACAACACAATATAACTCCAAGTAAATCAAATTTCTGTGAAATCAAACTGTCCACTTAGGAAGCAACACTGATTGACCCGACGAGGGTCCCTGTGGTCAATCAGTGTTGCTTCCTAAGTGGACAGTTTGATTTCACAGAAGTTTGATTTACTTGGAGTTATATTGTGTTGTTTAAGTGTTCCCTTTATTTTTTTGAGCAGTGTACTATACTGCACAAGATATAACACACAAAAAAATCATGTGCAGTTATTAGAATAGAAATAACTTACAAGGGATTTGAAACTGAATAGGATGACATTTTTAAAAATGCACATGTGCAGGTGTGTTGAATTTTAAAACTTGCAAATGGAATAATATAAAATACTATAAAAAAGATAAAGAGAAAGAAGATCCTGAAATCATACATTTAACAGAAAACACTAATTCTTAAGTTCTGTTTTGCAGGGCCAGAAGCACAAGATCTAATTCTGTCCTGTCTTCTGGTTCCTGCAGCTAACAGGCATTGCTAAATTCAAGGATGGAGATTCAGCTGAGGAAAATATTCCCCTGACTGTTACTGTACTGGATGAAAATGATAATCCTCCTTATTTTGTTCTCCACAAAGGCAATGTCACAGAGGCAAGCAAAGAAGGTAATTATTTCCTCTAATGTCAGTTCTTCTGCTTACTCAGCAGAGGGACAACTGACCAAGTTATCCATCTCCAGATGTACAACTAGGTCATATAAAACCATCCATCCATTTTCTTTATCCCTAGTGGGGTCAGGAGGGGTGCTGATGCCTATTTTCAGCGAACGCTGCACCTCAGTCTGACGCAGGGCGTTCATACACACACACACACACATATATATATATATATATATATATATATATATATATATATATATATATATATATTCCTAACTTCTCTACCCTCTTTCCTGTCTAAAAAGGGCTACTCATGTCAGCCAAAAAACAGAGTAGAAAATAAATCAGCTCTACCAAAGCAATAAAATAAATCTTTTATAGTTAAAGAATTATGCTGAATAACAAAATTAAATTAAACTCTTGTAAAATAAGTGTTTTATTTGTTAAATTGGAAGCTTGTTTGTATAACTCATAGTTTAGGTAGAAACCAACTCCCTAGGGCCAATATGTTTGCTTTACTAAAAAATATTTCAGTGTGCTCTCTGATTGGTCCCTGTTATTAACTTTTGAATACTCTTTGCTGGTCGTCTACAGTATCTACTAACTTCTGCTTGGTTTATCTTTGCTTCCCTGCTCCTACCTTCACCCAAAAATGCTCATTTTATATCATGTAATCTGTTGTGCATTTGTGACTCTGCAGAAACATTTGTTATGCAAATCGAAGGTAAGGATGATGATCAGGCTGGAACAATAAATTCAGAGATCGTCTACACCATTATCAGTCAAGAACCAGCTGGCAAAGGTCACATGTTCTCTATAGACAAAAAGACAGGAAAATTATTTGTTAAAGAGTCCACCCTGGACAGAGAGGTAATACTTACTTTTCACTTTGCAAAACATAATTGTACCCTTGCTTCAGTTTTATGTTTTAAAACAACATAATTTGAAAACATCTATAACTGTATTCCTAACATGTAAATGTGTAAAGCAACACTTATGCTAACTCCAAGTCATGATCAGTCTTTGTGATCTACATCATAAACCTTTTAGAAACATTTTGGTCATTAAATGTTACTTTATTATGACAAATAATAAGAAAATGTTTATGGTCTGTAAATGTTTCAAATAAAAACTACATAAACTTTTATTTTTTGCTTTAAGCTTTCCCACCACCAGATAGCCCAACAGTTGACCTTTTCTGATTTTCAGCTTTTTTCTTGTGGTCATGCATTTAATGTTGTGTTTTTTTCTGACAGACACATGACTCCTACAAGCTTATTGTTAAAGGAACTGATATGGGAGGTGCACCGTCAGGGAAAACAGGGACAGGAACTGTGGAAATCAAAGTCACGGATATCAATGACAACATCCCCACTCTAGAAAAATCAGAGGTAACAAATATTTTTGAAATTAAGCCCAACCAAATAAAATCAATTGTTGATTTTGTGCAACAAGAAAGATACAACTCTTATTTATGTTTTAGTATGAAGTATAACCTATTTCATATACCCAAAAAAGTGTGTTAAACAATCACAACAGTATTTAGTTCTAATAAACAGCCTGATATTGTGCCTCTGGTGAGATGAATTAACCATCTCAGGCTAATTAACCAGCTAATATGAACCCATCCTCCTCTAAATGTTATTTTACTATGGAAGTGTACTGAAGTCACATTATAGTGTGATAATTACCAATGTGATAATATATAAACGTGACAATTATATTGCATAAACAAGATGATTCTGTAGATCCAGAAGGTGGCAGTAGTATACTTGTAGTGCAGGAAGACGGTTATTGCCCAACTCCTAAGAAGAGTTGGTCAAGTTTTCCTTCATTCTTTTTCTAAAACATGAAGACATACTGATGCTACAACACATTGTGGATGAAACCATTAATAGTGTCCACACTCTGAGTAGGATTCTAAACAGAATTAGTCTGCACAGAAGGAAGCGTCAGGCCGATCCTCTGGCTGTGGCAGCATTCCTAACTGCCTGTCTGGAACAAAGCTGAAGTTGGCTTCCGATTGCAGCTTCCGATTTAGGAAATCACTAAAGGTTGATTCCACCTAATTTTCACTACCTTGGGTGTCTTAAATCTGTTCTACTTTGAAAACTAACATACGTAGACACTTAAAACCTGGACATTTATACCTAAATCAAAAAATTTACAGGTAATTCATGTGATCAGTATCGGTGATCGGCCTTCATCACTGTGATCAGTTTGAAGATTTACAAAACAGCATTCACGTGAAATCAGATTTGAAATTGGAGCCACTTTAAGATGGCAGCTCTCCATTAATATTGGCCTTACTCTGACTAGCAGTTAGCATTAGCCTCCATGGAAACTAATCAGGTGAAAACTTTAAGAGTGTTTCCCATTACAGGCAAGATGGTATTTGATCACAACTTTGTCATGATCATGGGTGATCAGTATCGGAAACGGCAGTAAAACTCCTGATCGGAGTTCATAGATCTAGCTTTTAAAGAAATGTATCTATTTGTATCTAATATCGCTGGCATCTTATGTTCCATATTTATATTAATCTTTTTTATTATGTTTTGTAAATTATTTTAATGGTTTGTTAGTTCATTGGGATTTGTTGTGCCTTATTTGGTCAATCCTGTTTGTTTTAAATGTGTTTTATAAATAGAGTAGAATTAATTTGTTGTCCGTAACAGATTCAACTAAAATTCTTTATAACAAAGTACTGGTTGTTTGGCAGTACGCCGGCTCTGTGGATGAAAATGTTGCTGATGTAGTTGTGATGAGAATCAAAGCTTTGGACAAAGACCTTCAACACACAAACAACTGGCTGACTGTATTTACCATTGCCCAAGGAAATGAGGATAACCTGTTTTCCATTGAAACAGACAAAGAAACCAACGAGGGCATCCTAAAGCTGATCAAGGTATTTTTTCTCTACCAATGTCAGGATTTTAATTAGTGTAGTAAGTATGTGATGTTTTTGAACTGGTCTCATACATATTTGTTCCTCTCGTTTCTTTTTTGCTCACTTTTTCTAAAACCTACTTTCTCCAACATCTGCACCAATTAGCCAGTGGATTTTGAAGATGTACAGAATCTTGAGCTGGGTCTTATCATTGAAAATGTAGCTCCTTTTGTAGAAGGTGGCCCAATAAATATGGATGTGGGTGTTCAGGTTGGAGAGGGGGGTCCTTTGGCTGCTGGAGCAGCTGCTGGAGCCGGAGCCGGAGCCGGAGCTGGAGCTGGAGCTGGTGTGGATTTAGGAATAGACCTGGGGCTAGATGTGGGCTTGGATGCTGATCTGGGGGTAGATGCAGGACTAGATGCAGGACTAGATGCAGGACTGGATGCAGGACTGGATGCAGGACTGGATGCAGGACTGGATGCAGGACTGGATGCAGGTCTGGATGCAGGACTTAAGCCACAGGGAGGAGCTGGGCCTGGAGTTGGACTTAAGCCTGCTGTTGGACCTGGAGTTGGTGTGGGGCTTAAGCCAGGCATTAAGCCAGGTCTTAAGCCAGGGCAAGGACCAGGATCCAAGCCTAAGCCAAAAGCACCAGGAAAAAGCTATCCTATAAAAATAGCTGTAAATAATGTGCCAGAGGGTCCAGCATTTAGACCTGACACCAAGAAAGTACCTGTATCTGAGGATCCAAATGAGGCACCAACAGATGGTGTGATTACTTCGTTCCCAGCAGTTGATCCAGATACTGGAAAAGTAGCTGATGACGTAAGGTTAGTCAATTTATCCACAGCCACCATCACGTAATACTACCATTCAAAACTGATGTCATGTACATTGATTTTAACAAGCAAACACAGCACATAAGAGTTCAACCAAGAACTGATTGTAATTAATGGCAGGACAGATTTCCTGCTTTCAAACATTACTGACTGTGTAAGCAGTTGAGAGGCAAAGTGTGATGTCAGTCAGAACCTTGTAGTAAACAACCTTTAACAAACATATATTTTAAATATTTGTACATTCATTCTTGTTTTACTCAACTGTAAAGTAATCAGTAAAACCAGCCTATTATCTTGTTAACCCTTAGATATATCTGATTATAACTTCTACGCCTGTGTAGCTTGTGACAGAAGAAGGACTGTTAGAATAAAATATCTGAGCTTAGTATTTTGATAGTAACTGGAAACAACTGAAGGAATTTCTACAACCTTTGAAACTTCAGACTGACTGTTTAAAGTTTAGATCTACAGTCTTATGTTTTTATTACAAAACGGTATGGCTTCCAGTGCAAAACTTAATCATGTTAACATATTCATGGGATTCAGTAAAGCCTCAAGGTCACTTCTCATGAAATTGGCTCGACTCAAACAAGCTAAGTTTGGAAGTGCAGCTGTTTTAATGTATCACAGAAACTCAATTATACCTTGGCAGAAAGTGAAAACATTATCTCACTATTATTCCAAACTATGGTTTTCTAATCAAGAAGCAACCTTGTTGAAAAAACTGTGTTCATTTTCTTGTTTGTTCATTTTCTTACAGCTATGCCAAAGCTTATGATCCAGACAACTGGTTTACTGTTGATGAAGAGACAGCGGAAATTAAACTCAACAAACAACCAGACAGAGAGTCACCCTTCTTAGTGAATGGTACCTATATTGCCAAAATTTTGGCAATATCAAAAGGTAAATATTATTATCAAAATGACCGTATACATCTTTATGATACATTTACCTGACATAGTGTTTTGGAAATAATCTCCTCCCTTAGAGATTTCCTTCATTTTGTTTCTTGCAAAAGCAATCAGTTTTGTAATTATGGTTTCATTTATTAAGAAAATTAAGCCTGCATAACATTTGGATTAACCAACCATGCCTTGTATAAATTTATAACAATTCCAGGGTTTCCCCCAGGGTCAAGTAAAGCCTGGTGGGCCGCCAGGCTTTACTTGATCTCTTCCCCTGCCAGGCTAAACAAAGTCAAGTTTAAAAGTCACCGGACCACTTGCTCTGCTTGTGCAAACTGCAACTATAATGTACAGTTATGCTTTCAGAGGTGTGCGTTGTGCGTGCTGTGCAGTGAGGACAATATATCTCTGTGAACAAAGAGTTATTTGTGGTGTGTGCGTTCAGAGGCGTTGGTCCACATACATAAACTCTATCTGCGCTGATAAAGTTTATGGATATGTTCCTCGGTTGCACGGTGCATTAGTGGGACGGTGGATCAGCCCATGGCAACTGCCTTGTAGTCACACAGCAGTTATTTGTTTGTTTTTGCAGCGCCATAATGCATCAAACTGCATCATATCAAATGCCGCTCCAGTTAGGCATTTAATATGTTCCTGACATATGGATATGCTCAGGAGCATATCCTGACAACTCGTTCCATTATGCCTGTACTACCAAAACAATTAGTCTCTGTGACAGTTATTATCTCAAACATATTAGATCTGTTCTTAGTCTTTGTTTACTACAAGCAGCTCTTTGAAGGTGTTGAAAAATGTGATTGTGTCTGGTCCTTGATGGTATCCTCCACTCCAGTAGCATGTCTTCATTAGCGTATTTTACAGAGTTAATTTTGACAGCAAATTTTTATTTAGTTTAAGTCGTAGTCATCAGAATTGTTTTAGTCTTAGTCTAGTTTTAGTCAACTAATTATAATACATAGGGTGAACCGATTTATTGGCCAGCTGATTTCCCTAATTTTGGGAGATCGGAGATCGCCCGATTTTTACATGTGAAGCCGATCTAATCTAGCTTGGCAAAAGTCTAAGAATCAACCACTGTCCTCTTTTTCTCTCCGGTGAGAGAGACCAGCCCACCAAGTTATGTCTGCACGCTTACAATTAACAATAGTTGCCCAACTGTTGTCAGCTCAACTTTCTTATTATATTGCGCAACATTTTAGATAAAAAAAATGGTATCGGCTAAAATCAGAAATGGCAGGTTAATCTTTTAAAAAGATAGGAAATCTGCGATTGGCCAGAAAACTGCACCCCTAATCATAAAATTTTAGTTGACTAAATCTACTGACAATTTAGTCAACAAAATTATGTACAATTGAGAAACCTTTTGACCAATTCACTGGAATTAACACGAAAGGAATCATATATTAACTCAGAGGTTCCCAAACTGTAGGGAGTGCCATTGCGGGAGGGCGCGGGAAGCGGTATGTCAATGTCAAATTTATTTATATAGCACTTTAAAAGAGGTATAAAACTGCACCAAAGTGCTGTACAAGAATGAGAACACAAATAACAAAACGGAGCACAAAACAATACATCAATTAAATGCCAAAGAGTAAAAATGAGTTTTAAGAAGCGATTTAAAATGATCCAGGCTGTGGGCAGATCTAATCTGGAAAGGTAAGTTATTCCATAAAACAGGAGCAGCAACAGAAAAAGCTTGATCTCCTTTCCTCTTAAGTCGAGTCCGAGGAACAGCAAGTAATAACTGATTATTAGATCTTAAAGTTCTGGACACAGACCGGAAATTTAAAGGGTCCCGAAGATAAGGGGGGGCTAACCCATTTAAAACTTTATAATTAACAAAAGAATGGTATGGGTGAATGAAAAAAACAACAACAATGAATGCTGTGATAGGAGTGGGGGGGTTGAGTGGATGGAAGAGTATAAGATTTTAAAGGCTGCATCTGCCTTGCTTTCTTTGGTTCAATACTGATAATTAGCACAATATTTACTGCTCATGAATTTAACATCCAACAGTCCACATCCAGGATGCAAGTAGGTTGCTTACATTTTTTCTATTAGTTTTAGATACTGAAATGTCTCCCTATGAGCAACAGTCAAAAGCAACGTGCAAAATACACATTAATCGATCCAGACTTCTAAAAATGCTATGGAGTTGCATTTTATTCAAGCTGCAGTACATAACTTTAATAAAAAATATGTTTTCTGCATATTTGTTAAAGCTGTTGTAGCAGTTTGTTATGAGACAGATAATCTAAAAACAATCTCCTCCATCTCCTTCCTGAATTACTATTACTGGTTAAAGTAATGCACCGTTCTGACCAAAACAACCAATCAGAACTAGTAGGACGCTCTTAGCACTGTCAATTAGCCTCATTCACTCACTGCTAAATGTGCTAATAGTGGAGAAACAACTTATCATTACAAGAAACCGTTAATCTGCCGTCATTGGTATCTATGCTAACTAAACTGAGCATTCACAGTTTGAATCTGCACAACTCTGTGCTATGCTAGCTGCAGCACAGCACAAATCGAGGGGGAGGAAGGATGAGCAGCACCACATGAGATTGTGATTGACAGCACTAAAACTCTCCTGCCTCTGACTGGTTGTCTCTAGCACTGGGAGAAAGCAGAGGAAATAGATTTTTCACAGATTACCTCTCATACCATACTGTCACAACATAATGACAGTTTTAACAAAATATGTGAAAAAATTTTTTTTATATAAAAGTGACATACTGCAGCTTTAATTTCACTCAGGAGAGAACAGGTCAGGAGGGACGTGGGTTAGAGCTGCTGCTCACTCACTCATCTGTTAAGTGGTAAAAGGCACAGGGAACAAGTTAAATATATGAAAATGTTGGTAATTGTTTTCCTTAATTCATTAAATGCTAGTGAAAATGAGGCAAACAGTAGTCTGTAGCTAAGCTAATTATGCTAAATGGTTGATAGTCTCACACAGTCTACCCACCTCTCTTGGAGAAAAACTGGGTTATAAATTAACACTCTTGCCTTTTTCTCTCTCTTCCTCTCTCCATTTTGTTTTTGAAAACCTGATGTTATAACTTTTCTTAGCAGCATAGTAACAGCCACAGTCACAGTTGCATTCAGCTGCAGCTTCTACTAACAGTAGCTCCATACGTCACTGTTAAGCGCTCCAAGCAGGAACGAACCATTTTACAGATAGAGGGTTCAGGGCAAAACGGATGTGTGTTTTTTGATCTGGGAAGGGCAACATTAAATTTTTACTGCTAAAAACAATCTTTGAAAATACAATATGATTAATTTTGTATTTCACAGGACCCCAATTTTTTTTATTTTATGTTTATGAACAGAATATAAATAATTAAATTGTGGAGGGCCCCCTGCTGGTCAGGACCCCTAGAATCGTCATCACTTTTCACTCCTTTACCACTCCCTGTGTGCCTCTATAGGTCTTACGTGCCACAGCTAAGGTCAGGGTTCATGATACAATAAGTGAGAGACATGAACGACAAGTTTGTATTTACTCTTCATCTTGTCTGATATAAAATTCTGTTTGAACCTCTTTAAACATTTCAGCGTCACAAAAAGAGCAAAAACAAAATGCTTGTGCCTGTTCATTTTGTTGTTCTGTGTTTTTAACTGAACTCTATGAGTTGTCTGTGCCGCTACTGGAAGGGGATAAGGATCTGTATTCCTAAATCAACTAATATTATTTTCCTCTTAATGTGTCCTCTTAAAGTCCTTTGTCATTTCTTGTGAGTGCATCTACTTGGTAAAAAAATACATAAAAAAAATAAATTTCCTTTAAGTGGAACTTTCTTTCATTTCATGCAAATTTTAAAAAAGTGTCTTGAAACTACATTGGCACTTATGTTGCAGAGGTCCATTGAAGTCCCAGATCTTGCTTGTGTCGATGGGCAGCAGTCAGTTCTCTATAATATTACTGATGCCATTTGCTTTGTTCATCATATGTTGAGATGTTATAAAGTGGCACATTGTGTACAAAATGTTGTCCTGAAAGCAAGTCCTGAACAGTGATCAGTTCTTCTTTGTAATATTACACAAACTTCTTGTAATCCACAGACATGCCAGCAAAGACAGCCACTGGAACAATAGCCATTCAAGTCACTGACTCCAATGACCACTGTCCCACTTTGACCACTACTTACAACAGTCTATGCTCTGATGAGAAGACTGTGTATGTTAGTGCATTTGATGAAGATGTCAGTCCAAATGCTGCTCCATTCACTTTTCAAATTATACCAGAAGGTACTCGAGGCAACTGGGAAATAGAAGTCATCAATGGTAAGTAAACAAAATAAATACGTTTAGAAAATAACATCAACAAAAAATGTGTGTCAAATCATCAAGGAAATGCATGCAGACATAAAACATATAGTACACAGTTTTTCAGTGGAGGAGCTTGATATTTTTGAAGATATCTCATATTTCTCATACTGTCACAATATAGTGAGTTTTAACATTTTTTAAAATAAAAAGTTACATACTGCTGCGTTAACTCTTGAATATTTTGAAAAACATTATAAATCATGGTCAACTCAACGGTTGCACAGAGTTCATTTCTGCTTTTTGCAAAACTAACCTAAATATTTGCCAGAAGTTTTATATACACATATACTTTTTTGTTCCAGTAGTCTTGCAATTCATTCAGATGACCCTAATTAACAATTGTCACCACATTAGAATATATAACTGCATCAGAAATAAAAGCTGAGGCGGCTGCATAAATGTACCATACATAAAAAAATTTTGGCCAAAAATACACACCTGATGCTATTAACTTAATGAATAGTAGCAAAAAACTTAAATGGAATAAATACCAACACTAACATATATTTTCTTATAGCATAGCTTGTCATACATACCAACATGTCCTGATCCAGAATATAATTTGAAAGCCTCTCTTACCAAGTAGGTTACTGTTTTAGGTGAAATGAGATGAGATGACTTTGTGATCCATCTTGGTAGAAGTTCGAGGAAGAAAACAAATTGTGTGTTTGACATTCTTGTCTCCAGATACAACAGCTGCTCTTCATTCAGCCAAAGCACTGTGGCCTGGCAGATATGAACTGCAAGTAGAGGTGAAAGATGCTCAGGGTCTGTCCTGCGAAGAGGAACAGGTGTTTACTGTGGATGTCTGCACTTGTGTGGGAAAAGAAGACTGCAGATTAAAGGCATCTAGGGGAGACGCCCGTTCATCTGACTTTTCTAGACGTGCCATTGGTCCAGTCGTAACAGCTATGTTCTTATTGATGTGTAAGTTTGGTTCAATACTAACACTAAAATTACATGAACAAATACAAGGGCAACAGGGATACAGCAAATAAATTAATATTTTTGCAAAATAAAGAACAGACTGATTTACAAGGCGTCAAAGCAATAGCTTATTAATAAAAACACTAAAAAGCCAGCTGGAAATGGCTTTTTCTGGAAACCGTGGGTTTGACCTTGATGATTGAGTTTAGAGTATCAACCTCAATCATTATCAGAAGTCAAGGTTAGGATTTCTAAAACTGTCTTAAAAAAGTGATGGACGCATATCTGGTATAAAAATTAAACTAGTCAAAATCAATATTTTTTTAAAGAGACTTGATGTTGAAGCTACCAATGCTGTTTAACTTATTTATTCATTCTCATTTTGTTGTGTTGGGGTTGAAATTTCATAATATTAGTTACGGTAAGTTATTTTTCTGAACTCTTTCTGCACACATAGACACAAAATCAGTAACGAATGCCTAGGCTCTTATAGCTCAGAATTGAAAACAGGCTCAATCCTGGAACTTGCTGAATGAAGAAATCCTCCAAAAGCCATTTAGCTCCTGTCTCTTCAGTAGCATGAAAGATTAGTATAAAGCCGGAATTATACCTGTTTAACTTTCATGACATAAGTCATGTCTATTTATTAGACGCTGAGTGTTTTTACAAAAAAAAAAAAAATAGCACAACTCTGTCATTGCAGGTTCAACACAAAAACGTGTTATATGACTAAAAATATTCATTATCAATCCAAAATCTTCCATTTGATCAGGGATCAGGTCATTGGGGCAGCAGCTAAGTAGAGAGGCTCAGACCCCCACCGGGGTGGACTGGCACACTGGGCTACCGGAGAATTCCCTGGTGGGCCGCTCCATTACTGTACCGGTGCCACTCAAAGCTTTAGTTTTTCACACAAAATCGAACCAAATGGGGATTGTTGAGTATACTTCTGTTGATTTTCATTCTTCTATGGGTTATCAATAAAGGTTTTACATTTATCACAATCTTTTTCTTCTCTTTGCAGTGATCCCTCTGCTGCTGGTGTTTTGTCAGTGTGGAGGGGCAAACACCATCTTCTCAGACCAGTTTAGTGATCTGCCATTTGACACTAAAGAGCACCTAATAAACTATCAAACTGAATGCATAGGAGAGGATAAGGTCTGTTGGAATCATTACTAATCCTCTTTCCATGTCAAGTGATACATGTACCAGTACTTGTAATTTCCTACTGTGAGGCAGTGACTTGTACAAACAAGATATGCAAATGTTTGGTAACATTAACTCTTGTAATTCTCCTGTGGTTAAATACTGTATATTATGGACATCTGCCAAAATATATAGTATATCTGTTCTCATTTTTTAGAGCAGTCTTTCTCAAACTGTGGTCCGCACACTGGTGGTCACGATATTCAACTTTTCAAAGTTTGTTAAAATATCTTGTATGTTCATGAGTTGTTTTATTTCTCTAGGATGTTCCTGTTCATTTGGTGCCTGTCATGTACAGTACCCAACAAAAAACTGAGGCAGCACCAGGACCAAATTTCAATACTGGTACTTCAGCAGCATTCACAGAAACACTTAAGACTGAAACCTGCTATGAATCGGACCAAATATTTCAGCCGACCTCCACAAAGATGGTGAACGCTGACATAGACTATAGGGATTCAACTGAGTTTTACAATCCAAGCAATGAAATTGACTCATTCAGCCGAAAAACACAAAGCGTTCATCAAATAGGTTGCTTTGAAGACATAGCCCTTCCTGATGTTTTTCTCAATGATTACTTCTCCCAGGTAACTTAGTGACTATATTTTGATCTCATTAGATCTCTTGAATAAACACACTTACTTGAGAACATTGTCAGTAATCCTTGTTTTGTTTCTCTTCCCCAAACAGAAATCTACAATTACAGTGCCATCTGAAGACATCCTTTTGGAATATGACTTTGAGGGCCAGGGCTCCTCTGCTGGTTCGGTGGGGAGCTGCAGCATCTTAGAACCTGACAATGACCTGAACTTTCTCACTGACCTTGGACCAAAGTTCAGGACACTTGCTGAGATCTGTTCGCCTCCTACAATAACATCAAAAACAATGGTGATACAAAAGGCATCAGGATCTGTCAAAACCACCACTGATATCACTGAGCCCGTCTTTAAACCTAAATTTAACCATGAAATTCAGGCAAAGCATGTTGATGTTAAAGCTGAAAAGATAGTATCATCTGCAAAGTTTGTTCAATCTCATGTCAGTACACCAACCAAAGAGTCAACAACCAAACAGTCGACAACCACACCTCTCCCTCACTCCAGTAGTACTAACATTAGTCATTCTGCTAAACTTTCTTACCCAGCTCAGACAGTTGTATTACAGCAGCCACCAGTTTACTACACTGCTAGCCCTGTACTACAACCAATGCATTACATAGTTCAACCAAATGTACAGAACACATTTGTGCTGGAGGATGGAACCCATGCAAACACGTTTCCAGGCCTCTATGTTATCAATGATCCAAAGAGTACATCTGGATTGGTTTATGGAAGAACTCAAAGCTCCCTTTCAGGGCTTGTTATCCAGGACACTGAGGGCCCTAGAAGTCCTATAAGTCCTGTTAGCCCCACAGGTTCACTCCAAACCACTGTGTTGCTGCCTAGTCCAACTTTCTCCCAGGGTTCTTTGGAAAGCTCTACATTATATGGGCAAAATCTTGGTGGAAATTACGTGTTACTCAAGGAAGAGGTACAGGAGTGGGGCCCAGGTTCACCTCAAGGTATTTTGCCTGGAGATGCTATCCTGGTAAAAAAGGCTGCTCCCCCTCAGGGGGTTTTAGACTTGGCAGCCCAGGAGAAAGTGTTTATTTGTTCATTTTGTAATTTTTTTGTTAAGAAGGCTAATGGTGGTGGTGGTGTTATTGTGAAAGGGGGGATAAGCTTTGGGTCTTTCAGTATTTTGAAATTTCTCACTAAGCAGCAAACAATGTGGATTTGGTTGTGTAAAGTAAGAGTTGATGAATTAAATTTTAACATTTTCCAAAGAAGCTGTCAGCTTAACCAAGCAAATCCTTCCTCTTGTATCCTATCATATAGGCAAGAACTGTCAATAGAAGTTCAAAACTATACCATTATTTTTTTATCCTTATAAGAGAGACTGCAAATGCAGATAAAGAAATAATTAAAAAGAAGAATCTTCAAGAGATAATCATGTTTAAAATTGCTGCTAAAAAGCTTCTAAACAAAAAGCATCAGAAATATATTTAGAATGCATTTATATTTTCATTATATTTTTTTACATGTTGCAATTTCAGTTTGTACATATTGCAAATTTATTAAATTAATCTACAAGAAAAATCTGGCCCCAGAATGGTGGTGGCAGTCTAGAACTGTAGTAATGTTTATGTTCTTAACATAGAAAATAGATTTTTGATCATTAAGGTTCTGTCTTCAGAATTGATTCAAGCATTTAAACTGAAGACCTGCTTTACACTCTCACTGTCAAGCAGCACTCTAATAGTTTAAATATTTAAATTTAAACTATCAGGTATGTGCATGGTGTACTTTTTGTTTCTCTCAATCAAGGAGATGGGCTATTTAAGCTGTGGAGTCTGTGTTCTTCCTTTGAGTGCTTCAAACCATTTTCATCTTGACCATGGCCAAATGAATTTGGAGCAGGGTCTTCTTGGCTTTTGCCCGAAGAAAAAGATAGTTCTTTTTCACAGATAGAAGAACCATCTGTGAAAAAAATTCTCAGAATTATGGCAGTCACCTGAAATCACTGGGCAAGCACATAATCTGACTAAAGCAAGTACAGCAGTACTGGTCCAGGTGGTGATTTGTACCCTGTTTGGAATTTAAATTTTACTGATCTATTATTATGTGGACTTGGACCTGCTTCATGTTTCTTAATGCTATTTTCTGCAGATGACAAATCTTAGCTGTAGTGTGCACTGTCCTATGCTGTCTGACGTTTATTTGCGTTAAATTAGGCTCATTGGAAATTAACATGAGACAGAGTGGTGTATGAAATGTTTGTCACAACTATAGTTTTTTCCCAATAAACAATTACTTTTGATTCTGTTTTATCTCATTTTACATACAAATAAAATAGTATCTTAAAAATACAACAACAAAAAACCGACCTTTTATGTGAAATTTCTGGAACAATACAGTCCCATTCAATAAATTGGGATAATTTTGCAATATCCATTTATTTCAGGAACTTTAATTGAAACAGATTATATAGATGAATTACACACAGATGGGTGTTTGAAAGCCTTTATTCTTGTTCATTATGAGTTTGTGCTTACAGCTTCTAAAAACATGGCATTTAGAATTAGAATATTACTCCAGACCAATAAAAAAATACAACTATTCCAATAGTCTATTCTCTTTGCTTGTAATGTTTCTCTTGGCTGCAAAAATTTCCATACATGTCTGTTTCATCAAATTAGATGTCTATGTGTTGACAGGAGTAATCCAATATGCTCACGTTTTCTAAATCAAGTAAAGTAAGACTACATTAATTAAACTACATGGCAATGGAACAGTCTTTTTTAATCAATCAGCTGCCCAAATCTCCTAGACTATTGGCTAGAAGGTCCACAATGACATCTGAAGTCCTGAGCAATCTGCTCTGCACACATTAATACTTGCAAATTGATTTTTATATTATGCCCACAATGGCAGACAGAGAAGGAGAATTTGATTTGGTCTCACAATTTATTAATTATTTTCAAGGTGAACTTTCAAACCAAAAATGAGCAGTACCACTTCTGATGAGCATGTAAATTATACTGTCATTATACATCTATAGAATTGATTTTATTCATAATGTCTGTATACATTGAATTTATTAATCATGCATTTCAGCTTTTCATCAAGTGTTTGAATACTGAAACATCACATTCACATATTAGTTTGCTGACATAAGGCAATAATTTTAGTTCCACCTTACAGTGTGTCTTTACATGAGAGCACTCCTCCACAGATACTGAGAAAAATGCTACAAGTTCTAAGCACAACTTTATGCGAAGTATCCCCAGAGAAACACATTAAAAGCCAGAAGCAGCACAGCGTTATAATTGCAGACTTTCCTCCAAACAGGTTTCTCATGCAGGAAGTTCAGATCATTGCTTTGCGTGTTTGGTGGTGCAGATTGTGAGCTTGGACCACTCAGGCCACAGAGCCACATAGTAACTCTTTTCCATGTAGGTGGTTGAGACTGTTCAGTCTCAGAGCCAACAGAGTTCTCTGGATCAGGTGCCCTTTGAGGAGTTGTGAGGTCGATGCGAGGCTCAAGATTAAATCTGGACCACCAGGTTAGTCTGTGGAGCTGCACAGGAAAGGTGCACAGTGAGAAATGAGCTGAACCAAAGACATAGAGAGCAGGTTTCTGTTTTAATGCTTGTAATAAATTAAAACATCAATTAAGAAGTTTGAGATATTTAGGACAATGTTATTCATGTTTAGGAGGGGATTGATCCAACCAATAATACCTTAACTTCAACAAATAGAAGAGACTTTTTGGTACATAATCTAGTTATCAGTCAGACCTTGTTCTTAAGCAAATAGTGTGGCATGTTTTTCCACACTTCTCTATTATTGAGATTACAACACTAGCAACTTCTATATATTTTTACATGAACATTTTTGGAAGATTTCATTCTACAAGTATTGTTCCCAAAATATGAACATCAGTCTGCTTGAGCCAGTGAATAGGGACAGACTGAAACTGTGTATTTTCCTCTATTTGTCTGCAGTATTTTATCCTTTACTGGAATGGCACAATAAACTCAAAGTCAGAAGTTGAGTCTGAAAGAAAAATGGCTTATATTTTACCACATAAACAGGTCCCATTTTGAAAAAAATACTAATGTCCACAATTTAATGGTTGGAGCATCCAGTTGTGGGTCCCACCTCCTGAACCTGTGGCCTTGATTTGAGGTGCCATGTCATCTGCTGGTGTTGGTTCATGGTGTTTTTTAAAGTCCACAGGCAATACAGCCGACTGCTGGGACATTTTCATGATTCGCTCTTCTGACAAGCTTTATGGAGATGCTGATTTAATTTTTCATCAGGTCTTGGTACCGGCCCAACTGCCAAAGGCATCAAAAGCTGATTGAACAACCCTGGTGTTAAGAGTGCTTTACTGGCCAGCAGACTGGTCTGAGCTGAACCCCGTAGAGAATCTATGCAGTATTGTCAAGAGAAAGATGAGAGAGACCACGACCAACAATGCAGATGATCTTCGATAGAAACTTTTGAAATTAATTTGAGTATTAAACTGAGCTTAATGCACTTTTTGGTAACTAGGATTAACTGAGATGTAGGAGGTACGTAGTAAGTTGAGCCATCCCTTGTTTCCAACATTGAGCATGTTTTTACAGTTTCCAAATAATTAAAAGAAGAAGGCATCTTTTAATGAAGCTTGTGAAGGAAAGAACCTCATGGATAAAGTGGTTAGACTTTTATTTCTTAAAAACTCTTTCAGTCTTGAAAGAAAGTTTAGTGTTGAGTTTCGCAAGAATTGTGTTTAGATTATAATATTTTAAAAATTTGTTTTATATATCAATTGTGCTATGTATGAGCTACAACATGAGTTCATAAACACTATTTTAGCTGTGGACATAAAGTTCAAATGGCAGGTTTGGGATAAGTTGAGCAATTTGACCAGGGGTCATTTGAGCCAGTGGCTTATTCTGTCTGATGATGGTGTGTGCGCTCATGACTGTTTGTCCTGCACATCTCCCTGTCATCAACTGGGGACATTTCAGTTCCAACTCTCTGCCGCTAACTGTTGGAGACAAGCACCGGTCACCCAGAAGAACATTGAAAGTCACTGGACATGTTTAATGTTGTTTGTTTGTATATTCAGTTTTCACATCTAAAAATAAAATTAATGAATGCATCTTACACTTTCTTTTGGCATTGGAGCAGTCAACAAGCTGACAGCAACAATTACTAGGCATGTAAGAGCCAGTAGGATGAGAGCAAAGTAAAGGTAATGGACATCAGTTAAAACAGAGGGCCGATGATCAGGCTGACCACAGGAAGGTGCTGTATAGGAGAACTCCAGAATCATGCGGACCAGTCCCATCACCAGGCCTGTCATCAGACCCCAAAATGCCCCCTAGGAAACAAATGTGCAGATTAACAAATACATTAGATACCAATACAAAAATTGCTACTGAATTGGAAATGTATTTACATTTTGCTCCTCTGTCCTCCTTAAATATTGTACTTGGATAGTTGAAGAAACGGTTGCTTAGAGGGAAGGGTAAATACAAATATGTTTCAGCTAAGACGCACACTGAACTTTAAAACGCTACTGGATCAGCTACCCTGTGGCCATCAGTTCTACATTTCCGGAAACGGCAGAGTCACAAAGCAACAAAATGACCGAGGACAGTCTGGAATGGGTGAGAGCCGAACAAGAGCTGGCAATGGAGCTGATGGTTGAACTGGTGCCGTTGGTAACAACATGGAATCGTCAGTCAGATGAGGTTTGAAGTTCTCCAGCTCAGCCTGTAAGTTATGTTCAATATACTCTTGTACATTGGAATGTAAATGGGTGGACTGAAACGAACTCAGTTAATACTGAGGAAGCATGTAGATGCCAATTAGAGCCAAGAAAGCTTCTGGTGGGCTTGGAGTTAAAAACTCCAAGCCCACCAGCATGACATGTTGCAATGTCATGTTTTTTCTGTTGATAAATGTATTGATGGTATCATCATGACGTGTGGGTGGATGATAATGAGGGACAACGCAGGCAGACCCAGGTTGTAGAAGATAAATGAAGATTTGATGAAGAATATCAGCTCGTACACAATTCAGGAGGCTGGCAGCACGGCAGAGCGGAAGGCTAGGGCTCAGCACCAGTAGCAACAGAAACAGCACTGAATAAACACGAGCTAGTCGACTCAGGACTTGACAGTTCTACTAAGATGACTGACAAGATACAAACAACAGACAAGAGACAAGGACAACAGGTGGACTTAAATACACAGGAGGTAATCACAGGGAACGAGACACAGCTGGGAACAATCAAGGGGGAAGACAGGACAACAGGGAGACTCACTGGACAAAGAAACCAAAAATAAACACAGAAAACTCAAATCCTCACAGGTATTGTTTGCATTCAGTTAAAGCATGTAAAGACAAAATACTCTTTAGCTTTGATTTTATCTTATCTTCCTCCGGAAGGATTTAACTGGTCTTCTCCAAATAGATTATATAATAATCTTCTGGTTAAAATGGTTGGCATCTATGTTTGTGGGGAGTTAATAGTCGAATTGGACATTTAGAAGATAGTATTAATGAAATTGATGTGGATATTCGTGTTAGAACGTGTTTAGATGAGACAGTAAACAAAGTGCTGCGTGGTAAATGGTCGAATACGTGGGAATAATAATTTTACTTAAGTATTGGTAAAAAGAAGAGCGGTTGTGGATTACATTATCATTACTTACAACAGCTGTCAATTTAGATATTTATACTCCAAATGAATTAATAGAGAGGAGTGGTAAAAATGGCTTGATTTACTGGATAATTTTTGCAAAATACCTTTTCACTCTTTATTAGGTCTTACTTTTAGGATCAATCTATATATATTCTTGCCCATAATTTCATAGTTTGAGGGTGCAGTTTTGTCATCCTCCTCTTTACCATGGGCCTGGTGTGTTAACAGCATGGAGGCAGAGGCACTGAGAATCCTCAAAGTCATTATTAGACCAAGGGCAGCCAGATTCATTTATTTTGCTAAATTGTTATTGTTAGCTAAATACTATTTTTGACACAAACACAAGGCCTGTTTGTGTCCCTCCAGATAAAAAAATCAAATAAAAACTGAATAACTTGGAAAAAAAGAAGACTCAAAAAAAGGTACTTGAGGCTTCAAAGGCTCAGGGACTCATATCCTCTCCATTCCCCCCCTTCTACACGTGCCTGCTGTATAGATTGGCAACCTATCCAAAGTAAACCCCATGACTGCTGGAGATTGTGGCACCAGGCCCCATCTGCAACCCTTCCAGGACAAGAGGAGGATCCTGCAAGGATAACACTATTAAAGGTTTGGTGTGGGGTTAGATGAGTTAGACCAGTGTTTTCCAACCCTGGTCCTCAGGGAACACTGCCCTGCATGTTTTAGGTATTTCTTTGCTTCAGTCCAGCTGATTTCAAACGATGACTGACAGGCGTTTGCTGAACTGCAATCAGTTGAATTTACAAAAGGGATTTACAAAAGAATCACTCTGGAATCATGCAAAGCATCGGTAAATGGGAACTGGACTGGACATTCCTGAGGTAACATCATTTCAGTGCCGTTTATGATTATTTGTTTGATGTGAACATCTGTCTGAGACATACCTGCTCATTGGCACGAGGCCAGAAGATTGCCATTATGAAGACAGCAGTAATTGGTGGGGCTAGAAAGCTGGTCACAGATTGGATGTACTCAAAAAGCTGTCCACTGTTGGCTGTCTGGACAACTGGAATCCACAACAGACTAACACACATCAAGACGAGGACGAAAACCCTGAGCATACACATAATGTTGTTATTGTGGCATTTCGGTTGAAGTCAAAATGAGAGTAAAGTGTCATCCAGCATGCCTAAGATCTTCCTGGGCACCAGACAGATAATAATAATTTGACTTCTTTTAGTTGTACTGATTATTATAGATATATTTAAACTATATCAGTAAAAGCCTATAGAAGAATGTAAAATAAATTAATAATAACCAGTATGTTATTTCCCATAACTCCTGATCCTATATCAACATACACCTCATCATGCAATTCAACATGTCACTGACATGGGGTGCATAAGTAAACATTTAGCACTGTGAGTACAGTATTTGTGCAGCACAAAAGTATTGAATGTAGGGAGAAAATTTGTTTTCTGATAGAAAGATAGTTTAGACACTGACGTTTCATATCTTTTTTGTCCAAATTTACTTTCTGGATTTGAGGTGTAATTTTCATCCCTACCTTCCAACAATCATAAGCTCCATCTCTGAAGCTCTTGGTCTTGCTTTGTGGTAGAGATCCAGAGTAAATATAGTGGAGCTGCTATTAAAAATTGATGTCAGAGATGACATCAGGGCAGCCAAAATTACAGCCAGCATCAGACCACGTAAACCTGTAAAAAAAACATTTTCATTGTCAAGATGAACTATTTAAAAATGAATTGAGAAGCACACATATATAACACACATCAAAATTTACATTACAATTTCTTAAAATACATAATGAAAAACAATAAAGCCTTTGACTAATAAATAACACTGTCTAAGAAGGTTGAAAACACCAACATGCTGAAATCTACCACAGGCCTGTGGTAGATTTCAGCATGTGCTGTTCCACAGCACGGCACTGTGGAACAGTGACGTGCTGTCAGGGGAGGCAGGTGAGGCAGCGCCTCACCTGTCATCATCGAAAAATAATAATAATAAAATCATTTATATTGTGTCGAGAAAAGTCGAGCTCATCCCACTTCCCCATGCTGGAGATTTTAGTTTAATAGTAATAATAAATAAAATTACCTTAAAATTAATTACACAGGTGACATCAAGACCCAACAATAGAGTCAGACGGTAATAAAATTAATCTGGTTGTGTGTGTTGTTATTGTGTCCTGCAAACTTTGCTTTAATTCTACTTTTTTCTATTTAATCATAAAAAATCAAAGTCAGGCAGAAAGAGAGTCATGAAACAGGAAGAGCTGGTTTTCTGAAGAAAAGGGGAAGTTTCTATCTTGCATCAGGCTAAAAATAGTTCAGACCATTCCTTATTTTAAAGCATTAAAGGTTTTTAAAGAATAAAATCTAAACATTTTGAGTAATTGGATAAAACCCAGAGTAAAATACTAATAAAATAATTAGCATTTAAGAAAATCTAAAAGATGTTGTGGACATTCAATTAATGAGTCACCTTAAAGTTCTTTGATGGTTGTGAAATAGCTATGAAGTTTGATTCTGGGAGGAAAAAGTAGAAATGTTTTATAGGTTGCTTTTAGCCAAAACTAAAACAACACCCTTGGGACTCGCCCGAGTCACTAAAACCAACCTGTTCAGTAACAAGTGCATGTTGTAATAAAGAGAAAGAGCGACCGTTAACAGGTGTGCTCTGTGAAGCTAGCTGGTTGCAGGCTGCTCAATCTGGCTAATTCACAGGGTGAAGAAGGTGGAACATCTGGAGGGGGAGGTCGTTAGAAACCAGGCTAGTCTTTCTCGATGCCAGCTTAAACAGAGTTTACTTCAGTTCTGGACAGGGTAAAATCCCATCAGATTTAGAAAACTCAAATTACCCGTTAGATGGAGAGCTGGCTGCACATCTCCCTCCTCTGAGAAGGGGAAGTAGAGTGAGAGAGAAGGGGAGGGAGGTGTTGCGCAATAACAATTGCTATTTTCACTCTGTGGTTTGTACTATAAAGTACCTAATTTTTACTTAGCTTAACCAATTCTGATGATTTTTTTCTTCAAAATAGCTGGATTTTCGCATTTTCCCATTCAAATGCTCAGAAGCGAAGCCGTTGAGGCAGCAGCGAGCTGAGCCTCACCTGGGATTGCACAACCTCTCGCTAACTGCACTGGCTGCCGTTCTATGGGAGCATGTTTGTCCTGTCTGTAATCCGGCAATAAAATGGCTAAAAAACATTTAATATATGGACTGAATTTCCATAATCTATCCTATGTCTATAATGTACAATGTTTTTTTTTGTCTCCAACTGTGTGTATTGTGTGCAGAGGAGCGATAAGAAACAGCAGCTGATTGTTAGCTGATTACTGCTAGTTCTGATTGGCTGTTTCTGACTGAGCGGAATAATTATGCAGAACAGGCAGGAGATCGGTCATTTTTTCAGATATTATCTGTCTCATGTTAGGACAGCGAACGTTTTAATACGTATGTAAAATTAAATTTTTTAGGTTAGATGCTGCAGCTTCAAACAGATGTTCGGTGTGAGAATCACTACCAGGTAGAGCAGAAGTGGCAGAAGCGGCGCTCCGTCTGTGAAATATTACTACCTGTAGCGCGGAGCAGCGGTTCAACAGCAAGAGCAGAACCAGCGTCTTACATCGGAGCTCGAAGACTTAAATAATTTTGCGGGTTATTTGTTTAGCTTTCTGACCGTCATGCTAATCCGGGTGATTAGCATGTTACACAAAATGATATTTTACAAAGTTTTTAGTCGAGAATGTAGATGTATAGATCTGAAATATCTGCTCAGTTCAACAGTAAATCACTTAATTACAATATTGCTCCGACGTTTTCGGAGATGTCTGCTCCCGCTGCATTAACAGCCAGCTCCCTTCGCCAGCTGTTAGCTGGCCGGGCGCCCCAGGTTTGGTACACCGAGAGAGAACCCATGTCTCCCGGCAAATCGTTTTAAAAACTCCCAATAGTTTCCCCCTATGAGTAGAGGTGAAACACAGATATTAAGTCTGGTAATAGCTGTAAATATTTTTGGTTCACTAAAGTAATTTATTTATTTATTTATTCAATATGAGGCATCTTCTGCTGTTTTGGTTGAGCAAAGCAGGAGGGACTTTTGTTTGGATCTTTTTTTTGTTAGCTTCATTTGCTTCTTGTTTCTTCATTTGCGTCTCTTTTTATTGTTTGCCGAATTTCATTTGCATCTCTTTTTGTTTGCTTCATTTGCTTATTGTTTGCGTCTCTTTTTTTGTTTGCTTCATTGTTTGCTTCTTTGTTTTCTGCATTTGATTTGCTTTTTGTTTGCGTCATCTCTTGTTTGCTGGATTTCATTTGTTTGCGTCTTTTTTGTTTGCATGTTTTCTTTGTTGCTGCACATTTGCACCTGTCGGCCACCGTAGAAAAGACATGCTGAGAATAGACTTGGCTTTGGATGAACGGATATTTTTGTGCAGAAAAATTTGTGGTGCATGGATTTCATTGATACGTAAAGGTAAGACAGCAATAAGATGTTTTTGTTTAGTTTTTTAATGAAATATGCGTTTTGTGGGCTACAGTTTGTATGTCTAAGTAATTCAGTAAAGTAGATGCAGTAGCTAATCTAGTTTTTTTGGTGTTAAATCCTAAAACATGAAGTGGCATTGTTGTCAGCTGCTATGGCAACGAGTCTGCTTGTAGCTTGGCGGATACGTCTTTGCTGTGGATCATATCACAAAATTAATACCTACATTTCTAAGTTTCACTGAGTTAACGTGGCTATAGATGACATGTAAAAGATTAGTCTTTTTGCCCCCCAGCGTTGTATGCCTGCACAAAATTTCCGTACGTCCAATAACATGCATGTTGTCTATAATGTCAGTGCCTCACATGCATTGAACCTCACCGCACGTCACTGCTGTGGAACCATGATTGTTACTAGGACTCCATCACTTACTATGCATTCTTGAAATGAGCTTGAGCCCATTTTCCACTTTGGAGTTCACAGATACTGTATATGAGCCCGTTCAGCTAGTGCAACATGACCTACATTTCGAGGTAAAGATTTCTGTTTTACGCATCTCATAATTGGGGATTACTAGAAAAAATTATTTACTTCTCTGCAAACAGTAAACGGATTTTTGTATGATTTTTTGTGAAAACACAATAAAGACGGACTAAACAAAGAACTATGTTCAGAAATAGACCCAGATAAATAGACCCATGGCATATTCAAGGCACAAAGTGCCATTTCATAGTACAATTCTTTGTCCAACACACCTCAGCCAAATGATTGATTTTCTTCCTCAGTATGCAAGGGTGTGTGTGTGTGTGTAGTAAGTTGTATATATATATAAATATGTATAATTTTGACCATATCGTTTTTATGCCACATAGTATTCATATTTACACATTTTCGAACTCCAAGCTGTATAAACTTGAATGCTTATTGAAGATAAACATATCAGCTGATGTGTATTTGTTTAATGAGAGAGGGTGGGGCCTAAGGAGATCAACACCCTTTTTCAAGGTGTGTAAAATTATTACGTAGGTAGCTTCTTTTAATCAGGCAAAATGGGCCAAAAAAGAAATTTAAGTGACTCTGAAAAGTCCAAAATTGTAAAAAAGTCTTTCAGAGGGACACAATCCTCTTGAAATTGCTAAGATATTGAGACGTGATCACAGAACCAAATGTTTTGCTGCAAATAGTCAACAAGGTTGCAAGGAATGTGTTGAGAAAAAAAACTACATAAATTAATTGCCAAAGATTTAAGAAGAACCAAACGTGAAGCTTCCCGGAACAGTGCTGTCATATTCCAGAACTGCAACCTACCTAGAGTTCCAGAAGTACAAGATGTTCAGATCTCAGAGACATGGCCAAGATAAGGAAGGCTGAAACCCAACCACCACTGAACAAGACAGATAAGTTCAGGGTTTCCCCCAGTGTATTATAAGCCTGGCGGCCGGCCATGCTTTACTAGCCCCTCCGCCAGGCTAAGAGTTGCTTGTTTGTTGTTTATATTTACCAATTAGGAAAATAAATCATTTTTTTCCATTTTTTTAAAGCCGGATTGCAAGTGCTCCGTTGCTCTGAGCATTTCACTAGCCAAGAAGATTTATTCCTAAATAATATGTTTATGATAGATAGGTTTACAGTTTATGCATTTAAAGCCAGCAGTGCGCAGACCAATCACACAGTTAGCTGGTGCCTCTGCACTTGCCTTGCGCGCTGCTGCTGCTTTACTTCACTTTACCTCAGCGGGATGGCACGCCTCTTTAACTGGACACAGGCTGACCTTCATGGATATTTATATCAACTTACTGCATGTAATTATGATTCTTTGGAGAACTCAAGGTAAGAGTTTAAACCCTGCTGTGTTAGCTCTGGTTGCGCAGCTCTATGTGAACCACTTTGGGAACAAAGAATTATATGCGGCATTTACGTCTCAACACGTAGCCCAGCATGTGGCTCTATCTTCCCTGCAAAGTATGTGTTCCTGGTTGACCGGAGCTAGTGGTTAACGAACCAGCGCTAACCTCATCATGCAGGTTCAGTTCAGTAGGAACTTTCACGCTCTCCTCATAGTCCTGCATCATCAATGTTGCTCTAAATCAGTGTTTCTCAACCTTTTTCAGCCCAGCGCCCCCCAGCCTTTACCCAGGTCCCTCTCCGCCCCCCACCAAAGAATTTGTAGGCTACTTTGCACTGACCATTATTTTATCATTAATATTACTATCACTATTGTAGATGTTTTGATTTTTATGCTTGTTTCTGTATTTATCATCAAAAATAATTTCCCAGAGAACAAAAAAGTCATGGGAATAGAAATTATTTTCACAGGCGTTTACAAAAAATGCAATGAACATTCAAGTTAAAATTGGTAGGTCTAACAGCAGCCAATCAGAGTGGAAAAAATATTCTTATTTTGTGCCATTTTCTAGTTAAATATTCCACAAAATGACTAGATAAAAGATGAACAACATGCCAGTTTAAACTTTGAACTATTTGCCAAACGACTGAGCTCTGGAACATTAAAACATGGACAGAACTGTAACTACATTAATCATAGTTGTTCTTCTCTTCAGTGTTTCTGTGGGTTTCTGGTGGTGCAGCTCTGTGCTGCCTTCAGGAGAATGGGACATCAGAGTATCATCCATAAAACTTCACCCACATGGCATTTATTGTTCAAACCAGAGCTTTCAGTGGAAAAACTAAAGTTCCAGGTCCTTTTAATGCCAAACAATTATGAGACAGAAACATGGATTATATCTTTATATAGACCTGTCTATTGATTATAGATTAATAGTTTTACTGGACAGAAATTACAAAGAACAAATCTGGTTCTTAATCAAATCAATACATCTGTAAGATATATTTATCTTACAGATATGGTCTCAACAAACCCATGGCACTTCAACAATATTATTTTACCTTTTATCTGGAAATAGTGTCTGTTTATTCTTGCCATACAGTCCTCTGTATTAATTATTGCTCGAAAGGTCTTGCCATACCAGTTTATTCCTCTGCATTTACTTTAGTTTATTCTTGCATTTTGTTCTTCATTCATTTCCATTTAGTTTCCTTTGATTAGTATTATCCTCTCTTGGTTTATTACCATGTCCACTTTAGTTTCTTTCCTGTTGCTAGATTTATTTTATCGTTTATTGACACTTCATCAATAATCTTCACTCATCACCTGCTGCGCCGCCTAATCATCATGTGTTTCACATCATGTGTTGATTTTCACTGTTCAGCGTCGGATTCTCTGTTTTTATGCCATAATTCACATCTAGTTCGTCGCTCCGTTTTATGTCCCACTTCTCCCGTTTCAGTGTTTTGCGCAATGTGCGCGTCTTTTTTTTTTTATACCCCTTATGGTGCGCAGCGTTCAGGAAGCGTATCGATGGGGAAAAGGCAGACTGACATAAACCTTTTAAAACTTAAAACAACGGAAACAATTTCTGTATTCTGATTATTGAAATGTAAAAGTGCTGTGTTGTTCTATCTCACCCGTTTCATACCGGACCACTTACAGCTCCGGTGTTAACGCTATAAAATGAACGCTCTCCATCGTGGTATCACCCCTGGAGGGATTTCTTTATTTAAATGGGTTCATTTTTCAGAGGGATACAAAGTCGTGATTTTAGTAATTACATGTTTATAAGAGCGATTTTCTGTTGTCCTTCCATGGAAGCGGGCAGCCTTCAAATGGAAATAAAACACTTTTTAATATAAGTTGCTGCTTTGACATGATCACAGAACTGCCAAAACATATTTACAAAAATCCTCAATAAAACATAAAATATTTCAAAATCCGACACCAGAAGTGAATCACAGCACCGTCATCAGCCGGTTTAACGCTGAACTGAAGCGGTGAAGCTACCAGTAGCAGGAGAACGGAGCTGCGCCAAAAAGCTACAAACACTGTAGCTTTTGTCCAGGTCCCTCACCGCCCCCCAGAGCTACCATCCATACAGTTGCAGCCATGCATGCTTTAATGTTATGAAATAGTTTTAGCAAGTTGCTCAAAGTCTAAACTGGTGCATTTAAGATGTAAAGTTTACCTTCAACCAAACGCCCCCCAAAGGAATCCCAGCGCCCCGCTTTTGTAAAAATTTCTGCCAGCGCCCCCTGCCGTCCTCTGAACGCCCCCTGGGGGGCGGTACTGCCCACGTTGAGAACCGCTACTCTAAAATAATGCTTTGCCAAGGTTTATTCAAACAAAGAAACAATATTTACATATTATCTTTATTATTTAACAAAAAGCACTTTTAGCTCATCTTAGTGAGAGCACCACATATTATGCCACCGGTCACAATGGTGATTAGTGGCATAAAACACACCAATATTTTCCACATTTTTTAAGTATTTACTATTGGTTAGTTCAAATGACAACTAGTTACATCTGACCAGAATATTTTCATGTCTGGGAAAAACTTGGTATTAAATGGATTAGCTTGGCAACATGCGGCATGGCATGGAGTCAGTCCTATCCACAATGAGCCAGTTGTTCTGCTGAGGTGTAATAGAAGCCCAGGTGGCTTCAATAGTATTCATTAGGTCATCTACATTGTTTGATTTGGTGTTTCACATCCTCCTCTTGACAGTCATACACAGATTCTCTAGCTGTTTGACTTTTTATACTCTTAATTGTTAAAAGCAAAAGCATTTGATAAAATTAAGTTTTCTGTTACTAAGTGACATATTGAAGTCATACACACTGCAGCCTGAAGTGACCCAATTCCGATTTTTTGCCAATTCCGATTTTTTTGCCAGGGCCGTTCACACTGCCAGTAAATGCGACCTGTGCATTCTGCAGTGTGAACGGGCAAATGACCTGAAAGTGTGCCGCATGCGCAGTAGAGGGCGCAATGACTACATCTGTGATGTGAAGTGAATCGAAAAATTTTTTATTCATTCTTCAAATTCACTTTGTTTAGTCAAAAAGTTGTTTCTCTGGTCATTAATTATGTTATACTGCCGTTGACCGTTTGTCGTAACCATAGCAACCAAGTGACACCTCGTCCCCTTTTTCTGTTGCCGTCTTTTACTGCGCTTTTACTGCGGTATGTATTATGGTCAGATCTGTGATGTATATATACGTATTGTAGTTATAAAATGTATTTTAAGCAAATGTATTTATATACCGGGTGTAATGGACAAATATTGCGATGTTTTGTATTTTTTAACCTATAATGTGTATTTAAAATTTTACAAATTTTAACTGCTCATCCGGAACCATGTATTTTATTTAATGTGAAGGGGCAGAAGCTGGTGAAGTGACCAACTTGATTTCCTCTCTTGTTAGAATAAATACGTTGAACCTGAGTGCATCTGTCGTAAGGTCGACCTGAGACAAACATAAAACATGGAAATGGATGGAAATGGAACATATTTAGCGATCTTCCAGTTGTTGTCCAACCGCAGGCATCTTAATAACATTCTCCTCTTACGAAGATCGAAAAGAAAGAGCCAGGATTTTGGCCATGGCATTTTGTGGGGCAATGGCAGCTACATCGGTTCAGCGCAATGTGTGGGCTCAAAGTCAGGAGTGGTGGGAAACAGAAGTAATTGGCTTTGATGACATCAATTTCATCCAAAATTTTAGAGTGTCAAGAGAAACATTTATGTACATATGTGAGCGTCTCTCTTTGACACTCGCGTGCAGCCACACATCTTCGGCAACCCATACCAGTGGGAAAAAGGGTTGCCGTGGGACTGTATTGGCTTGCAACAGGTGCGTGCTATCGCACTATAAGTAACCTCTTTGGTATTGCGAGGTCCACTGTCTGTTCCATAGTCCACGAATTCTGCAAAGCAGTTCGTCATGTACTCGTGCCAGACTACATTAAAATGCCCCACGGAGCTGCTCTGCAGGAGGTGATCGCAGGTTTCAGAGAGAGATGGGGATTCCCGCAGTGCGGAGGAGCGATCGATGGCACCCATATCCCCATAGTTGCTCCCGAGAAGAATCCCGGTGATTATTTCAACCGCAAGGGATGGCACTCAGTCATTCTACAGGGAATGACTGTAGAATGACAGTCATTCATGGTAATAATATTGGTAATAATATTATTACCAATATTATTTGGTAATAAATATTGATATTTGCTCATTTAAAAAATATTTAGTTTATAAACTAAAAAATGTCTTCCAACAGCTTTACCAACATTTATAGTGGATGACCAGGAAGCGTTCATGATGCCAGGGTCCTCAAAAATTCACACGTTTATGCACTGGCAGAGAAAGGGGATCTTTTTCCACCAGTAAGTATTTGGTATTGTGTTAGTAATAGAAGTTGGTTATAGTGATAGAAAATTTTGATTTTTTTCCATTTTTTTTTATTTTTGTTTACTGTAAAATTTTAGAATACTGAAGAGATAATGGGTGTTCGAGTGCCAATAATGCTGCTAGGTGACCCAGCCTACCTCCTTCGAAGATGGTTGGTGAAAGGACATGCAGATACCGGAACTTTAACAACAGATCAACGCTACTTCAATGAGCGCCACAGCAGAGCAAGGATGGTTGTAGAATGTGCATTTGGCAAACTTAAGAGTCGATGGAGATGTCTAAGCAAACGGCTTGATGTGGAGATCTCGGCCGTCAACACTGTCATCAGTGCATGTTGCTCACTTCATCATATTTGTGAATTGCACAGTGAGGCCTACCTAGAATCTGCACCTGTCCTTCCCTTCGAAAGATTAGCAGAAGGAGGTTCTTTACCCGATATACAACCTGCAGGAGTCAGAGAAGCCCTCACTGAATGTTTTAGTAGGCAGCGTTGAATTAATAGCTGTATTTATGTTGTTCAAGTGTTTTAACATGTTATATTTTTATTTATGGTGTTTTACATGTAACCACATCGTTGTTAAATAAAATTAAATTTTCAATAATCTTATTTCTTTTTAATAGAAGAAAAACCTGTGCCTCTGAGTATAAATTCTGAACCACCTTTAAAAATAAAAATCATACATATTTTTAAAATCATTAGAACAAAAATATTTTACAAATATTTCTCATCTCAAAATTGCATTGCAACTGAGTAACATTCAGTAAAAGTGCCTGCTTCAAAACAAATGTTAGTACTGTTCAAAAATACTTCAAGTTGGTTTAAATTTCATCCTCATCTTGAAACTGAAAGGGTGGAGAATAAGCTCGCATATCAGCTGGTGTCTGGAAAAAGGGCTGAGGGAGATTTTGAGCATGTGGATGAGCATTGTTGAAGGGCAGTGGTGAACTTAAGTCTTGAAGATAGGACACAGCAATGGTGGGAGATGGAGCAGAAGTTATAGGAAACGGTGAGCAGGATGCTGTCCTGGGCTGTAAGGCTGTGAGGGTGGTAAAATGGTTGCTGTGGAGGGTGGTTTGATCTCTCCAAGAACTGTGATAACATAGTGAACATTTTAAATTCATGCTCATGCTGAGCTGCTTGCATCTTCAACAAAAGATCGGCATCTTCACTTTTGAGGGCAGTACTGATCTTGTCAGCAAAAACCTCAAGAGTAGCCTCCAGCTTGGATTTTCTTTTTCTATTCGTGGCAGAAGTAGCTGTATTAAGAGAAAGATCAGATAAACCATTACATGTTATCCTTTTGTATTATAGTTAGAAAAACTTTAAAACTGCAATCAATTCAAACTATATTTATGGTAATACCAAATAAATTTTAAGCACCCTTAACAAAATACTTCCTCAGTTTAGTTAGTAGAAGGTTTGTTTATAATTGGACAAAATAAATGGTATCTTACAGCCAGTGGATGTGGAAGATGTACCGCTTTAAAGGCTGTATCTTCACTTGTTGAAGAACTTTCCTCTGAGGTAGAGGCAAGTGTCCCATCACCTTTATAAACATAATATGTAAATACACATGATATGTAAAAAATGAATATATGTTACACCCTAGAAGTATTTAAATTATTACAGGCTATGGATAAAACAATCTTTTATTCATTTCTTTAATATATCTTATTTGTCTTATTAATGTGATTGTTTAAGACATTCTGCCTAGTCTTTATTCAGGCACAGAAGTTTTACAGAATCTGAGCTGCGTGTTGCATCACTGTTTTTAAAAAATAAATAGCGTAAGTTGTAAAGTTGTAACTTGAAGAAGAAAGTTTGTAACAATTTTTTTCTGTGAGTTAATACCCGGCTGCTTCAGACAGAAACATTCCAAAGGATAAAGCCCGGGGTAAATAAAATTTCCAAAACTGAATTTTTTTAATGAGTCCTCTGTAAATATCTCACCTGAATCGGCGCTAGCGCTGCTAGCTGGACCAGCTGTATTAGCTGCAGGACTTGGGCTCATCTCCTCCTGCTCCTCTCCGGCACAGCAACTGTCCAGCAGGTCCGAAGGTTGAACGCTGGGCTTGTCTCCTAAAATGCGGTCCAACTCGTTGTAAAATGGACAAGTGACACGTCCACTGCTGCTTCGTTTGTTTGAGTCTTTAGCCTCCTTATATTTTTTACGGAGGCTCTTCATTTTTCTTTGGCATTGGAGCCAGGAACGTCTATACCCACGCACGGTCATTTCTTGCGAAATGCTAGTAAAAACCGCCCGGTTCCGATAAGATCCCTCCAGTTTGGACTGGATAGACCTATCCCCCCATATATTTATTAGGTCAGATACCTCGCTTTCTCTCCACTGACTGCCTTCCGCATTATTGTCCGCCATGGTTGTCATGGATACCAGGGTTGCCATGGTTGTTTTGTTTCTTCCTGCGCTCACAATAGTGACGTTTGTCCTGGAAGTTAGGTCGCATGTGAATCGGATACGTATCGGATATGGGTCGCATTCTAAATAGAATCCGACCTGTGCTGTTCACACTGCCATGAAAAGATCGGATACAGGTCGCATTACTTAAAAAAAAATCGGAATTGGGTCACTTCAGGCTGCAGTGTGAACGCACCCATAGACAGTATCTGAGGTGCATGTGTTTCTCTGTGACTCACCAATAGGCATTAATTCTACTACTAGTTTGGGGTAAGCAATATTAGAGCAGCCAACGGATGCTCCACATATTCTCTGACACAGTGCTGGATCCACACATCCAACCTCATCTACCAACAGAGAAGAGGAAATATAGTGATATTTGCATGAACAATAAATAAATAAATTGTTATGGGTATATTTTTTCCAACTTAACTAAATTAACTTTCATTTCCACTGATGGAATTAAATTTCATCTTTGAGTAACTACTTTCAACACAATCATGTCTAAAACTACTTATAGCACATTCATGTCTAAAACTAACTGTCCAATGCCAAGTCTTATTAACCAGAAGAAGAAAATGACATAAAAGTTTAGCACAGAGAAGCAGACAGAATTACCTGGGAAGAGTGCTCGGCTTATCATGCCAGGCATCACAATGAAGAACATGGGCAGCAGTTTTAGGTACCCTCCCAAAACGCTGCCTCCTTTGGCATGAGACAAGGACTTGGCTGACAGTGACCTCTGAACAATGACCTACACATTCAAACATGCATCAGCATAAAGTTAGAATCATATTTTTTTCACCATTAAACAATCATTAAACTTCTGATTTTTATTTCCTTACTTCATTTATCTTCTGATTACTTATTTTCGTGTCCAGGTTTTAAACTTTTTAATCTCTTAGTAATTCTATTGTTGCCTTTTCTACGTAATAAAAAGCAGCCTTTTAGAGTTTAGACAGTCGATACTTCACACAGTTCTGATTTTTTTCTCACCTTAGTTTAAACACTGTGTTTATAATGTATTTCCTCTTTGCAGGCCAAGCTTTTTATATGGCCCTCTAGATTAGATTCTAGACTAAACTCTTAAGTGTGCTTAAATATTATATTATCAATCAAGTCAATGCAGTTTTTATCTGTTTACTGCCAAATTGTATCAATCAGTCCCTCCAGTTTCTTGAGTGAAAATTGATGTAAAATCACCAAATCGCCACATGTTACATAACTGGGAATTTACTGTAGATTTTTCTCAAAAATTGTCAAAAACCTTCTTACTTGCACGGAACAGCTGCCTCACCCTTTGTTGATGTCAGATTGTAGTCTCTGATCTAGTTCACTTCATTAATGTGAATGTAGCAGGATAAAGCCTGCCCCAAGATTGAGGACACCTGGCCCCTAATTACCTCCTAATGGGTGTCTAGTGTAAAGGGAGACTCTCTCACCTGTTTTCTTCATGCCTGTATTTGCCTGGACCTGTGTGCTGTGCAAGTGACAGTTGTTGGGGTTTCTTCACGATTGTCTGTTCACAGGTGTTTGGGGTGATTTATTTGGATTTATTCATTTGTTTTAAATACCAGTTCCCCACATTTGGACTCTCCTCCCCCTGCTGGTAAGCCTCCGTACTGTTCCTTTCCCATTGTGGTTCCTGAAAATTTTGTCTTTTAAAACCACCAACAATAAAGTGCATTATTTTGTGGAATAAAGTCTTTTCATTGGTAATTAACCTTAAGTGCCTTACTGGTGATCTATTTCCTTAGGTGCAATTTCCAAGGTGGCGTTGTTGACGTCTCCTGCTTTAAAGGGCCGAGTATCAAAATTTATACCCTTGTGGTGCCACACTAAGCTGTTGTAATGGTATTTTAGTTATTTTTCTAGTCATTGCTTACCAGACAGAAGCTGAAAAAAAGTAGTTCAGACATCAGGTGAGTTAGGAACTCAATTTTTTATGGAAAGCTTTGTCACAATTGTTACAGCTGTATTAATGAAATTACAATGTGGAACAGTGAGCCAACTATTAAGATGCCTTCTCTTTTCAAACTTCTTGTGCATCTCTTTTCAGTTGGGTCAATTAAGGTAAAAAAATAAAAATAAAAAGTTAAGTTTGGTTTTCAAGATTGGTCAGATATATTATAAGGTGGGTTTATCTTTTTTTTTAAAAGAGCAGTAAAAGAACAGAGTGAGGGTGTTTGGCAGCTTGTTAATGGAAGCTTGGCCAGATACTAGGTTTCAAGTGATGAATGAGGTGACTGTAACTGTGGGTGGGAAATTACTCATAAGTTGGGACTTTTGAGAAATCAGATTTAGCTTCCACCTGTTAGGATCTGGGGTTTAGTTTTGGATTTTGTCTTTGTTTTGTTTTTTTCTTAATGGTTCTACCTTGTTTTCACTGTAGTTCTTGGTGATTCTAGTTATGTTTCCTATTTAAATTGGGAAACAAAAGCTGAAATTGAAAAATCTTCAGTGTTGGATTAATTTTCTGATCCCTTATGTACTTGCAAATGACTATTAGATGAGGAAACAAAAGAATACTAAGAGGTATTTGCTGTTTAGCGGCCGATGCTTTTATCTTTTAAGGGCAAGGTTGCTAAGTGACTGACAAAACTGCAGACAATAACTGACAATTGACTGCTCGGACATCGTGCAGAGAGAGCGCACGGGTCGCAGTGAAAAGGAGATAATTAAGTCAAATTGAGGTCTAGACCAGTGATCCGGCCCGCCTCCCCCCCCCCCAACAATTTCAGGCAGCGCAGGTGATAAACGTGTAACACTTTTTCTGTTACAAACTGACTCTGGCCCCCCACCAGAGAAGGGAATAGTTATGTGGCCCTCACAGGAAAAAGTTTGGGGACCACTGGTCTAGACAATAAACTAGTTGGCGCTTGGCTGAGGGAACAAGGTGAGTGTTTTGATGAGTGGATTGGGTGTGGTGATGTTTTGCCATTAGATGGTAATATTTGGTTAACCGTTAAACAGTTGAAATATGTTTTATTTTATAATACAGGGATGTTAGAGTTAAATGAATACATGTATTGTAAACATAATTATAGCACATAAGGCAGGGGTGTCCAAAGTCGGTCCTCGAGGGCTGGCATCCTGCACATTTTAGTTCTCTCCCTGGTGGTAGTAACAACCTTTTCAGCTTGTCAATATTCCTCTTAGGGCTTCTAACGAGCCATTATTTGATCCAGGTGTGAAAAACCAGAGAGAGAACTAAAACATGCAGGATGCCGGCCCTCGAGGACCGACTTTGGACACCCCTGACATAAGGTACAGAATTCATAGGTTAAGGTAAAAGTTTAGAACCACTAAGTGTTACTAATGGTATTTTATTTGTATATTTTGTAGCTCTGTGTTCATGTACAAAGGCTGTTGAATAAAGAAACGTGAACCATCAGTTTGAGATGCCATCCTTTCAACCGGGACGCTACAGTAAGGGCCTGACCCAAGCTGAGAAGAGCTTCACCCTGAGCTAAGAAGTTCAATCCACTTTCAGCATCAAGCATGGAAGCATCTGAACAGGAAATAAAGTACACCAAGGACCTACAGGTCAATGAAGAAGAGGAGGCTCAAATCTCTGTTCGTCAAAGGAGGCCTACAGAAAAAATGCGAGCATATCAGGAGGAGGAAGCCCACAAAAAAGAAACGTCTTCTCAAAGTTTATGATCAATGGAAAAGGAAAGTACATACAACAAGAGAACAATTGAAAGGAGACATAACAGTCAAATTGCTTCACTCATGGACATCTTAGAAAAGGAAAGAGATAATGTCATAAAGTTATACACAGAAATAAGGGAAATCATTACTCCCTGCAGTGACACAAGGCGACTTATAGATGCATGCGAAGCAGTCACCAATGACATTATCAGTTGCATATGAAAGCCTCTGAGGCATATATGACTATGACAGTGGGAAAGTGAAGGCACGTCTACGTGAACTTCTTGATCCAGATTATGCTCGATCCATTTACAGTTCTTCCATCACACACTCAAACGCTCAACTGCCAGTAATTCAAACTCTACAAGGTCAGTAGTACCTATAAAGAGAGCAGAGGCTGCAGCAGAGTTAGCGGCCAAGGAGGCAGAGTATGAAGTGTTATTAGAAGAAAAAGAGAAATGAGTTAGAATCTCAAAAACGTGAGTTAGAGAGATTAAAGGCTGAAAATGAGTTAAAGGCTGCACAAGCTAGATTAATAACCTATGACCAGGAGATGGAGTGAGAGCAGTGTTCACGTTGACTGTACCAGAGCAGCTCAGAAGGCTTCCATAATTTCTGCTCCCATTCAGGTCCCTAACAGCAATATTGTGTCCACCTCACTTCCTCAAGCAGATGTACTTTATTTAGCCCAAGCATTACAGGACAGTGTCGCCATGAACAGACTGCCAATGCCCGAGCCCTCCACGTTCACAGGCGATCCAATAGAGTTCATCGAGTGGAAAGCTTCATTCGCTGCACTCATTGATAAAAAGAACATACATTAAGTAGTGCAGACAAGCTACACTACTTAAGGAAATATGTAGGGGGTTCAGCTCGACCAACACTTGATGGCATCTTCTACAGAAACGACAGTGATGCCTATCAGGATGCGTGGGAACGCCTCAACCAAAGGTATGGACATCCGTTTATTGTACAGAAAGCGTACAGGGAAAGACTAGCAAAATGGCCAAAGATGCAAACAAATGACTCAATAGGATTTAGAGCATTTGCTTATTTCATTCAAACATGTCGTTAGACATGTATGTGAAATATGCAAGAAAAAACACCCTGTCTGCACGACTTTAACTATGACAGCGACAAATCACAGAGAAGCCAATTTCAAATGAGCACGGAACAGACTGCAACAACCCTGTTTCTCAATGCAAGAACCAATGAACAATGTATAAGCACCTCCATTATCGTACCAGTATGGGTTTCTTCAGAGCAACAACCAGGTAAAGACTTGTTTATGCACTCTTGGACACCCAAAGGGATACAGTGTTCATTGACCGCAATGTGTCTAATGATCTCAAAGCTAAGGCAACCCCCATAAGGTAAAAACTTACTACAATGCTTGGTAAGGATGCAGTTGTGCCAAGCGAGCGTGTCTCAGGTCTCAAGGTGAGAGGATACAACTCTTCAGACATAATTGAACTCCGACTGCTTACACTAAAGACTGTATGCCAGTTAATCGCTCTCACATTCCTTCCTGTGAAACGGCAAGGCAATGGGGTCATCTCAAGGTAATAGTGAATGAGATCCCCCACAGCTAGAATGTGAAGCTGTTAATTGGCTACAACTGTTCCAAGGCATTAGCTCCAAGGCAGGTCATCTTAGGAGAAGAAGGTGAACCCTATGCAGTCCGCACAGCATTGGGTTGGAGTGTCACAGGGCCCACATCATCTCTTAACCTGGGTTCGATCGAACCCCAGGGGTTCGGTGAGTCGGTCTCAGGGGTTCGGCGGAGCTTCTGCCGCGGAGGTAAAGACACACTTGTGTAAAGTCGTGATGACGCCCCGCTTTGCCGTCACTTGCTGCAGAGGATCACGTTACATTGTTTAGCCAATCAGAGCTGCGGAGGAGCCCTGATTGAAGGAGTTCGACTCTCAGCATGGATTTGAACTTGTGTCTATAATTACTTCAGCAAAATTCACCGTTTTTACCAAATTCTGTAGCTGTCGGTGTACTTCTAAATCTGCTCCTTAGTCGCATCTTTTCGGGGTTGCAACTGCCTCTAGTGGTGTGGGGGTGGTTACACAGCTAATATAATTACATTACTAAATCAGAATACCACAAAGTATTTTGTGTGTCGGGGAGTGGGGGGATTGGAATAAGAAGGGTTCGGTGAATGCGCATATGCAACTGGGGGGTTTGGTACCTCAAAAAAGTTAAGAACCACTGCTTTAATGACTCCCGCTGACGCACTCAAGGTTCTCGAGTCTGACTTTAAGGATGATAACAAGGATAACAAATCAGTGTCTCAAGATGACATTCTCTTTCTGAATACACTAGAGCAAGGCATTTATAAAAACTATGAAGGACATTATGAAATGCCACTTCCATTTAAGGAAAGACCTCAGTTACCAGACAATAAAAAATGGCCACTGTATTACTTCAAAGCCTCAAAAACAAACTGTCAAAAGACCAAAGATACAAAGAACAATATGTAAAGTTTATGAACAAAGTCATAGAGAATGGTGAGGCAGAGGAAGTTCACAATGAAGCAAAAGAAGGAGAAAAGTGGTATATTCCTCATCACGGAATACATCATCCTCAAAAACCAGACAAACTCGGAGTAGTCTTTGACGCCTCATCAAAATACAAAGGTAATAGTCTCATTTGATGTTAGGCCCAGATTTGGTGAACAATCTAATTGGTGTTCTAATGAGATTCCAACGACATCAAGTTGCATTACTATACGACATTGAAAAAATGTTCTATCAATTTTATGTGCACGAAGCAGATAGAGACTATTTAAGATTTTTATGGTAGAAAAATGGCAACTCAAACACTGATCCCCAAGAGTTTAGAATGAAGGTGCATCTCTTCGGAGCCACATCTTCACCAGGATGTGCAAATTATGAACTAAAACATCTTACAAATGAAAACAAGACCCAGTTTGCATCTAAGTTCATAATGAAAGATTTCTATGTGGATGACGGGGTAACGAGTACTACAAGCATCAAGGAAGCTATTAAGCTCATCCAGGAAACTCAGACACTTTGTGCTTCAGGTGGCCTCAGACTACACAAGTTTGTAAGTAATGACAAAACAGTGTTAGAAAGCATTCCACCATCAGAGGCACTGTGGAGAGGCACTATCAGGCTTGCTGTTCCTCTCCACAGCAAGCATGTGACCTAGCGTTTAATGACTCTAAACTTGAAAGAGTGCTAAGTATTCACTGGCACATTGACACTTTACGGTTTCGCTTTAGCCCCAACAACCAACCTGATACAAGGCGTGGCATTCTATCTATAGTTGCATCTTTGTACGACCCGTTAGGATTCATCTCCCCCTTTGTGCTCACAGGTAAAAGAGTACTTCAAGAGACATGCAAACAAGGTACAAGCTGGGACAATCCCCTTCCCAATGAACTAAGGCCAATGTGGAAGAAATGGAAGGATGACTTAAGGAACTTGGAGAAAATAACAATACCACGCTGTTACATTTCTAAAGACTTTGGCCAAATGGTAAAAGCAGAGATGCATCATTTTTCTGATGCCAGTTCATATGGTTATGGTCAGTGTTCATATTTAAGATGTACAAACAAAGATGCTAAGGTGCATTGTGTTTTGGTTACAGCAAAGACCAAAGTTGCTCCTATTAAAGTAACAACAATACCAAGACTCGAACTGACAGCCGCTGTGATCTCCATTACTGCCAGCAACGTATTAAAGGATGAGCTTGGATTGACACAGAATGATGAATATGTCTGGACAGACTCTAAAGTAGTTTTAGGCTACATCAATAATGAGGCACGCCGTTTTCATACCTTTGTTTCAAATCGAGTTCAAAGGATAAGGCTCAACAGCACACCCCAGCAGTGGAGATATGTCTCCTCTGAACAAAACCCAGCAGATATTGCCTCACGAGGCTCAAGTGCAAGTGAGCTCATTTTATCTGACTGTTTCAAAGGGCCACAGCTTCTGTGGGACAAAGAAATTCCTCCATCTGCAAAGATAGACGTAAATTTGCCACTCGGAGATCCAGAAGTTAAAAAGACACAAGCACTGAGCACCTTCAAAACAGAAAAAAAGAGTTTGGCAGACAAGTTAAAGTTTTCTTGGTACAAAGCCACCCAAGCCATTGCTAGACTGATTCGTTGTGCCAAAGGAGATAAAACAACAAGTCATAGCACAGTACAAGAAAGGCAAAACGCTAAAAGCGTTATTCTGAAGGACGTACAAGTAAAAGAATACGCAGAGGAGATAAGGATGCTGAAACATGAAAAGGCTCTTCCTCATAAAAACAAACTGTTTCAAATGGACATTTTTCTTGGTAGTGATGGACTCCTTAAGGTGGGAGGAAGGTTAAAGGATGCTTCTTTCTCTTCCTCACTGAAACATTCAATAATAGTTCCAAAAGGTTACCATGTCACTCAACTGCTAATTGCTCATTTCCATGATAAAGTGCAACATCAAGGGAAAGGACTGACAATTAATGAGATCAGATCAAATGGAATTTGGATTCCAGGCATCAACAAAGTCGAAGCAAAGTTTATACACCAATGTGTAAAGTGTTGTAGACTCAGAAGAGGAATAGAACAACAGAAAATGTCTGATCTACCAACAACACGTTTAGAGCCATCACCACCCTTCACATTCTGTGGAATGGTTTGTTTTGGTCCTTTTATAACCAAAACTCGAAAGGTGCATAAACGTTATGGACTTCTTCTTACTTGTCTATGTTGCAGAGCGATACATATAGAAATGCTAGACGACTTGACTACAGACGCGTTTATCAACGCGCTCCGTTGTTTTATAGCCATAAGAGGATCAGTCAGCGAGATAAGGTGTGATCAAGGAAGCAACTTCGTTGGAGCTAAAAATGAACTGCAGAAAGCTTTAAAACAACTAGACTAACTGCATTACCACATTTCTAGCCGAAAAGCAGTGACTTCAAAATGCACACTCCTCATTCAAGCGTATGGGAAAGACAAATCAGAACTGTTCGAAATATTCTACGCTCAAGAGTTTCACTTTCTTCAGGCAGGAACTTTAAGAACATTCTTTTATGAAGCGATGTTGATTGTGAACAGCAGACCTCTTACAGTGGATAACCTCAGTGACCCAAACAGTCCCGATCCATTGACTCCAAATCACCTGCTCACTATGAAGTCATGGGCAACCTTGCCTACTCCAGGTAAATTCATCAAAGAAGACGGAAGACTTCCGTCTTCCGTCTTGCATGGAAAAGGTGGCGGCGGGTGCAATATCTAGCAGAGCAGTTTTGGTCACGTTGGAAAAAGGAGTATCTATCCAACATCGCAACAAGGCAGAAATGGCACACTCCAAGAAGAAACTTGAAAGGTCCGAGATGTTGTCATGGAGAAGATGGACGACTTACCTCGTAATGAATGGAGATTAGCACGTGTGATAAGCACAGTAACTGATAAGGACGGACTTGTATGAAATGTGAAGATTCGTTTTGGAGAACGGAAGAGAGAGAAAGGACAATGTTCCAGTAAAGTTTCTATAGTGGAACGCCCAGTGCAGAAACTGGTTCTACTATTAGAGACTGTTTAACTATACTCTATAGTTTAAGTTGCATTCTTTCCTTTGTACTGTGTTTTTTTGTGTGTTTTAATAAAGGTTAAAGATTACAGGTTATTTCTTCTTTAGGAAATAATTGTCACTCCATTTGTTAATTTAAGCTCTAATGATTTGGTGGGAGTGTAAATGACTATTATTTTTATTTTTTGTTTCCTCATCTAACTAAGAAGTATTTGTTGTTTTGTGGCCGATGCTCTTATTTTGAAAGGGCTTTAAAGGGCAAGGTTGCTAAATGACTGACACAAAACTGCAGACAATAACTGACAATTGACTGCTCGGACATCGTGCAGAGAGAGCGCACGGGTCGCAGTGAAAAGGAGATAATTAAGGAGTAGTCAAATTAAGGTCTAGATCAGTGTTTCTCAACCTTTTTCGGGCCAGCGCCCCCCTAGCCTTTATCCAGGTCCCTCACCGCCCCCCACCAAAGAATCTGTAGGCTACTTGCACTGACAATTATTTTATTATTAATGTTACTATCATTATTGTAGATGTTTTGAATCGGCGCACCGATTATGTTTCCCGTACACTTCAGCGCCTTACGCTCCTTCACCTCGCGCACATAACGGGGTAAATGTAGCGAGTTTTGCCCTAAACATATCGTCGTCTGGAGGAGGGGGGGGGGGCGATTTATGTTTTCGCATCCACATAAATAATGTGTAGTTTCGCCCCTTTTATCTGGAAATAGTGTCTGTTTATTCTTGCCATACAGTCCTCTGTATTAATTATTGCTCGAAAGGTCTTGCCATACCAGTTTATTTACTTTAGTTTCTTAGTTTATTCTTGCATTTTGATCTTCATTCATTTCCATTTAGTTTCCTTTGATTAGTATTATCCTCTCGGTTTATTGCTATGTCCACTTTAGTTTCTTTCCTGTTGCTGGATTTGTTTGATCGTTTATTGACCACCAGTAATATTCATTCATCACCTGCTGCACCTCCTAATCGTCATGTGTTTCACATCATGTGTTGATTTTTCACTGTTCAGCGTCGGATTCTCTGTTTTTATGCCATAATTCACATCTAGTTCGTCGCTCCGTTTTGCCCGCTTCTCATGTTTCAGAGTTTTGCGCAATGTGCGCGGCGTTTTTTTAATTATTATTTTTAACTCCCTAAGGTGCAGGGCGGTCGGGAAACATCGATGGGGGGAAAGGCAGTCTGACATAAACCTTTTAAAACAACGGAAACAATTTCGGTATTCTGATTATTGAAATTAAAAATGCTGTGGTACCGTTGTTCTATCAAAACCGTTTCATACCGGACCACTTACAGCACCGTGTTAACGCTATAAAATGAAGGCTCTCTATCGAGGTATCACCCATGGAGGGATTTCTTTATTTAAATGGGTTCATTTTTCAGAGGGATACAAAGTCGTGATTTTAGTAATTACATGTTTATAAGAGCGATTTTCTGTTGTCCTTCCATGGAAGCGGGCAGCTTTCAAACGGAAATAAAAAAATTTTTAATATAAATTGTTGCTATGACATGATCACAGAACTGCCAAAACGTAGCCTACATAAATACCAGACAAAGTGAATCACAGCAGCGTCATCAGCCGGTGTAACGCTGAACTGATGCGGAGCGGAGCTGCGCCATGAAGCTAAAACCACTGAATAGAAGAAGAGCTGCCATCGATACAGTTGCAGCCAAGCATGATTTAATGTTACACAATACAGTTTTACCAAGTTGCTCAAAGTCTAAACTGGTATTGTTGTGCATTTAAGGTGTAAAGTTTACCTTCGAGTAAACGCCCCCCAAAGGCATCCCAGCGCCCCCCTTTTGTAAAAATGTCCGCCAGCGCCCCCTGCCGTCCTCTGAACGCCCCCTGGGGGGCGGTACCGCCCACGTTGAGAACCGCTAGTCTAGACAATCAATTAGTTAGCGCTTGGTTGATGAAGGAACAAAGTGAGTGTTTTGATGAGTTTGTATGTATTGGGTGTGGTGCAGTGGTGGGAAGTAACGAAGTACAAGTACTTCGTTACTGTACTTAAGTACAATTTTCGTGTATCTGTACTTTACTTAAGTAGATTTAATAATGGATACTTTCTACTTTTACTCCACTACATTTTACAGTAAGTATCTGTACTTTCTACTTCACTACATTTCTACAAACTGTCGCGTTACTCGTTACATCCAAGTCGCGTTGCTCTTTTTTCCGTTAAAATGTGAAGCTTAGGGATTTAAGGTGGCGCCGTAAAATCCCAGCAATAACGTGACTTGGTGTCTGTTGTCACCCATCGGCTCCACCTTTACTCGCAAGCGGAGCTCCAGACATGCGCAGTGGTTTCCTCTGAGCGGGAGTAATATAATAGCTGCATAAATCATAAGATATGGTGACATGTAAAATCAGCAGCGCTTCGCTTTCACAGACGGTGGGACTTCGTCCAATTTTTAGCGTCACTTGGAAGGAAAGCTTAAAGAAAGGTAAGATCTGTGGACGTGATGCTAGCAAAGCTAGCTGTATTGACTGAAACACATGTTGCATCTGCCATGAAAAAAAGTTGTCACTCATGCGCTGAATTACTGTGTGGAGGTGTTGACTGAGGTGTTGCATATATGGGACAACGCTGTGACCAAAGTGCAATATAGTAATATGACATTCATGGACGATCCGATTCTTCTGGACGGATCTTGACCAAGTCCTATAGTGCTGAAGCCTCACTGAGAGCCGTTCTTTGTTCTTGTAATGCTCTGCGTACACTGCAGTAGCTATAAAGCTATTTTATTTCATTAAAATATCTTTATATTTAATTGGCGAATAAATAAAACAAGAACGTAGGAACACAGAGCATGCTCATTGCTCTTTGTTTTCGTCACCTGTCATGGTGGCAGACTTTGGAGCAGGAGGGAGGATGAGAACAGTCACGGTGCTCCTCCTGCTTGGTTACTTCTTGCTTATTGAGCCTTAAGCAGTGTTGATAGTTGAGCGTTGTTAATTGCTATGTTTAATGGTGCAGACAATTATTATTTCTGACATTGGCAATATGGGCAACCGCACAGGGCGTTATTTCTTTAGGGATGGCAGGAGACCTCTGTGTATTGTGGCACAGAGATGAAAGCAAAACAGAATGAAGAAGAGTTTGAATTGTCACTGGTTAAATTTATTTCAGCTCTAAGTATTTAATATCTAGGTGTTTTTATGGGAAAGTGAATCTTTCAGATCAATTTGAGAAGCAATTTTGATAGGTGCACTTAATTTTATTGTCATGTAGCACGGGGTGCTGGTTTTGATTTGGTCTTGGGTTCTGTGGTCTAGACTACAACTCTGCTACGTGGCTCCTTGGTTCCATGTCCTCCTCTGCCAGTTGGATTCTTTCAAAATAAATGTGTGGCAAAAAAAGTGAAGTTCATGTTATGTTAGGACAGGAGACGAGATGTTTCCATCCCTGAAATTATGATGCATAGAATCACATATCTAAGTCTAAACTATATTACAGAATAAACTCAATAAAAACAGGCTTTATCTGTGGCATTGTTCATTAAAATGGCACATTTCTGATATATTAAAATTAAATACGATTGGTTCACTTAATGATATTAGTAATTAGGCAATTCATTCAGCAAGTACTTTTACTTTTAATACTTAAGTATTTTTAAAAACCAGTACTTTTTTACTTTTACTTAAGTAAAATGTTAATGTGGTACTTTGACTTTTACTTAAGTACATTTTTGTCTGTGTATCTGTACTTTTACTTAAGTAAGTTTTTTGAGTACTTTCTCCACCACTGGTGTGGTGATGTTTTGCCATTAGATGGTGTTAATATTTGGTTAACCGTTGAACAGTTGAAACAGTTGAAATACGTTTTATTTTATTTTATAATACAGGAATGTTAGAGTTAAATGAATACATGTATTGTAAACATAGTTATAGCACATAATGTAAAGAATTCATAGGTTAAGGTAACCACTAAGAGTTACTAATGGTATTTTATTTGTATATTTTGTAGCTCTTATATTTTGTAGTGTTCATGTACAAAGGCTGTTGAATAAAGAAACGTGAACCATCAGTTTGAGAGACCATCCTTTCAACCGGGACGCTACAGTACTCTCTCTACTCCTTGTCACTTTCTCTCCCCGGTCTGCCTCCTCCTTCCTCTACTTGCACCTGCAATCAGATGGTTCATCAGCCTAGTTCTTTTGTAGGTCTGTGTAATATCGATTTTGCGATATATATCAATATTTTTTTCTTAAAAAATATCGATATTCATCCGCATGTATCGTAACCTCCAACTGTCACCCTGCACACTCACTGCTTGCATCGCCGGGAGAGTGATTAGGTCATCCAGCCACTAGTGTCACTGTAGAGCATTTCTGCCAAGTTATCCGCCTAGTAGATACTTGATTTACACGGAAGAAGTGCGGGCAGTGTAATGGCTGCGAATATCGTGGTGCAGCACGACCCAAGACAAGAGGATCAGGCTAAAGAGCAGAGGACCCGCTAAAGGGAGGCAGATCTCTTGGAAGTAAAAGAGGATCCACTGGTTTGGTGGAAGGAGCACCAATATGAGTATCCACTCCTGTCACACCTTTTAGCAAAAGGTACCTCTGCATCCCTGGCACCAGTGTATCCCCAGAGTCTTCTCCACCGCTGGAGATTTCATCACTGCGCAGAGAAGTGCACTTCTCCCAGAGCACGTCCATCAGATTCTATTTCTAAACAAAAATCTGAGGAGAATGTAGCTCACTTGGTCTGCAGAGTAGACTTTGTTTAGAGTTCACTTATTAGTCAGGGTCTAGCTACAGGCCTTAAGCTGCTCTGCTAAGATGGGTGCATTTGAAGTTAAATGTTCTTCATTACTTGAATTATAGACTGTTTTAGAGAAGCCATATTACTGTTTGCTTACCAAGTGCTTAGAGTGATTCCTTCAGATGTTAAGTGAAGGTTAAAAAGGTATTAAACTATTTACAGCAGGGTACTTGGTGCACTTTATTTACTTTACAAATGCATGTAAGCTACAGTTTGTACTGTTTCAATTAAAAACATGTTTTCTCACCACTTCTTTGATTCATTTTGTCCAGCTGTCGACTTTTAAGTCAGTGTCCATGTCCAACCAGAGTCAGGTATTGTGTAGTTGGTGCTTTTAATCAGTTTTCAGTTAAATTAATTCAATCCAAGTCTGTAAGTCACAAAATGTCACCAAAATCACTCTGTCCCTATAAAATCTTTCAGAAAATCGCAAAAGTGTTTTGAATTGTATCGTTTGCTGAATATTGTAATATATATTGTGTCGTGAGCAGAATATTGTGTATTGTGAGATTATTGTATCACTACAGCCCTATTTTTTTGTTCAGCATTAAATCTCCTCAGTATTTAAGCTTCTCATTTTCAGCCATTACTCACCAGATCTTTATGTCTTCTGTCACTTTCTAGTTCTGTCTCATGTTATTGTGTTCCCCCCGCTACTTTTCTTTCCATGGGTTTTTGCTGTGGCTCCCTTGGATTTTTGTAAGTTTGTTTCTCCATGTTCTTTTATTAAATCTTCTAATTCACTGGACGCCTCTGTCTCCTGCGTTTGGGTCCTACAACAACCATCTACACACTATGACACCTGGTACTCGTAAAAGGGTCCCTTAGCAAGACATCTCTATGAACTTCAGCTGTGTAGGGATGTGATGATGTTACCTGATCAGTACACCAGACCCATGTAGCCAACACAGTAAGGCCAAAGATTAACCCTGGCCAAGGTAAATCTCCTGACACAGGATCTCTGAACATGTGGAACGCATCAGGACGAGGAATATGGCAGGTCGTGTTTTCAACCGTCACTGTGGGAATGCTTGACATGTAGCGATCCACAAGGCCCTCATACCAGCCCACCTTAATGAAAGCTAAAAAATATAGATACCAAAGCCATACAAAGACAATAACTTTTCTGAATCACATACTGCACAGTACTCTATAAAAATTACCATGTCTTCACATAAGACATCTGCTAAATGAGCTCATCTTTTGCATGTATTATTTTGCACTATAACCATTATTTAAAAAACAGCATGTAGTGAGAGGCAGCAGTGTCCGTCTTACCCATAAACATCAACGAAAGGGCTCCGCCAACCATGATCAAAGTCTGGAGTGCATCAGTGTAGATGACCGCTGCCAAACCACCTACAGATATACAGATTTGAGTTTGTATCGCACTGAATAATACGTTTTGTGAAAATAATTTAATCATTATGCAACCTTATAAAAGCAATTGCAGTTGGGTCCCCATCATCAGTAAATAAAAACTATGTTGAGTTGACTTTAGGTTGACGAATACTTACATTTGGATCAAGTCATTTGTTGATTTTCCCAAACAAGTATTGGTAAAGATTAGAACATGACTTGTCAGACTCCAATTAGATTGAATTGTAATTCACTAAACTGAACTACAGTGTCAGGACTCTGGGTTTTGGGTTTGGGATTTGGTTTTTTGGGCATTTCAGTTTCATTTTAGTTTTTCATTTCAGGGTTATTCTAGTTTCATTATTTGAGGTAACTTATTTTGGTTAGATTTGTATTGTTCTCCTTATTTCCGTCCCCCATAGTGTTTGTAGTTATGTTTATTAGTTATTTTGTTATTCTAGGTTCAGTTATTCCTATTGGTCTGAGTGTATGTCTACCCTAGTAAAAAAAAGTATACTTTAGTATATTTCAAACATACTTACATTTGTGAAAGTACTTTTTAAATATACTAAGTGTAGCTGGGGCATATTGTCTCCCCGAATGTGTGCTGCTGCGCCCTCTTCCTCTTGTCCATATATGGAAGACGTTGTGACAGAGAGCAGCTGGCTTGTTAGGAAGACAGGTAATCGGCATTTACATTTAAAAGCCGGTAGATCGTTGAGGAGATCAGATGCAGGCTGATGACTCATGCAAAGGTATGTTTAACATTGATTGTGAAGTGAGTTTAGAATTTGTCTGATTCCACCACTTATTGTTATAGGAAACGCGCTTTAGAGAGTGACGTCAAGACGCCGTTTACTGGGTTCACTTTAGAGAAGGTAAGGGCTCTTTCTTATGATTTATCTGGCTGGTTAATGTTCTTGTCTAACTTGATTTCTTTTGTGTGTAGGTTGGCCCTCTACTGTTTCAGTTTTTGATTTGTTTCAATTTTTAGATGGTTATTGTTGATTAAAACAACTTTTCTTGTTTTGGTTTTGTTTAGGGAAAGGGACTTTCTATTGTAGCCTTCTGGCTTGTTTTAAACTGGGACCTATGCTGCCCCTGGGTCCTAAGCTGTTTTATTTAGATTGCGACTAGTGGAAGGGGAGTTTTTCTTTTCTTTGCTCTATTCACCAGGGATTTTTATGTGATTGTGCTTTTGTTGGGGAATGCTTGGGCGCATTTAGTTGTATTTGCATTTTCTTATTATTCCTCCCCCAAACAGTCTAATTTTTCTAAATGGGTTTTAATTATTTTTCGGCTTTAAGGATCCCAGGGCCAGCATAGACTCCCACTTTTAGAGTGGTCACTTCGTATAATAAAAAAATCGTGACTATTTTTGTTAATGAAACGTTTGTGAATTCAATAAACTGTTTGTAATCTGCAGCAGTGCCTCTGTCCATTTTTACAAACTTATCTGTGATCTGGTAAAAAGAGGATCTAAAGCTGTACCCAAGGTCACATAAGTATTAAATGTACTACCTATAAATATATATGAAGTATGCTTGTACCAATTTCGCAATTAAAACTTTAAACACACTTAAACCAAAATACACTTTTAAGAAATATATTAAAGTATACTTTAAGTGAACAAAATATGTATTTGCTCAAGTGTAAATATACACTTGCTCAGGTGTATATTTAAAATATCTGTCAAAGATATTTTGTGTATATTTTAAAATATATATGCTCAAAATAGAATTTTTTTAAATTCACTTAATGTTTACTTTAAATTATTTATTTCATTATGTTTTAAATTACATCTCAGTGTATATAGGCCAGTGGTTCTTAACCTTTTTTGAGGTACCAAGCCTACCAGTTTCATATGCGCATTTACTGAACACTTCTGTAGTGATAAATAAAGTATGATTTTTTTTCCTCCAACCAGGCTCTAGTTGGGGTTACCCAAGATCACCAAGTCTTAAAAGGTAGAGTCTCTGAGAACAGTTCTTCAAAATATAGTCAGTGTTTTCAGCAAAGTAGAGCTGACTGTCCACGAACGACCCAAGGTATTTAAAATTTGCCACAGTTTCAACAGGTTGGCCATCGAGAGAAACTGGAACCACTTTAAGGTCTTGTTTAGATCATTTAATTAGCTCTACGTTTTTAAGAGAATGAAAAATTAATAATAAAGACTTTGCGGTATTCTGATTTAGTAATGTAATTAGTTGTGTTGCCACCCCCACGCCACTAGTGTTACCACTTGCTACTGCCACTAGAGGCAGTACCAACCCCGAAAAGATGCGATTAAGGAGCAGATTTAGAAGTACACCGAAAGCTACATAATTTGGTAAAAACTGAGCTTTGCTGAAGTAATTAAAGACACAAGTTCAAATCCATGCTGAATGTCGAACTCCTTCAATCAGTGCTCCTCCGCAGCACTGATTGGCTAAGCAATGTGACGTGATTCTCTGCAGCAAGTGATGGCAAAGCGGGGCGTCATCACGACTTTACGCAAGTGTGTCTTTACCTCCGCGGCAGAGGCTCCGCCGAACCCCTGGGGTTTGATCGAACCCAGGTTAAGAACCACTGCTTTAGGCTAGTAAAGTATGCCTTTTTAGGTGTCTTAATATTTTACTACTTTTGTTAAAATGGCAAAGAATAAAAAAAGATAATCCTGATGTAATGTTATAAAACAAAGTAACTAATGTGTTCATGCCTCAAAATATCAAACATTGACACTTTAGGGACAGAGGTGCTACAACAAAAACAATATTTGGCTTAACAATAAATGTAGCAGGTATCTTCAGTTTTACATCTCTCCAAATATGTGTTGTTTTCAAATTTTTTAAACAAAAACACGGAAGCTGTCTTTACCCAATCCATTTTCAGATGTATGGTGTAAGATCATATATATATATATATATTATGTCTATGATAGGACAACAGACGCTGTTCCAATTCGCCATTTTTACACTCATAATATTGAATTAAAAGTAGAGAGGGTCTTGATAATAGTTAGTAATTTTGGTAAATTCAAGCTGGTGACGTCCTACTCCTAGTTAGACGACAACACAACTGGACAACAACCGATGAAAATTAAATGTGGGTCACAAAGGAGCCCGAAGGGACGAAGGCTGCTAGTTGGTGGTAAGTTTGCTTATTCATTATAATTGTTCAGTTATATACAGTGCAGTAAATATATAAACAAACTCACGTTGGTTTCATAAATAATAATCTTAATTTTATCTCTAACAATATTAATTTCTATTTTAAATTATTAAACTGTTGTATTGTTTTTGCTTTTTGTCAATATTGCAGGCTAATGTTTATGACCAAGCTTTGCAATCAACATCCAGTCAGAGAATGGTAGGTTTATTTGTTGGCATTGAATTACATTACTAACTCATGCACCAATGGGCAGAAATTAAACTTTAAAAAATTTACTCTAATATGTCACTCAAAGAATTTGATATTTGAAATCAGTGACGTGAGGTGAGGTTCATCGCTGGTGGGGCACTGACTTATGACCTAGACACCATGCATGTTATTGGACGCAAGGGCGTAGGAACGAGTGTCATTGGGGGGACGCATATCGGAAACCTGACAGATCAGTAAATAGCTTGAGCAGAAATGTCATAAACTATTATGCCATCAACACATCAGTAATGCGTTACTCTAATCTGACCCTTGTTTCAGTAACAAGTATTTTAACATGTTACTATTTACAATCCAATAATCAGATTAAAGTTATGCATAGTATAATGACCGTCATTCCAGGATGAACACTCACTTTAGAATTTGCCTCTAGCAACTAGCAAGCTACATACTCTGGTAGCACACACAGGCGACCAGATTCTGATATATCTTATTGGTCAAAATGCATTGATATAAATTGACTGGTAATTGAATTGGTTCTATCTCTTTCTAAAACCAAAGTAGAAAACGGCTCATAAAACAGGACTTGACCGTTTTAAACTCAATACAACAGTATGACCAACAAAAATAAAATCTAAAAAACAAGTTTCGTTCTTCTTTAAGAACTCTCTACATCAGTGCAACAGTTTGATCTACAAAATAAATAAAAATTATACTTTTCACGTCTAACAAACACCTTAGCTCCTCACTGTTAACTCAGTCTCACTTTCCAGCTCTGCATTCAGTAACTTACCAAACATGAGCCAAAAATAACAGAAGCAAAAAGACTAAATGTTTTATTTTCCCTGTCATTTTCAGCCTCAAATATTTAACCAAAATATCTAGTTATGTGTTTCTGTCTCTGTCTCCCTCTAACTCTCTGCAGCCTGATGTTCCTGCATGGATTCATGGATTTACAACAGACACTACAGTAATGTACAGTGTCAGAATGTGAACTAAAGATAAAAAGTATGCTTTTATCATACAGAATGAGAATTTAAACTTAATTTTCAGGTGTATACATTATTATACATCTCAACTCTATTTACTGTGTAGCAAACATTTTCACTAATTTATTTTTAAACCTCTCCTCAAGCACTTTTCTTATTGTCTCCTAACCATTACCCTTATAGTGTGGAAATAATGGAAAAAAATATTGAAATGTTGAAATAAATCAACCTGACATCAGTCTCCACCTGTTCTCCTTTCTGGTTTTATTGAAATTAATATAATTTTTATATCTTCACAATCTGAAACTGCACCTGGGTCTCATATGTCTTCCCTGACCTGCTCCTCTCATAATAAAATAGTTTATTTAAAAATTAAAAACGGTTAATACATATTTCAATAAACTAAATGAATACCTCAACAGAGCTTCTTCACCTTTCTTCATCATCATTCTAGCACTGCTGTTCTCCTAAATATTTAATAATATAATATAAATACATGTTAAGTAGTCGAGTATGATCAGGTGTTGCTCACTTTAAATAATGAAAAGGCTAATTTTGCTGATGTTTCAGTCTCATTATAAATCATTGACTAGACTAGCTAACTTTTAAACAACAGTAAAATTTTGAGCATGTGACTATCCCAGAATTAAAACGGCTTAACCAAAAAGATTTAGTTCTATATATAAAAGTAAACTGACAACAAGGTGTTATAACCGAGCGATATTCATGGCAAACGTCCTGACAGATCGTTGACTTCATTAAAATGGAGTTTCTGACTCCGTCTGCTGCTGCCTTTACTCTGAGCTGTTCAGAGGGGGCAGGAAGCGCTCCGCTGAATGCGCTGTTGTGCGCCTTCAAAATAAAAGCATGCGAGTGGAAGATTTTAAAATTCTTCGCAACTGCAGTGAAATTATTGGGGGGGACGAATGTGACTCTCTCCAATATTGGGGTGGACATGTTCCCCCCGCTTCCTACGCCTATGATTGGACGTACGGAAATTTCGCGCATGCATACAACGCTGGGGGACAAAAAGACTAATCTTTTACATGTCATCCATAACTGCATTAACTCAGTGAAACTTATAAATGTAGGTATTAATTTGGTGCTATTGTGACCAGCAGGTGGAGATCTTTAAAAGTAACAAGATGCACCCGAACACAAATTTAGCAGTGCACAATATTTTATTTAACAATTCTTTAAAACATTTCTTCTTTTTTAAAAACGAGGCTTCAGGCCTACTACACGGTCCCTGGAACAAATGGAACACAAAAGGAAAAAGGACAGACGAGATCAATTATTCCAAACATGCAAAAGAAATTAGTAAATCAAAAACAAAAAAGAACAAATTAGTAACTTCAATCACAAAACAAAGGAACAAATCGTTGTCATCCGCTTCCAAATGCCCTTCGATGGACCTTACCAAGTTCCGCCCAGACACGCCCCTTGACCGTCCCACGTAACTGCATTGCTCACAAACAAAGCGTCGCGGGACTTAGTTTCTATGTCTAAACATGGCATATTTTGTTTCAACTGACTCTCTACAGAGTATTTCTGAATCGATTAGTGTTGGATTTCTGCCGGATTTTCAAAAAATATCAGCCACGACAATGGACAGAGGAACCAACAAGTTCATGTCATCTTTTTTGGACGACATCAAGGTGTTTGAGCCACAGGATGCCTCTAACATTGTGCGAGTCACAGCTAAATGCTACCGATCGATGAGGAAAACAGCAGATCCTCACACACTCAGCATAAATATAGCTGTGGACAAGATCACTGATGCCTACTGTTCTTGTAAGGTAAGTCGGGCATTCATGGTTTAGAGGGTTACTTTTGAAATGACTGATTTCTTTTGTTTGCAAATGTTTCAGTGGTACTCGGTGCTAGCGTGGCTAACACGATTACAGTTTAGTAAAAAGCCTTTTCAGGTGAAATAAAATCTTTAATGTATGTCAGATACGGTACACATTGCATATTGATCTGTTCTGCTAACGTAAAGCTGTAACAGACAGGCTTCAGGATGTAGAAGTTGTATCGGTACTGCCATTATACTGTACTTGGCTATAAAAGGTTTTCATAATGGATATGTTTATTATTGACTTTATTTTTTTCATTCACTAAACGCAAAGAAAGCAAAGCAATAATACTTATGCCAGCAGACAATCCTTTGTTCTTATTGATCCTATGACGGTTGAGCTGCAAATGCGGTCGTGCACAAGCTTTAATCCAAGCAAGGCTTTCCGTTTCAGATTTTGGAAATCTGTGAATTTTAGTTCCACAAACACGATCAGGATACCTGACATCGCCTGTACAGATACCCCACTGACGGAGTTTTCGAGTCCTGATGCAAAAACTTTCTGTCGGTCTGGTAGTCCACAATGTACATTAGCATGAGTTTGTGAGCCGGTAACCCACGTGATAGCTGCGCTGTGACGTAAAATGGGCATTAGCCAATGAAACGCAGACCCACAGGTCTGCAGAAACGTCTGCAGAAACCTGCATGGCTCCTCTGGTCCATGGGGAGCCATATGGCCAGAGGAGTAACGCCCCGCCCACACAGCCGGCCCAATCCGCAACAAGTTTAGTTGAGAGCGGCCGGCAAGACAAGACAAGACAGCAGAGCGTCCAAAGCACTGCAGTTCCAAACAATCAGTTGCCTGAAACAGAAAACCCATTAACAGTGGATCCAGATAAAACAAGTCAAAAGCTAAATAGCGGGTAGCTTATCCGGAGTGGAAACACAGCCTAAACTGGGAGAAAGCTGGTCAGCAGGTGAGGACCAGAAGGAAGCCGCACGCCGGTCAAGAATTTTGCACACAGAACAAAACATTTAGTCTGTTGTTGTAGTATGTTTCAGGCTTAATGTTTTATTAATAATTGTGTGGCAGATTAGCTACCGCTTCTACTTTACTGAATTATTTAGACATTAACTCTAGCCCACAAAATGCACATTTCATAAAAAAATAAATAAAAACATCTCATTGCTGTCTTACCTTTACTTATCAATGAAATCCATGCACCCCTAATTCTGCACAAAAATATCCGTTCATCCAAAGCCAAGTCTATCCCCGGCATGTCTTTTCTACTCCATTTGAGAATCATCAAACTGTCTCGAAGCAAAACTTTCAGCTGCTGTGTTGGTCGTCCTTTAGTTATTATCTCCTGCTTCAACTGAAAATCCAGAAGGCCTACCACCAGGGAAAGAACTAAAACTGTTTCTCCACCTTTTTTGGCCCAGCGCCCCCCCAGCCTTTATCCAGGTCCCTCACCGCCCCCACCAAAGAATTTGCAGGCTACTTTGCACTGACCATTATTTTATCATTAATATTACTATCACTATTGTAGATTGTGGAGGTTCCTCCACCTTTTCCTCAGTGTTAGTATTTATTTAAATGTTTTCATATAATATATTTAGAATTTCACTTTTTCTTTGGTGGTGGTTATTGAATTAGGTTGTTTACTAATTTGGGTGCACACATTTAGTAAACACCTTATGTTTATTTAAGATCATTAATAATTTGTTTTGCTGAATTTAAGGACTGGCTGGCAGAAGGTGGTTGGCTGAAAAGAAAACCAGGAAGTGGAACAATCCATCAGGCTGCTGGAAGCAGGGGACTTGATGTGAAACAATTTGCCTCTCTCCACTAATAGCATAATTGCTAAAACCTTTTTGGTATTAGGTTATTTTAGTTTTTATAGTTGTGATAAAGTTAAAATGTTTTACTTTGAATTAGTCATTTATGTTTATACATTATTTGTCTTTGTCTCCTTCCCTACCCCTCCTTGTTTGTGTAGGCTAGCCTGTTTGTATAAATTCCCGTGTTCATTGTTAGGTCAGTCTTTTGGTTTGTTATCTTGAGTTATGTTGCCTTAGTTGATTTCTTTTGGGCCCATTTTGTTATATTTTTTTAGATTTGTTGTTCAACCTTTTTGTTAAGATATTCTTTGGAAAAAATAAATAGAAAATATTTTTTTATATATGCCGTTGTCCTTTTGTTTTACTGATCGGACCGTCACATAGATGTTTTGATTTTTATGCTTGTTTCTGTATTTATCATCAAAATAATAATACATATAATAATATAAAAATAATACAGGTGTCTACAAAAAATGCAATGAACATTCAAGTTAAAATTGGTAGGACTAACAGCAGCCAATCAGAGTGGAAAAAATATTCTTCTTTGCCATATTCTAGTTAAATATTTCACAAAATGACCAGATAAAAGATGTACAACAATATCAGTTTAAACTTTGATCTATTTCCAAAACGACTGAGCTCTGCAACATTAAAACATGGATAGAACTGTAACTACATTAATCATAACTCTTCTTCTATTCAGTGTTTGTCAGTTTCTGGTGGTGCAGCTCTGTGCTGCCTTCAGGAGAATGGGACATCAGAGCATCATCCATAAAACTTCACCCACATGGCATTTATTGTGCAAACCAGAGCTTTCAGTGGAAAAACAAAAGTTCCTTTTAATGCCATACAAATATGAGATAGAAACATGGATTATATCTTTATAATGTCTATTGATTATAGATTATTATAGATTAATAGTTTTACTGGACAGAAATTACAAAGAACAAACCTGGTTCTTATTCAAATCCTAATGAGTCAAATTGAAAGTGTCATGGAGTCAAAAGCCTCATGACATTAACACTGAAAGGGAAAATAATATTGAATAAATATATCAAATCATAAACAAATAAGTGATCAGTTCTTTACTGTTATGGTCTTTAAGATATATTTATTCTCAGTATTAGATATGGTCTCAACAAACCCATGACATTTCAGCAATATTATTTTACCTTTTATCTGGAAATAGTGTCTGTTTATTCTTGCCATACAGTCCCTGTATTAATTATTGCTCTAAAGGTCTTGCCATACCAGTTTATTCCTCTGTATTTACTTTAGTTTCTTAGTTTATTCTTGCATTTTGTTCTTCATTCATTTCCATTTAGTTTCATTTGATTAGTATTATCCTCTCTTGGTTTATTGCTATGTTCACTTTAGTTTCTTTCCTGTTGCTACATTTATTTTATCGTTTATTGACGGTCATCATCAGTAATTTTTCATCATCACCTGCTGCTCCGTCTAATCGTCATGTGTTTCACATCATGTGTTAATTTTTCACTGTTCAGCGTCGGATTCTCTGTTTTTATGCCATAATTCACATCTAGTTTGTCGCTCCATTTTATGTCCTGCTTCTCCAGTTTCAGAGTTTTGCGCAATGTGATCGTCTTTTTTAACCTCTAAGGTGCAGGGCGGTCGGGAAGCGTATCGATGGGGAAAAGGCAGACTGACATAAACCTTTTAAAACAATGGAAACAATTTCTGCATTCTGATTATTGAAATTTAAAAGTGCTGTGTTGTTCTATCACCCCGTTTCATACCGGCTATAGGTACAAAATATCCTGACCAAATTTGGATTTATGGATATGACAGATAGTCAGAACACCGGGCCTTCAGGACCCACCTTGGCCACCACTGCTTTTGGGTTTAGTTCTTCTATTATGTCTGAATCTATTTCTTTAATTACTCTAGTTAGGTTATTTCTTTGTTTAGTCCCCTCTAGTTCAGGGGTGTCCAAAGTCGGTCCTCGAGGGCCAGCATCTTGCATGTTTTAGTTCTCTCCCTGGTGTAATGCACCTCGATCAAATGATGGCTCGTTAGAGGCCTAAGAGCTCACATGCTGAGAAGGTTGTTATACCACCATGGAGAGAACTAAAACATGCAGGATGCCAGCCCTCGAGGACCAACTTTGGGTCCTCGAGGATAACCCTGCTCTAGTTGCTCTAGCTCTGTGTTCCTTAGTTATTATTTTTAGATCAACCTTGTTTCTATTTTGTTTGGTTCTTTTGCAGTTCCCCTCGTCTTTGTCTTCTACTTTATTATGTTTTCTTTTAGTGTTAGAATTATTTTCAGCTCCCTTATGTTGGCTCCCTCACTCTATTGTGCTCCCCTGTATATCTATATAGCAGTGATGGGCGGTCAGGGAAGGAGGCTGAGGCAGAGCCTCACCTGACATCATGGAAGAATTATATGATAATTTATATTGCTATGTTCACCCTGTGTTTTGTACTATAAAGTATTTATTTTTCATTTAGCTTTACCAATTTTGATTATTTTTTCTTCAAAATCGCTGAATTTTCACAATTTCTCATTCAAATGCTCAGTAGCAAAGCTGGTGAGGCAGCAGTGAGCTGAGCCTCACCTTGGATTGCACAACCTCTCGCTAACTGCGCTGGCTGCCACTCAGAGCATGTTCTTCTTGTCTGTATGTCGCCAATACAGTGGTTAAAAAATATTTAATATATAAACTGATTTTCCATCATTTAGCTTATCTATAACGTGTTTGTTGTCACCAACTGTGTGTATAACGTGATTTGTGTTATACACACAGTGATCATAAATGGCAGAGAACAGACTAGGGGTGAGGAAGTCAAGTTCTCTTGCCTCATGGCAGGGGGCGCTTATGACCCCAGACATTGGTCTTGTGTCTCAGCATCTGCAGGATAAGAGACGGCGAGCTAGCCCTACAGTAAATAAGTGAAGCTACACACAACGAGTCTATGTATAGCTTGAGCGAGAAAGAAGTGGTTTTGAGTTGTACTTCAACGGGTTTTCCCTTTGTTGTAAAGCATAGCACTAAATTAATAATATCTATTGTAAATAACCTCAGGTTAAGCTCCTTATTTTTTGTGTTCTTTTTTTGGGGGGGTTGTCTTTATTTTGTTAGTTGACTTCTGGGTTTTAAATTTAATGCTTTTATTTTGACAGGAGAACTTTCTCTGTTTATGCTGTGCAGCGGCAGCTTGGCAATCGAAGGAACGGAAGATAAGCTGCGACACTGTTATAAAATGTATCTTGTTATTAGCGGCCCCTTTGACAGAGGCACAAGGTATGTTTATTTTGTAAATAGGATATTTCTAATATTGATCAATTGGAATTGTGATTTTTGCTTTATTGTAATCAAATACGGTATAGTTTTGAATCAGTTGATATTGGTAATGGTGAACGTTATTTTTAGTTTTCAAACTTTACTGTTTTAGAGCTTGGTTTGTAGCTTACACTGCCTTTTTTTGTGTGTGTTTGAACAGCTCTTATGGTGAAACTCAGGGTTTATTCCCAATAACCTCACTGTTCATCAGTAAAGCCAAAATCCTTCATTTGGGGTGGGGGGTCTGCTACATCTATATTTATAAGTTTCATTGAGTTAACTGAATTATTCTACCATGGCAGTGCGGCTATGGATGGTATGTGAAAGTATAGTCTTTTGCCGTTTAATGTTGTCCGCATGCGAAAAATTTGAGTATGTAAACAATAGCATGTAGTGGGTCTTATGATTTTGATTGTCAGTCCCTCACTAGCCATCAACCTCACAGCACGTCACAGCTATGTAGTTTCCTGTGCCACCTTCGTCCTGCCCCTCAGCCTGACTCCTGCTCACCACTCTCACCTGCAATCAATTAGCTCATTAGCCCTGGTTTTGTCTAGCTTTCTACCTTCCAGTATTTAAGCCTCATTTTCTCCCATTATTCATCAGATTTTCACATCTACTTCTGTCAGTCCTTTGTGATTTTCTGTGTTCCCTTGTGATTCTTGGTGGGATGTTTTTGGATTTGGTTTTGTTCTTATTTTCATCATTTTTCCATTAAATCTATAAACTCTACTACTTGGGGGTCAAACTTTTCACTAGTGATGGGCAGATGAGGCCTCAATGGGTGTGTGGCACATTTCCCAAACTGTGTCCACACTGTGCTGAGACTGTGTTGCTTTGTCACTTAGTGACATCTGCTGGATTTAGAAAGTCATTGCAGGCAAATTCAATAAAGGGAATGTCAACCAGTTCATCCCCCTCATGCTGGGCACGTTGATGCCTCAGCATTGTGGAAGTGCTCTGGTTACAGTAAGACGAATCTTGGGAGCAAATCCTACAATTTTCACCTACAATCTAAATAAAAGTTAATCCATGTAAACTAACTCAAATATCCCATGGAAAGGAATTTGAATAATCCGAAAGAAAAATGATGAAAAGTGAAATGAAAACGGAATAATTATTTTAAATTATAAGATCAAAATGATCTTGCGCGGGAGAAAACTTCCTCTGTTGATCCATGCTGGTAGTCAAATATGAGCCCAAAACCAACGCAAAGCAAAGAACACAAAGTATCTCCATCCAACAAAACCCACAAATGTATTGACGCCGTTTCTCCATCAATACAATTTGGCGCGGTCACATCCAAATGACGCGGGAACTGTATCGGTCACGTGTTTTTCCTTAAAGTGATACGCGCACCGACACGGTTTCATCTTGTTTGCTCAGCACATGTGTCGAGGTTTCGATGTCATCTGGCCCATCACTACTTTTCACTAACCAATATCATGACATACAGGACTTGAAATTGATGTGTGTGTGTGCGTGTGTGTGTGTGTGTGTGTGTGTGCGCTCGTGTGTGTGTGCGTGTGCGTGTGTGTGTGTGTGTGTGTACCTGCCACAGTGTAAGCAGCTGTAACCAACAACAATATGGCTGTAGACAGATAGAGATTCCAGCCCAGTGACACTTGGATGAACAGCGCCCCTGAAAACATATCTGTCTGACAAACACACATATGATCAAAGACACTACAGCACTGTAACCTCTGACAAAAGATCAGCCATGTAAGCATCTGTAAAGTAAATGGATGTCTTACTGATATTTTTGTGAAGATGTAGAGAATCAGGGATAAAACAGACATGTATATGCGGATCCTACGGCCTCCAAAACGGAAGGCCAGGTATTCAGGCATGGTCACCACACCAGCAGAGATGTAGACAGGGATAAAGATCCAACCCAGAGCCACCAGAACCCATGCTGCCTATTAAGATAATATCATTTTGATATGTTTAATCACTACTGCATTCAATGAACTCAAATCAATACCAAAGATAAAAGATAAATTATACCAAACATGACGTATTGTGTAATTTTAAACCAATCAGATGGCTATATTTATGAAGACATAAACATGGACAACTTGTGCAGCTTGTAGAACTCTGGAACCCTCTGTGCATGGTTAGTAGCTTCAGAGTCTTAACATCTGTGGTCTTCATCTCTTCCATTGGCCAGCTAATTATTCCTGCAGGGTATCTGATTACTAGTAAGGCATAGCTGTTTATTGCACGCATCTTGTTCTTGCCATTGAGCTAGCTTCTCAGGACTTGCCTTATTCGTTGGAGGTATTTGGCTGTGGCTCCTTGTGACCTCATCAAGGTTGCCAATTGCTTGTGGTATTCCCAGGTACTTGTAGCTGTGCTCTATGTCTGCTATTGTTCCTCCTGGGAGTGAGACCCCTTCTGTGTGGACGACCTTCCCTCTCTTTGTAACCATCCGACCACACTTCTCTAGTCCGAATGACATCCCAATGTCAGTGGTGTAGATCCTGGTGGTGTGGATCAGTGAGTCGATGTCTCGCTCGCTCTTGGCGTACAGCTTGATGTCATTCATGTAGAGGAGGTGACTGATGGTGGCCCCATTCTTGAGTCGGTATCCGTAGCCAGTCTTGTTGATTTGGCTGAGCGGGTTCAGGCCTATGCAGAACAGCAGTGGGGACAGAGCATCTCCTTGGTATATGCCACATTTGATGGACACTTGTGCAAGTGGTTTGCAGTTGGCTTCAAGGGTGGTTTTCCATACATCGAGTTTGCAATTGAAGGCTCTTAGGGTCCTATTGATGTTGTACATCTCTAAGCATTCAATGATCCAAGTGTGTGGCATTGAGTCATAGGCTTTCTTGTAATCAATCCAAGCCGTGCACAGGTTGGTGTGTCAGGTTTTGCAGTCTCGTGCGACTGTGCGGTTTACGAGGAGTTGGTGTTTGGCTCCTCTGCTATTTATGCCTATGCCCTTCTGTGCCGTGCTCATGTATTTATCCATGTGCCCACTTATCTTAGCTGCTGTGATGCCTGACATGAGCTTCCATGTTGTAGAGAGACAGGTTATTGGCCGATAGTTGGATGGGACTGAACCCTTTGAGGGATCCTTCTGGATCAGGATTGTCCGCCCTTCAGTTAACCATTCAGGGTGACTCGCATTTTGTAGCAGCTGGTTCAGTTGAGTTACCAGTCACTCAAAGAGGGCAGTGAGTTTCTTCAACCAGTAGGCATGGATCATGTCAGGTCCTGGTCCTGGTCCAGTTTTTCATACCTGAGGCTCTTTCTTGGACATCTGCCACAGTGATGGTTACTGGGGCTTGTTCAGGGAGGTTGCTGTGGTCCTCTCGTAGAGAGGTTAGCCACTGTGCATTGCTATTGTGGGACGCCTCCCTTTCCCATATGCCTTTCCAGTATTGTTCAGTCTCCAGCCTTGGTGGGTCTGCTCTGTTGTTATTACCCTGCCATTGGGAGTACACTTTAGCTGGTTGGGTGGAGAAGAGCCGGTTAATCCTCCTGGATTCATTCTCTCTTGTGTGTCTCTTTAGGCTCTTCTCTTTAGGCTGGCCAAGGCTTGGAGCCTTTGGCAGTTTCGAGTGCTTCAGGTATGGGTATCTGGCTGTACTTCTTAGGTACTGATCTTTTCATAGCACCCCTTTGGAGTTCTGACAGTTGGCTCACTTCCCTCCTAGTTATCTTGATTTTAACCTCTAACCGTCTTTTCCATGGTGGATATTGGGTCTCATGGTTGCTCTTATAGCCAAGCATCTCAAGGATGCTTGGCTATATACAACTAACTGATGCTTAGTTGTATATCAGCTCTTTGGTTTCTGTTATGGCATTTGTAGGGATAGTTCTCAATGCTGCATTCACATCTTCAATGAGACTTTCTGATGGTACTTCACTCAAGCGTTGTAATTGGCGCCGGGGTTGCCTGGTGTTCATTCGGGCCACAATTCTCTCTCTCAGGTCAGTTGCTGCCTTGTTCAGCTTTGATGGTTCATTCATTTATATATATATATATATATATATATATATATATATATATATATATATATATATATATATCCGTTTTTGGACCTTGTGTTTCTGAATTATCATTAAAATTGTAATTTAATTTCCTAAACCAGGGTCCGCTGCGTCTACCTCACCACATCGTCACCGCATTTCATGACACTTACATTCCATTCAAATCCTCCCACAGCAATGCCTCCAGCTGCTCCTGTTCCTGCAAGTCCAATGAACAAACCGCTGCCAACATTACTTGACATCAGGGAGGCTCCAATCTGTTAGTAAAATTATATAATAAAGAGGAACAAGAACATTTTAATTAGCTTAATTGAATATATTGGTTGCCAGTCTAATCAGGTGGATTGTTTTTTATTGGTGGATATATTCTCCATGCACAATCAATGTCACAGTTGATTGTGCATGGAGGCTTTTAAGTAGAACCTGGAAAAACCTTTAGATTATTCATTGATTATGTTTCAAACGTCTTTTCAAACATAATCAATGAAACTTTAATTAATATTCTGATGTGTAACGCTGACACTTGACAAAATGTAATGCTTCAATTGTTGACTGTGTGTTCTATAACTTAGTATTTTTGTGTTTTTAATTATGTAAACTACCTTGAACTGTCTTGTTACTGAAAGGTGCTATACAAAAAAATTGATTGATAAATGTTTAGATTATGTGCTGTTAATAAAAGAGCAAATCTGCATTTTGTAGGCAGTGTTGTCTGTGATTTCTGTTTTTTAAATTCAAATATATTTTATTGATCCCAGACGTAAATCAATTGTTGTAATTAAGATTTATTCAAGATTCTTCAAGCGTCTTAAAGAGTTATTGAAGATGGCGATTATTGAAGATGTATCCTTCCTGCTGTGGGATCACTGATCCTTATGTGATCCTTATGTAGTAATACAGAACGTACAGCACATTTGTAAAAGCCTCTGACTGAAGACACTTTGTTTTCTTAAGACAGTCTTATGAAGGGGATGGTTAGAGTTGTCCATTTGTCCATAGATTTTATATAAAAACCTTTTGTACCATCATCTCCAGAGGTTCCACAGAAGCCTGAAGCAAAATGCACTAAGTTTGTATGGAAGTAGTAGGAAGTGTGAAAATAATAGTTGTATTTAATAGAAGAGGAAAATAGAAACGTCCATGTTTTCAACTTTTTTACAATATGAGCAAGCCAGGAGGAAACATTTACTATCTCTGCATAAAAATGTTTGTACTTACTGGCCACCAGGTCATGGAACGACCAGCCAAAAAATATCCCCCCACCGTGGTCCGATTAGCTCGCACTGATGACTGTTGAACAAAAAGATATACATTAGATCAGTAATACATAGGCCTGTCACAGTAACAAATTTTGCTGGACGATTAATTGTCTAAAGAATTATTGCAATAAACGATAATATTGTTTCAAGACCTTTTGACATTGATTTAATGGAAATGATGTAATAATGCATGCGATTTCCTGCCATAGATAGATACACTTTATTTTCAAAAGAACACATAACACTGGAACTGATAAACTAAACAAACAAAACAACCAAAAATAAAATGGATTCTCAGTCTCCATTAACAAAAATCGTACTTGAATAAAAAGTAAACAACATAAAGCCAAAGTGGAAATAAATACTGCATTCCACCAAAAGAGTGCAGATTATGAAGTCTGTATACTATATTGCCTTTCAGTAATCACTAGATTTAAATAGAGAAGATGGGCACATCTGACTACCTAATGCAGTATTTCATACTACACAATTTTTTGCCCCTGTTTTCCCTTTACGAAAATCTTAGATCGTTGGCTGATCTAAGATTGTCGCTGGTGATTTCGTAACCGATCATCCTGTAGTGTGATTTATATCATCGTGGCCGCTCCAATCTAAATCAGGGTTTTTTCCCCGACTGGGAGCTTAAAGCTGAATGTGACAGGTAGCCAATCAGAAAGCGCGGATTCTCCTCCGTGCTTTCTGAGGAGAAATTATGGAGGGAAATCCCAAACAGCTGACACGGCGCGACCCGAAATCCAGAGAACATTGGAGATGATATGTGGAAACAACATTAATATTTATTCAACATTTCCTGCAAAGAATATAGAAATGACAAGGAGGAGTTGGAGCCAAATTGCTACCTCAGTTGATAAACCCGGTAACTTTTCAGCTGTTCTTCGTTAACGTGACATAAATAGGTTACAATGATTTTCATTCAGTCAGGACTTTACTCTGACTCAAGCCACATGCATCACAGGTAGATTCTAGTAAAGCATTGATTGATGCCTGATTTTAAAATTAGTTAACTGGACTTGTAGCCATTATTTAGGCCCAGGTGGCAGGACACTACATGGCACGACAAACCCGATCAAACCGTTATACCTAGGATTTCTGTCGGCTAAGGTGTCTCTCAGGTTTTGAAAATGGGCCGACAACGCATGTAATTTGCGCTGGACATTACACTAAGAAAACGAGGAAGGGAGGGTCAGTGGAAAGCACCGGAGCTGAGACTTGTTTCATTCAGTGTCATCAATAGAAAGAAAAAAAGGCAGGAAGAGACGATAAGGCTGATAATTAAAATGAGGTCGATAGGTTTAATTTATCGTGCGATTAATTGATTTATCATTTATCGCAACAGGCCTAGTAATACATTTTTCCAACTCTCGTGGCCTTTATTTGAGAGTGGTCAGAGAGGAAAGTGGGTTGTGAGAGAGGGGAAATATGAAGAGAAAACAGGCTACGTTCACACTGCAGCCTGAAGTGACCCAATTCCGATTTTTTTTGTCAAATCAGATTTTTTTTATGCCGTTGCCCTTCATATCTCCAAATATATGCAACTTGTATTGTCAAGAAAAGTCGAGCTCACCCCACTTCCCCATGCTGCAGATTTTAGTTTAATAGTAACAATAAATAAAGTTTCCTTAAAAATAATTACACAGGTGACATCAAGATGTCACCTTGATGTCACCTGTGTACATCAGAGTCAGACGGTAATAAAATTAATCTGGTTGTGTGTGTTGTTATTGTGTCCTGCAAACTTTGCTTTAATTCTACTTTTTTCTATTTAATCATAAAAAATCATAGTCAGGCAGAAAGAGAGTCATGAAACAGGAAGAGCTGGTTTCCTGAATAAAGAGGAAGTTTCCAGCTTGCATCAGTATAAAAATAGTTCAGACCATTCCTTATTTTAAAGCATTAAAGGTTTAAAGAATAAAATCTAAACATTTTGAGTAATTGGATAAAACCCAGAGTAAAATACTTAAATTAATAATAACTTATAATTGGGCCAATAATTAATATTGGTTTGATTATAAGAATATTTAAACTTACTCTTACACTTGTGGAAGTACTTACAGATGAAACAAGTAACTGTAACATGGTATATAATTGATTATTATTGGTTTCTGTTCAGAAGTGTCTGTAATAACTCACATTATGATTATAATAAGAGTAACTAATAAGTAATGGTTATAGTATTATAAATGAAAGGTAAACCAGAGAAATTAAAAGGTTATAAATGTGATTTTGACATTGAAATTGAAATAGTGTAAAATGTGAAACTGTAATTAAAGGTCACTGATGTTGTGTTGGAGGTAGATGGTAGGTGAAAGGTCAGGGGAACGGAGGAACTGATAGGAGAGCGGAGTGACCAAGGCCTTATTGGTAAATTTCAACTTTCCTAAGAAAAGGTTGGGCAAGCAACAGACGTAGAAGGACTATTGAGCAACTTGGGGATCATTGGAACAGAGATCAGGTCATAATGTCTCCAAGGTGATGAATATGAGATCATCTGTCCAAGCAGTGGGCCAATGAGACAGGCACAGCAACAAAGCTAGCCAATGCAAATGCACCAAAAGGTGGATAAACCCTTTATAACAGGGGTGTCAAACTCCAGTCCTCAAGGGCCGCTGTCCTGCAGTGTTTAGATGTGCCACAGGTACAAAACACTGGAATGAAATGACTTAATTACATCTTCTTTGAGTAGATACGTTCTCCAGAGCCTTGCTAATGACCTAATTTTTCTATTCAGGTGTGGTGCAGCAGAGGCACATCTAAAAGATGCAGGACACCGGCCCTCGAGGCCTGGAGCTTGACACGCCTGCTTTATAAGGTGGGTGCAAAAGAGGAATCTTTGGTTGGATCCTTCAGGCAGCTTGGAGCCAAGATGGAGATGGACAAAGAGCTCTGCAGCTGAAGAAGAGCCGGGGCCACAGAGCCGAAGACTGTTCTGCACATGGGGACCAACCCGTTAGCCCAGCAACATGTGGCTTCAAATCGCACTTCTCTCAACAGCTGGGTTTAGACCCCCAAAGACAAAGACCAAGGCAAAGATGAAGATAAAGACAAAGGCAAAGAACAAAGGCAAAGAGGAAGAACTGGTGTGTTCCTTCCGTGGGACCAGGAAGATCGTGAGACGAGGAGAAGGGAGCTACAGAGCTGCAAGACAGGAAGCTGAGGACCACTACGCGCATGAGGAAGTCACCCTGAGGCCAGAGACCTGCCGCTCTAAGTCAGTACTCTTCCTGTACTGGGAACCTCCTGCCGCTGCAACACCTTCTTCATCATCAGGCCAGTTCTGGGGTTCAAAATGCCAAACTCTGTCCGTCTCTCTCAAAGTTTCCCTTTTTTAGTTCTCAGTGTCAGCATTAGGGAAAGATAGGCTAGATTATGGATTTTACTTATTTGATTATTTCTGCTACTGTATTAAGCTGTACTGACCCTTGCAAAATTGCCTTACTAATAAAATAATTAGCATTAAGAAAATCTAAAGGATGTTCAATTAATGAGTCACCTTAAAGTTCTTTGATGGTTGTGAAATAGCTATGAAGTTTGATTCTGGGAGGAAAAAGTAGAAAATGTTTTATAGGTTGCTTTTAGCCAAAACTAAAACAACACCCTTGGGACTCGCACGAGTCACTAAAACCAACCTGGTTCAGTAACAAGTGCAAGTTGTAATAAAGAGAAAGAGTGACCGTTAACAGGTGTGCTCTGTGAAGCTAGTTGATTGCAGGCTGCTCAATCTGGCTAATTCACAGGGTGAAAAAGGGTGGGACATCTGGAGGGGGAGGTCGTTAGAAACCAGGTTAGTCTTTCTCGACGCCATCTTAAACAGAGTTTACTTCAGTTCTGGACAGGGTAAATCCCATCAGATTTAAGAAACTCAATTCACCTGTTAGATGGAGAGCTGGCTGCAACGTCTCCCTCCTCTCAGAAGGGGAAGTAGATAGAGAGAGAAGGGGGGGCCGTGTTGTGCAACAACAGTATGCGGTCTGCAACGTGAACTGCAAACAACCTGAAAATTTCCCGCATATGCAGTAGAAGGCGCAATAATGTCACACATAGAGAGCATTCTCAGTGTTTTGCCAACTGCCATAAAAAAGTAGCTCTCAGTGTTTGCGGAAGTAAGCGTGGATGCTAATGGTGGAGCAACGTATCTTACGATTTTGAAGTTATTATCTGACCAGAGAGTTATTATCTTTCCTCGGGCCACCTTATCGTGGTGGAGGGGTTTGAGTGTCCCAATGATCCTAGGAGCTATGCTGTCTGGGGCTTTATGCCCCTGGTAGGGTCACCCAAGGCAGACAGGTCCTAGGTGAGGAACCAGACAAATCGCAGCGCGAAGACCCCTTATGATGCACCACAACCTTGGATCTAGCATTCCCTCGCCCAGACGCGGGTCACCGCGGCCCCACTCTGGAGTCAGGCCTGGAGGTGGGGCACAATGGCGAGCGCCTGGTGGCCGGGCTTTTACCCACGGAGCCCGGCCGGGCTCAGCCCGAAGAGGAGACGTGGGTCCCCCTTCCAATGGGCTCACCACCTGTCGGAGGGGCCAAAGGGGTCGTGTGCTATGTGTTACGGGCGGCAGTCGAGGAAGGGGACCCTGGCGGTCTGATCCTCGGCTGCAGAAGCTGGCTCTTGGGGCGTGGAACGTCACCTCTCTGGTGGGGAAGGAACCAGAGCTAGTGTGCGAGGCTGAGAGGTTCCGGCTAAAAATAGTTGGCCTCACCTCGACGCATGGCTCTGGTTCTGGAATCAGTCTCCTTGAGAGGGGCTGGACGTACTTCCACTCTGGAGTTGCCCACGGTGAGAGGCACCAGGCAGGAGTGGGCATACTTGTTGCCCCCCATTTCGGCGCCTGTACGTTGGGGTTTACCCCGGTGAACGAGAGGGTAGCCTCCCTCCATCTACGGGTGGGGGGACGGGTTCTGACTGTTGTCTGTGCTTACGGGCCGAACAACAGTTCAGATTACCCACCCTTTTGGAGTCTTTAGAGAGTGCCCCTCCTGGGGACTCCCTTGTTCTACTGGTGGACTTCAACGCTCACGTGGGCAATGACAGTGAGACCTGGAGGGGCATGGTTTTGAGGAACGGAACTGAGTGGACCATGTTCCGTGCCTCCATTGCCGAGGCTGCTTATTGGAGCTGCGGCATCAAGGTTGTTGGTGCTTGTCGCGGTGGCAACCCTTGAACCCGTTGGTGGACACCTTCGGTGAGGGATACTGTCAAGCTGAAGAAGGAGTCCTATTGGGCCTTTTTGGCCTGTGGGACTCCAGAAGCAGCTGATGGGTACCGGCGGGCGAAGCGGCATGCGGCTCGGGTGGTTGCTGAGGCAAAAACTCGGGCGTAGAAAGGAGTTTGGAGAGGCCATGGAGAAAGACTTGCGTACGGCTTCGAGGCGATTCTGGTCCACATCCGGTGTCTCAGGAAGGGAAAGCAGTGCAGCACCAACACTGTTTATAGTGGGGATGGTGTGCTGCTGACCTCAGCTCGGGACTTTGTGGGCCGGTGGGCGGAATACTTCGAAGACCTCCTCAATCCCACCAACATGCTTTCTGTTGAGGAAGCTGAGCAAGGGGACTCTGGGTTTGGGCTCTCCAGTCTCTGGGGACGAGGTCGCCGAGGTGGTCAAAAAGCTCCTCGGTGGCAGGGCCCCGGGGGTGGATGAGATCCGCCCGGAGTTCCATAAGGCTCTGGATGTTGTAGGGTTGTGTTGGCTCACGCGACTCTGCAATATCGCATGGACATCGGGGGCAGTTCCCCTGGATTGGCAGACTGGGGTGGTGGTCACCCTGTTTAAAAAGGGGGACCGGAGAGTGTGCTCCAATTACAGGGGGGTCACACACTTAAGCCTCCCTGGTAAGGTCTATTCAGGGGTCCTGGAGAGGAGGATCCGTCAGATGGTCGAACCTCTGATTCAGGAAGAGCAGTGTGGTTTTGTCCTGGTCGTGGAACACTGGACCAGCTCCACACCCTCTGCAGGGTCCTGGAGGGTGCATGAGAGTTCGCCCAACCAGTCTACATGTGTTTTGTGGACTTGAAGAAGGCATTCGACCGTGTCCCTCGGGGGGGCCCTGTGGGAGGTTCTCTGGGAGTATGGGGTACCGGGCCCTTTGATACGGGCTGTCAGGTCCCTGTATAACCGGTGTCAGAGTCTGGTCCGCATTGCCGGCAGTAAGTCGGGCTCGTTTCCAGTGAGAGTTGGACTCCGCCAAGGCTGCCCTTTGTCACCGATTCTGTTCATTACCTTCATGGACAGAATTTCTAGGCGCAGCCGAGTTGTTGAGGGGATCCGTTTTGGTGGCCTTAGGATCGCATCTCTGCTTTTTGTGGATGATGTGGTCCTGTTGGCTTCATCAGATCGTGATCTGCAGCTCTCACTGGAGCAGTTTGCGGCCGAGTGTGAAGCGGCCGGGATGAGGCTCAGTGCCTCCAAATCCGAGGCCATGGTCTTGAGCCGGAAAAGGGTAGAGTGCCTTCTCCGGGTCAGGGGGGTCGTCCTGCCTCAAGTGGAGGAGTTTAAGTATCTGGGGATCTTGTTCACGAATGAGGGAAGAAGTGAGCGGGAGATCGACAGGCGGATTGGGGCAGCGTCTGCCGTGAAGCAGGCGCTTGTACCGGTCCGTTGTGGTGAAGAGAGAGTTGAGTCAAAAAGCAAAGCTCTGGATTTACCGGTCGATCTACGTTCCCACCCTCATCTATGGTCATGAGCTTTGGGTCATGACCAAAAGAACGAGATCACGGATGCAAGCGGCCGAAATGGGTTTCCTCCGCAGGGTTGCTGGGTTCTCCCTTAGAGATAGGGTGAGAAGCTCGGTCATCCGGAAGGGACTCAGAGTAGTCCTCCACGTCGAGAGGAGCCAGTTGAGGTGGCTCGGGCATCTGGTCAGGATGCCTCCTGGACGCCTTCCTGGTGAGGTGTTCCAGGCACGTCCCACTGGGAGGAGGCCTCGGGGAAGATCCAGGACACGCTGGAGGGACTATGTCTCTCGGCTGGCCTGGGAACGCCTTGGGGTTCCCCCGGAGGAGCTGGAAGAAGTGGCTGGGGAGAGGGAAGTCTGGGCCTCCCTTCTGAAGCTGCTGCCCCCGCGACCCGACCCGACCCCGGATAAGCGGAAGAAAATGGATGGATGGATATCTGACCAGAGCAATCACATAAACAACTCGGTACTTATTACAGTCCGCCATGGGGGGATTTTGGGCATATCAGGACAGTATAGTGACAGTTGTCGCGTATCACTGACATTCAGGTCAGATGAATGAGACCTGGACGTTAAGTCCAGGATTAGTTGAACATGTTGGCCTAAATATGTTGCAGTTTTCCTATTACCTAAAAAATTGCTGTTTGTGATACGCCCAGAGGAGATGGGAAAGCTCTCATCTACTAAGACCAGCTGTTTTTCCCTTCTTTTTTTTCCATTGTCATTCATTGTTTCATTTCTGAAGCTGAAGGTAGCAGCAGCAGCAAACACCAGCTCCTACAGCCAACTCTGTCCTCTTCTTCTGTTTGGTCCTCCTCATCTTCATCACCTCTTGTGATTTCTACATTCCGATTGATTTCAATGTGCTCCGGTTCAAATTGAAAAGGCTTAATAACGTTGGACCGTTACATGTCATTTACCCAGAATGCATTGCAGTGTGTGAACAACATGACATTCCTGTGAAAATATTTTATTGAAATTTATAAAAACTAAATAATGTACAGCGTTATTATTGTATTGTTTTGACATCTAAAATAAATATTTCCCAAATAAGGTCTATTTTTATAACTAATCGTGGATCCCTTTAAATCGGATACGTATCAGATATCCTGGGTCGCATTCGCAAAAAATCCAACATGTGTTGTTCAGACTTTTATGAAAAGATCAGATACAGATTGCATTATGTCAACAAAATTGGAATTGGGTCACTTAAGGCTGCCCAACCGATGGGTCAATCTACCCAACCCCTCACCCAACAGAAGTGTTCGGGCTGTAGACTTCCGGTAAATTTCTGACCCAACTCTTGAGTTATAAATTTTGACCCAATATTTGGTCAAACTAACCCAACGTATGACCCAACAGCTTCCACCCAGAAATTGGGTTATGAAAATAACACAGCATTTTTTACTGTGCAGTTTACAAATCATGTTTCACAGATACAACTTCTTAAAGTTACACACAAGGACTCTTACATGTATTATAAATCCAGTGTTGCACACGCATTAGTATTTTGAGACTATTTACTCTCCATAGCAGAAGAAATGCAGCTAAGGTCAACAGGCCGGGACTCGAACCTGTGACACATAACTTCAGGTATTTTAAATTAACTTAAGAATAACATTTTACTGTAGATTTCCCTCACCCCACTGATATTTGGATTGCTGTAAAACAGTGGTTCTTAACTTGGGTGCGATCGAACCCCAGGGGTACGATGAGTCGTACCCCTGGACACACTTGTGTAAAGTCATAATCACGCGCCCCGCTTTGCCATCACTTGCTGCAGAGGATCACATTACATTGCTTAGCCCAGTGTTTTTCAACCTTTTTTGAGCCAAGGTACATTATTTTAATTGAAAAAATCCCGAGGCACACCACCAACCAAAAACGTAAACAAAGATACTTTGTAGCTGCCTATATTACATATATAGTCATTCTTATCAGTGTCTTGAATAGGAATCAAATAAACACAAAAAATTATTTTTATCATATTTTACACTTCTTATGTCAAATTGCACTTAACATGTCCACTTCAAAAATACACCTGAAAAGTGCCAAAACACTGTCGTATGTGATGCATGAATGTAGTAACATTCATGCACCACTAATTCTCTTTGTTTTAATGTAAAATGTTCTGTACCTACTGCCATCTAGTGGTAATAAAATTACATGAATTCGCCGCTAGTCACTACTACAGCAAAGACACTCAAAGATGGCATTATTTGCAGATAATTAATTCGTTTTCAAGAAATCTTTTAAGACCAATTACTGTATTTTCTGGACTATGAGCGCACCATACTATCAACCATACCTTCAAATTTTTTGAACTTGCATATATCAGCTGCACCGGGCTACATGCCGCTGGTATCTCTGCCGCTCTAGGTTTCCCATAAGGACCCAGCAGAGGGCAGCAGAGGGCTGCGTCCTAATAACTGCTGGATATATTAAGGACGCAGTTCTCCGTCTCCAAATCCGGTTTTGTTCATGCCGAGTTTACATGCAGCGGCTCTATTTCCCTCCTGTACTACCAGATCGATACTCCTCAACTTAGAAGCTGCATCATATGAGTTTGAAAACATTTATCCGTCATGGCTGCCGTAGACATAATATAAGAGTATTGGCTGCTCCGGCGCAGGAAATACGGCGGCCATCTTGGAGCTGTATACTCCTGTATACTCCTATTACTTTACTGTATTTATATCCACCGGCGAGATACCAGCTAATATTAGCTATAGTGCTTGGTGTAACACAGGGTTCAGCCCCGCTATGAAGGCTAACCGAGATTCCGTAAATCTAAAAAAGTTAATTATTCTCTAACATTGACTTATAGGCTCTTGTGTCAGTCTATTAGAAATGAAACAATATAACACATATTATAAAACTTATATTATGTGTTATAACATTCACCAGCAAAGTTTACACAGGTGGTAAAGACTATTATTTATATGCAATTCTTTCACTAGTAAGATACATCCCAAATCTTCCGTTTTTGTTTTGAATGTTTCATAAAGACACGATGTGAGGAAGAAGAGAGAGAGATCTATAAAGAGAGACAGATTCACTGCAGCATGGATGAATCTCACATCGGATTTTGGACTCAATCTCAGCTGCTGAATCTCTCTGAAGCTAGAACTCATCGGCTGAAAAACACATATACATACATACATACATACATACATACATACATACATACATACATACATACATACATACATACATACATACATACATACATGAATCCAATATATTTTATTCAGTATTAATCATTATTTATTTGTGCCATTATTAATCATTATTTATTTGTGTTTGTATAGTTATATAAATATGTATTGATATTACTAAATAATTTATTAAATAAATTTTGAACGGCTGTGTGCTTTTTAATATGCTCATCATACATCAATATCAGAATATTCCATTCCTATTCTTTTGTTATAACCACTAAGCATATTTAAATATACTGAACTATGTAGTAAAAACATACTTACTACAATACTTAATACAATTGTTTATAAATGTAGCTTTAATAGATGTTTGAATATGGTTTCCAGTAAAAAAAAAATTAAAAAAAAATGTGTTATGATTGATTAAATGCGCTGATACGTCATTTTGGTTGCTAAACACATAACGATGAGTGGAGTGGTGGACCGCTCCAAGATGGCCGCCCTAAATCTCGTCGTGACAATAGACGAGAGCGGTCCATGAGGTGTCTATCCTTATATTATGTCTATGGTGGCTGCTGCTAGCATGTGCTTGTTCTAAATGAAAATTAGCGCGTTCTTCTTTGATTTCCAATTTTGACTTCCAATGATTCACTTCCTGCTACAGAGCCCCCTGGTGGTTGAAGAAAAATCCACAGAAAAGCAGCATTGTTCAAAGTGTAGGAAAGAAGTAGCAGATATATAGTCCGGAAAATACGGTAGGTGAAATTGGATAATTTCCACGGCACACCTGACGATCACTCACGGTACACTAGTGTGCCGCGGCACAGTGGTTGAAAAACACTGGCTTAGCCAATCAGTGCTTCAATCAGAACTCCTTCAATCAGGAGCACTGATTGAAGGAGTTCTACTCTCAGCAGGGATTTGAACTTGTGTCTTTAATTACTTCAGAAAAGCTCACAGTTTTTGCTAAATATGCCACGAGAGGTGGTGACGTATTTCCGTTTGAATTTATGCCACATAGATTGGTTCCGGTGTTGTGAGAAATTCTGTTCCCCTGTGAAAATCTGTTCCCCCTGTGTCGGGGGCGCACATTGCAGCTATAGAGGTGGATACGGCGGATCTGACCATTTTCACGGCGCTTCTGATCGATTTCTCAATTAAGACTACTCATATAATCATGTCAATGTTGTAATTTTCAATTTAATCAGCAGCTATCAAAATAAAAATACATACATAAATAAACGAGGTCTTGAGTGAAGGTCATTTTACGCTGTTTTGTGTCATTTTAAACGCGAAGAGAATCAATCTTTTTTCAGCTTTTGTCTCGTAAGACTGAAATAAAAGTCAGTCAACAAACACAGGTTTCCAACACGTAGTGTGCATTTATAATTTTTCATTTCTGATAAAGGAGGAGGGAAGCAGGTCGATAGCAGGGCACAAAAATAAGGACTTCCTGAAAAGATCAGAGTGTAAACTTTTTGGTAAATCCCGTTCTAATGAAAAATATGACAGATTACTGGATTAAGGAAATGTCTAGTATGCCGTCACACATAATTTTTGAGAATTTGGAAACAGTTGCTTTTTATTTCCCAAAGTTTAAAATGACACAAAACAGCGCAAAAAGACCTCCACACAACACCTCGTTATATTTATGTATGTATTTTTATTTTGATAGCTGCCGATTAAACTGAAAGTTACCACATTGACATGATTATATGAGTAGTTTTTACTGAGAAATCGATCAGAAGCGCCGTGAAAATGGTCAGATCCGCCGGTGTTATGCCCAGAAACGCATGCCTGCCCAAATTTGCATCCCCTGTCGCGGGAGTGCGCATCGCTCTAAGCTCTCGCATATTCACGAGAAAACGGACTGAAATATGACCGAAGAGGAAATTTTAAAGATATTTGTAACATTATCACGTTTCCATGTAATCCCTTAAACGGTGGGTTTTATTTCGCACATTACTTGAAATAAATACGTTTTTTACACCTTTATTGACACATGAGTCGAACTTTTTTTTAGTCCGTGTCTGTTGTAAACGTTCTCCGCAAATGGTTTGAAATTCTCTGCTTAGTCTTTTGATACCATAATAGCTTAAAAGCATTACAACAGAGACCCATTATGTAGAACATTTTATATCATGCTTAACTTTCTAGTAAGTTAATGTAGGAGGGAATGCATTTTAATTTATGAGCCTGAAAATATTTGCATCCGTTTTGTTGATATGAAACTTATAGCATTAGCTCAGAAAACAAGTGTCATTACGAAGAAAAGGTGAAATCCTTTCAGCTCTTTTTTACCCCCAATTAGCACAGGGATGCATGTTTTGGCAATATGGATTTCCAGCCTGCCACAATATGCATCCTCTCTCTATTCTCCTCAAACATTATCCTAGTGATTTAAAACTTGTACCAGCAGTTTATGGAACTATTCTGGTTAGGTAGAAAAAGTTATTTCACTCTTAACTCTTTATTTCCCCCAATTAGCGCAGGGATGCCTTTTTGGGCAATATGGATTTCCAGCCTGTCAAAATATGCATCCCCTCTCTATTCTCCTCAAATATTATCCTATTGATATAAAACTTATACCAGCAGTTCTTGGAACTCCTCTGATTATGTAGAAAAAGCTATTTCACTCTTAACTCTATTTCTCAAAGTTAGCACAGGGATGCATTTTTTGGGCAATATGGATTTCCAGCCAGCCAAAATATGCATCTCCCCTCTATTCTCCTCAAATATTATTATAGTGATTTAAAACTTATACCAGCAGTTCTTGGAACTACTCTGATTATGTAGAAAAAGTTATTTCACTCAAACTCTTTAATTCTTCAAATTAGCACAGGGATGCATTTTTTGGGCAATATGGATTTCCAGCCTGCTAAACCATGCATCTCCCCTCTATTCTCCTCAAATATTATTATAGTGATTTAAAACTTATACCAGCAGTTCATGGAACTATTCTGGTTATGTAGAAAAAGTAATTTCTCTCTTAACTCTTTATTTCTCCAAGATAGCACAGGTATACGCTGATATTGGGGTTATATCAGTGTATAAAGCTTATTCTTAATCATCAATATTTGTTTGGTAGCTCATTTTTTGAGAAGGCGGCATCATGTTCCTGACATGTAAGGAGGTAAAAATAATTCTAGGACCATAAGCAACTGTGTGTGAGAGAGAGAGTGTGTGTGTCTTTGATTGTATCTATAGGTGTGTGTATTATATATATATATATATAAAAAAAAATTCCTTCTCACCCTCCGCGAGTGGTTTCTTTCATCCTCTGAGGGTCCTCTACCAGAGGCCTGGGAACTTGAGGGTTCTGCGCAGTATCTTGCATGTGCCTAGAACTGCACATTTCTGGACTGAGATGTCTGATGTTGTTCCTGGGATCTGTTTTAGCCACTGCTCTAGTTTGGGGGTGACTGTCCCGAGGGCACCAATGACCACAGGCACCACTGTGGTCATCTCTAAGCATTCAATGATCCATGTGTGTGGCATTGAGTCATAGTCATATAATTTTTTATTTTTTTTAATGTATATATATGTATATATATATATATATATATATATATATATATATATATATATATATATATATATATATATATATATGTGTGTGTGTGTGCGTTTGTGTGGGTATATATGTATATAAGTTTCTTCCATGATGTTTCTAATCGTTTTCTTGTATATAATTTTTTGTATACACTTTATACATATTATCCACTAAATTCAACGTCTTTCCTTTCGTATTACGATTTTTTTACTTACTTACCAATTTATAAGATTTTGTTAGTTCTAGGCGCTGTTAGCTGTTTCCACAACAGTCTGTTCTTCATTAATTATGATATTGACACTTTCCTGGTTGGTTGCTTCCAGTAGGATCGGAGAATTGCTGACAACGTACGACAGCCAGTGCATTTTTCTTTAACCTTCCGTTTAGCTTGAATTATAACCCCATTCCATATTGCCCAAAAATGCATCCCTGTGCTAACTTTGAGAAATAAAGAGTTAAGACTGAAATAACTTTTTCTACATAACCTGAATAGTTCCATGAACTGCTGGTATAAGTTTTATATCACTATAATAATATTTGAGGAGAATAGATGGGGAATGCATATTTTGGCAGCCTGGAAATCCATATTGCCAAAACATGCATCCCTGTGCTAATTGGGGGTGTTACGGAGTGAAGCTTCTTCAAACAAAACGGAGGCTCGTATGTCTTTTACTGAACCTTTCTGTTCAGTTCTTTATTGAAGAGAGAAAACGGCGACAGCTGATAACGGCAACAGCTGTTCGTAACCAAGACAACCAAAATATCAACAAAGCAAGATAGTGACAAAACAGAACCAGATACTTAAGCATTCTTCAAAATAAAAGACTTCTTCTATTCAAATAAATCATGTCTTGCACTTAAATATATTTCACTTCATCCTTGTAATTATATACAATCATGTTCAATTCAATTAATAATAATCATGTAATTTATGCTTAACATATAATTGTAAATCAGTCACTTATCATACTGAACAACATATAAGTGTAAAAAAGTCACAACATCCTCCCGCCCGATGAACAACTGTTCATTTGTATAAGATTTACCTTTCATTTAAAATACCTCTAAAGGATACAATAACTGAATAGGCCTGTGTAACAAGCCCCAGTCGAAGTACGAACATTGCATGAACGTATGAGACCATCCCTGCCTGGAAAGACCTCTACGATTCTACCCATTTTCCATGTCTGTCTGTGTGTATTGTCCTCTCCCAAGAGAACTACATCTCCTACTTTAAGTAGTGTTGGAGTAGGACTGTTCACCCTGTGGGCTGATTTCAAGTCCATCAAATAATCTCTGCGCCAGCGTTTGCAAAAGCCTATCAAAAGTTTCTGTTGGTATTTCCACCTTCTACCTAGCTGTTCACAGTTTGCAGTGAGTACCTGATTTAGGTGAGGTGAAGGATTAATCTTTGGTGGCAAGGAAGTTAAGTGTTTACCAACTAGGAAATGAGATGGGGTAAGTGGCTGGGGTTCCAATGCATCACTAGTTACATAGGACAGAGGCCTAGAGTTCAACACTGCCTCAACCTCAGTAAGAACAGTCGTGAGCTCCTCAAAGCTCAAGGATGCTTTCCCTAGTACCTTTCTTAAGCATGTTTTTACAGATCTCACAAGCCTTTCCCAGAATCCCCCCCACCAAGCTGCTCGCTCAGCAATAAACTTCCATGTGATTCCCTTGTCAGTGAAAAACTCTGTGAGTGTCGATCCTTGGATATTTTGCCACAACTCTTTTAAATCTTTGTCCGCCCTTTTGAATGTTCTAGCATTGTCGGAGTAAATGACCCTACATAGACCTCGTCTTGCGATGAATCTCTTTAAGGCCAATAAGAAATTCTCTGTAGTCTGATCTGAGACCAACTCTAAATGTACTGCACATGTAAACAGTGCTATATATGATTTTACAGACCCGTCCTTAGTTTTAACATATAAGGGTCCAGCAAAATCTACACCAGTAACTTCAAAAGGAGGTGATTCTATTACTCTGTCTCGAGGTAAGGGAGCAGTGATCTGTTGTGCTGCCTTAACTTTTAGTTTTTTGCAAATGTAACATTTTGAAACAATGTGTCTTACAAGCTGTCTGCCTCTCAAAATCCAATATTGTTCTCTAACTTGAGTTAATGTGTCTCCTACACCAGAATGCATCACTCTTTCGTGACATGACTGAACTAATAGTTCAGAATACTTGTGATTTGTCGGTAGTATCCAAGGATGTTGTTCTCTGAAACTAAGATCTGAATTATGCAGTCTTCCCCCCACACTTAGTAGACCATTTTCATCTAAGAACGGTTTCAAATCTTTGATTTTAGAATCTACCTTCACATTTTGCTTTGACCTTAGCTGCACTATTTCAGAACTAAAACAATTCTCTTGTGTAGACTTAATCCAGTACATTTCAGCAGCACTAAGTTCTTCTGTACTTAACTCTCCCTGAACCTTCAGACAAGATCTTGTGTTAGTAAGAAACCGCTTTACCCATGCAGTGATTCTTAACATGGTCTTAAGCTTGCTGTACCTTTCTAAGTTTAACAGAGGTTCAGTTTGCTCAGTTCCAGTGAGCTGCACAACTGTCTCATACCCAGACCTCAGCTCTGCATTCACTTCATCTGCTACATAGTCACTACAAATGTTCAGTTCCTTCTCATCTGTAGACAGTGAAGTGGGTCCCTTCCACCACAGCTGGCTCTAAATAAGGCTCTGAGCATTGTGACCCCGCGTAAGCAGGTCGGCAGGATTCATTTTGCCAGCACAGTGGGACCACAGTTCTGGATTTGTGATCCCTTGTATTTCTGCCACTCTGTTGCTCACAAATGGTTTCCATCGTCGTGATGAGTTGCGGATCCAGTGAAGCGTAATCATAGAGTCCGTCCACATGTTGAGCTGGTTTTTCTCCATGTTCAGTGGCTTAAGGAGGCTGTATCCTAATCTTGCTCCAATAAGTGCACCCATGAGCTCCAAGCGAGGTAATGTCATTTTTTTTAATGGTGCTACTCGTGACTTGGAGGCCACAAAACTGGTAATAATCTCTCCTAGGTTGTTTTGTCCTTGAAGATATGCCACAGCACCGTAAGCCTTTTCACTTGCATCACAGTAGATATGTAACTTTACAGTGTGTGACTCTTTGTTTATCTCAGTGTGGTACCATCTGGGAATGGACACCAGGTGTAACAGTGGTAACTCCACACACCACTGCTCCCACTTCTTTGCCAAGTCAGTAGGTAAAGGTTCATCCCAGCTGAGCCCCCTTTCCCACATCTCTTGGAAAAGGCACTTTACTCTGACTGTAAAAGGAGTAAGAAACCCAATAGGGTCGAATATACGGGCTGATGTTTGTAGTACACTTCTCTTTGTATTTTCTCTGTCTTTCAAAATGTCCATTAGCCCCTTTTGATCAAACACAAATTCATCGTTTTCCGGTCTCCAAACCAGTTCAAGTACCTTAAGTACATTTCCACTGGACCCTGTATCACCAGTGAGCTCTACTTCATTCTCTTTCCACATGGCTCTCAGATTAGTTGAGTTAGTAACCCATTTGCAGAGGATCATGCCTGCCCGAGAGAGAATGTCCTTTGCTGCAGTTGTCATGTGAAGAGCATCCTGCACAGTAGGTGAGCTTGAAATAAAGTCATCTACATACATAGAGTCTCTGAGAGCCTGTACTGCTCTTGGCTGTTCTCTTTCAAATTGTTTGAGGTGTTTTCTGATGGTGGCGGCAAGCAGGAATGGGCTGGGAGTCACTCCAAAAACAACTCTTTTCATCCTCAGGCCACACACCTCATTTTTACAGTCCTTAGTTAAAGGTCCGTGCATCCACAAGAACCTGACAGCGTCTCTGTCCTTTTCTGCGAGTGAAATTTGAAGAAAAGCCTTAGTTATATCAGCAGTAAATGCTATCTTGTGCAATCTGAACTTTATGAGCACATCTAGCAGGTTTGGATTCAGGTTAGGTCCAGTGTGCAGACAGTCGTTGAGTGATGGACTGTTTGTCTCATGTGAGGATGCATCAAATACCACTCTAAGTTTGGTTGTGGCCTTTTCTTCTCTTACTACAGCATGATGGGGCATGTAATATTTCACAGTCTGTTGATTCATTTCTGGTTTTCTATCTGCAACCTCTTCACAGATACCATTTTGAAGATAGTCCTCTATTACATCGTTGTATCTGGCAAATAAATTTGAATCAGTCTTCAGCCTTCTTGTTAGATTCTCAAAGCGTTTCTTTGCTACCCTGAAGTTGTCTGGAAGGAGGTCTTTGTCACATTGCCAGGGTAACTCAACTTGGTACCTTCCGTTTTCAAATGTTGTTGTTTGTTCAAAATGTTGCATAATTTCTGAATCCTCTGGATTTTCTGACTGTTTATTTACAATACCCAGGGACTCCACCTCCCAGAATGCATGCAACTGCTTAGACAGCTGGGTGTCTTCAGTCAAACTAATGTGCATACATGTGGTGTCTGTAACACTGGAGGTCGTCACTGGTCCCTGTAAAGCCCATCCAAAAAGGGTTTCAACTGCCACTAATGAATCTGTAACCCTTTGGACCTTTCCAGTAACTGCCTGCCAGTAGTAATCTGCTCCAATTAACACCTGCAACTCCTGTTCATTAGCACCCTCTAGTGGGAAGTCTCCAAGCTGCAGCCCTCTTTTCTTAATCTCTGCTTGAATGGGCTCACTTGGTACCTTTATTACAGCAGTGCACACCTCAGGGGTCTCTACAGCCTCTATTTCGATTTTCCGTTCAGTGTTCCACACATTTTCAAGTTGAACTCTCACTATGTTGCGTTTCTCTGTTACAGGAGAGGTGGAACCAAAAACATGGAGGTTTAGTGTCTCTTGCCTCACAACTGGCAGTCCTAGGGCTCGGACAATGGTTCTGTGAACAAAACTGCGCTGGCTGCCTCCATCTACCAGACAGCAAATTATTTTTCTCTCTTTTGGTCCTACAGCCCATGCCTTAACCGTTTGGAGCAATACTGTTTTCTGGGTATTTGTCTTCACTTTGACTGAGCTGGTCAACGAAGACAACACAGCCTCTGCATTTCCACTATTGCTGGTACTGTCGACTTCTGGTTTAGCTGCAGATTGTTCACAAACTGACAAGTGGTGTTTTCGATTGCACTGCCTGCACAAATTCTTCACTCTGCAGTATTTCGCAATATGTTTTGGACCCAGGCACACAAAACACCGTCCAAGCCTTTTCAGCTTCTCCCTGCGTGCACTTATTGTGAAGTCAGGACAGTTCTCTGGTTTATGGTCATTACTGTCACAAAACACACAGGTTCGCGGCACGACGCTGGCTGTGTGCAAAGCAGTCGCTGATGGGACGCTCCACTTTCTAGGTTGTTCACAGACATAGAATGGCTTACCCACATGCTTGTGTTGTGGGCTCGGGCTCTTCCATGTGTGGCTTGGTCTGGTAAGCTGAAGCGCTCGTTCTCTGCTTTGCACTTCATTTTGCAGAAACTGAATCAATTCTGGGACTTTCCATTCATTGGTTGAGTTTTGTTGCCGCGTATAAGCAAGTGCTATGTCTTCTGGAATAAGCTGTAGCAACACTGGACATAGCAGACAGCCGTAAGTATCACTTTGCACTTCAAGAGACTCCAAGCTACGTATCTGGATTTCACATTCATCATATAACTGCCTCAAAGCTGCAACATCAGAGGATCTTCTCACAGGTGTCAAGTTCAGTAATTTGGACATATGAGCACTTATCACAATATCCTTCCTCCCAAAACGATTTTGGAGTAATTCTATTGCAGCGTCGTAGTTGACATCTGTCATTGTCAGTCCTGCAATAGTCCGAGCAGCTGCTCCAGTCAGGTAGGATCTCAGGTAAGTGAACTTGTCCGTTTTACATAGTCCATCATTTCTGTGAATAGCTGATTCATACTGTGACCAGAATTCCTGCCATTGGCTTATTTCTCCATCATACTTGGTTATCGTTAGTTTGGGCAGTTTAACCGTCTGTTTGGATTGTGATGAAAATAAGCCGCGGTTTACGTCACTCGCGCGCGCTCTCAGGGCGTCTCCTGCAATCTAATAATGTTGGTGGTGCGAACCTTCCAAATGAGAATCCGGTCCGTGTAATCCTGTGAGTTCGTTATCTCAGTGTCCAAGTCTTCAGTAGACGTTTCATCTTCTATGATCTTGTCCAAATCCAATAAATTTTCCTCCTTAGAAGATAAAACTGCCAGGAACTCACGCAGTTTATCAATATCTGGATTCTCTTTGCCCACCTCCTCCTCTAGTCGGGTTAACAGCTTCGTCGTTGCTGTTCGGATGGTCGACCGTTTCCTCTTTAACCGCTCCAGTCCTTCCGTCATGTTGGCTGCTAAACTGAACCTTAGCTTCACTTCGTTCAGAAAAATCAAAAAAGTCCTTATTCCCGGGTTTCGGCACCAAAATGTTACGGAGTGAAGCTTCTTCAAACAAAACGGAGGCTCGTATGTCTTTTACTGAACCTTTCTGTTCAGTTCTTTATTGAAGAGAGAAAACGGCGACAGCTGATAACGGCAACAGCTGTTCGTAACCAAGACAACCAAAATATCAACAAAGCAAGATAGTGACAAAACAGAACCAGACACTTAAGCATTCTTCAAAATAAAAGACTTCTTCTATTCAAATAAATCATGTCTTGCACTTAAATATATTTCACTTCATCCTTGTAATTATATACAATCATGTTCAATTCAATTAATAATAATCATGTAATTTATGCTTAACATATAATTGTAAATCAGTCACTTATCATACTGAACAACATATAAGTGTAAAAAAGTCACAACAGGGGGTAATAAAGAGCTGAAAGGATTTCACCTTTTCTACGTAATGACACTTGTTTTCTGAGCTAATGCTATAGGTTTCATATCAACAAAACGGATGCAAATATTTTCAGGCTCATAAATTAAAATGCATTCCCTCCTACATTAACTGACTAGAAAGTTAAGCATGATATAAAATATTCTACATAATGGGTCTCTGTTGTAATGCTTTTAAGCTATTATGGTATCAAAAGACTAAGCAGAGAATTTCAAACCATTTGCGGAGAACGTTTACAACAGACACGGACTGAAAAAAAAGTTCGACTCATGTGTCAATAAAGGTGTGAAAACCGTATTTATTTCAAGTAATTTGCTAAATAAAACCCACCGTTTTAGGGACATCACAGTTTTCCATAGAATAAGTGAATTGTTGACTTGAGGAGGAATATGTTTTGCTCAATTTAGTTTTTATTCATTTTGGCTGTACAGATAACGGTACTCGCTGAAAATATATCTGGGGTTTTAAAGAAGATTCCAAGGAATTTTAATTTGCACAGACACATTATTATTATTATCCTAATGCCAGAATTAATAATAAAGACTTTGTGGCATTTTGATTTAGTAATGTAATTATATTAGTTGTGTTACCACCCCACGCCTCTAGAGGCAGTAAAAGGCCCAAAAAGATGCGACTAAGGAGCAGATTTAGAAGTACCCCAAAAACTACAGGATTTGTTTAAAACTGTGAGCTGAGCTGAAGTAAATAAAAGAAAGAAGTTCAAATACATGCTGACAGTGAAAATTCTTCTTAAAAATAAAGATATACAGATTTAAAAAGAAATTTAGCGCCCCCTTTACTGGGCCAGGACCCCTCGACCTCGTTAGTTGCCCTGACTAATGCCTAAAGAAAATACGAGGTAGAAATCTTAACATTTTGAAAACAATTTTATTGAAACCACTGATATTGAAAGACTAACATTTTTGTAATATCTAATAAACTATTTGATCATACATGATCTACTTCAAGACATTTTGATGGCGAAGAGAACAGGCAATAGCAACACGGACCAACAACAAGGCCAACGACATGAACCACATATGCAGCGAACACATATGCAACATAGACATGTGCAACATAAGACATGAGCAGCGAACGCAAATGCAACCAGGGGCGGAGCCAGAAGGGCATCGGGGGGCTGTAACATTTCACGAAATTACGTGATTAGAAGACGGCAGAACTCTGGTCATTTCCTGATTCCGCACTCACTTCTCTCGGCGGGAGAAAAACCCAGCAGAAGCGGATCAGCTGCTGGACTCTCCAAAGTCTCTGGTTCGTTAAAGCGTCCAGATCAGAGATGATTCTCTGACAGATATTGTTCTTAGTATGATTAATAATGAGCTCCGCGATGTTCTCTGTGCGTAAAGTTGAAACTGTCTGAGCACCAAGTGGTCAGCTGTGCTTGATCACAGTCTGGACAGAAGATGAGGGCGAGGAGGGAATCTGACATATTAACTCAGTTACGTTTTTACTGGTTTTGTTTTTAAAACACCATTAACGTAAGCAGTAACTATATATTGTATATTTGGCGTTTGTCATCTCATGTGTGATTAATTGGAGCGTAACGGGGGACCATTTATGCGCATTTATTGCCCAGCGCACTGCGCTTGTTTCCGTCTAACGAATCTGCACTTTAATTTCTTTTCTCCCTCAACAGTCAGCTGTTATTCCTCTACTTAAACTACAATAAGTAGATCAACACAACTTGATCACAAGTTTTTCTAAATCTTTAGTTTTTCTCTGTGTGCTGCAAACTCATTAAATGTAAACTCATGAGAAGCCTGAGCCTCCGTCAGGCAAATAATTCTGGTCCGACCAGAACTACTTTTACCTGTCAAATTACCTGTCTAATTGAATCCAGATCCCATCACACATAAAGCAGATAAATGCATTTAACTTTTTCCCCGTAGTGACACAAACCACTGACTGTGGCTCCAATACCTTATAACAAATGAAATTAAGCGACTTCACTTAAATTACATCTCTTCACCCGCTGGGGTCTGAACGCTCAGCTTCTCAAATTCTTCCTGGTCGCATCTGCAGTGAAACCTGTGCTGGTTTATCAACAGTTGGATCTGTCTGAACCAAACCGAACAATTGAACTCTGCGAGATTTTTCCTTTTTTTTTTTTTTAACCCTGTCCGCAGTTTGGGCGTGCGTTTTTGCCAGGATTTATTTTATTTATTTATTTTTGCATGGTTTCGCTTCTCCAAAACAGACAGATGTCACATCTGCCGCGCTCCTTCTGAGCATCGCTCTCCTTCTGGGTGTGGAGGGTAACATCTTCACCTCCATTTGTTAAAACTGCTGGGCGAGTTGCGTCTAATTCTTAGCGGCGGAGCCGCGGCCGCATTGGTTGTGCAGTGCGCTGCGCATGGATCTTAATTTATTTCCTCAAAGTAAACTGCCGGCTCCTCTGTTTAGACTGTAAATGGTTAGCTCTACGTTGCATTCTCTTTAGTTTTCTCTGTTCTGTACTGGAGACTGGAGTTAAAGGCGCCGTTTCAACTAAAGGTTTGCAATGAGTTTCCTAACCAAGGTGTCCATAACTCTTCAACACGCTGTCAGCTCCCGGTGAGAAAGACGCATTTAGTTCAGTGTCCATGAGATGATATTCAGAAAGGATCTTTTTATTGATTGATTTTAGTTGCCTAGAATTAGAACCTAATTAGAACCTGTCAAATGACAGAAGGGCTTAAAAAATAACCAAATATTCAGTTTGGTTATTTAAAAAAAAAATTATATCTATATCTCTCTATATATATATATATATATGTATATATATGTGTATGTGTGTGTTTGCACACACATTTAAAATTTTGCCCCCCCAGAGGTAGTCCTGGCCCCCCCTTGGCCCCTCCAACTTTAAAAGTCTGGCTCCGCCACTGTATGCAACGTAGACATATGCAACATCTACATATGCAGCAAACACATATGCAGCGAACGCATATGCGACATAGACATATGCAACATCTACATGCAACATAGACCAACGACACATCTACACATGTGACTTCTACTTATTTTTGATACAAATGGAACCCTATAAGCCACTAAAGCTAACACCCGGTTTGTAGCTGCCTGCTATTTCAAAGCTTGAGGATATTGAAGATCCAGAGTCAGAAATGGGAAGACGGAGGTTAAAAGTGAGCTGTACGTGTTTCGTTCAGTGGAATAATTTGTTGGAGGAAAATAATGCAGGAGGAAATCCACTGCTACAGGAACAGGCTGAGAACAGAGGCAGCGATTTGGCACAAGGTAAGTCAATACGTGTGTGTTGATGTATGGGTTTGTGTTATACGGAGTATGAAATTATTTTTAGGCAACTCCTTAGGTTTTTTTATGTGACAATTATATAAAATACATTTAACGTGCAGTCGGAGCGACGAGCCCCTCCGATACCGAGCAGGTAATTTAAGAACAGCCGAGAGCAGCAACGCTTCAGCCCGATCCAAACCACACAAGTAGTTGGTTAGCTTAACCCTTGTAGGCCAAGGTCTAAATGGCCATTCCAGGGCGCAGTCTTTCTCTTCTCGGTGCGTCAGAGCTCGTTACGAAGCCGTGCAGCGATCGCTAGCAAAACTACTACTAACACTACACACACCACAAACTCTAAATAACATACTTACTGAATAAAAAACCTATTGAAACACTCTTAGTAAAATCCACAGCATCAATTCTCCCTAGTCTCTTGCCGTATCCAAATCCCCCCCCTCCCCTCGTTTGTCCCCACGTGTCTCCGTTCTACCTAGCAACAGACCGTCAACACATTTTCATTGGTTGTGTCGAAATGTGGTTCAGTTAGACCCCCACACAGTAAGGCGGAAATGATCGATCATATTCCTGGCTTTATTTTCAAGTAAATAACCACAAAACCAATATAAAAACACCACTTTTATAAAGTTTGAAGTCCGTACTGTCCACCAGAGGTGAAATGAACACTCGGTGTGCCGTCTGTGTTATTACGAAGCCTTATAAATGTGTCACGTGCTTGCCCGCTCCACAGCGGGCTTCGTCCCGGTAGGATTAAGGTCCAAAACCTTCGCTTTACAGCCGTTTAAGTGGCATCGACCCACATAAAAACCCACAGAACAAATTATGCAAATCACGTATTTCCCGAATCCCGAAAATATAATATCTACCTTTGCTGTTTCATAATTATAATCCACGTTGAGGTATTTTTTCCACTTGGCTGCTATAATCTGTTCTTGTGTTACACAACGTAATTTCTCTTTTTTCCCCTCTTGAGATTCTGCTTAGAAAATGAGGTTATGAAGTTACATTCTCCCGCTGCTTTTTGTTTTTAAAATGGTAAATTTATGTTTGCCTCGACTTTTATCAACTAATGCCTCTCATATGCATCATTTTTTGTATTACTGTTTGTGCAGATATTAGGCAAACATTGTGCTTTGCCTGCTAGTAGTTTAAATTAATTTCAGCTGCACACTTTCAAAAGAGTATTCAGATTTTAACATGCATTTTCTAAGTAGTATTTTAGTTCACTTTTACTCAGTAACTTCAGTGTCTGAAACATGTTTTGCAGTTTCTTTGTGATACCAGAACTATTTCACTTAAACATTTAATTTCCTGAGATATTGTCAATTTATTTTCAAGCGAAACTCTCAAAAAGAGCTGAGGATTTATTAGTTTTGATTACGTTGTGCAGCTAAATATGGACACTTATTAGTTTTTGGTTTGTTTTTAATTGTTCAGGTTTGCATTGTAACACCTCGTGATGTGTTTCTGAGCCATGTGCCGATTACCTTTCCATTGGATCCAAGCACCTGGACCAGCTGACGGCGTCCATCAGTCTGCTGGATCATCACAACGTGGACTAACTTTTTTTTTTTTTTTTACAGTACTTGGTTAAACCAGTACTTAAAACCAGGTTTTAAGTACTGGTTTACTTAAAACCAGTAATGCAAAAATCTACCTGCAGACTTTGTTGGCTACCCTGACACTGCAGTCATCCTGGACGGGGCTGAGCCAGACTTCCTCTCCTCCAGAGTGTCTTGTGTAACATTAAATCATGCCTAACTGTATCGATGGCAGCTCTTCTTCTTCTTCTATTATTCAGTGTTTGTAGCTTCATGGCGCAGCTCCGCTCCGCATCAGTTCAGCGTTACACCAGCTGATGACGCTGCTGTGATTCACTTTGTCTGGTATTTATGTAGGCTACATATGTTTTGGCAGTTCTGTGATCATGTCATAGCAACAATTTATATTAAAACGTGTTTTATTTCCGTTTGAAAGCTGCCCGCTTCCATGGAAGGACAACAGAAAATCAAACATGTAATTACTAAAATCACGATGCCCTCACTTTGTATCCCTCTGAAAAATGAACCCATTTAAATAAATAAATAAAGAAATCCCTCCATGGGTGATACCACGATAGAGAGCCTTCATTTTATAGCGTTAACACGGAGCTGTAAGTGGTCCGGTATGAAACGGGGTGATAGAACAACACAGCACTTTTAAATTTCAATAATCAGAATGCAGAAATTGTTTCCGTTGTTTTAAAAGGTTTATGTTGGTCTGCATTTTCCGCATCGATACGTTTCCCTACCGCCCTGCACATTAGGGGATAAAAAAAAAAACCGCTGGGCACATTGTGCAAAATTCTGAAACATGAGAAGCGGGCAAAACGGAGCGACGAACTAGATGTGAATTATGGCATAAAAACAGAGAATCCGACGCTGAACAGTGAAAAATCAACACATGATGTGAAACACATGATGATTAGGAGGTGCAGCAGGTGATGAGTGAAGATTATTGATGGTCAATAAATGATAAAATAAATCTAGCAACAGGAAAGAAACTAAAGTGGACATAGCAATAAACCAAGAGGGGATAATACTAATCAAAGGAAACTAAATGGAAATGAATGAAGAACAAAATGCAAGAATAAACTAAAACTAAAATACAGAGACTGTATGGCAAAAATAAACAGACACTATTTCCAGATAAAAGGTAAAATAATATTGTTGAAGTGTCATGGGCAGGGGCGCAACTACACATTATTCAGGTGGATGCGAAAACATAAATCGGCGCCCCCTCACGAAGGAGCGTAGAAACATACGCTCGCCCCCCCCCCCCCCCCCCCCCCCCCTCCTCCTCCAGACGACGATACGTTTAGTGCAAAACTCGCTACATTTACCCCGTTTCCAGTAAATGTTTCTGACCATAAACTGAGGACAAAAGAAGAACCAATAGCGAGTACCAGTCAAACAACAACACGTGAAGAACCTGAGAGGCGATACCCTGTCAGAGAGAGAAAGAAACCTGGTTATTTAGATGACTATGTATGTAGCATTGATGAAGAGCAGATGGGTAACATTGATTATTGTTACAGACTGATAAGTGGAGTACCTCAAACCTTCAAAGAAGCTGTAACATCTGTGAATGCAAAAGAGTGGGTTACAGCCATGGATGAGGAAATGCAGTCATTAAAGGACAATGTTACTTTTTCCCTGACCAACTTACCTGAGGGTAAAGCTGTAGTGGGGGGTAAATGGGTGTATGCAATCAAAAGGAACAGTGATGGATCAGACAAATACAAGGCTAGATATGTTGCTAGAGGATTCAGTCAAAAGAAAGGTGTGAACTATGATGAAACCTTCTCACCAACTGCTAGCATGAGCATCAGAGTGCTGATGCAAAAGGTGGCACAGGAGAACATGTTTGTTCACCAGATGGATGTAAAGACGGCATATTTACATGCCCCAATTGAATGTGAACTTTATATTGAACAACCAGAGGGCTACAAGAAGGAATCCCAAGAAAAAGAAAGACTGGTGTATAAACTGCAAAAATCTCTTTATGGACTTAAACAGTCAGGCAGAAACTGGAACAAAATGCTGCATGACTACCTATGTGAAAACAAATTTGTTCAAAACCCTGCTGATCATTGTGTTTACACAAAGATTACTGATACTGAAACTGTGTTTATCATTATATGGGTCGATGATTTGATTATTGCTGCCAGTGATACGAATATCCTTAGAGATGTAAAAGAGAAACTTGCATCCAAATTTAGGATGAAGGACTTAGGAAAGTTGACACATTTTCTTGGCATTGATTTTGAGAAAGATGCTGACAGTATTAAAATGTCACAATCGAAGTATGTGAGGAAAATACTGGAAAAGTTTGACATGCAGAACTGTAAGCCGTGAACTACCCCTTGTGAGCAGAAACTTAACTATGCTGATAATGCTGAAATAATGAGTGATGCCAGAAAATACAGAGAGGTAGTAGGAAGCTTAATCTATTTGTCAACATGTACAAGACCAGATTTAAGCTATGTAATAAGTAAACTGGCACAGTACTTTGCAAACCCAACCACAGAGCAGTGGAATACTGTAAAGCATGTTTTCAGGTATCTAAAATGCACACAAGATAAAGAACTATGTTTTAAAAGGGGTGCCTGTGATAACCTTATACATGCATACAGTGATGCAGATTGGGCAGGTGACGCATCAGATCGAAGAAGTACAACAGGTTACTGTATGAGTCTAAATAAAGACGGTCCGTTAGTCTCATGGAAGACTAAAAGACAGCCTACAGTAGCTCTATCTACATGTGAAGCAGAGTACATGGCACTAGCTGCTACTGTACAGGAATGCTTATACTTGAAACAACTGTTGTTCAACATGGATGGCATGGATTACTTAGCTAAGATTTATGAGGACAATCAGGGTACCATATCCTTAGCCAAAAATCCAGTGTATAGACAAAGATGTAAACATATTGATATTAAATATCATTTTGTCAGATCAGTTGTAAAAGAAGGAAAAGTCTCTCTAGAGTACTGTCCAACTAATGAAATGGTTGTAGATGTATTAACGAAACCAGCAACAAAGACTAAGTTAAAGAAGTATGAAGTGTTTATGTTTGGTGTATCATGAATGTATTTAGGTTGAAATGTTAAGGGTCAGGAAGTTACCCAAATGTGAGCGAGTGGGGGTGTTGACATTATGAATGTTTTTGCGCTCTCATTTGTTGTTTTTTTTTCATTATTGGATTATTGTGTGTCACATCACATGACCTGTCTAATTGAACACACTCGTGTATAATAAAGGGTGTGTCCTTCAAACAAGGGGGAACAACACGAAAGCAAAACTGTTTGAGTCTCATGATGTCACGTTGAATGCTGCGCCGAAAAGCGATTCTGCTAACATCAACCAACCATTAGCTCAACCAACGATCGACCAGTTTTCTGAAACAGATTGAAGGTGCATCTTGTGAACCATCAGTTGGCAACAATATGGTCTATATAGCCAGAACACAACACAATGTTATATTTCTGAGAACTGATGAACAAGTATCTGGACAGAGTGAACAGCCAGAGAGAAGAAGAGTGAGGCTGAGGAGGAAATAGTTGGGAGGGAAGCAGAAGAAGAGTCAGAAGAGGCTGAGGACATCTGCCAGTTTCCATCAGTCCAACATCAGGATATGGCTGCAACTCACAACATGATGCTGATGGATGTCCTCCCACCCTACTGTTCATTCCTTAACCCCACTCAGAAACCTTTGTCAACCTGACGATGGAAATTAAAATGTAATGTAATTTCTACAGCACTGCACAGTTTTCCATGAGGAGATTGTCCTGTGGTTCCTTTTCTATTTTTTTTTGTTCTCTGCATTTCTGTCTTTTTCTTTCTGAATCACCATGGCATGGTCCATCAATAAATTACAGCAAAAGCATAAATGTGAATTTTGTAGTCTCTTCCCATGACTAATCCATGTGACTGTCTTATCTGTACATAGAGAAACTATAACCAGTGGTGGAGAAAGTACTCAAAAAATTTACTTAAGTAGAAGTACAAATACACAGACAAAAATGTACTCAAAAGTAAAACTACCACATTAACATTTGTACTTAAGTAAAAGTCAAAGTACCACATTAACATTTGTACTTAAGTAAAAGTAAAAAAGTACTGGCTTTTAAAAATACTTAAGTATTAAAAGTAAAAGTACTTGCTGAATGGATTACCTAATCGCTAATATCATTAAGTGTACCGATTGTATTCAATGTTAATACATTAAAAATGTGCCATTTTAATGAACAATGCCACAGATAAAACATGTTTTTATTATGTTTACTCTGTAACATAGTTTAGACTTAGATATGTGATTCTATGCATCATAATTTCAAGGATGGAAACATCTTGTCTCCTATTCAAACATAACATGAACTTCACCTTTTTTTGCCACTAGTGGCTTTTATTTTTAAAGAAATCCAACAGAAAGGGGATGGAAAGAAGGTGGGTGGGAGAGGACATGCAACCAAGGAGCCAGTAGCAGTGTCATTATGACCACCTACCCAAGACCAGCACCCCGCGCTACGTGACACAAAAAAAACATCGATTTATGCAGCGCTATTATATAACTGAGGATTAGACAGACATCTCCTCCCACTCAGAGGAAACCACTGTGCATGTCTGAGGCTCGGCGTGCGAGTAAAGGTGGAGCCGATGGGTGACAACAGACACCAAGTCACGTTATTGCTTGGATTTTACGGCGCCACGTTTAGTCTCTGAACTTCACATTTTAACGGACAAAAAGCTCAGTGTGACTTGGATGTAACGAGTAACGCGACACTTGTAGAAATGTAGTGAAGTAGAAAGTACAGATACTTACTGTAAAATGTAGTGGAGTAAAAGTAGAAAGTATCCATTATTAAATCTATTTAAGTAAAGTACAGATACACGAAAATTGTACTTAAGTACAGTAACGAAGTACTTGTACTTCGTCACTTCCCACCACTGACTATATTTTGAGTCACTGATATGTTAACCGACAGAACTTTGAGAGCTGAACTAAGGATTTTTCAAGCAAACAAATACTATTTTTGCTGTTTCTACAAATTGTTTTGAGAAATGTGCTTACTATTTTGTAAATGCCAACAATGACTTGAGAAATGCACCAAAAGTGACTGAGAAAAACTAACAGCATACATTGTCTCAGAAGTATCTACAGTAGGGAGAACAAGTATTTGATACACTGTTGATTTTTCAGGTTTTCCTACTTGCAAAGCTTGTAGAAGACTGTAATTTTTATCATAGGTACTCTTCAACTGTGAGTGATGGAATCTAAAACAAAAATCCAGAAAAATACAATGTATGATTTTTAAATAATTAATTTCCATTTTATTGTGTGAAATAAGTATTTGATACACCAGACAAAAGAAACTTAATATTTGGTACAGAAACCTTTGTTTGCAATTACAGAGATCAGACGTTTCCTGTAGTTCTTGACCAGGTTTGACACACTGCAGCAGGGATTTTGGCCCACTCCTCCATACAGATCTCCTCCAGAGCCTTCAGGTTTCGGGGCTGTTGCTGGGTCACTCAGACTTTAAGCTCCCTCCAAAGATTTTCTATTGGATTCAGGTCTGGAGACTGGCTAGGCCACTCCAGGACCTTAAGATGTTTCCTACGGACCCACTCTTTAGTTGCCCTGGCTGTGTGTTTTGGGTCGTTATCATGCTGGAAGACCCGGCCACGACCCATCTTCAGTGCCCTTACTGAGGGAAGGAGGTTGTTGGCAAAAATCTCACAATACATGGCCCCATCCATCCTTCCCACAACATGGTGCAGTCGTCCTGTCCCCTTTGCTGAAAAGCATCCCCAAAGAATGATGTTTCCACCGCCATGCTTCATGGTTGGGATGGTGTTCTTGGGGTTGTACTCATCATTCTTCTTCCTCCAAACATGACGAGTGGAGTTTAAACCAAAAAGTTATATTTTTGTCTCATCAGACCACATGACCTTCTCCCATTCCTCCTCTGGATCATTCAGATGGTCATTTACAAACATCAGACAGTCTTTGACATGCATTGGCTTGAGGAAGGGCACCTTGCGTGCACTGCAGGATTTTAATCCTTGACGGCATAGAGTGTTACTGATTGTTTTCTTTGAGACTGTGGTCCCAGCTCTATTCAGGTCATTGACCAGGTCCTGCCGTGTAGTTCTGGGCTCATTCCTCACCTTCCTCAAGATCAATGATGCTCCACGAGGTGAGATCTTGCATGGCGCCCCAGACCGAGGGAGATTTTCCGTTATTTTGCATTTCTTCCATTTCTAATAATTGCACCAACTGTTGTTGCCTTCTCACCAAGCTGCTTGCCTATTGTCCTGTAGCCCATCCCAGCCTTGTGCAGGTCTACAATTATAAAATTGATGTCCTTACAGCTCTCTGGTCTTGGGCATTGTGAAGATGCTGGAGTCTGATTGATTGAGTGTGTGGACAGGTGTCTTTGATACAGGTAACGAGTTATAACAGGTGCAGTTAATACAGGTAATGAGTGGAGAACAGGAGGGCTTCTTAAAGAAGAACTAACATGTCTGTGAGAGCCAAAATTCTTACTGGTTGATAGATGATCAAATATTTATTTCACACAATAAAATGGAAATTAATTATTTAAAAATCATACATTGTATTTTTCTGGATTTTTGTTTTAGATTCCATCACTCACAGTTGAAGAGTACCTATGATAAAAATTACAGTCTTCTACAAGCTTTGCAAGTGGGAAAACCTGAAAAATCAGCAGTGTGTCAAATACTTGTTCTCCCCACTGTATTTGTTTGCCTGTATGAAAAATGTACACATTTACAGCTTTGTTTCTGCTAGCTTGCAGGAATTGTAACTTACATAAATGTTTGAAGACAACTTAAGACGCAGATAAATTGTGAGTATCTATTTCATAAATTGCCTAAAACAGTTATATTTGCTTTTAATTATGTTTTTTGTTTGTGTATTTTGTCAGGTTGCAGAGAGGATCACACCTGTCGTCAACAAACAAAGGTTTAAGAACTATTGAATTTTCAGTCAGAAATGATCACACCGCCTGGTTGAAGTCTCCATATGCAAGTCAACAAAGGTGAAACAAACATTTAAGCGAATGGTACATTTATATGATGTTCATGTAGTGCATCTTTCTAACTTTTGCTTTGTTTGTTTTCCAGCAGAGAGGAAACACCCAACTGACAACATGTGAGTCTCAATTTCAACCTGTGACTGGGAAGACTACAACCATCCTGAGCAAAGTCTGAACTCAGTGACTTGTGACTCTCAACTCAGAACAAGAATCCTTTTATCACCGGTTTTTCTCCTACAATAGGTTATCTCTTATGTGGACACATGCTGTTTTTTTTTGTTTGTTTTGTTTTCCCAGCTCTCAGTAATACCATGAGGAAACTGGAAAGAAAATAGAATTGTTTTTTTTTAACTAAATTTTTAAATAGAAATTCTTTCTTTAAGTGGATTATTCATAATCTGTATTTTTGTTTAATTTGAATTTATTTTCTTTATAACTTTCTGTATAGAAATGCTGACAAGTTACACTTCCTTGTGTGTTGTACTATACTTTTTATGGAACAATTCTGGTAAGAACAGTGACCAGTAATTCACCATAAGGTTTTTGGGGGGGAGGATTTACAATAAAATGTCAATATATCACACAGTCTGGCCGTGTTTTTCACTTATGTAGATACTATGCCTCAGGCAGTATGACTGTATTTACTATGGCAAAACCACATTTTAATTTTTTATTTAACATATTTTAGGAAATACGGTATTTTACTATATTTGGGAAATACGGTAAAATACTGGCAGTTTTGGTTGCCAGAATTTTACCGTATTTATAAAATACGGTAAAATATATAATTTAATATACTGAATAAGGCTGAATGATATGATTTACAAGAGTTTTTTTCATACCATATTTGATTTTAATCGATTCCTCCCGTCCTCAATTTCTATAATAAAATCACAAAAAATACTTTCAAAAAGTGCCTTTATTTCAATCATCTGTTCTGTGAGTTGTATAAAGGAGCATTACGGCCAGGATACAAGAAATGTTATTTGCAAGAATGCAGTCATTACAGCAGAATAAAGATTCAATTTTATAACAATGTCTTAAAATTACAAGAAGTCGTTTTAATGAGAAATAAAGATTCAGATTGATCTGATGTTACCAGCTCAGTCCTTGTGGTTCTGACATTTGTCACTAATCAAGAGGATGTACATTTCCACCTCAACTGACCAGGTAAGCATTAAGGTAAAAATAAAAAAAATACTGTATAAGCAAATACTGTATACAAAATGGAAAAAGAGCAACTGATAGAATTTCAGTTTCTATTTAAATTTCTATTTAAAGAAAAGCAAAAACTTTAATAGCAGGAGAGGTTGTTGACAATCAGCCAATCTCTCCTTCCAGGAAGCCATCAAACAGAACTGTCCAACTCCAACTATAATAAAGATTTTTTAAAAAGAAAGAAAACGGAAAGTTAAAATAACAAATAATGCCAAATTAATAATTCATATCTAATGCGTTCTAGAATCTATTATTGACATTTTACAAATTTCACAAATCAATTAGAAGGTTTCACAAATGTTTTATTTTTTCTGCTGTTAGTACAGAATAATCTAGTTAGGTTTGAAATGTCTAGGTGTAGTTTTTAAAGTACAACACATTAAAAAAGCTCAAAATAGTGAAAAATTAAGTGTAATCGCACTTTAGCTATTTTCCGAATTAGATGCTACATTCGGAAACTAACTTCAGCTTCGACTGATAGATTGGGCACAATATAGATCTATATATGTTTATATAGATAGATAGATAGATAGATAGATAGATAGATAGATAGATAGATAGATAGATAGATAGATAGATAGATAGATAGATAGATAGATAGATAGATAGATAGATAGATAGATAGATAGATAGATAGATAGATAGATAGATAGATAGATATGTAGATTGCACACAGAACACATAATCAAAACACTTAACATTTACATAGCGTCTTTGTAAGCTTGTCCCTGTTAGCTACGTCAGATCTATGAGGCATTATGATGAATACAAACGATTTATTAACTTACCTTCGAAGTTATTGTGAAGTTTTGACACATCCAGCTTAAATCCTTTGTTATTGTTGGAGCGTTTCAGGACGTCTGAATAATTATATAAGCATCATTAATAGTCCACTGAGGAGTCATTGTTAACATACTGTTGCCTGTGCACCGGAACCATTCTATGTGGCAAAAAAATGCGGAAGTGCTAAAACGGAAGTCCGTGGCATATACCCCATTTTGTAGCTTTCGGTGTACTTCTAAATCTGGGGTTGGTACTGCCTCTAGTGGCGTTGGGGTGGTAACACAACTAATTACACTACTAAATCAGAATACCGCAAAGTCTTTATTATTTATTATTAATTTTTAATTCTCTTAAGAATGTAGAGCTAATTAAATGATCTAAACAAGACCTTAAAGTGGTTCCAGTTTCTCTCAACGACCAACCTGATGACACTGTGGCAAATTTTAAATACCTTGGGTCGTTCCTGGACAGTCAGCTCAACTTTGCTGAAAACACTGACTATATTTTGAAGAACTGTTCTCAGAGACTCTACCTTTTAAGAAGACTTGGTGATCATGGGGTGATCCAACTAGACACTAGTTGGGTCATCCCTATGTCTTGAATTTGGGGGGGGGGATCATATTTTATTTACCACTACAGAAGGGTTCAGTGAATGCGCGTATGAAACTGGTGGTTTCGGTACCTCAAAAAAGGTTAAGAACCACTGCTGTAAAGTCAATGATACAACAGAAGAACTACATGCTAGTCCAGGAGGAGTGAATGCTGCGAATCAATGACTCGATGCAATCTGCTTGGTTTCCTTAGATAGAAACTTTTTAACCTACTTTGAATTATTAATTCTGTGATTTTTCTCTTGTTTTAATGGTTACAAATTGAGATTTATTGTTTGCAGTTTATACTTTCCTTGAATATTTGTCTTCAAAGGTTCAAAGTCTTTTCCATGGCCAGCATGCTATACAGAACACTTGGACTGATACGAATGTAAATGTCTGCTGGTTTTTCCCTTGAAAGATCAGTGGAAATGTTGATCCCTCCAACATTATACAAGCCATGAATTATTACAACAGCTCAGTTTAGACCCAAAATCACTATCAATATAATTTGGCATTTTATATTGATACCAAATGATATCAATACCAAATCTTATCCCTCACTTAGGATGTCTTCAGGCCAGAAGACTCTTTTGATCCACTGTGGTTTGCTTTACCCCAATGCCCTAATTAATACCCTAACCCTATTTCACGTCATTTATAGAAGCAATGCATAATCAGTGCTCCTATAAATGACGGGGGCATGAGACAACACAGACCCAGAAAAAAATAAGTTTGGAAGTGCATTTTGAATGCTAAGAATAGCTCACTCAATCCAGATTTTGCGCTGTGAGCTCTGTGTGCAGATGAGAATTTGTTTGAAAGCAGACCAACATCACCTCAAAAAGTGAGTTTCAGTCCAGTTGTTGGTCAGCACCATGGTTTGTTTGAGTGTATTCACATCTGCACAAAAGGTCCAGACTGACTCTGTTCCATTTAAACTGGAACAAAAGTGTCAGGAGTGGATACACAGCTAAGCACATAGAAATAATGTACTGGCATACTATGTGTATCAGTACATTCAATAAATTTGGGATTTGTTTTAGTATCTGAATACTAACTCACTTTAGTTTATATCATAAACATGTGTTTGAACCATATGTTATAGAACTAAGCAGACTTAAACCTGAACACTTGCCAGCACAATTGCTTTTGTTTCTTAAGACAAAAGAATTAGTTTTTATGTGGAAACTGGAAGACGATTTTAAAGTCTCAAAGTTATCTCAACAACAAAACCATTAAAATCATTACAATGCCAGAATGACACACACAAAAAACAAAACAACAACAACAAAAAAACTAAATTTAGGTGTGTAAATGTTCTGTGGCTCATCTTACCCATATTCCAATCACCATGACTATAATAAAGTAAATGACAACAACAGCAATGTCTGCAGCATCCACACTGAGACTGTGGCTTGGGGGAGCATCTGTGGTAAATCCAATGGAATTCCAGGCTGTATATTAAAAGAAAAACAAAAATAACTTTACGTTGTAATACCTTGTTATAACTAAAATATTGATAAATTATAAAAAATAAGCTTAAGAGAACAGCTTGTTTATTCTCCTGGGTTCTGCTTCTCTAGTATAGCTTTTAAAGTAGTTAGAACTGTTACACATTCTTTGGCCCCCCAAAGGCAAATTCTTCTCAATGTTGCTTTGATTTCAGCTTCATTTTGCTGCATCTACAGAGGGACATTGCTTCTTATGTGAGGTGAACTGTTGCCAAGTCACTCAGTGCAGGGCCCCACAACTAAATACTTTCTGAGGTGTATGCGAACATGTCATGCAACTGAAGTTGTCCAAAAATGTATGTTGAAGTACACTTAGTACACTTTAAATTGTGCTTTAATACAATTCAAATACTATTAAAGTACACTAAGCACAAAATTAGTTGTTCCAAAATGTCACACTTTAAGTTAACTAATCCTAAGTGAACTTGAAGTATACTTATGATTAGTCTGACTTAAAGTATGCTCAAGTATATTAAAAATGTAACATACTTAGTATATAAATTTTTCACCAGGGTACATAAAGCTATTTATTTTAAACGTTATTATAATTCACTTTAAAAAAAAAAAGGGGGGGGGGGGGTGTATTCTAAAAATCAACAAATGTTATTTCAAGGTAAAAACATTTAATTGAATTTTTTTTTTGCCAGTGCTCCCTAAAGACAAGGGCTATTTCTGGAACTTGCTCTGCGGGTGACTGACAAGGTCCCCTCAGGCTACCAGGTGCCCACGAGCACCGTGTTGGTGACCCCTGCTTTAGCATAGCGTAGAGTACCATGTACTCTATGCAAAAGTGTTTAATTGAAATATAATTGGAGTCTAATTATTACACAATATTTACAAAGTACTTGCAAATATTATTGAAATGTTTTTATTTTTAGATTTATTAAGGTTTACTAAAATATACACAAAACCTATTTTACCAAAAGTACAACTTCAGAAAAGTATTATTTGTATATATTTGTAATATATTTTTTAAATGTGCATTTAAAATATACATTTGTACAAGTACATGCAAAGTGTATTTTTAAAATGATTATCCAAAGTATAATTTTAGTAATATATTTCAGTAGAATTTAAAGTATATTGTAGAAAAAATATACTTTTAGAAATTGTACCAAAAAGAAATTTTTAAAGAGTATTACAAGCATGTTGTTAAGAATGTATTTATTTTACACTTCTCGTGTAATCTTAATAAATATACCCACTTCATAGCATACTAAAAATGTACTTCAGAAAAATACAGTATATTTAAAATATGCTATTGTATACTATAGTATACACATTTTCCACCAGAGTAACCCTCCCTGAACAATTACTGCAGTGTGTAATGAAACACATGAAAATGTTCATACAAATCCAGTGCAGTTAAAGAGTTCTGGTCCATTGTTTAGGATTGCTGTGTAATAATAATAATAATAATAATAATAATAATAATAATAATAATAATAATAATAATAATAATAATAATAATAATACAATTGGAAAAACAAATGTTCAGACCTGTAGCTGTACTGGCTGCCATGTTGAGGTTTCCAGTAGATGTAGATCCTTTTTTTGTTGTATCACTGCTTCTGTCTGAGTAAAAACTTGCTTTGTTCAACTGACAAACTTGGTAAAATGCAACTATGTGTAGCTAGTCAATGATTAATTTGCTTTTATTGAGAGAGTCAAAAGTCACAAGTTACCCATTAGCCCAAAGATATCTAACAATGTGTCTTTCACACAGCAGATGTTTTCTGAATATTAGTGGCAACTAAAAAATGTTTGGCAAACAGTATATTAATTTTAGATCATTAACCTAATGTTAACATTGGATATCCTGAATAAATAGAATGGTTTTCAAATTATGCTTTCATTCATTGAGAACAAAAAACGTTGCTTAATCTGTAGAAGATAATAAAGAAAGACACAAATCAGATGTCTTCTGGTTTTGTCTTCTAAGGCTTCACAAAGCTTAACAGCAATGTTCACATTAATAAGAAATAAGAAGTGTTATCTTCTTATGTCTGATATAATAACAAACAAATACATAAATAAATGAAAATATAAAAATGTATATCCCCAAATAAAATCTTAGAAGAAATCTTTGTCCCCCCACAAAAAACAGAAAATAATATTACTGGCCTTTTTAGTACAACAGTACCACCCACCTAGTGGACAAACAAATATACTAAAACAAACAGCTAGAACGTTTGTGTCTGAATATCAACACATTTAAAATGTTACACATACTTGTAGAAGACAGTAAAGAAAGACACAAATCGGATGTCTTCTGGTTTTGTGTAGTTGTCTTCTATGGCTGTAAGAAAACAACCATTAAAAAATAATAAATAGAGTATTATAGTAACATTTAAGAACATTTACTAAGCAATCTAGAATCCGGTTTATTTTAAAAGAGGAAATATTTGTAAAAGACGTAACAAAATATTAGCAACTTTTTACAATGTAACTTACCCTCACAAAGCTTAACGACAATGTGAGGGAGAGGAAGTTAAGTACACAAGTAGAACAGAAAACTTGAACTAAAATATCTATTTATTTTTAAATAAATAAATAGATGGATAGATAGATAGATAAATAAATAAATAATAGTGGTGTAAAGTTGTAATTTAACGAAGTGCATTTTTGACTCTTACCCTCACTGAATTGCATCAACATTGAGCTACAACTACATAGGACAACTGGGTTGACATCATTGCATCTTCAAATTTTGGGGCCAAAACTACTAAGACCAACTTATGAGAGTATCCAATAAGGATGAGGCAGGATGAGAACAGAATGTATCCCTTAATCCAGCGACTGGTAACAGGGTGTCCTTATACATCCCATAAGACTCCACAAAAAGTGCAACACAGGCTCAGAAGGAAGAAAAATAAAAATACTAATGAACTAAAATGTAATAAATTAACAAATCAACAAAACACAGAGCATAACAAGCTGACTTCAGTCAGAAAAGGTTTGGAAAATGTGTAAACAGATCTTTCATCAACTAGTCTTGTGTAGACATTGTATCAACCTTTTCACTGCAAACTAGATGGCCAAACTTTGTTGTGACCTGCTGCGGCAATGGTCCATGCACTGTAAAAAAAAAAAGTCGCTGTAGAATTTACAGTAACTTACTGGCAGCAGGGTTACCAGCCAATTACTTTAATTTTTACAGTAAAGAAATTACAATAACTTTACAGTAATCTATACTTTTTTACAGTAGCCTTACTGTAATTCTATTAAAGTTTTACTGTGATTTTATTGAAGGGTTACTGTAATTTTATTAGTTTTACTGTAATTCTATTACAATTTTACTATAATTTTATTGCAGTAAACCTGTAATATTATAAGTTTACTGTAAACCTGTTAATGCAGGTTAACTGTAATTTTTATTACTATCTTACTGTAATTTGATTAGTGTTAGTGTAATTTCTTTAAAATAGCGCAGTAATTATATAACATGGCTGCTATAATTTCATCATATTTTTATCATAATAAAATTACTATAGTCCTGTAGTAGAATTATAAAAAGTTATTTTACAGTTCATAAAACTGCATACTTTGCTTATTTTTCTAATTAAAAAAATATACATATTTTAAAATCGCTTTATTTTATTCTCAATTTAAATCTGAAAAACGGAAGCAAAACAAAATATAGTATTTTGCAACAGCAATATTTGCTTGCTACATAGAAGTCAATGTATTGCAACCAAAGTGAAAAATACTCTGATCTAATAATATAACTGATACATTTACCCTCATGGTAATATTACATTGAATACAAGGAATTAAATAATGTGTACTAAATCAAAAGTCCCCAAACGTCAAAGTTTCCATGCAAACTGCATGTCAAAGTCATAAAAACAATGTTTTACCAGCTTTTCATGTAAAACCTGAAGTCAAAATTCTAAATGTCTGTCGTTTTCTTCCTTTGAAGGAAGGAAGGTATCCAGCAATGTCAAATTACATAATTTTCAAAACTTTATTGGAACCCTAACAGTACATCTTAAACATATGGGCAAGTTTAAGACTTAGTGAACAGCCAAACAAAACCAACACGGATGAGTTCTGAGTTGGTCTCAGTCCTGAACTTCTCCAGAAATCAAAGGGTTGCTAGAAGATAAAGGGGGAAAAAAACGTGTTTTAATTCATGATATAAACAGCACATTAAACTGCATTTATGTCAGTTAAAGACAGACAAGATGAAAAGGACAGATTTAGTGAACAGACACTCTCTCTGACCTTCCTTCATTGTAGCTGTCCTCCTGTCTGTCTATTAGAAGTGGACAGGTCAGATACAGAGAGACAGACAGAGATCATGGGTTTGCACTAAAGGGCGTAAGACAACTCTGGATCAGGGCAATGCTTCACGTACATGACAGCAACTTTGTTATTTAATGTATCTGTTGTTTTTTCCTGTCTGTGCAACCCGTCAAGAGCTAACTCAGCTGCTCTATTAAGTCTTATCCAGTCATCAAAACTAAATGAAGTTATGGTGTGGTTTAGGAGAAGTCTGAACTAAATTCTAATTTAGATACTGTCTTAATAAATCACTTTTCAGGTTATCTGTCTGCCCGTCCGTGCTTCTATTCGTTGCTTGTACTCTTGTCGCTCTTCTAAATAAAGTTTCTTTAAAAAAAATATATATAACTGCAGTCACCTGACAGCCTCAGGACTACACAGGAAGAGGGTTCGCGACAATATGGCCGCCGCCTGCTAGTTTTCACCAGATATTCGAAGCGTTTAGATAGGCTGTTTTTAATCGAACCACCGGTTTAGTTTGTAAAAAAAAAAAAAAAAAAGGTTGCTTGTTATTCTAGTACGACATGGCTCAGTGTGTTCTCTCCGTACAGGAATTCATTCAGGATTCGTTTGTCCCCATGATAGCCGTGTTATGTAGCGGTGAAGCGGAAAGAGTCACTCGAAAGAACAACCTAAATTTTGTAGAGCTGTTGAGGCCATTCTGTCGATTGACATCCGAAGGTATGAGTCTGAAATCCTCTTCTTAACTGTTACACAAGCTGCTTTAGTGGAAAATTGTTTCCAAAACGTAACACGATGCTAGCAACGGTAGCTGTACGCTAACACTGCACTAGCTTACCTGATTAACGAAGCCCGAGTCAGACAGGCAGGAGGGTCTGCTGTTTGCACTTTTTTGATCTGTAATGACGCTCACTATGGTAGTAGGACTAACACCAACGCTGCACATGTGCTGTATAATAGCGTGTTCACTAAAAGGGAGTCCACAGCACTGTGCGTATGGAACTGATTTTATTAGATTCCAGCTGATAAATGTGTTTATAACAAACCTTTTGGTTAAATTAGCAGTTAGTTCTGAGAATGACCTGAAATTCTATAGTAATGGGGTTTTGTCAGTAAAACGTGAAAATCAATGCGAATTACTTGCTGCTACGGCCAGTTACCAGGTTAACCACTATGAAGAATACTAAATATTTATCTGAATTCCTCAAGCTGCACTTTGCAATCAGTTTACTGTCTCTGCAGGTACTGCATTGTGACATTAAATCAGCTGTCTGGTCAGTCTGATGGCATCAGACATTTAAAATGGGGTTCAGCAAATCAAAGTCTGTTGTTGAAAATGTGTGCGATCCATTAAATATCTTCTGGAAACATTTTGAATTTAAAATGATTCTGTGTGGCTTCAGTTATGCTTTGTCAGAATATCCGTCATCTGTTCTTTACAGCAGTTATAACTTGTTTTCATCTAGTCATAAACCTGCAATTTTTGTAAATTTATTGTACTCTTTTATGTGCTGGAATAGGCAGGTTATGTGTGTAAGTGCTGGAACTGTCTGTCAGGCTAATGTTATATAGGCCTCCAGAACCCTGGGGCTCATCCCATGCCTAGTTCCAGTTTAGGCCACCTGGGGGAGCAATGGGCTTCCACAGTTCAATATTGTTGAAGCTGTGTCAAGATAAGAGCTGTGAAAGAAAGAATGAACCAACTTACTGTGGTTGAGTTTTAGCTGGAGCCTCAAGTCACTTAAAGAAGCCGAGGGAATCGGCAGCAGTGACTCATGATCTTGGCAGATCAGAATGAAGTGTTCTCTTCTTCAGGTCACATCCGGGATCCAAACAACCAGCTCCAGACTGTGAAGAACTTACGGATCTGTGTCAGCAATGTGGTGACCAGTCCCAGTCCATCTGCTTCCCTCGGACCCTCCCAGAACCGTCTTCTCAGTGAAGTGGTGTTTTCCTGTCAGCCACAGGAGGCTGCACAGGCCGCTGCTATGAGGACAGGAGACTATCATTTAAACTTAAATGGTAAGTTCAAGATATACTGGTTAGTCTTTTTGGAGTTGTCAGGTTACCTGATTATTTAAATATTCTAAAAATACACAAATCTTTCAGATGACCGCAACAGTCTATATCTAAGCTCTTCCTCATTATCTACATCCAGGGGCCTCATGTATAAAGCAGTGTACGCACAAAAAATGTGCGGCGCCATATTTTATGAACAAATCAGCATGTATAAAAATTTTATCTGCATCAGAGTTTGAGTAAATATATCACACTTTTTCCCCTGTCATGAAAAGAATGTGACAGCCACGCAAACTTTTTCTTTGAACAATATCAAACTATAAAGCATCAATATTTCATTCTCACTAAAAAAAGAAAACTGAGTTTGATCAGCAGATTACCTCTAAAAAGTTCAGGTTTGATTATTTTTTAAGGTGATCAAGGTGTATAGACAATCACACATATGTAAGTAGCTGCGCAAAGGTGAGCCGCGTAATTGAGGAGCGCTTTGGCTCTGATGGAGAACATCACCAATGGAAGGATTCAGATGGAGCGATTGATCAGAGATCATATTGATCTGCTGGGAAATGTTGATGATGGCTTATCATCATCATCTGGGTTAGACTGATCATCTAACCCAGAGCTCCAGACGGATCATCCTGGAGCTCTGAGCAAAACTTAAAGAAGGAGCCGTGTGGTACCGGTCCAGCTGCAGTCATCCTTCAGTTGAGCCAGGTCCACTTTGTGAATGCACCTTTAAGGACAGAAAGCATCTCTACTCTGTAAATGTACAACTTATGCACATGATTCCACTATTTAGAATAAATGTCCACATTCCCACTCAAAGGACTTTCTGACACGCTGTCTGTCTTTAAATCCCGGCTGAACGCTCTACTGCTGAAACAGGCATTTGAACAGTAAGTTCAAATGCCTGTTTGAACAGGCAAATAAAAATGTATTATTTTTATTTTTGTGACGTGACCTTATGTGCCCTGAAAGCACTTTTTAAATGAAATATATAACTATTATTATTATAAATACTTATACTGCCAGAAACAAGGACGTTGCCATGGTTATTACTTTTTGTGGTGTTAGACTTTCAGATATTTATACTAATTTACATATTTATTTATGGGTGGCAACATATCGGACCGGCATCTTCACTCTATTCCCCGCAAATTGGGATTTATAAAAGAAAGGTGCGCAGCTACGAGCGTGCACACGGCTTTATGCATCCGGATTTTTTTGTGCGACACACTTCTCTAAATTTGTCCATATGCCGAGTTTTGATGTGAAAACTGCACACTCTTTTATACATGAGGCCCCTGATGTTTTGTTACAATAAATAAAAAAATATTATGCTGAAGTCTGGCTACTGGATGATTTGTGTTTTCTTTTTTTGTTTTTCCTAAAACTGTTTGTGGTTTAGTTACAACACCCTGGTTTGAAGCCTACAGAGAAAACTTCCTGCAGTCCATGCCTGCCTCTGACCATGAGTTCCTGAATCACTACCTGGCCTGTATCCTTTCTGCTTAACACTTTGTACCTGTCCATGTCTGTGTTGTCATAGTTTTCCAGCTCTAATATTATTCACCAATTAAATCACTTTCTGATTTCCCATGTTTGTTCCACTAGTGTGGGCCACAGGGTGAAATCTCATTGATTCCTAATGATCTACGGATAGCAAGAACAACAGTAGAGTTATTTGTTTTAAAAAAAGCAATTATAAAAACATATTGATAACAGGGGAAAGGAAAAAGTAAGGTATAAATTTGTAAAACAAACCAATGTTTTATGTCCTTGACAAACTCCAGGCTTGCTGGTGGTGTCATCCACTGAGGCTGTTCCGGTGGAGCAGTTCCTCAAGCTTTCCCAGGAGCAGCACAAGATTCAGCACAGTGGAGAATACACTAACCCAAAGTGGTTTATCCCCAACACACTCAAGTATTATGTGTTGCTGCATGACATGAACGAGGGAGATGAACAAAGGTACTATTTAATTACAGCTGACTCAGAAAGAGTTTGGTATTGTGATGAAAACGCATTTATGTAAACATGTATTATCTGAATGTTGCTACATGTACATACTTCCCTCATGTCTTTTCCTCTCGTATATTATACTTTTTAGATTATACAGAGAAACTCCTTCTAGCATATAAATTATGGCGTACTTATCTTGCAACCCAGAAAAGGAATTAAAACAAACTTGAAATCCAGAGAAACTAATCTAGAAAAACTACCGTATTTTCCGCACTATAAGGCGCACCTAAAAACCTTCAATTTCCTCAAAAGCTGACAGTGCGCCTTATAATCTGGTGCGCCTTATATATGGGCCAATATTGAGCCGCAACAGGTCTAGCAACTATGGTAAGCAGCCGCCGACTTCATTTTTGCTCGTAGAAGAAGAAGCGTGCGGTGCATGCTGGGATAGTTGTCAGATCGCTGGTTTGTTAATAAAGTTTGACTGACCTATCTACCTACCGACCGTCTAGAATCAGGTCATTTAGCACCACGTTCTCCACCAACAAGCTGTGCGCGAACGGAGAAAGGTGACCATCGTCCGGCCACGCCCCGGCCCAGTCGCGGAAGGCTCTCCTCACCGACCGGAGTCGGACTGTTTTGTTGACATTCTCTTTAGTGCAGCTCCATCTAGTGGATGCATAACGTAACTCCAGCCTCTACTGTAGCGTCTATTCTATGCGCTTTATAATCCGGTGCGCCTTATATTGCGGAAAATACGGTACACACTATCTTAGATCAACATTTAGGACCACCTACTTTATGAAATCAAACATGGAGAACCAAAACTTTTATTACTTTAGACCAATATTTAGCTTATCATTATCCAGAGAAACTCCTTCTGGCTTATAGATTATGGAGTACAGGAGCGTCTAGTTCAGGGGTCATCAACACGGTGCTCGCGGGCCCCTTGCCACCTGAGGGGATCTTGTCAGTCACCCGCAGAGCAAGTTCTAAAAATAGCCATTGTCATTAGGGAGCACTGGCAAAAAAAAAAAATTCAATTCAATGTTTTTACCTTGAAATAATAACTTTTGTTTATTTTTAGAATTGTTTTTTTTAAGGGAATTATAAAATCGTTTAAAATAATTTGCTGCTTTTCTGGGGTTAAAGTTCAGAATTATGCACAGATGCCTGTAGGATATTATCAGTAGGCAGCAGCGCCTGCAGCTGTACGGCTGGACCCACAGCAAACAAACTAATGCCTAATGTTATTGGTCAGTTTACTTTTGTTTATTTGGCCACTTGGTGCTTTTTCTGTAAGCTAAAAATGAATGAGCAGAGTTTGATCCCACTCGTAGTTCTAACAGCGGTCGTTTGGATCCCGGCTGAACTTTTTACCATGTGCGTGGTTCTGGCGGGTCCGGATGGCTGACATCTGCCACTCCTACTGAACGTCTCAGACTGCGGCTTAAACAATTTAATCCAGTCAAAACGTTCCCCAAAAGAGTAGAAATTAAGCAAACAATGTTCCATCACCTTCTTCTCCTCTGGACGTCTGACACCACCTGAACCTGGGAATCAACATTGTGTCTTTCTGTGGATCACAGGGTAGGCTTCGCTTTCATGTCTTTATTATTAAAAAAAAAAAAAAAAGACCACTGCTTTTGTGGTTTAGCTTTGTGCTGGTTTTGGTTGTGCTCTTGCAGGTCAGGTGCAGTGATAGTTTTGTGCTACTCTCCGATCTGTCTAACTTCTTTTTTTCGACGAGTGACCCGTCAGCTTTTCAGTTCGCGAAACCACACAAAGGCTAATAAACCGGCGACCCGTCAGAACCGCACACGGTAAAAAGCTCAGGCGGGATCTTAGAACAACGGAGGAGCTCATTCATTTTTAGCTACAGAAAAAGCACCAAGCCACCAAATTAACAAAAGTAAACAGACCAATAAGATTTAGCGTTTTGTGTGCCCACCCCCACAAACTCACACTGATGTGCGCTGCTTTCAAGATGTTTTGACAAAATCGTTTTTTGTGTCAAAACATCTTGACACAAAGATAACAGTCAGTGACTGTCAGTCACTTGGGGGCAATTGAGAATCACACAGAAAAGCTCCAAAAGGGAATCAAACTTAAACTCTGAACTAAGAACTTCTGATCACATAATAGCAATTAACCGTATCTGCCATGGTAAAACATTACTGATAACTATTTTTAGTAAACTGCATGTAATCATATATACATATATGTATTGTTGTTATAAAGGTTGAGTCACGAAAATTTATGTTTTTATCTAACAAGTAGCCCTTCGTGTTACTCTGTACCCGTGAAGTAGCTCCCAGTCTCAAAAAGGTTGATGACCCCTGATCTGGTTTATATATTAACGAATTAGAACAAACTTAGAACCCAGAGAAACTCCTACTAGCTTCTCTAGAGAAACTACTCATTGCCTTAGATCAGGGTGCTCAATACGTCGATCGATCACGGAAAGGTTTTGAGTTGATTTCGGCAGCAGGTGACAAACTGAACGCCGCCAGGACGCTGAGGCCAGCACTTCCTCCTCTGCAGGCTTATCAAAAATATTTACTAAGATCCTAAACGTTTGTAGCTTCATTAAAAAAAGAATAATTATAAAAAGTCAACGAAACATGTTAAAATGAATAATCTCAGTAATTATTGTTTCAACAAGGTGTTGTTCAATTCAGTGCGTTTCGGTTCCATTAACAAAAAAAATGAAGAAAAAAAAAGCAACTCAAAGACCGACTGAGAGCAGAGCAGGAGTTTAAATTAGCTATTTAACCACCGCTGTGTTCATGAGAGGCTTATTAATAATCGAGAAATAAATATCAAGCCTGGAAACCTGATATCGTAACGAACTGAATGTTGTGTTTTTAATATAATCTTTGCTCGGCTTAAGTGCAGGTGGTTTCCACGGCAACAGGTGTGCTTAAACGACAAAAAATGAGAGAGGGAGAGAGAGAGAAGTGGGGGGGGGAGAGATAAAGAGGGTAGTAGTGGTTTTGAGCTGATCGTCTTTTCGGATTGCTGTGGCTCATTACACCTGCTGTAGTTTCTGAACGTTCAATAAATGACAAACTTGGACTAACGACCTCGTTCGTTTGTGAGCATACGTCACAACAAACATCAAATAGGGCAAATATATCTAATTAAGTTTTAACAAATTCTACCACGATAATTATGTGAAATTAAATTAATTATATCCCGACTTCAGAAGATTTGCCTTTACCCTTACTGAGCTCTTTGGTTCCTCCTGTCAGTCTGTAGTTTCTCATATTGAGAAAAATCAAATTTCAGATCCACCATGACTGACTGATACCTGCTGGCGTCAGGTTGCTCCCAGTGTCAGAATCTCACTGAGGAAGAAACTGGATTATGTTTTCTGTCACTTTATTATTTCTGCTATAACTGATGTATATTCACATATAAAATAAGTCAGTAGAGTTTAATTTGCTATTTTTATGTCTTTGTGTCATGAGGTAGATCTCAGGCGGCTGGTGAGAGAAAAAGTAGATCTTGGTCTCAAAAAGTTTGGGCACCCCTGCCTTAGATCAACATTATCAGAACAATAATCTAGAGAAACCTCTATCTTATAAATCATGGACTACTTATTGTTAAACATGGCGTTATACTTTTTTTTTCCTCTTTGGTTTGTTGTTTTGTTGTATTTTCTTCTAACTCATGTAAAGCACTTTGAATTCCCTTGATGCTGAAAATGTGCTATATAAATAAAATTACCTTACATGATTAATGCAACAAATGATAATCCATGTTTGTATGGCACTTGCATCCAACAATGGAAAAGTTTCCTGCTGGAAAGTTTTTTCCATGTTGAAACTGATTTGGTAATTCTTACTTCTGAACATCACTTATGATGTATAACTTAGAGACTGGATGTTTAGCTGTTTCATTTTATTTCAGGGCTGAAATGGTTTATGAAGATATGAAGCAAAGGTATGGACCTCAGGGATGTTATTTGTTAAAGATCAACTCTCGCGCCTCTTCACCTGAGGAGGAGGAGCAGATCCCAGACCCCTGGAGTCAGTACCTGCACAAGCAAAATCTGCGGAACCAGGTTAGCAGCCTGTTGCTTAATTTGCTTACTCTACTTCAACCCACACTGCAGCACAAACCTGTCGAAGGGAAGGCGTTTGGCTCAGGTTTGCATTGGTCACCTAATAGCTGTGTTGGATTATGTTCCTCCTAAACTATCTAATTCAGCATTTTCATCCGTAGAGTGTCTACTTAGGATGGGATGTGATTCATACCACAGAATAAGCCGCAAACACAGAGAGAATTCTCACAAGTTAACGTTTAAAAACGTTAACGTTAACTTGTGTGACCATAGAGGACAGCAGATGTAGTAAACACAGATCATATCATAATCTACAAGTTATTAAACTATGTACACACACAGGGTTTTTTTTTCCTCAACATAGGTGATCTTGGTCACAAATTCCTTGAAACATCGCTCAGAAATAAATTTGTGTATTGATGAGCACGCTATTGTCTCAGACCTAGCAGTTAAACTTGAACAAGCCTACTATCAAACTTAGATGTTTCAAATCTTCAAAATAAATTGTAATTTTTGACAGAAGAGTTTGACATTTTTGCAGGTTTTTTTACTCAAAGGCGCCCTGCTGGACTGCCACTTAATGAGGTTCTCCCCAGACAACCTCTCCCTGGATTCTCTGGGGAAAGGATTAATTTGTACTGGGTTGCCAGATATTTTGTGTAAATTTATCTTGTGATGCGTTTTACAGGAGGTGTTGCAACTTGCACCGGCTGCTAATGTGGCTTCTGCTCAGGACGGTGGTGTTGCACCTGAGGCTGATTCAGGTGACTCAACAGAAAAAGGTCAGTTCAATTCACACCTGGTTCTTTCACAGATGTTCTTCATTGCTTTCTTTGCTCAAAGGTTTTGAAATTAGATTTGTTTTTTCAAAATTTCCCCTTTTTTCCGGCTTTCTGCTTTAAAACTCGAGTTTTTCCTTGTGTCCTTCTGACTGTGGTACGCACTGAATTCAATTCAGTGACAAAAAATAATGCATTACCCTTATACATTTTCACTTTGTCGTGTTACAGTAATAAACGTCAAAGTAATTTGGAAGCATTTTATATCAAATCAAGATAATGTAGCCCATAGTTTAAAAAAATCAGACATTTTCAAAATGTTATTCAAATACAAGCCAGAAAAATGTTAACTCCATAATTCAATGTGCATTTACCATTTCAAGATATGAAGGGAAAAAAACTTACTTTGCTTTTAATGTTTATGTATTTTATTGTGAAGACAATAAACTTTGATAAGTCAGTCATTGTCAAATATTAGCTTTGTATTTTTCTTCCTTTTTTTCGGTGAAACAATATTTGAGTATGATATGTCAACTCTGCTATGGAAAGAATAGACAATGTGTGAAAAAAACAAATTCTAACAGGCTAAATAATTTTTATTTAATTAAATAAACTGTCTTGATATTCTGATTTTATTTTAAAAATACATAAGTGAAAGAAAAGACTTAACTTAAAAGAAACATTTCTTAAGAAAACTAATTGAAAACTATTGTTTTAGGTATAAAGTGTGCCTATAAAATTATTGCAATGCAAAGTAATTTAGTTAGTAAATACTTTAAAATGTATCTGTGTATTTATTCCATCCCAGGTGTTGCATTGTATTTTAAATGTGCTTACTGCAATATTATTAAACTGACTACTTAGGCATGTTGAAAAAATAATGATGAGTCGCCAAAGTAAAAGTAATGAAAAATATGTTTTTACATTATAATCCATGCTGGGGGATAAAACGGTAACCAACTCAGAATAAGTCATTTTTTGTCAACATTCCAAAATCAGATGGCAGAAGATGAACTGAAACTGGCTGGATCATGATGTGTGTAAAACACACGCATGAACATTCACTGAAATTATAAGGAAATCTGAAAAAAGGGACAGTATTATAGTTAAGTCTGAATTTTGTCTAAATTTGTATTTCAGTTGTACATTACAATACAGATTTATTTATATTATACTTGCAACATAGGCAGAGTTCAGTCTGTTGGTCAAACTGAGAGTAGGCTAAAGGCAAAACTTATATAATTATGGACAATACACTTGTATAAGGTATGAATGAAAAATAACATATATATATATATGTTCTTTTTCATTCATACCTGTGAAAGGTAATGCCAGTTTGTACTGTAAAATTTTATACTTTACTAATCCCCAAAGGAGAGATGGATTTTGTTTGAGATTTAAAAATAATAACAAAAAAATAAAAAATAAACATACAACAATAAATAACATTGAGTATTTATAGTTTTAAGGGCACACGCATATCGCTCAGTATATTGTTAAATATATATTTAACATTTAAAACGCACAGTGCTAGACACGATGTATGCGTTATAATGTTTGATAGCCTCGGGCAGAAAAGACTTGCTGTAGTGTTCTTTAGCACATCTGGGCTGCAGTAATCTTAGTTATGTCTGCTCCTCACGCTGTTCACCAGGCTGTATAGAGGATGAAAGGCATTATCCTTGATAGCTCAGATCTTCTTCCAGTGGAGCCAGCTTGATCCTCACAACTGACTCAGCTTTTCTTGTCAGTCTAAGACTTAGACTCTAAGTCTTTCACCTTCATTGCAGCACCCCAGCACACCACTGCATTGAAGATGGAACTAGCCACCGATGGAACATGAATAGCTTCCTTCTGCAGGTGTTAAATGGCCTGAGCTTCTGTAGAAAATAGTCTGCTCATGGGCTTTTTGTAGAGCATTCCAGGGTTTTCCAGTCTAGTGTAACACCAAGGCGCTTGCAGGATTAAACCTGCTCCGCATCTACCCTGAGATGGAGATTGGAAGCAAATGTGTTTTCTTGTTGCAGAAACTGGCAACCATTTTCTTGGTCTTGTTTACATTAATCAGGAGTTAGTTCTTTCCGCACACGTCACAAATTGTCCACCAAAGTCCTGTACGCCACCTCCTGTCCCCCTTCCACACACCCCAGGATACCCATGTCATCAGCCTTTTGCAGATGGCACAGTTTGGAACAGTACTTAAAGTCCGCAGTGTAGTGATTAAAAAGAAAGATGGCACAGTTCCCTGGGGAGCTCTGTTAGATATTCTTCTCAAGTAGTTATCCTGGCTGGTTGGTGTTGAAGGCTGATGAAAAGTCGAAGAAAAGGATGCTGACAATGGTGTCAAGTCTGTCAAGGGAGGAATAGACCCTCTGCACAAGGTGTATAATTGCGTCATCCACTCCTAAGTGGAGCTGGTATGCGAATTGCAGAGAGTCCTGGGCTACATCTGCCTGAGTCCTCAGATGTACCAGAACCAGCTTCTCCATAAACTTCATAATGTGTGAGGTTAGAGCAGTGGGAAACAGTTGAAACAAGTTCATGCAGCACATGTATTAACAACCTTCGATCACTCCAAGGCCACATTCAAGATGGCGGCGATGTAACATAGGACTCTGTGTTCAAAGGGGAGTATTCAAGTCTGTGTGGATTCCCACTAGGCTGGGTAAGCAGAGCAACATTTGCGGAGGCAGCATGGAGCGCCATGGTAACTCTACGGCACTGGAGCCGCTGTAACAGAAAGACCCAATATGACAACTGCTAATGTATGGCCTCTTTATAGCTGCATGATAAAGGCACTGGAGAGCTTCTGGCAAGGTGGTGCAAAATAAGCAGATTAAAATGTGAACCTGTATCTTTGTACCCATGAAGGAGCTGGAGGATCCGGTTGCTTGGATACCCACCCCCTTCAACTGGACACAGACAGCTGCACAACCAGCCTCCTAACACTCAGCCCTGTCGACACTGATGGGAAGAAAAGCACAGGAGACACAGACAGCCTGGCTGCAGCTCCAGGGAACCATGGCACCTGTCTCACCCTCAATGACCATGACCGCATCAGACAGTTTATCCAAGAATTCACTTTCAGAGGCTTGCTGCCGCATATAGAAAAAAACATCAGACAACTAAATGACCAGGTAAACCTTTGGGGTTGGGTTGAGGAAAATGTTAGGAAATTTCACATTAGGAAAATTTCACTCTGTGAAGGTTATACTTTTCATTATTGCTATAAATCTTGAATTTCTTAAATTAAAATTAGGGGTCAGTCCTCATCTGCAGTGTAAAATATAATTATTACAAATGCTACATTTTTTATGTTATCTTTTTTTCTTCTGAATTGTCCTTCATCATTGTAGCAGCTCTTACCCTCACTCTATGTTCTTAGCTCGTTTCTAGGAAAGGACTGAGCCGGTCTTTGTTCACGGCCACCAAGAAGTTTTTTGGTGGAGGTAAAGTTCCAGAGAAGAGTATTAATGAACCAAAGAGCACTTATGGCCTTCAGTAAGCTCCCTTCCTCTACTTTATCACCATTCACCACGGGAGGCCAGCATTGTGTACTAAACTAGTCCTGATGCTTTCTTTCTGATACCAGATACCCCCCTGAAGCTCCTGAGCTGCAGATCAGAAAGATGGCTGACCTCTGCTTCCTGGTTCAGCACTATGAACTGGCCTATAGTTGTTACCACACTGCCAAGAAGGATTTTCTGTCAGACCAGGCTATGTTGTACGCTGCAGGGGCTCTGGTAAGGCCACCTCTCATGTCAGTCTGGACAGGTTGCATATTCGAGCACAGTTCGTCATCCCAGATCAGTGTGACGCTTTCCATGTTTCACTCTGTGCTTAATACTTTAAGCTAGTTGTGGGACTTGATTCAAATTTCTAAAAGTTAATTGCAGGGTCTGTAATTAATTAATTGCAAAGGATTGCGTTTTAATTACATTTAATTTCCCTTTGGGATTAATAAAGTATTTTTGAATTTTGAATTTGAATTAAAATTTAAACAAAAACTATCCAGACAAAATAAGCAACACCTCTGATTTAAAATCTTTGCTTCTGAATGATAGAATAAATAGGTGAATGAACTCAAAAACAAAGATATTTATTGTTTTAATCTTATTCAAGTTCTTCAGCTATGCTGTCTGGGGCTTTATATACCCCTGGTAGGGTCACCCAAGGCAGACAGGTCCTAGGTGAGGAACCAGACAAAGCGCAGCCTTAAGACCCTTATGATGGAATATACCTTTGGATCTGGCATTCCCTTGCCCGGACGCGGGTCACCGGGGCCCCACTCTGGAGCCAGGCCTGGAGGTGGGGCATGATGGTGAGCACCTGGTGGCCGAGCTTTTACCCACGGAGCCCAGCCAGGTTCAGCCCGAAGAGGAGACGTGGGTCCCCCTTCCAATGGGCTCACCACCTGTCAGATGGGGCCAAAGGGGTCGGGTGCCTTGTGTTACGGGCGGCAGCCGAGGGAGGGGACCCCGGCGGTCTGATCCTCGGCTGCAGGAGCTGGCTCTTGGGACGTGGAATGTCACCTCTCAGGTGGGGAAGGAACCGGAGCTAGTGTACAAGACAGAGAGGTTCCGGCTAGAAATAGTTGGCCTCACCTCGACGCATGGCTCTGGTTCTGGAACCAGTCTCTTTGAGAGGGGCTGGACGTACTTCCACTCTGGAGTTGCCCACAGTGAGAGGCGCCGGGCAGGAGTGGGCATACTTGTTGCCCCCCATCTTGGCGCCTGTACGTTGGAGTTTACCCTGGTGAACGAGAGGGTGGCCTCCCTCCGCCTATGGGTGGGGGGACGGGTTCTGACTTTTGTCTGTGCTTATGGGCCGAACAGCAGTTCAGATTACCCACCCTTCTTGGAGTCCTTAGAGGGGGTACTGGAGAGTGCCCCTCCTGGGGACTCCCTTGTTCTACTGGGGGACTTCAGCGCTCACATGGGCAATGACAGTGAGACCTGGAGGGGCATGGTTGGGAGGAACGGCGCCCCCGATCTGAGCTTGAGTTGTGTTCTGTTGTTGTACTACTGTGCTCGTCACGGATTGTCCATCACGAACACCATGTTCAGGCATAAGGTCGTCCATATGTGCACTTGGCACCAAGACACTCTAGGCCGCAGTTCGATGATCGATTTTGTCATCGTTTCATCGGATCTGTGGCCGTATGTCTTGGACACTCGGGTGAAGAGAGGTGCGGAGCTGTCCACTGACCACTACCTGGTGGTGAGTTGGCTCCGGTGGTGGGGGAGGAAGCCGGTCAGACCTGGCAGGCCCAAACGTGTAGTGAGGGTCTGCTGGGAACATCTGGCGGAGTCCCCTGTGAGATGGAGCTTTAACTCCAATCTCCTGCAGAACTTCGAACATGTTCCGAGGGAGGTTGGGGACATTGAGTATGAGTGGACCATGTTCCACACCTCCATTGCCGAGGCGGCTTATCGGAGCTGCGGCCGCAAGGTTGTTGGTGCCTGTCGCGGCGGCAACCCTCAAACCCGTTGGTGGACACCTTTGATGAGGGATGCTGTCAAGCTGAAGGAGTCCTATCGGGCCTTTTTGGCCTGTGGTACTCCAGAAGCAGCTGATGGGTACCGGCGGGCGAAGTGGCATGCAGCTCGGGTGGTCGCTGAGGCAAAAACTCGTGCGTGGGAGGAGTTTGGAGAGGCCATGGAGAAAGACTTCCGCACGGCTTCGAGGCGATTCTGGTTCACATCCGGCGTCTCAGGAGGGGGAAGCAGTGCAGCACCAACACTGTTTATAGTGGGGATGGTGTGCTGCTGACCTCAACTTGGGACGTTGTGGGCTGGTGGGCAGAATACTTCAAAGACCTCCTCAATCCCACCAACATGCCTTCTGTTGAGGAAGCTGAGCCTGGGGACTCTGGGTTGGGCTCTCCAATCTCTGGGGACGAGGTCGCCGAGGTGGTCAAAAAGCTCCTCGGTGGCAGGACCCCGGGGGTGGATGAGATCCGCCCAGAGTTCCTTAAGGCTCTGGATGTTGTAGGGTTGTGTTGGCTCACGCGACTCTGCAATATCGCATGGACATCGGGGGCAGTTCCCCTGGATTGGCAGACTGGGGTGGTGGTCCCCCTGTTCAAAAAGGGGGACCGGAGAGTGTGCTCCAATTACAGGGGGGTCACACTCTTAAGCCTCCCTGGTAAGGTCTATTCAGAGGTCCTGGAGAGGAGGGTCCGTCGAATAGTCGAACCTCGGATTCAGGAAGAGCAGTGTGGTTTTTGTCCTGGTCGTGGAACACTGGACCAGCTCTACACCCTCAGCAGGGTCCTGGAGGGTGCATGGGAGTTCGCCCAACCAGTTTACATGTGTTTTGTGGACTTGGAGAAGGCGTTCGACCGTGTCCCTCGGGAGGCCTTGTGGAGGGTTCTCCGGGAGTATGGGGTACCGGGCCCTTTGATACGGGCTGTCAGGTCCCTGTATGACCGGTGTCAGAGTCTGGTCCGCATTGCCGGCAGTAAGTCGGGCTCGTTTCCAGTGAGAGTTGGACTCCGCCAAGGCTGCCCTTTGTCACCGATTCTGTTCATTACTTTTATGGACAGAATTTCTAGGCGCAGCCGAGGTGTTGAGGGGATCCGTTTTGATGGCCTTAGGAACGCATCTCTGCTTTTTGCAGATGATGTGGTAATATTGGCTTCATCAGGTCATGATCTGCAGCTCTCGCTGGAGCGGTTCGTGGCCGAGAAGCTCGGTCATCTGGGAGGGACTCGGAGTAGAGCTGCTGTTCTCCATGTCAAGAGGAGCCAGTTGAGGTGGCTTGGGCATCTGCTCAGGATGCCTCCTGGACGCCTTCCTGATGAGGTGTTCCGGGCACGTCCCACTGGTAGGAGGCCTCGGGGAAGACCCAGGACACGCTGGAGGGACTATGTCTCTCAGCTGGCCTGGGAACGCCTCGGGGTTCCCCCGGAGGAGCTGGAACAAGTGGCTGGGGAGAGGGAAGTCTGGGCCTCCCTTCTGAAGCTGCTGCCCCCGCGAACCGACCCTGGATAAGCGGAAGAAAATGGATGGATGGAAGTTCTTCAACCATCAGATTGAAGCCAAGTACTGGTCTACCCGTTCAGCTTTCCAGTGTGTCATTCATGAAACCTCTTTAAGAAAATCCTCCGTTATGGGCGTGACGGAGGTGCAGGGTTAAAGCTTTACCCTATGGAGGCCTTTTTCCTCCACGTGGATGTCACAGGTTCGAGTCCCTTGCCCTTGACCTTTAGCACGTCTTCATCCTCTCTCACAATCCCGTCTATGCACTGTCAAATAAAGGCCAGTAGGGTAAAAAAAGTGTCTTTTAAAAAGATAAAAGAAAATCTTTTAGAAATATGGACTGTAGATGCTGATATTAAACGTTGGGGATGTCTCTGCTGCTGGAACATGTTTAGCATTGAGATCCTATTTCAGGCTTGTAGCTTCACTGATGGGTTCCTTTTTGCTCAGCTTGAACACAATAGCCTTTTCCAGCATCCCATCACATTGGGTTTGAAGTAGAAATGAACCCCCATTGAGCTGAGAGAAGCGGCCTTGTCATTCATTGCTTGTGTGTCAGATTTGCAGTCGTGCCAGAAATCCCTCTGTATGGAGTTAAAAGAAGAGATTCTTCAGCTTACAATTTTTAACATGTTAAAGTCTATACAGTTAATTAATCAAAATTAACAAATTAAAGTTCTGGTTCTACTTTAAACAAGTAACTACTTCACTGCTCCATTTAGTTGTTTTTCCTATACTTAATCAGCACAAGTCAATCTTTTAAAATTCTATACTAATGTTTCTCTTAATCTTTTAATGAAATAACGCCAAAGGTTTATTTCATTAGCTTAGTGATTAGTCATGCAAAAATATTTTAAATATTAACCAAATTAATTGACAGATTTTTTTTTCTTCATAGTTGTGCAGCTTTAGGTCTGATAATTATGAGTTGTTTTCTAGGAAATGGCTGCAGTGTCCGCCTTTCTGCAGGGCGGAGCCTCGAGACCATATCCAAGCCACTATATGGACACAGCAATCCAGACATACAGAGATGTTTGCAAGTATGATCCTCAGCCTCCTTACATCATCACATGTCATAAGCTGCTACATGGGAGCTTATCCTGATATTAAATGTTAAATATCACATACCGGTAGTTTGACCATAAAACTTTTTGTCAAATAAAGAATAACTAACAGTAAATACTCCTTGATTACCTTTGTGGCTGCATATTTTCTTCATCTCCTCCACAGAAACATGATGCTGGCTGAACGCTGCGCATTACTCAGCGCCGAGATACTGAAAAGTCAAGCAAAATACTCTGAGGCTGCAACTCTTCTTATTAAGATGACCAGTGAGGTGAAAAATCATTCCTTACTTGTATATCTGTTGTTCCAGTTGAAGTTCTTCAGACCTGCAGCTCACTGAGCTCTTCTGTGAATCTGCTGTTTGTGTTTGTAGGACTCTGACCTTCGCAGCGCTCTGCTGTTGGAGCAGGCAGCCCATTGCTTCATTAACATGCGTAACCCTATGGTGCGCAAGTTTGCTTTCCATATGATCCTGGCTGGTCATCGCTTCAGCAAAGCAGGACAGGTACCCCTGATACACCTGACCTTGATTAACACTGGACATTAATATGTAGATGCTTATTAAAAAACTGTTCAGGAATCCAATCAGAAATTATTCTGTTCTGAACATTTTTTTCATAACTATCTGCATATTAAAGCATTCTTCTATAGTCTACAGTTAATATCTTCAGGTAACGTTTCTCTCAGTACCAAGAGAAATGGTCCATATAAATTTGGTTACAGTAGCAACTTTATAAAGAAGAGAAAAATGTGACAATATTTCTACTGTACTCTTTTCTCTCTCCCTCACTTTATTTCTTCATGTAGAGGAGGCACGCACTGCGCTGTTACAGTCAAGCCATGCAGGTCTACAAGGACAGAGGCTGGTCTTTGGCAGAGGATCATATCAACTTTACAATTGGCCGTCAGTCCTTTACATTGGGGCAACCAGAGAACGCTTTACAGGCCTTCAGGCAGATTCTAATTAATGATAGCCGACAGACAGCCACACAGCAGGCTGCCTTTCTAAGAGAATACCTCTACGTTGTCAAGGTAAGATTAAAAAGAATCTTCTGTTTTTCCGAACCTTATTCATAGATGTGAACAACACTTTAAAAACATTTTTAAAGAGGTTTCTACAAATGCCTTCATTTTTGTAATTTGTTCTTGAATCAAATTGAAATTAAGAGTAGTAATTTTTTTGGCTAGCAAATTTATTCAGTATCGGTGTGAAGTAAATGAGTCCAAATAGATAAAGATTAAATGTAAATTAAGGTAACGTAAAAGAAAAATGCACAATATACTCCATTAAACTGAATTTAAAGTTGGTGATTTTTGTTTAGACATTAAAAGGATATAATGAAAATTAGAAGTACAGTTGTCATCTGTCAGCTGTTTTACGGAAGACTCGGCTGATGTTATCCTTGGAAAAAAAATGTAGTGCAATAAGAGGAAAAAACAAACAAAATAAATGAACAACAACCAAAACTAATTAATCCCACCATTAATCAATCAATCAATCAATCAAATTTTATTTGTATAGCACATTTCAGCAGCAAGGCATTTCAAAGTGCTTTACATAATTAAAATAAAAACAGAAAAACTAGACCCACACCCTTCAGTCCGTTCACCCCAAGCTGGGGTAGATGAATCCCAAACAGGCTGGTCTTGGGTGAAGTGCTTGGTGCAGTATAGATCTGAGATGGGAAGTCAAGGATCAGAGTGGGACGAAAGTGTTCACAGGCTACAAGGAGCCTCCTACCAACTTGGCAGGAGAGCGGAAATCTTCACACACACAAGTGCAATCCTTTTCTATGGCTCTAGGCCTGGACACTTAGCTCGCCATCACCTGGCCTGCATAATAAAACGGGACCAGTATACAAACATTTAAATGCAATTCAATTATTCTAATGTGTACACAAATTCAATTAGCGCACTCTGCACTATCAATTCTAAATCATGTTCAATAAATCAGGTTTGATATCAATTCAAACATCCATGAAGAAGTCAATTATGTACCATATAAACTACTCAACATGCAATGTAAGAAAATTGAACAACATTTAATAAATATTTAAAACACTTCAGTATTCAAACCAGTATGGGCGTCTGGGATTTCATTGCAATCCTACACAAACAAGGATATTGCTACGCTAACCGCTACATCAAAAAACAAACACTCACCAGATCCGCCGTTTATTTTACACACAATCTGCCATCTCTCCTGGCCTGGTGGTAATCGGCTAACATTAAGGTTAAGTGAGTTTTGTACAGAAATAAAGTGAAGAAAATAAAAAACAACGCTCAACAAACCTGTAGCTCTGCTCCCCTCAATGCGTCCCATTGTTCTTACATCGCCGCTCCAGTTAATATCATAGACATAATATAATGTATATAATAAAAATTGAAAACATTCCCTTCTCACCCTCCGTGTTTCATCCTCTGAGCTCGGGTCCTCTACCAGAGGCCTGGGAGCTTGAGGGTTCTGCGCAGTATCTTGGCTGTGCCTAGTACTGCACATTTCTGGACTGAGATGTCTGATGTTGTTCCTGGGATCTGTTTTAGCCACTGCTCCAGTTTGGGGGTGACTGCCCCGAGGGCCCCGATGACCACAGACACCACTGTGGTCTTCACCTTCCAGGTCTTTTCCAGTTCCTCCCTGAGGCCCTGGTATTTCTCCAGTTTCTCCTGCTCCTTTTTCCTGATGTTGTAGTCACTTGGTATTGCTACATCCACCACAATGGCTTTCCTCTGTTGTTAATCCACCGGTCATTGTCCGGTTGGTTCGCCATTACCATTTTGTCTGACTGGATCTGGAAGTCCCACAGGATCTTAGCTCAATCATTCTCCACCACCTTTGGGGGTGTTCCCCACTTTGATCTCAGGGCTTCCAGTCCATATTCTGCACAGATGTTCCTGTACACTATGCCCGCCACTTGGTTATGTCGTTCCATGTATGCTTTCCCTGCCAGCATCTTGCACCCTGCTGTTATGTGCCACTCACTAGTCCTCTGCCTCCTTCTTTACGGCTCATGCACAGTCTCAGGGTGCTGGATTTGGGGTGGAACCCTCCATGCATGGTTAGTAGCTTCCGAGTCTTAACATCCGTGGTCTTTATCTCTTCCATTGGCCATCTAATTATTCCTGCAGGGTATCAAGGCATAGCTGTTTATTGCACGGATCTTGTTCTTGCCATTGAGCTAGCTTCTCAGGACTTGCCTTATTCGTTGGAGGCATTTGGCTGTGGCTCCTTTCCTTGTGACCTCATCGAGGTTGCCATTTGCTTGTGGTATTCCCAGGTACTTGTAACTGTGCTCTATGTCTGCTATTGTTCCTTCTGGGAGTGAGACCCCTTCTGTGTGAACGACCTTCCCTCTCTTTGTAACCATCCGACCACACTTCTCTAGTCCAAATGACATCCCAATGTCAGTGCTGTAGATCCTGGTGGTGTAGATCAATGAGTGGATGTCTCGCTCGCTCTTGGCGTACAGCTTGATGTCATCCATGTAGAGGAGTTGACTGATTGTGGCCCCATTCTTGAGTCGGTATCCGTAGCCAGTCTTGTTGATGATTTGGCTGAGGAGGTTCAGGCCTATGCAGAACAGCAGTGGGGACAGAGCATCTCCTTGGTATATGCCACATTTGATGGATACTTGTGCAAGTGGTTTGCAGTTGGCTTCAAGGGTGGTTTTCCACGGCCCATCAAGTTTGCAATGAAGGCTCTTGGAGTCCTATTGATGTTGTACATCTCTTAAGCATTCAACGATCCAAGTGTGTGGCATTGAGTCATAGGCTTTCTTGTAATCAATCCAAGTGTGTCGGGTTTTGCAGTCTCGGGCGACTGTGTGGTGTACAAGGAGTTGGTGTTTGGCTCCTCTGCTATTTATGCCTATGCCCTTCTGTGCCGTCCTCATGTATTTATCCATGTGCCCACTTATCTTAGCCGCTATGATGCCTGACATGAGCTTCCATGTTGTAGAGAGACAGGTTAGTGGCCAATAGTTGGATTGGACTGAACCCTTTGAGGGATTCTTCTGGATCAGGATTGTGCGCCCTTCAGTTAACCATTAAGGGTGAGTCCCATTTTGTAGCAGCTGGTTCAGTTGAGTTTAGGCCTGTCGCGATAAACGATAAATCAATTAATTGCACGATAAATTAAACCTATTGACCTCATTTTAATGATCGGCTTTATTGTCTCTTCCTGCCTTTTATTCTTTCTGTTGCTGACACTGAATGAAAAAAGGCTCAACTCCGGTGCTCTCCACTGACCCTCCCTTCCTCATTTCCTTAGTCTAATGTCCAGCGCACACGACACGAGTTGTCGGCCGACTGTCGGCCCATTTTCAAGACCTGACAGACCACACATTAGCCGTCAGAAATCCTAGGTATAACGGTTCGATCAGGTTCGTCGTGGCGTGTGGTGTCCAGCCACATGGGCACAAAATAATGGCTACAAGTCCAGTTAACAAATTTTAAAATCAGGCATCAATCAATGCTTTACTAGAATCTACCTGTGATGCATGTGGCTAGAGTCAGCGTAAAGTCCTGACTGAATGAAAATCATTATAACCTATTTATGTCACGTTAACGAGGAACAGCTGAAAAGTTACCGGGTTCATCAACTGCGGTAGCGATTTGGCTCCAACTCCTCCCCTTGTCATTTCTATATTCTTTGCACGAAATGTTGAATAAACATTAATGTTGTTTCCACATATCATCTCCGATGTCCGCTGGACTTGGGTTGCGCCGTGTCAGCTGTTTGGGATTCCAACCGTAATTTCCCCTCAGAAAGCACGGAGGAGAATCTGCGCTTTCTGATTGGCTACCTGTCACATTCAGCGTTAAGCTCCCAGTCGGGGAAAACCCCTGATTTTAGATCGGAGCGGCCACGACAATCTACCTTAACACACCATACACTGCAGGATGATTGGTTACGAAACCATCTTCAACAACACCACCATCTTAGATCGGCCAACGATCTAAGATTTGTAACTTTTTTTAAGATTGAGACTGAGAATCCATTTTATTTTTGTTTTTCGTTTTATTTATTTAGTTTATCAGTTCCAGTGTTATGTGTTCTTTTGAAAATAAAGCGTATCTATCTATGGCATGAAATCGCATGCATTATTAGTCATTTCCATTAAATCAGTGTCAAAAGGTCTTGAAACAATGTTATCGTTTATCACAATAATTTTTTAGACAATAGCTCATCAAAATTTGTTATCGTGACAGGAATAGTTGAGTTGCCAGTCGCTCATGGAGAGCAGTGAGTTTCTTCAGCCAGTAGGCATGGATCGTGTCAGGTCCTGGTCCAGTTTTTCATACCTGAGACTCTTTCTTGGACATCTGCCACAGTGATGGTTACCGGGGCTTGTTCAGGGAGGTTGCTGTGATCAAAAAAATTTTCAAAAAATTTGCATATTAGCATTAGCATAGTTCATTATTTTCCACAATGTAATAATAAAAATTAAACTGTCATATATTTTAGATTCATTGCACACCAACTGAAATATTTCAGGTATTTTATTGTTTTAATACTGATGATTTTGGCATACAGCTCATGAAAACCCAAAATCCCTATCTCAAAAAATGTGCATATTTCATCCGACCAATAAAAGAAATGTGTTTTTTTTTAATACCAAAAAAGTCAACCTTCAAATAATTATGTTCAGTTATGCACTCAATACTTGGTCAGGAATCCTTTTGCAGCCTTCAATGCGGCATGGAGGCAATCAGCCTGTGGCTCTGCTGAGGTGTTATGGAGGCCAGGATGCTTCGATAGCCTTAAGCTCATCCAGAGTTTTGGGTCTTGGTCTCTCAACTTTCTCTTCACAATATCCCACAGATTCTCTATGGGGTTCAGGTCAGGAGAGTTGGCAGGCCAACTGAGCACAGTAACACCATGGTCAGTAATACCAGTGGTTTTGGCACTGTGAGCAGGTGCCAGGTTGTGCTGAAAAATGAAATCTTCATCTCCATAAAGCTTTTCAGCAGATGGAAGCATGAAGTGCTCCAAAATCTTCTGATAGCTGCTGCATTGACCTGCCCTTGAAAAAACACAGTGGACCAACACCAGCAGCTGACATGGCTCCCCAGACCATCACTGACTGTGGGTACTTGACACTGGACTTCTGGCATTTTGGCATTTTCTTCTCCCCAGTCTTCCTCCAGACTCTGGCACCTTGATTTCCGAATGACATGCAAAATTTGCTTTCATCCGAAAAAAGTACCTTGGATCACTGAACAACAGTCCAGTGCTGCTTCTCTGTAGCCCAGGTCAGACGCTTCTGCTGTTGTTTCTGGTTCAAAAGTGGCTTGACCTTTGACCTGGGGAATGCAGCACCAATAGCCCATTTCCTGCACACGCCTGTGCACGGTGACTCTGGATATTTCTACTCCAGACTCAGTCCACTGCTTCCTCAGGTCCCCCAAGGTCTGGAATCAGTCCTTCTCCACAATCTTCCTCAGGGTCCGGTCACCTCTTCTCGTTGTGCAGCGTTTTCTGCCACACTTTTTCCTTCCCACTGAGGTGCCTTGATTCAGCACTCTGGGAACAGCCTATTCGTTCAGAAATTTCTTTCTGTGTCTTACCCTCTTGCTTGAGGGTGTCAATGATGACCTTCTGGACAGCAGTCAGGTCAGCAGTCTGACCCATGATTGCAGTTTTGAGTAATGAACCAGGCTGGGAGTTTTTAAAAGCCTCAGGAATCTTTTGCAGGTGTTTAGGTTAAATGCTCGTTCAGAGAACCTTTTCATGATATGCAAATTTTCTGAGACAGGGATTTTGGGTTTTCATGAGCTGTATGCCAAAATCATCAGTATTAAAACAAAATACCTGAAATATTTCAGTTGGTGTGCAATGAATCTAAAATATATGACAGTTTAATTTTTATCATTAAATTATGGAAAATAATTAACTTTATCACAATATTCTAATTTTTTGAGAAGGACCTGTATAGCATCTTTATCAGAGTAACGAGTTTAATCCTATAATCCTACAAAAGTCATGATGTCATCGTATCATTGTAGTTTAATGATGAATTGATTTACATTTTTTTTTTTTTTTTTTGCTTAAGAGTGTTCTTGGAGAAAACGAAAGCTGCCTCCCCCAGCTGCCGCTGCCTCACATCCATAGCTCTGCTACCAGAGTTTACTTTGGACATGAACGCCGCCTTGCAAAAGGTAACCCTCTGGCAGCTTTTTAAAACATCAGCCAGCAATCTTGTTTTTTTAGTCGGGTGTTCTATCAGTTCATTTGTTGATTATTCAGGTATGTGTACCGTACTATGAAAGCTGCACATTTCTCTCCTGTACACCAGAATTTTGTGCACTAATGCTCTACGAAGGAACTACACAGTAATGCATTACGTTTTATTAAAAATAATGTTCTAGAACATTTGTTTGATAAAGAAGCTAAGACTGATGTCATCTTGTATTTGTCTATTAGAGGTGTGAGTTCCAGATGGTTTCAGACTTGTTTTTATGATTGTAAGATGCTGAAGGCTCTGACAGGTTTGTAAAGCTGAAGTGTCAGTGTGGTCTGTGATGTTCCAAAACCTTCCTTATTCTACAAAGAATATTTCCATGACATTCTGTCAGTTTGGAAATATAATTCTCTATGCTGGAATTGGAATGATCTAACAGCTTTAGCTTCCTTTTCACATGCATCAATAATTTAAGATTTAATCTTAATTATGAATTTTATTATTGTATTTAACACAACAAATGATTAATTCCAAATATTTTTTGAAGGGGATAAGCAGGCAGCTACTCACGTTTCCTTGGATCAGGAGTATGACCAGGATTTGTCAGTCCTGTGGTGCCAACTTGAGGAGCAGCTTGCAGCATCTGCCAATCGAGGGATTCTTCCAAGTAACTTCCAAACTACTCAGTGCTGTCTGAACAGTCAGACGGACAACCTCCATCACCCGCTGGCTGTGATTGAGGGTAAGAGTTAATGTGACTAGGTCTAAATATTGCTATTGCTTGTTTTAATTTTTTTACTCAATATAAAGCTTTATTTATTTTGTTAGGGGAAATAATATTGCTCCATTAAGAATAATTCTCCAGTGAAGTAAAAAACACCGCGTCATTGTATTTGGTTATGTTGCAGCCCTTTCTTTAACACTGACAAATGTTTGTCATGTTGTGCAGAGGTTTAAGTCTTCTGTGTGTGGAACTCCGTCAACCATTTTACTCCCTCCAGTTCTCCGTTATCCATGATGAGATCAACCCAAAAATCTATTTCCCTAGTGGAGGTCTCCAGCTTATGTTCTCAAAAGTATTCATAGACCAGAAGGAACACATGCTCTGGGTCTGCCCCAGACTCTTCAGTAGAACAAGCCAAGAACACCATGATTCTGAACCTCCCCGATTGACTCCTTTCACTGTGAAGGATCAGCAACTCTGCGTCAAGCAGAGAGCTCTCCCTGTTGCTAAGACCTCTCTTTGAAGGAACCCCATACAGCCACTAATATGTAGCATCTAATTCATTAAGCCATTATCTCATGACCATAGGTGAGAGTTTGAACATATAGGGGCCAGTAACTTAACCTTTATTTGGTTCAGCTCTTTCTTCACTGTAGTCCGCATTACAGCAGACAGGCTAGGGTGTTTATTCTACTCCTTCTCTAACCTACTACAACTTAAAGAATATACACCAAGACACTTGAACTAGTCCATCTGTGGCATGGATTGACTCCTGACCTGAAGGGAGTCCACTTTTTTCTGAGGTAGAACTATGCCTTCAGACTTGGAGGAATCCACTTTCATCCCTCCTCACACAATGCCTCCTGAACACAATCATAGACTTCTGCAAAACAAATTTGGACCGTACACCTAATCTTCCAGGACTGGTGCCCTGACCAATATCCTGGACAAATGCTACACTGCTCCTACTCAAGGCCAGTCTTAGCCTTCTTTCCAACACCGTAGACCAAAGGTGCCCTGGAGCAGTCCTCAAGAGCAAGCATCCTGCAACTTTTAGATGCTTTATTTCTCTACACCTCAGTCAAAAGGCTGAATTCCCTCAATTGCAGTAATTCAGCTCTGCAGAGGCCAGGTAATGTGTCATTCATTTGATCCAGGTGTGCTGGAGAAGGTATCTAAAGGTTGCAGGTTGTCAACTCTCGAGGACTGAACCTGGCCACCCATGTTCTAGAATAGCGGTTCTCAACGTGGGCGGTACCGCCCCCCAGGGGGCGTTCAGAGGACGGCAGGAGGCGCTGGCGGACATTTTTACAAAAGGGGGGCGCTGGGATGCCTTTGGGGGGCGTTTGGTCGAAGGAAACGTTTTTACACCTTAAATGCACAACAATACCAGTTTAGACTTTGAACAACTTGGTAAAACTGTATTGTGTAACATTAAAACATGCTTGGCTGCAACTGTATCGATGGCAGCTCTTCTTCTATTCAGTGTTTGTTAGCTTCTTGGCGCAGCTCTATTCTTCTGCTACTGGTAGCTAAAATCACGATACCCTCACTGTATCCCTCTGAAAAATGAACTCATTAAATAAAGAAATAAAGAAATCCCTCCATGGGTGATACCACGATAGAGAGAGTTCATTTTATAGAGTTAACACGGTGCTGTAAGGGGTCCGGTATGAAACGGGGGTGATAGAACAACACAGTACTTTTAAATTTCAATAATCAGAAAGCAGAAATTGTTCCCGTTGTTTTAAAAGGTTGATGTCAGTCTGCCTTTTCCCCATCGATATGCTTCCCGACCGCCCTGCACCATACGCGGTAAAAAAACAAAAAACTGACGCGCACATTGTACAAAACTCCGAAACAGGAGAAGCGGGACATGAAATGGAGCAACGAACTAGATGTGAATTCTGGCATAAAAACAGAGAATCCGACGCTAAACAGTGAAAAATCAACACATGATGTGAAACACATCACGATTAGACGGAGCAGCAGGTGATGATGAAAAATTACTGGTGGTCAATAAAGGATAAAATAAATCTAGCAACAGGAAAGAAACTAAAGTGGACATAGCAATAGGGGTTGCACCAACTAGTCGACTAGTCGATTCTTTTCTCTGCAATGACTTTTTTCTGGGCCAGTGGACTAGTCGCAATCACACGACAAAACAGATTTTTCCAAGGAAATGAAAGAAGGTGGACTAGGTGAGTTCGTCAGAAAGTTCAAATTGTATAAAAATGTAAATAATTTAACAAAGAGAAACTAAATTACAGCATAGGGGCGTTGCACGGCGCGGTGGTTAGAGCAGCGCCCCGCTTATAGAGTCAGGTTTTTTTATCCCTCAACTACCCCCAACTGATCAGCGTCACCCTGCGTACTGAAGCTTCTAACCTGGCAGCTTTACGCTCTTATAAAGAGATGGTTTGACTACATCTGGAAACTAAGTCCAAGCTTCATCCTGAGGGTCTCATAGAGGCGATCTCTGCAGCCGTCTGCATGTCGGTTCAGAGAGTTGCTGAGTCAGCAGAGCTTCCTGCTGCGCATCGGGCGGAGGAGCAGCAGGAATTCAACGTTAAATTTAAACTTCGTTGAATTTAACAGTAACCAAACGGGATCCGTTCATAATACGTTTGGTTCGTGATGTTCCAAAAGCACCATTGTGGTCAGTGTGATAATTTGACTCCTATACGAGTAACTATCCAGAGATCATCAGCATCAGCTCGTGTTTGGGAAAAAAAAAAAAGTCAGAACCGACTTTTTGCAACGAACTTTTCTCCGCTGCTCACGAAGAATGATCTGTTTATTGCTTTTAATTCTCTATAATAGACTTAGTAAAAGCGGGAGAAGGGGAGGGGGTGTCAATATTTGCAGTAAAAATAGCTGATAAAGCCTCCAAGTAGTTGTGAAGTTTTTTTGCGCTTACGTCACTATGACGTCACAGCGACTAGTCGACATCGACTCGACTATTATCATGATGTAGTCGACCTTAAAAAATACATAGTCGTTCAACCCCTACATAGCAATAAACCAAGAGAGGATAATACTAATCAAATGAAACTAAATGGAAATGAATGAAGAACAAAATGCAAGAATAAACTTAAGAAACTAAAATAAATACAGAGGAATAAACTGGTATGGCAAGACCTTTCGAGCAATAATTAATACAGAGGACTGTATGGCAAGAATAAACAGACACTATTTCCAAATAAAAGGCAAAATAATATTGTTGAAATGTCATGGGTTTGTTGAGACCATATCTAATACTGAGAATAAATATATCTTACAGACCATAACAGTAAAGAACTGATCACTTATTTATGTTTTTAATTAGATTTGATATATTTATTTCTTCAATATTATTTTTCACATCAGTGTTAATGTCATGAGGCTGATGACTCCATGACACTTTCAATTTGACTCATTAGGATTTGAATAAGAACCAGATTTGTTCTTTGTAATTTCTGTCCAGTAAAACTATTAATCTATAAATCAATAGACAGGTCTATATAAAGATATAATCCATGTTTCTGTCTCATATTTGTTTGACATTAGAAAGGCCTGGAACTTTTGTTTTTCCACTGAAAGCTCTGGTTTGCACAATAAATGCCATGTGGGTGAAGTTTTATGGATGATGCTCTGATGTCCCATTCTCCTGAAGGCAGCACAGAGCTGCACCACCAGAAACTGACAAACACTGAAGAGAAGAAGAGTTATGATTAATGTAGTTACAGTTCTGTCCATGTTTTAATGTTGCAGAGCTCAGTCGTTTTGCAAATAGATCAGTTTAAACTGGCATGTTGAACATCTTTTATCTGCTCATTTTGTGGAATATTTAACAACTAGAAAATGGCACAAAATAAGAATATTTTATCCACTCTGATTGGCTGCTGTTAGACCTACCAATTTTAACTTGAATGTTCATTGCATTTTTCATAGACGCCTGTGAAAATAATTTCTATTCCCATGACTTTTTTGTTCTCTGGGAAATTATTTTTGATGATAAATACAGAAACAAGCATAAAAATCAAAACATCTACAATAGTGATAGTAATATTAATGATAAAATAATAGTCAGTGCAAAGTAGCCTGCAAATTCTTTGGTAGGGGGCAGAGAGGGACCTGGGTAAAGGCTGGGGGGGCCCTGGGCTGAAAAAGGTTGAGAAACACTGATCTAGAACATTCATTCGTCCATCTATTATCATTATCATACAGGCTTATCCCTAGTGGAGTTTTGTGAGGGGTGCTGCTCCCTATCTCCAGCGGTCAACAGGCGAGAAGCAGGATCATCCTGGACAGGTCGCCAGTCCATCGCAAGCTGTTCTAGAACAACCCTGCCATTCTGCCCTGTATATTTTAGATGTGTCTCTGTTCCAGAACACCTGATTCAAATGATTGCAGGACAACCCTTACTATAACTCTCAATGGTGTCTTTAGTCAGAGGCTTCTTCAAATTCGTTGTAATAGAGACCACTACAGTGGATACGTTCTGCCCACAGCCATCACGACCTACAATAACAGGAGTATTTTGAATTAATAAAAGTTACAGCAACATTTAATTTCTCTTATGGTCTATGAAGGATTTTTGAATTGGACTGAGTTGAAAACCTTCAGAACAGGGGTCCCTGGTGACCAGAATTGAGAAACACTGTTCTAGAGTAAACTAGTTTGAGAACACCCTCAATAGATGGAACACATTAAAAATTGTTCATGGATTTGTCAAAATTTGAAATAACTTCTTAAATTTCACAAAAATGTTTTCATGCTCTCTTGAGATGGTTTTTGGCTTTTCTGAGGGACTTAGTGCTCGAAAAGGGAGTTGGGAAAACATTTGCAGAATAAGTTCTGATGTAGTGGATGCTCCCATTCACACCTGTTCACTTTTTACCCACCTCAGTGGCCTATGCTAAGGTAATAAACTTGTTTTCAAACTGCTAAATTCATGCTGGACATGGAGAGCAGATAAAGATAATCCTCAAAGTGCTTCATTCTCTTAAAAAAAAACCCTTCCAAGAACAAAAAATTGGTCTTTGATGATTAGACTGTCAGTGTCTTATGTAATATGAATTGTACCTGTACTCTGTTTTCCTCAACAGAACCAATAATTGTGGAGGTCACATTCAGAAACCCTTTGAAGGTTTCTTTGCTTTTGTCCAACCTCTCTCTCCTATGGAGGTTTTCTACTGGCACACCCTTAGGGGGAAAGGAATCGAGTGAGCAGATAGCTGAAGAAATGATGACTAATGAAGACACTTCAGCAGGCGAGGTGAGCATTCTGACCAAACCCAGCTCAACTATCTACATTTTTTCAGACTGGTGTTTAGATCCATCATTGAAACTTTCCATTATCCCTTCAATATGTTTCATGTTGCTATTGTCACAGAAAGAAGAAATTGTCACAACAGAGATCATCAAAGAGTTCTACCTGGGATCAGAAGAAACCAAAAATGTGAGTAACTGTGGGATCAAACATTTAATCTTGAATAGGCCTGTCGCGATAAACGATAAATCAATTAATTGCACGATAAATTAAACCGACCTCATTTTAATTATCGGCTTATCGTCTCTTCCTACCTTTTTTTATTTCTCTTGATGACAATGAAAAAAGGCTCAACTCCAGTGCTCTCCGCTGACCCTCCCTTCCCCATTTCCTTGAAGAACAGCTGAAAACCTACTGGGTTTATCAACTGTGGTAGCAATTTGGCTCCAACTCCTCTCCTTGTCATTTCTATATTCTTTGCACAAAATGTTAAATAAACATTAATGTTGTTTCCACATATCATCTCCAATGTCCGCTGGACTTCGTGTTGCGCTGTTTAGAATTCCCCTCAATTTCCCCTCAGAGCGGAGGAGAATCCGCGCTTTCTGATTGGTTACCTGTCACATTCAGCGTTAAGCTCCCAGTCGGGGAAAACCCCTGATTTAGATCGGAGCGGCCACAATGATTTACCGTAGCACATCACACACTACAGGATGATCGGTTACGAAATCACCAGTGACAATCTTAGATCGGCCAACGATCTAAGATTGTCATAAGAAGAAAATAGGGGCAAAAAATGGTGTAGTATGAACTACTGCATTAGGTAGTCAGATGTGCCCATCTTCTCTATTTAAATCTAGTGATTACTGAAAGGCAATATAGTATACAGACTTCATAATCTGCACTCTTTTGGTTGAATGCAGTATTTATTTCCACTTTGGCTTTATCTTGTTTAGTTTTTATTCAAGTACGATTTTTGTTAATGGAGACTGAGAATCCATTTTATTTTTGTTTTTGGTTGTTTTGTTTATTTAGTTTATCAGTTCCAGTGTTATGTGTTCTTTTGAAAATAAAGTGTATCTATATCGATGGCAGAAAATAGCATGCATTATTATGTCATTTCCATTAAATCAGTGTCAAAAGGTCTTGAAACAATATTATTGTTTATCGCAATAATTTTTTAGACAATTAATCCTCAGCAAAATTTGATATTGTGACGGGCCTAATCTTAAAGCACTCCTGGTGCTGATTTTATGAGCTACCATCAACCTCTGGAAACATTCATGTTAGGGTTGTGCAATGCACCACTTCTGTATGTAGTTATCAAGATCTTATTAGACATATTAAAATAATCATCAGATCTTTGACATTTCAAAATATCAACTCTCAAACTGAAATCCAGCTGTTTTGACACCGAGCACGTGCGAGTGTCTGATCTCTGGACAAAGGACAGACTGAAGTGTTCTGCCACAAAAGAGTGTTTATATCACTGAACACAGTGTGATTGAAAATCATGGGACCAAATGTGCTGGAGTGTAACCTCTCTTTCATAAGTTTTCTCCAAATCCCTTAGAGAGTTAAGTCCCAAGTATGCTAGATGTTATATCTGCAGAAGTTGGGTTGCTGTGTGGCATGTCCTCCCCTTCTTCCTCCTCCCTATTTCCTGTCTGTTTACTGTTAAATACACTTAATATGGAATTTATTGTTTTTTAGCAATAAATTTATTCAAAAGTCCATAATAATACGAAATAATAGTAATTCTGATGAATAAGAGATTAGTAACCAAAATCCCTCAAAAATATTATAAAGTTATATTTAAATAACTCGGTATTATGTCGGTGCAAAAAAGAAATGCCCCAAACATTCAATTAGTTTTAATCAGAATAATATTCACGATAGAGTCCCATATCCTAAAAAAAAACACTTTCCTGAGAATATTCCCCAGTTCTAATCCAAAGTACCAATCCAAAATGGAAAATCCAAAACGGTAAAATCCCCACCCCTGACCCCCCAAAAATTTGAAAAAATAGTGGTGCGACTAAAAATCTATCAAAAAGAAAATGAATTCCAGAATTTTTTTCTTCCCCCTTGTTAGCGTCTTCTTGCACCAGGTACCATTTCCTGTGTACAAAGCTCCAAATATGTTTCGAAAGTCACAATCCGTGGCAAACTCTGGCTGCCATGTCTTTTCTTTCATCTTTTGCTTGTTTTCAAAATCCATAAAGACAGTCCTCCTGCTGCACAGATGTGATGGTGCGTCTTTCTGCGGTTGCGCCGCTGCGCACCGAAGCACATGCCCCTTTTTTATTTGCCCATCACAACCACACCCAGAACCAGCATGATGCTGCCAAAAAATCAGTTTTAAACAGTGGAAAACCTTGGATGACTCAACAATCAAGTAACTGAAACTGTCCTAAAAAAGTTTCATACATTTACCTTTAAATGTATTTATTCAAAAGAAAACAAACATTGTGGTTATGTTACACTATCTGTTTTCTGGGTTTATGTCTTGCAAGTTACTCGGCTAACTATAGATGCGTGTCCAAACTGAGCAATACCACTGGTAACCAGTAGTGCTGTGTTGCACTTTAGTTCACATGCGATCGGTGATGGAAGTGAAGAAGACTAAGACAATGACAGATATCCCAGAACCTCTCCATCTACATGCAAGCAACAGATCAACTCCGTCTACTGCAGTGCCTCTCTTTATGAGCCCATATGAGAGGCCACATGGGCCAAAACTTACAAACTCTCTTTCACTTGGCCCCTGGGGCCTCTCATAGGCCCAGGTTTCCTCCAATGTCTCCATGTCTGCTGCTGACTGAAACCTACTACTGAACTAGAAAGCTAACTCACAACTGACAACCATGCCAGCTCAACATAATTACTGAAAATATCAGAGCAAAACTAATTATTATATCAGCCTTGGTGATCAAAAAAGATGACTTTTCTACACAAGTTTGAGGAAAAGCCAAGAAAGATGCTACAGTTTTTTTTTTGTTTTTCTTATTTATTGCCTGTGTGTTGCATGTAAATATTTTGTAGTTAGGTTATGATTGATGATAAGGATTACTGTGATTCAATTAGTAGCTCATTGCAGTGCACCAGTCTAACCTGCTCTGTTCAGACAGCATAGATCGGTGAGGACCGACTTCTATTGTTTATGTTGCACATAGTTTTTGTTTTGTATTGTAAACAATTTGGTCCTGTCAGGCTCGACTGAAGCTGCTGCCGCACAGAACTGGTCAACTGAACATTGTTGGAGTGATCTACAACTTGACTTCATCTCACCTTGGGGAAGCCTCTTCAAACACTGAAGGTATGTTTCCACATATTTCCACTCGTTGGTTGATTGACACAGTAATGTATTCTGGAACAGACTAGACATGATAATGATCTGATGTCGAATAATTACATTATACTGCCAAAAACGTGTGTGGACTTTCTTCTGCATCAGGGCAGCAGACGTTAGAGTCCATGATCATTCGTGGTAGACAGGACCTGAAGATCCAGGGCCCGCGGCTTAACCTGACAAAAGAAGACAAGATGCAAGTTCGATATGGTACGGATCGACGTTTGGAGCCCATCATTACCCCACCTATGCCCCTAATGGAGGTAACTGACACTCTCATGTCTTCCTCTATGCCTAGCATGGTCGGGTGAACTTAAAGTTAAAATAGTTCATTGGCTTTACTTTTTGAATTAATCATCCTTATGTGAAGCTTGTGACTGAACATCTATCTTGCCTTTGGCTTATTATTGAGATTATAGATTCATTTTGGAACAAACACACACCAAACAGGCCTGCATAGATAAAAATAACCATGTTTGGTGGAGGTTGTCTAGGACTTGAATTAAACAGGCTTAGGTTGAATGGATTCCTTTAATATGGTATTTTAGTCCATTGTTTGGGCTTTTCTATTCCTTTTTTTCTTTTTGTAATTAAGTTGCTTGTGTTTGTAATGCTCAACTTGAAAAAGATTTTTTGTAGTACTTCATTTTTTATGAGTCTAGAATGATTGTTACTCTTGTCAGATTTAGATGTACAATAATTTTTCTTCAGCTGAGGAGTTGGTTGCTGGAAGGGAATGAGATAGATTTCTCTCGAAAGAAAAGAAAATGATGTAATCTAAGAATCTGTTTTAAACGTACAGTATATCTCTGTGGATTTATGTTTTGTCAAGTAGTTTGAATGTACTATAATTTATATATTTGTTTAAAATCACTGCAAACTGCTGAATAGTACAAAACAATCTTAATGTGTGTGTGTCCCCGCAGGTTTTCTTCCTGCAGTTTCCCACTGCCCTGCTGTGCGGCGAGATCAGGAAAGCCTATGTGGAGTTCTGTAATGTTAGTGCAGTTGCTCTGTGTGGCCTTCGGGTGGCGTCCACGCACCCTGATTTCTTCACGTTTGGCAGCCAGAGCACAGCACCCTTCACACCTCCCAGCCCAGGCTCCGCAGAGAACTGCTCAGCCTATGTGACTTTTCCTACCCCCCTCCAGCCAGGCCCCATGTCCTCTGAGACGCTGGTTTCTGCTCCTGCAGGCAGTCAGCCCTCTGGGGTGACAGAGATCCCAATACATGGCAGCACCCTGCAGCCAGGACAGTCGGTTCAGCTACCCCTCTGGCTCCGAGGACCTGACCAGGAAGGAGTTCACGAAATCAACTTCCTGTTCTACTATGAAAACACAGAGAAAGGACTCAAAATCAGGTGAAAGATAATTTTGAGGATTAATATACTCAAAATTTATCCTGAGTGTATTGTTACTTTAATGTAATTGTGACAAGAGTATTTTAATGGTGGTATTTTATTTATCTTAGGATAAATTAAATGAGTCTGTAAAGAACACTGAACTGTTCACATTGACATCATGAACAAAACAGACAGTGTTCTGTAGAATGCTGCATCTGGGCCTGCATTTATCTTAAAATTAGCTCTGCTGAAAGTGTTTTTGGCAGGTTTTATTGATTGGATAAAATATGTGGAATAGTAATTCCGAAAAATTGTCTATGTTCAACAAAAATAATGTGTACACCCAGAAACTCAAGTACTGATGGAAATATGGCCTGTCCCCACCTTACCTTATAAACTGATCAGAAAAATTTTAGCTTCCCAAGACATTATGCTAAATGCTTGGCACACAGTGGAAAGACTGAGGTATTCAAACTGAATTTAACAGTCTGTCATTTCCTCCTCATGAAGTCACCGGGTGTTGCGTCACACGGTGTTTATCTGCGCGAGTCGGTCTCTGAGTGTCCAGGCCTCCGCCTGCCGCAGCAGTGCTTCCCCGCATCACTCTCTAGATGACAAAGGCAGCGGGGCAACTCTTGTTTTTATTGATGTGGAGAACGTAAATGCAGTAAGATGAACCACACTTTGACTTATGAAGTTTCTTTGTTCTGACATTATGTTGAGAAACTTGGTTTAAATTTCTTTCAATTGTTCCAGAGTGAAAGTGGCGTCCGTGAGTTCCACATTGTCCAGGTGTCTAGCAGTAGTCAGCACTGGCGCCTCCACAAGTATATTAATCCATGCAACAATTATGGTAAGTCCATTTTAAAAGGGACCATCACCTTTTTAAAATGTTCTATTTTCTTTTTTTTTTTTTTTTTTATCATTGTCATTTTTTTCTGCATACTTTTTAGTACATAACGGTTCTACAAAGATTTTACAGCTTAATTCAAATTATTATAAACACAATACTTCTTATTGCATGGATCATGGGCTTTTTTCCAGCCACAAACATAATAGTGAACACACCAGGAATGATGGACGGTTGAATGGTCTCCTAGTTTCTGTTAAAAGAAAGTTGTTTCTAGGTCTGTCATGATAACACATTTTGCTGGGCAATTAATTGTCCCAGAAAATATTGTGATGAATTGTAATATTGTCATTGTGAGACCATTGTTAATTAATAGCAAAAAAATGGCATAATAATGCAAGTACACCTTCTCCAAGATTAACTAATTTCTAAAGAACATTTAGCACTATAACTGAAAGATATTTTAAATAGACAAATAAACTTTCTCTTCAAAATATATTAATCATTAGGCTCAGAAAGGAAAACAGCCAATACTGCTAATTAGGAACTTTGTGAAAAAAGAAGTATAAACATAGTACTGTGTACTGGGTGTTGAATGTTTTCAGTATTTTTTTTATTTTATTTTTTTTAAATACTGGCTGTTCTATGAAATCATAGGGCAGCTAATCAGTTGCTACTGTTTTTAATTTATAATTTATTGCTTTTTATGTCAGGCCTAGTTGTTTCATAAGATGAATGGAAAACTGTGACCTTCCTCTTCATCAGATCACCATGCCATGTATTCAGTCAGAGGCGTCTTTAGAACCTCTGTAATACTTACCTCTACAGGAAACAATGTGTGCCTTTAAATCAAGGCCAAAAAGCCTTTTGTTTTGAGTTGCTTTTGAACCATAATAAATGGAACATTGACCAACATATATGATGTGTATTAATTTTTTGATGATGGCACTCATCAAAATATGTGATGTTTTTATGATGTAAAGCACTTTGAACTGCCTTGTTGATGAAACGTGCTACACAAATAAACTTGATCAATTGCTTTTAAGCTGGAAAAGGGTAGAGTGCCTTCTCCGGGTCAGGGGGGTCGTCCTGCCTCAAGTGGAGGAGTTTAAGTATCTGGGGATCTTGTTCACGAATGAGGGAAGATGGGAGCGGGAGATCGACAGGCGGATTGGGGCAGCGTCTGCCGTGAAGCGGGCACTGTACCGGTCCGTCGTGGTGAAGAGAGAACCGAGTCAAAAAGCGAAGCTCTCGATTTACCGGTCGATCTACGTTCCCACCCTCATCCATGGTCATGAGCTTTGGGTCATGACCGAAAGAACAAGATCACGGATACAAGCGGCCGAAATGGGTTTCCTCCGCAGGGTGGCTGGGCTCTCCCTTAGAGAGAGAAGCTCGGTCATCCGGGAGGGACTCAGAGTAGAGCCGCTGCTCCTCCACGTCGAGAGGAGCCAGTTGAGGCTCGGGCATCTGGTCAGGATGCCTCCTGGACGCCTCCCTGGTGAGGTGTTCCGGGCACGTCCCACCGGGAGGAGGCCTCGGGGAAGAACCAGGACACGCTGGAGGGACTATGTCTCTCGGCTGGCCTGGGAATGCCTTGGGGTTCCACCGGAGGAGCTGGAAGAAGTGGCTGGAGAGAGGGAAGTCTGGGCCTCCCTTCTGAAGCTGCTGCCTCTGCGACCCGACCCCGGATAAGCGGAAGAAAATGGATGGATGGATGGATGGATGGACGATTGCTTTTCACTGCTTTCAATTTCTCTCTCCAGATTGCAGACTCGGCAGTCGAGAAAGAGCTAAGCTTTGTTTTAAAGCCATGAGATGCAAACCCCATGAAGGTATTTTTCCTTCTCAATTACACAAGCCATCTTGAATGTTCTTTTTTGAAAGCACAGATTTAACTTTGTTCTTAGGTTCTGATGGTGTAAAAGAATACACGTTTGCAGACCTGAGTCTTGGAAATGAACGGGTAAGATTAATTCACTGCTTTATTTTTGATGTAGACTCAGAATCTTGTATGTATGAACCCAGGACGGTTATGTGACAGTATAATGATACTGTGTTACAGACTGAAAATATCAACTTACTGGCCTTAAGGAGAGGAAAATGTGGTAAACAAAGGCTCCTTATTTGGCTGGATAAGTTGGTGGGAGAATAGCCACAGATCAGAAACTTTCATCCTTTAAGCACAACAGTTCAGACAAAGAACAACACAAAAACTGACATTATTTAATGTGACCAAAACTAACACAAATAGTGTCTTTCATATTTTTGTTTCAAATAATTGCTGGTAAAGCTGACAGTGGAAGGATTTTCTAATGTCTTCCTCCTTTATTTTTGAAAACATCAAAAATGGCTAATAATGATGAAGTTGGGAATACCCAGGACCACCAATGTGGGAAAACTGGGTCTGTTGTCGCCAGTCCAGACCTGAGCCCTCACACTGTCAAGTTCCAGTCAAGAATATTGTTTTCAAAATAGATCTGCTGGTGCAGGAATGGCCAAATTTTAAAGTTGCATAAATTTTTTCTCTACTATTTTTCTTTCAAATTGTCCTTGCAGTATGGGTGAATGACTCCACACTCCCACCCCAATCACAGTATGATTTGGTCGCCAAAGCAACGAAGAGTTCACAAAGCTGTTCTAGTGGAGAGAGAAATGTACAGACAGAGAGGAAGATATGGAGCCTCAAGCTATTCTACACAAACTAGTCTTAAAATATGTAAAGGGACAAAAATAAATATTCTGACTGCTGTAATCTTTATTGTGCATAACTTTGCATTAGCTATCTGGTCTGCCAAGTAAACATGAACACATTTACAGTAATTGTAACAGGAAATACTGTAACTGACCAGAGCTAACAGATTGGAAGAAATTCATCTTTCAGGGCTTGTAACTTTACCTCCAGTTGGATTTCCAGTTTCTTTTTCTCTTTCACTGTGTGGAGCACAGCTACAGGGTTTTAATTTAAGTTATATGATGGTCCAGACTTTAATAGCAGATTTTGAATTTGAAATCATTTTTAATATGTTCCTCATTTCCTCATTCAGTCAAACTTTTGAATGATCCTGATGACAAAGTAACTAGCTTCCAGAAGATTATTCTTTTCTGTTTTTATTTTTAAAATCATATGAATGAATATTCTAGATAACCAAAGAGATATTTCCCATGAAGCGTGCTTTAATGTTGTATTAAGCTCGGTAGTGGTTAGGAGTGGCTGCACCTGGCAGCGACTCATAGTCCACGTCAGTGAACTGACACATCACCAAACTCTTTAATGCAACAAGAACAGTTTGGGGCACCTGCAGACAGACGTCTCTCCTACTCTGAACTTTCTGTGTGCAGATCATGAGTTCCTCTACACCATGTGGAGATTTCTTCTTCAGTTGCCGTCAGAGCTCGGTGTTAGAACAAGTGAATTCAGCTCCCAGGAACAGCAGAAGTCAGGGCTCTGGCCACAGTGACAACACAGCCTCTGACATTACAAATATCGCCAAGAAGTGTAATGAGCTAGACCTAAACATAATCGTTATCTGGAAGGTATGTGTATTTGATGATATGAATAAGTGTTTTGTGATATTTTACTCTCATCAGCAGCTCTTTTTTTTTAAACATCATATAAATGAATTCTAGATGTTTACATCTTGGTTCCTGTATTGAATCTGCCACATTGTCCCACTTTGCAGTGTTGTAGGATTTAGTTGTATTTGTAATCTTAATCAATAAAAGGTAGAGGTTGATGATTTGTGCTCGAGTTGAATGTGTTTTATGTGACCAGGCTTACGTTGTTGAGGACAACAAACAGTTGATCTTAGAAGGCCAGCTTCATGTGGCCCTGCAGACATTCGGCAAAGAAGCCAGTTCTCTGATTCCCAAAGAGGTACGACCTCAATCCTCCTGCTTGTCCACAGCTCAGTGGATGCTACCAGACATCAGAGCTATTCTGTTTCATTGACTTTGTGTGTGGTGTTTTACCTCACACCTTATGTTACACACTCACTCATTTAATGGATGCTGTTTTGCCAAGCATTTGTCCTTTTGTTTTTGTGTCTCCAGGAAACCCAGGAGATGATGCTCCTCAGGTTTAAGTCGGAGTTGCCTCCTCCAGTTATTCTGCCTTACCCAGAGCTGTCCCAGCTAATCAGAACAAACCTCTGCTACCCTGAAACCTTTACTCATCATTTTGTCAAAGAAAGGTAAGACAGCTGTAGTAACCAGGCATTACAATACCACAGTATTAGATTGCAGAAATTGAGAGAAACAGACCTCCTACAATTACTAGGGCCCATCATTTAATTTTGAGGTTTTTTTATATGCATGTAGGTGAATATTTCTTGTTCTTTAGAGTATTTCAGGTTAATGTTATAATTCCACACATAATTAATAATAATATAATAATTCCACACATTGCTGCTATTTTGTGTGAACATAAAACAACCTTTCTATGAGTCTAGATTGTAAAGGGATGTTTTTTGTTTGGTAGATGTTATTGAACAAAGCCCTAACCAGCCTTGGCGTTCCTGCTTTCTGCCAAACAAATACTGTTGCGTACTTGTTGAGGAAGTCATAGTAGTTACTGTTGACTGAATAAATAAATTTAGTAGAATGACCTTATGGACTACGTTTCAGATTTTATAGTTCAATCTGGAGAGACTCAGACGGACAAAAGAGAACAATTAAAAGATTTAAATGACAGGAATGAATAACAGTTCTTTGGCGCTCGGACCCCGGCAGCTAATTTGAGCTGAGATTTGATGTGAACTCGATGAACATCCCGATAACTGATTAGGGATGCTCTCCCCCCAAAAAAAGGGCTGAGGCCGGGGCCGAGGCCCGAGGAAAGGTGAGACCTAAAACTTGTATGCCGACTTGATGATGCGTGGAGAAAAGAAAAGTACGGGTTGTAGGCCGAAGGAGTGCAGAAAACTAGAAGATGAGAAGCTGATAGAAGGAATCAAATTTGATTGATAGAGGGGTTTTCATGTTATGATGCTCATCTGGCGAATGAAGGCCTGCTAAGGAAAGAGCCGAAATAATACCGGGCAAGAGAGTGAAGGATAGTTGAAGGCACAGAGCCAGGCAGGAGTTGGGAAGCTAGGGGACACAAATATATCTGGTGAAAGGCTGTAGGATAGGTGCCCACGGTAAGGGAGCCACACTGAAAAGTATGTGGGAAAGGAAAAACACTGAGACATGGACCAACAAAGAGAGGCTAGGACATGGGCTGGCTGGAGGGGCAGGCAACGTTGGGACATGGGCGAGCTGAAGGGGCTGAGCGACGCTGGGACATGGGCCAGCTGCTGGGGCTGAGCGACGCTGGGACGTAGGCCAGCTGCAGGGGCTGAGCGACGCTGGGACGTAGGCCAGCTGCAGGGGCTGAGCGACGCTGGGACGTGAGCCAGCTGCTGGGGCTGAGCGACGCTGGGACGTGAGCCAGCTGCTGGGGCTGAGCGACGCTGGGACGTGAGCCAGCTGCTGGGGCTGAGCGACGCTGGGACGTAGGCCAGCTGCAGGGGCTGAGCGACGCTGGGACGTGAGCCAGCTGCAGGGGCTGAGCGACGCTGGGACGTGGGCCAGCTGCTGGGGCTGAGCGACACTGGGACGTGAGCCAGCTGCAGGGGCTGAATGACGCTGGGACGTGGGCCAGCTGCTGGGGCTGAGCGACACTGGGACGTGAGCCAGCTGCAGGGGCTGAATGACGCTGGGACGTGGGACAGCTGTTGGGGCAGAGACATGCAGGGTTACTGGGATGGCATGGAGTCAGACTGCTAAAGGGCCAGCTGATGGGTTACTGAGATCGCTTCAGGGAAACCGAAAGGTTGGCAATAGAGCTGATTGGTTGAGGGACAAAGAAGCTAGAAGTAGACTTGCTGGTTCAATCTTTGGAGGATGCGAGTGAGTAATAACAGAAACGAACCTGTAGCTAGCAGCATGGGAGGACACAGAAGGGACAATCACGTGATAAGTTTACACTTTGGACAAGGTAGACCAACCACCACCAGCGAAATGCGGAGTGCTCGTCTGGCACAGAGTGAGCTATGGACACAGGGAAGAGATACATAATCATATGAAGAGAATACTGAAAAAGACAGGAGTGCTGACATAACGTCGAGGGAGTGCTCGGAGACGGGTTGAACATAAACTAAAGCTATGGATGAGCATAAAGAGAAACTAAGATTCGAAATGAGGATAAAAGAAACGGGACATATGGAAAATAAAATTACAGAGCAAGACCTGAGATTAAACATAAAATGAGCGATTCCATCTAATAGCTGAACTGAACTGAGCAGAGGTGGAGAGAGACGGCTCATCAACAATAGAGTCAAAATGATCAGGGGTGAAACGAGCAGAGATAAGATTAAAGTCGGTTGATGACATGAAACGGAGTGATGAAGGTTCAGCTTTATGGTAACACACGACTGATGAGAGCGACAATTTGGGATTGCTTGCGGAGATAGCCACTCAGGAAACAGGTTACGGCCAGGGAACAATTTTGTAAAAGCTGGAAACTTGAGCTGTAGAAGGTGAAGCTGAACCAACTATAGGAGATCCCCCCCAAAAAGGGCCATGCCCGACGGGCTGAATTTAAAATGGGAAATGGAAAGGAAATGCCATCTTAGACTCGTCGAAAAGCTTTGACGTGTTGAGACGTGCCATGTGATTGAACTCCACTGGACCCGGCAGTGGGGTTGGGAGTTCAGACTCTAGATGGGGCTGTGAGCTTTAGGATACCTGCAAGTGCTGATTGCCGTAGTGACAGACCCACGAGAATGACTGGTAAGTGTCTAATGTCTATTGGCCTAGAAGTGAGACTGGAATGAGCACATTTGAGTGTGGGACCAGGGTAAGCAAGAGAACTAACTGCGTAACCTGAAAGTGGCAGGACGGCCTGGGAAATAATCTGCTGATTTCGGGAGATCTTGAGAAAAGAACTGAGAAGCGACCAATGGGACTTGAACTGAACACATCTGAATATGGGATAGATCGGTTGATAGCGGTGAAGCAAGTAGACCGGGAATATCCTGAAGTTGAAACGACTAAGAAAAATCTAAAGCTTAAGCTACGAAAAGAATCACTTGTTGATCACCTGCTGGAATAGTGACTGCCAGGCCATTTAAATCCTCTGGATTGTTCTGTACTGTGCTGTGCTACCGGAATGAAATATGAAACACCACTATACATTGTGTGTCTGGAAAAAGTTCCTATAAATCGGATGCTAAAAACATGTTTTACATTGAGACTAAACCAGTTTCTATTTAAGGTTGCTTTTGATAAGTAGTAAATGGACACTGAGCAATTTTTTTATTTATTTTTTTTATGGAACAATGATTGGAGAAATACCCTCATCAATAGGAATTTAAGGCTGATTATAATTGGAAAAAGCGCTGGACGGGCTCAACCGAACCAAAGAGGAATTATTAGCCAACTTCATGTTACGTTGGCAAGCCACTCTACTGCACGTATCGCCGTCGCAACGGGGCAAAAGTCCACAATTAGGTAAATGATAATTCATGCCTCAAGCCGCTGATATGTGAAGGCTAGCCGAGACGCGAACCCCTGCTCCAGACGAGATTAACTGATTGAATCGGTTGTTTAGGTCATGATAAGAAATAAATTTAAAATATGCTAGTTTTAAAACTTGCCATGTCTTTATTGGAAAGCCGAATTATAGTTGTCAGATTAATAACTTATCCTATTAACCTTTATGTTACCAGCAGATTGTTTGCTAAGATCTTTTGAACTGCCCTTTGTGTGGGAAACCATCAGAAGTTCCAGCTTCACACGAACTGTGAAAAGCCATGAAACAGCAGGAATCCTGGCCAGTAGAGGAGAGGTTCTGCTTCCGCTTTAAGATAAAAGTGACAATTGGTGCTTGATCTTGAAAACAAAGTGCAGGGAGTGACTAACTTTAAAGAGGGTCAGAGACAGCTCCTGGATGGATGAGCAAGGATACGCCTTATTTGAAGAAATAGAAGACTAGAATACGCCTTTACTATAAAACCTTGTACACGGGAGTAACTACTCGGATTGGCTCTTGCAATTCTCCAAAGACGTCTAAGCGCATATTTGCCTTCTTCTTCCTTCTTTCCATTTGTCTCAGGTAAATTAATGCACGTCTCTGTTCTGCAGTTTCGGGTGTAATTTCATGTTTTCTTTTGGATTAAAGTCAATAATTCTGTGACGTCTACGATCGTTTTCTGTGTGGTTTCACTTCGGCCCGCCGGGAGAACCTGGGATCCGTGAGCAGAAGATAGAGCCAGAGATTTTCCAAAAATATATTACAACCTAGAATCTTCAACAGGCAGAATGAATCCATGTAGCTGAACATACACAATGACAGTAGCCACGGGCGTCTTGTTAACAAGCAATGGTGTGAACGTCTCCGGGCTCACGTTGCGTTTGTAGGCGGTTTGAAAAATAGATTACGATGCGTTAACGGCACATAAAACTGTTTTAATTGCGGAACGAGGTTGCAGACGACACGATAAGGGAAGTGGGGGAAATTCCGGTGCCAAGTCGGTGCAGGACTATCAAAGAATTGGCCATGTAGATAAAACACGGGGCTTGCAGACAGCCGGGACACGATTAACTGAAGCCGGTAATGCACCCAGATGTCCGCCCTTGCTGCCGGGCCTGGGTAGCATGAGTTATAATATAGCTCAGGTGCGTTGACTTGCGAGAAATAACTAATGTGAAGTAGATAGATAACTGCGGTGACCAAACGACCTGTTAAAGATGGGCTGCGCTGCTCTCTGCAGTTGAATGCACGTGCGTCTGCTATTTATGCATTAGATATCCCTCCATGACTGTCTGGATTCTAACATACGCCTTGCGGCTCTTATGCAACAGCGGTCACCTACTGAACTAATGTTATGTTTAAAGGCGCCTCGGAGAAAAAAGTGACGATAATTTAACTTAGTCGATGTTTGGGTAAAAGTCCGTAGACATTAGAACTCGAGTGGCGCATGAATATACGGTCAACGTGTTCGGGAGGGGATAAACTAATGACAGGTGTCTGCGTTATGCGTTATGAAGTATTGCGAGACTTGAATGAGACATGAGAATGCTACGTCTTACCCTGGTGGCCTGAAACGGGCGTAGTGAGGGAAAACCAGAGGTGTTGCTGAGCGGACTGACAGTGGCCATGCAGGAGAGGGAAACCGTAGGCATTGCTGATCCATAGCGTGGCACTGGTGAAGGAGCTGAGGCGAAGAAAGGCGGTGCGGGTTGAAACAGTGGGATCACGTGTCCGCTTGCCAGAGAGGGAGCGGGAGATGGAGAAATCCCAGTCGGGCGAGAGAAAGGGGGAAGACGCTACTTGAAATCATCAAGAAATCTCTTGCATCTGAGGAGCGTCCTGACAGCCCGAGACGGGCGTAGAGGGGGAAATCCGGAAAGATGCTGACCATACCGGCATGCGGAAGTGAGAGAAGCTTGGCCAGCGGAGGAAGACGGGCCTTTTGCTGCTTCCATCAGATCCTCTTTGATTCTGTCGTCTTTCTTTAGACAGGCCGTCACCTCCACATAGAGCTCCGCAATTGACTACCTTGTCTCACAGACTGTGCGGGAGGTAATGCGTCGTGTGTCACTGGCCGAAGGTCAAAAACACAATTTCTGGATACAATGTTTCAGAAACCTCTAGTTACGTTTAGAGCAAAACTGCATGTGTCTTGCTTATGCCATAACCACATGCTTAATTTAATTGTTTTACGCTGTGATATGCGTTAGAATAAACATAAAGATTACTGTACCCACAGCTTTTAGTTGTTAAACCAACATTTTTATTTTAAGCAGGTCATATATGGAGTTTTTACTCATCATGTTTTGGCCACTCTTATTGGTGAATGGACAGAAAACAGCTAGATGGGAAACTGAGGCTTCAGTATGATGAGACGACCGAGAGACATTTGAGTTGTTTAACCACACTCGGGTGTTAATCAGATCAAAGCAGCACCACTATTACTTTCCAGATACAACTGTATTATTGTAGTGTTGTGTAAAAGTGTTTGTTTGTCTCTTTCTGCCCTTAGCCTTTGCTTAGTCCCAGTAACTCTGACTCTGTCCAACTGCTCCTTGGTTCAGATTGATGTCATCATTGACCTGCGACACAGAAGCAGCAGGTATGTTTCCAACACATAAAAACCAGCTTGAATCAGGTTCAACTGGAATATAAAATTGTGTTCAAAATAATGGCAAGATTTTAAAAAGTGAATAATGCTCACAATCTTTTAATAGACTGTATTTCCATTCACATGTTTTCACTCTATAGACAATGAGATTTACAATAGATCCAGGTTCTCAGTGATGGCACTAATGTGGTATTATGCATTTCAAGGATCTGCTTATAGAATATTTTATAAATATTTAAAAATATTTAAATCCATTATTTTTAAATCCATTAAAAATAATGGATTTAAATAATGTAAATCCATTATTTTTATGACCAGTAAAAAAATGACCATTCTTTATTGGTCATTAAATGTGACCAATAAAGAACGGTCATTTCCTGTTAGGTCTTAAAAACCCTGTGGTGGGTACATTTAAAATGACTTGGGTGGGAAGAAACAGGCCGTCCTACTTCTGATGACTCCAGGATCCTGACTTTGAAACTGGTTATTGTCCTGGAGATATAACTGTTACGTTATTGGAACAGTTATATCTCCAGGACAAATCATCCAATCTGCACCAGACTTTTTGTGCATCAACAGGAAGCACCTGTGTGGACAACATTAATGATGATGTCACTAAAACCCTGGCCACTGAGAGAAAACACTGAAGATTATGGAATCGCTTGACCTTCTTGTATATGATGTACAATTAAAACCAATAAGCATTGCTAACCAACCATGATGTGTTCCTAAGACTACAGGAAGTCCTCACCGAACTTTTGCCACAAAACGGGAAATGACAATAACAACTGTCTGGAAGGCCAGCCTTCAACAAAACTTTTAAGATGTATTGTGGGACTTGTACTGAAATTAACTGAAGGCAATTTGGAAGATTTGCCAAATGCACCACATAGTGGTACTGGTGCGGGAGCAATGCAAGAGTGTCAACGATGCTGACAGGGTGGTGGTACAGCAGCTGCTCTGGCCGCCGCTGGGCCGGAGCGGCGCTGATCTGCAAGAGCCACAAATGCTCCTTGCAGCCTCAATTATAACGTTGTATCTTATTGCTTTTCTTGTATGACTTTATTTCTTTTCATTGTCAGTTAATGGGCAAAAGGTCAAAACTATATGTAAAATTCCATAAAATATTTTGAATCAAATGAAGAATGTTTTAAACGGCACTTTGCATCCTCATCATCAGACTGTCATACTACAATTTTCCAAAGGGATTGTAGTAAAAAGAAATTAAGGCAATTACATTAGTCACACTACACTAGCGGTTCTCAACGTGGGTGGTACCGCCCCCCAGGGGGCGTACAGAGGACGACAGGGGGCGCTGGCGAACATTTTTACAAAATGGGGGCCTGGGATGCCTTTGGGGGGCGTGACCAAACACAACTGGTATTGTTGTGCATTTAAGGTGTAAAAACTTTACCTTCTTGGTCAAAGGTAAAGTTTTTACACCTTAAATGCACAACAATACCAGTTTAGACTTTGAGAAACTTGGTAAAACTGTATTGTGTAACATTAAAACATGCTTGGCTGCAACTGTATCGATGGCAGCTCTTCTTCTATTCAGTGTCTGTTAGCTTCTTGGCGCAGCTCCGTTCTTCTGCTACTGGTAGCTAAAATCACGATACCCTCACTGTATCCCTCTGAAAAATGAACCCATTTAAATAAAGAAATCCCTCCATGGGTGATACCACGATAGAGAGCCTTCATTTTATAGCGTTAACACGGTGCTGTAAGTGGTCCGGTATGAAACGGGGTGATAGAACAACACAGCACTTTTAAATTTCAATAATCAGAATGCAGAAATTGTTTCAGTTGTTTTAAAAGGTTTATGTCAGTCTGCCTTTTCCCCATCGATACTCTTCCCGACCGCCCTGCACCTTAGGGGTTAAAAAAAAAAGACGCGGACATTGCACAAAACTCTGAAACAGGAGAAGCGGGACATAAACGGAGCGACGAACTAGATGTGAATTATGGCATAATTCACATAATTCCGACGCTAAACAGTGAAAAAATCAACACATGATGTGAAACACATGACGATTAGGCGGCACAGCAGGTGATGAGTGAAGATTACTGATGAAGTGTCAATAAACGATAAAATAAATGAAGCAACAGGACAGAATCTAAAGTGCACATAGCAATAGGATAATACTAATCAAATGAAACTAAATGGAAATGAATGAAGAACAAAATGCAAGAATAAACTGAGAAACTAAAGTAAATACAGAGGAATAAACTAGTATGGCAAGACCTTTAGAGCAATAATTAATACAGAGACTGTATGGCAAGAATAAACACACTATTTCCAGATAAAAGGTAAAATAATATTGTTGAAATGTCATGGGTTTGTTGAGACCATATCTAATACTGAGAATAAATATATCTTACAGACCATAACAGTTTAGAACTGATCACTTATTTATGTTTTTAACTAGATTTGATATATTAATTTCTTCAATATTATTTTTCATGTCAGTGTTAATGTCATGAGGCTGATGACTCCATGACACTTTCAATTTGACTCATTAGGATTTGAATAAGAACCAGATTTGTTCTTTGTAATTTCTGTCCAGTAAAACTATTAATCTATAATCAATAGACAGGTCTATATAAAGATATAATCCATGTTTCTGTCTCATATTTGTTTGGCATTAAAAGGACCTGGAACTTTTGTTTTTCCACTGAAAACTCTGGTTTGCACAATAAATGCCATGTGGGTGAAGTTTTATGGATGATACTCTGATGTCCCATTCTCCTGAAGGCAGCACAGAGCTGCACCACCAGAAACTCACAGAAACACTGAATAGAAGAACAACTATGATTAATGTAGTTACAGTTCTGTCCATGTTTTAATGTTCCAGAGCTCAGTCGTTTTGCAAGTAGTTCACAGTTTAAACTGGCATGTTGTTCATCTTTTATCTGGTCATTTTGTGGAATATTTAACTAGAAAATGGCACAAAATAAGAATATTTTTTCCACTCTGATTGGCTGCTGTTAGACCTACCAATTTTAACTTGAATGTTCATTAAATTTTTCGTAGACGCCTGTGAAAATAATTTCTATTCCCATGACTTTTTTGTTCTCTGGGAAATTATTTTTGATGATAAATACAGAAACAAGTATAACAATTAAAACATCTACAATAGTGATAGTAATATTAATGATAAAATAATAGTCAGGCAAAGTAGCCTGCAAATTCTTTGTTGGGGGGCAGAGAGGGACCTGGATAAAGGCTGGGGGGCCCTGGGCTGAAAAAGGTTGAGAAACACTGATCTACACTATTGTATGCTAACATTTAAAGACTGGTGTGTGACTGTAAAGATGTCTACAGCCATGATGAACTAGGGAAGCTAGTTCATCATGGCTCATTTTCAGGGATCATAATGATTTCACTTCCTGTCATTCTGTGTGGTTTCCAGCTCCGAGTCTCTGGAGGTCCATTCCTCGTTTGCTTGGGTGGGTCAGACGCAGTACAAGCTGCAGTTGGGGTGCCAGGAGGTGGTGCGCCTCACTCTGCAGGCCTGCTTCTTTCGCGCTGGTGTCTACAACCTGAACACTCCACTGGTTTTTGCTAAGCCAGCTGAACACAGCACACTGTGTGAATCAAGTCAGCAAACAGCCAGTCCTGCTCTCATCATCATCAACAACGCCTGTCCTCTCTTATCCTGAGGGGACAGTGGGATGCTACTGACTCACCACAAAGACACAGCTTTGACTCTCTGACAGAAATACTGGTGACTGATGGTGAACGTATGAATCTTTGTTTCATCAGTGGATGCTTCACTGGTTGACTTCCTGACACACATAAAGCCACCCCTCCCCTTCTGTGCCCCAGACTCCTCATCCTCCCTCACTGTCAGGGTCAGGGTTAGGTTAACCCTGACCTGAGAGACTCTAACTTGCACTTTTCTTTGCTTGCTAACAGAAAGCCAGGGGTGGAAGTCATGTCAACTTGAACATGAAACTGCTGAAGTATATTCTGATTTAGACTCAATAAAAAATTGTCCGTTTAGATCGGTCCCGTCAGGCCGAAGTGACCGCTGCACCATTAGCCTGTGGGCTAATGGTGCCTGTCTGAACTTGGAGTGAGTCCACTTCACTCCTCTGCTTAATTCCTGAACAGAGTGAGACTCATTTCCTAGCTTAATGTTGGCAGTTTGTCTGAATACTGAAGAGCTGTCCTGCTGCCATTCTGGGATCTTCAAAAAAGTGATCACTTCCTTGAATGTGCATCAGACATTTTTCCTCACAGTGCAGATTTCCCTCCTATAGACTTAACATCTCATGTGGAAATTATTTATTTCTAATAGCAAATTGGATGTTAAAATAAAGATAATGATGTTGGCAAAAGACTATTTTCCCTGGTATATTCAGAGTAAAGAATTATTTATCAAAGGAATAATTGTTTACTTTAAGACATGAAGTAATGCTTTAATACCCACTATGACATTTTTTGTAGTGTTTATTGGCCATATTTTCAATCAGTCTGGCATATAATTAATTCACGAATCACTCATATTTCTCACAAATAAACAGTCCTATTAATCTGACACCAATTGTTGTCATTGAGCGATCAGTTCCTCAACATTCCTTAGCTACTGAGCTGATATGTCACCAAATGCCTTATAGTAAATAACCAGTATCTGTTACTGACTGTGTTGGCTAGAATAAAGAACCAACGTCGATCTACATTCTTACCCTCATCAATGGTCATGACCGAAAGAATGAGGTCACGGATAAAAGTGGCCGAAATGAGTTTTCTCACCCCATCTCCATTAGAGAGATAGAGTGAGGGTCATCCGGGAGGGACTCAGAGTAGAGCCGCTGCTCCTTCTCAGCTGGCCTGGGAACGCCTTGGGGTTCCCCCGGAGGAGCTGGAACAAGTGGCTGGGGAGAGGGAAGTCTGGGCCTCCCTACTTAGGCTGCTTACCCCACGACCCGACCCCAGACAAGCGGAAGAAGATGGATGGATGTTTCACACCATATTTAACTGTGTCAAGCGCTTGGAGCTTTTCCCAAAACCCTGTGTGGAAAAGCCTCCACTGAAAGCTGTCCAAAAATCTGGCCCGGTCAAATCCCACTGGACTGCTTTTTAGACCATGACTCACAATAATAAAAACGATCCCACCTGGTTCAGTATCACACAGTACCTCACCTCTCTTGAGGTTGGAATATTTTTGCAAAAATTCTCTGAGTTATCTTTGATTTCTTCAGAGGGCAGCTTCATCTTTCTGTCTGTGCAGCTCCTGGTTTCAGACCGCGCTTCATCTGCGGTGCAGTTAACAGCATAAGGGAAGGTTGTTTTGGTGAATCTCCCCATGCAGTATGGGGTTAGGGTTAGGGCAGGGGTGTCAAACTCCAGTCCTCGAGGGCCGGTGTCCTGCAACTTTTAGATGTGCCTATGCTTCACCACACCTGAATAGAATAATTAGGTCATTAGCAAGGCTCTGGAGAACTTACCTACACAAGAAGGAGGTAATTAAGCAATTTGATTCAGGTGTTTTGTACCTGTGGCACATCTAAAAACTGCAGGACAGCGGCCCTTCAGGACTAGAGTTTGACACCCCTGGGTTAGGGTATGCAGTACACTGAAAGTCAATTGTTTCAGCATAGCAGGGACAGAAAGACGCAGACCTCAATCAAATTGAAATGGTGATTAATTTAAACATAGTATCAGGTAAAGCATACACATTTAGAATTCAAATAATTTAAGGCATAACTGACTGCTAGGTGCAGAAGAGGGCTTCCAGTATGGTCTTTGATCTGTGTACAATCTCCAGGAACAGGCAGTAGTGGTCTACGTAGACCATCTAAGTTCTGTGGCAGTTTAAACCAAATTAATGACAATAATTACAAAGGATTAATTATTGCACTTTATTCTCTAGAACACATGTGTCAAACTCCATTCCTGGAGGGCCACTGTCCTGAAACTTTTAAATCTGCCTATGATGCCCCACACCTGAACAGAATAATTAGGTCATTAACAAGGCTCTGGAGAACTTATTTACACTAGGAGGTAATTAAGTAATTTCATTCCAGTGTTTTGTACCTGTGGCACATCTAAAAACTGCAGGACAGCGGCTGTTGAGGACTGGAGTTTGACACCCCGGCTGTAGAATAATAAAGTCCATCATTATTCATACCTCTGTGGTCAGTTTTTTTTTTTACATGTTTCTTCTGACTAGAAGTAGATATTGATGACATTTCAAAGTTTTCAAGCCAGAGCTGTGACTAATCAGAGAATATGTGGGAACCAAACACAGAGTTCTTCCATCTCTAAAGACTTTGAGCTCGGCACCAAACATTGAGAAACCAGTGGAAACATGCCAAAGGCTGCTCAGCAGCTAGAAGGGTTTGATTGTTGTCATACCAAAGATTTTTCCACTAATTGATTTAAATAATTTTTTGACACTTTTTTTAAATGAAGGAACAAAGCCATTCTTCATTTTGAGAAGTTTGTGCATACCAGAAATATTTATACACTCATCAGAAGTTTTAAGTTTAGAAGTTTGGCTGATTGTCACAACAGATTATGAATCAACCAATTGCTTGACAGCAACTCAATGCATTGTGGTATCTAGACAAGGTGAAGGTTAATGTGAAGTTCTGAATGAGCACTACAGCAGCAGAAGACGCCATCCTGGTGTCATTCCACTCGGAGCAGGAAACTGAAACTACATGTCACAAAGACTCACTAAAACTGAACAGAAACCTTGGGGAGATGTTGCCTGGTCCCTGAATCATGATCAGAACTTAATGGCATAGATCCATCCTGTGTTCCATCAGTATCCCAGGCTGCTGGTGACGTCATGGTGAGGAGAAAATGGTGTCAACTGAGTATTGTTTCAACAACACAGACTACTTTAGTAAAATTGCTGGCCGTTTCCATCCCATCTGAACATGGACACGCTGCTTCCATGTCACAAAGTTCAGCTCATCTCCAACATGGAGTTCATTGTGCTCTAATGACTCCACAGTCACCAGAGCTCAATCCAGCAGAGCACCTCTGAGCTTGGGTAAAACAAATCAGCAGAAACTACAGATTCCACCTAAACAGAAGTGAGAAAGCATCCATCCATTGTATTTGGATTCTTAAATTTTCCTTCAACTTTGATGCGTTTGCTTGAAAGAATATTTAAGGATGATCATTGTGATTGTTTAAAATTTTATTTCAAAACTACTGGTACCTAGCTTCCCACTTATTATAACATAACATACATTTCACAATATCAAATAAGGAGGCACAATAACTATTCACTGCAACCAAAGAAGATAGCTGGCATGTTCAAAATGGAGTGCAAAGCTTATCCCTCTGCCCATTGTTCAGCTAAAATAAATACACATATTAATGGACATACATATAGTTATAAGCCCACATACCGCACTTTGTTGGCCTTGAAAAAATTTTTTTAATCTCAATGGATTTTTATCTTGGTAAAATAAAGGTTTAAAAATACACATGTAAATTCATATACATGTCTACACATATATACATATAATTACACATACCCTGATATCTGCATGCACATGCAGCATAAAGATACATTTATGCCTCTACAAATATGTTGGCTTCTCTTTCCACCCTCCTTTAATTAGGCAACATAATATGCTTCTAACACATCAACACATTTCTGTACATTAAACTGTATATGTTTATAACCTCAAAAAGTCCAAATATCAGAGTATTCAAAGTGTTAGAGTACTCCATAGGCTAAATAGATACACAGAAACTTTGAGATGTTTTTTATATTCCCCTTTGGGGTTCTTAAATAAATAGAGAATATTTTTTTGTAGTTATTTCTTACTTGCCTTGTGTCATGAAACCTGGTATAAGCATGTGAGATCTGTCCAGGTACACGCAGAAAACGGAATAAAGGCCTGAGAAATAACAGTAAACCTTGTATAATGATTTAATGATGATTATGGTTTGTAACAAGTTTAAAATAATAATACACATGTCAATGAAGGAATGTCTGTAATGTATAATCAAAAATATATGTTCTGTACTTTTAATCAGCTGAATGTTATAATACATTATGGAAATTGAGGTTTGAACAACTTGATTGTTGTATAATAATAATTGATTATTAAAGATTAAAGATAATGAGTGAGGAAGAAACATACTGAAGTAAAATGTCGACAAAGTAAAACATTGATTATGTTTTGTAAGACAAAAATTACTTAGGAGAAACATTGAGGAATGAGTCATTCCTGAGCGAGGGCGCGGCAGAATCAGAAACAGATGGTCAACGGAAAACAAGGGAAGCACCGTGGATGTGGTAACGAGGTATGAATGAGTCATAAGAGAGTTGGGGAAGGTAGGGACTTTCCACAGACAGTGAGACGCAGTGGGAAGGTTCTAAAGTATCGCAGCCCTGCCCCGTAGACCGCCCTGGGTTGAGAGGGCTTAAAAACTGGAGCACAGGGGAGGAACGGGGTTCCTCGTCCGCGGCGCAGAAGAGGAGCCAACAAGAGGAAGCAGGCTAAAGACCAGCAGAGGACCACACCCCGGGACCGAGGGAAGCTCAAAGACTTCACGCCGACCCCCGTTCCAGCCTCTACCCGACGCTCTCAACTCTGTCACAGCCGACTTGGAGAAGAGACGGGGGTCATTTAATGACAAAGATTCTGCACGTCTTGATGGATTTTCAAAAGTCTGAGGATCCAAACATTGAAAAAGTTTTTCCATGTTTCCAATGAACTTGTGGTTTCTACTGTGAAAAGCAGTAAGTACACACCTTTTCCCCACTTCGTTTAATGAAAAAGCATGAGAAAATAAAAAAGAGTCGGAGCATACTATTAATTACATATCCAAATTACAGACTGAGGCAGAGTGTTGAATAAAAGAACTATCTATATAGCATTATGCAGGTGTACATATAAAAGAAGAGAGTTCCCTGAGGCTGTTCAGAAGAGGTTCTATGGATCTCTGATGAGCCAAATCTGAGACGAGATAAACTGAACTTCCTGCTGGAAGCCTGAAGGCAACAACAGAACTAACATTTAGCTTCGATTGAATCCCTTTCTTTGTGGCTTCCCTTTGGTTGTAGCAAAGTGTTCGGATCAGTCGACCTGCTGCTCTGGAATGGCTTCATACTGTGCTGGCTGTTTGTAGAGACAATAGTGCTGAGTCATGAAGACGATGTCAAACGCCACAGAAAACAGACCCAGACCGAACTTGGTGGGGTCACCAAACACCAGCTTCCACTCATCTGAGGAGAGATAAACACAACAGAAAGCATGACAATGTGCTGCTCCAGATGGATTTACAAACATTTAGAAAAAGGCGGCGCATAGTACTCTACTAGAGCAGAACAACTGTAAAATAAAGTTCATTGAGCAGGTAGCATGAAGTGCTTCTCATTATAAAGCTAGTTTGAGAAGCTTCAGCTATCCTGTTAGTCCTCAGTTCTACTGAGACCAATCACCAGTCAGATTCCTCTGAGGTGCTGCACAGCCTGCTGCCTTCTGCTTCCATTCATCCTTTCAAAGTGCATTACTTTCCCAGGTTATGAGCAATTTGAATTTTTCACTCTTTGCAGTGCAAGAGAACAATATTGGATAAATCTGCTGGTTGTAAGTTTGATTTCATTTTCCCTTTGCAACATATTGATTAGAGTTGGACAATATGGCTGAAAAACATCTTACAACAGAAGGCTTTGATATCAGGCAATATCAATCATTATTAGTTTTTGTTTTAAATATCTGAAATACTGTCAAACTGGTGGCATGACCTTCCCTGTTTTATTCAGTTTCCTTCAGCTGGAAACTGGAGGAAACTCCAAATCCTGCTGTTTTCTCCACACAGCTGTTTTTTTTTTTATCATTTTATTTTATTTTTAAGGAGTTATGAGACACAATGGTGAAACCTGAAACTGCTGCATAAGTTACTCAACAGGTTGCTAGGTAACCAAAGAAAGTACCATACCATACCAATTTTATTTATAAAGCACTTTAAAACAACCACAGCTGATACAAAGTGCTGTACATTAAAACACAACATAACAATAAAAAAATAAAAACTCTTAAAAACAAAAACAAACAATTTAAAACTAGATCCCACTGGTGTTGAAAGCCAAGTAGAATAGATGGGTTTAAGACGAGCTTTAAAAGTGGACAGTGAAGGGGCCTCTCTGACCTGCAAAGGCAAGTCGTTCCATAACTTAGGGCCCATGACAGAGAAGCCCTGACCCCTCTGAGCTTCCTTCTGGATCTCGGTACCTCCAAGAGCAGCTGGACCTGAGTGACCGATAGGGTACGTAGGGATGAAGAAGCTCAGAGAGGTAAGCCGGGGCAAGATTATGCAGTGATTTAAAAACAAACATAAGAATTTTAAAATGAATCCTAAAATATACAGTCAGACAGTGAAGTGAGGTCAGGACAGGGGTCACATGTTCCCTCTTTCTTCTGAGTTCCTGTCAAAAGTGGTGCAGCAGCATCTGAACCAGCTGCAGACGTGAGAGCAGCGACTGACTGACTCCCAGATAAAGTGAGTTGCAGTAATCCAATCGAGTTGAAATAAAAGCGTGGATCACCATTTCAAAATGTTGTCTGAAAAGAAAATATTTCACTGACGCCAATCGCCTTAAATGATAAAAGCTGGACTTAACCACGGCTCGGATTTGGCTGTCCAACTTAAAATCACTGTCCAGCTTAAAACCAAGATCTGTAAAAACGGGTTTAAAATAAACCTCCAAGGGTCCAAGGTCAACAGAGGAGGACTCACAGGAGCCACTGGGTTCAAACACCATCAACTCTGTTTTCCTTTCATTAAAATTTAAAAAGTTCAAGGCCAACCAAGCTTTAATATCACCTAGACATGCCAGGAGATGTTTGATAGAATGTACATCCTTCTGCTTCAGGGGCAAATAAATGTGACAATCATCAGCATAACAATGAAATGAAATCCCATGTTTCCTAAGAATAGAACCCAAAGGCAGTAAATACAGAGAGAAAAGCAGTGGGCCCAGATTTGAGCCCTGTGGGACACCATAAGGCATTGAAGCAGCAGATGATTCAGAGTGACTAATTTTCACTGAAATTGTTTCTCCTCCAGGTAAGACTGGAACCATTTAAGAACAGTGCCATCAATACCTACAACGTTGTGTAATCGCGATATTAAAATGTTGTTGTCTACTGTATCAAAGGCAGCAGTTAATGAGGTAGTTGATGCTACCCACCTTGCCTGGCTAGCTGTGAGAGGAGCTAAAGCTTTTCCTCCAACTACATTCCCCAGAATGCTGTGTAGTTCTGGATCAGAGTTCAGTGAAATTATTGAACATTCTATCAGACAAATTTTCTACTGATAAGGTATCTATTCCAATATATATCAAGATTCAAGACTCCTCTATTCGACGCCGCAGGAAAATTATTTACATATTGTTATTGATTAATTGCACCTTTGTCCTCAACATACTACCTGGCAGGTTCATTTACTTCTCTAATCACTGTTTGAGTATCAATTCTTTTCTCCACTCTTCATACTTCATTCAGGCTCATTTTTCCAATCAATTTTCCCTGTGAGACATTCTGTTTTATGTGTTTAGAATCTACCAGTTTCTTCTCAAAGCCATGAAGGTACACAGGCTGAGCTGATGAAAATGTTCACCTGATGTTCATAACCACTCATAGAAGAATAATTATAAGAAGGAATCCAACAACAAAAGCAGATCTACCATTGTTGTAAGACTGAATGATCATCTGTAGGATACTGAAGACTCCACCAGTGAAGTCCAGCAGGACGTTGCCGATGCTCCAGCCCTCAGTGCTTTGTCTCCTGTAGTTCATATAGGCCTGGAAGCAGGCAGAAATAGAATATCGATTTACAAAGAAGTTGATAATAAGGCAAATTACAGAACACTTTGACTATATTCTGTTGTTGTCCTCTGTTAGCTTACCTGTGGTACATATTTGATCAGAGTAACTGCTAGTTTAATATAGGAGAAGTAGTAGAGGTACTCCAACCAGGTAATTTTGTGGGCCACAGCAACAAATAGGCTGATCAAAGCAAAGGTCCAACCAATCAGCAACAGAATCCTAGCAGTCCATGACACCCTCTGACCCCCCCTCTGGAAAAGACAGAACACTGTAAAGTCTTAAGGAGGACACGGTGTCTCAGAAATGTGTCCTTAATGTCTGTTTTATCGCCGGCTGGACAGAACGTCCCACTCTGTAGTGGTGTACCTCATAGAGAGCAGCCTGGCTGACGTAGATCACACAGAACAGCAGAGCATGCAGACTGAAGAAGACGTCATTGGCATTGACAGGATTTATCCCATTGGGATTCTTCTGAAGGAACTCCTCCTATAGAGAAACACACAGCTGAACATTAAGCACTGACATGCTTTCCCATTCTGTCCCATTCTGTCCAGACGTCTGGCTTTCTGCTGGTTATGAGAGAGGTGACCTGAAATGGCTCAGTAATGATACAAATGCCTTCTGTTCAGCAACTGTTAACAACAACAATAACAACAATAACAATAATAATAATAATAATAATAATAATAATAGACCCAGAAAGTTCTGTGGAACAACCTAAAGAAGTAGAGGGTTTAACAGGAACCATGGAGGGAGGATTAATGGTCAGGTTGTTCACAGAAGGCCCCCAGACGAGCTTTAACGCAGCTGTATGTGTTATTTCCACCTCTCCCTCCTGCTTCAGTAGTCACAATCACATGTCTGAACAATGAAGCTATCTTGGAAATCAAGTTACCTTTATGTAGGGTATCCAGAAGAGGCCGATGTTGAAGACACTGTAAGCAATGAAGCCCGTTAGATTGAGAGCCAGGAAGTCGAAGTTGAGACCTACAACACTGAAGAGAAACAGAAAGCAACTGAATCCATTTCACTTTGTCTACATGGAGACGTCACAACATGACTTCAGAAATGAGACCTGATTGGACCATGTAAAGAATGCATCTTGACCTTATGGCCTTATTATGAGTATTAGAAAATTATTTGACCTCTTTTTCCAAGACAGTTTTGTTATGATTTAAAACAGAAATATTCCAGCTGCAGCCTCAAACTTTTTCATTCCAGATTGAACTCATATCTGCTGGACAGCAGCTTTATAATCTTACCTGCTCTTGAATAAATTTCAGCTCTAAAATGAGATTATGATAAAGATCTCAGAAAAGGCAACCCGTATATTCTGTAGATTTCTTCCACATAAAAGGGAAATATTTGTGACGATGAGTCAGAGACATTAAACCTTTTTCAAATCCTCTAATCTTTGGAGCCATATTTGTATTAGATGATAGGTTTCATTTGGTTGTCAGGATAAAGCCTGTACAATGTTCAGAGCAACTGACTTAATATCTTTTTAATATGGCATTGTTCAAAACAGTCCATTGTTCTGAAGGAACAAGCTGTGGTCAGCAAAAAGCTGGGCACTGCATCATGGGAGTCACATTACTAACACATTACCAACATATGACAGAATTGTTGAGCTGAGATAAAAAGAGCCCATGACCTAACAGTGTTTTCACATAAAATATCAATACTAATACTGCTAGTGTAGAAATAATAGCTATAATAATAATAATAATCTCATAACAAACCCTGCTCAAACAGCAGAAATGTTTTAAAACATGGACTTTTAAAGTAATGTAAAGGAGGAAACCAACCAAAACTGAACAAGGCACAAAATTCCTAACTAACTAGAAATGCTGATGAGACACAAGAACTACCTTTTCCTCCTCCAGTTTTCCCAGGCTTGTGGATAGAAAGACACTGACCAGGCCACGAAGTAAATCCATCCTATCACCTGAGCCACCACTGACAGCACACTGCTATGGATCACTATGAAGCGGATCCTGGACGACAGACTGGACAGAAGGAAACAAAGACAGATTACAGATAAAACAGCATATAATTACTTATCAAATGGAAACTAAATGATTAGTCTGTAATGTCTTTAAATCTCTCTGCAGGTCTAGCTAGCTGACATCATCCTCAGAGCAAATAAGTGGTGAACTTGAATGTTCACAGAAACATTCAGTGTATTAGAAAATACAAGGTTAAAAACAAACATTCTCACTTCAACACTCCATTACTAACACACACTCAGACACTTCCCTAAAGTGGTCAAACCCAACTTAACCCACATTCCTTCAGTTCAGCGCGGCATTTAGGATCGGAACGCTGTGTGATACGAAGCAAGGCGAGGAGGAGTCATTACTGAGCAGGGTCAGGGTCAAGGTCACGATCTCCTAAACATTACAGCATGTTGGTTCTGTACCCACCTGTCCAGGTGTGTGTTGTTGCTGAACAGGTGTGCAGTCACCTGACCAACATCATGTGTTACGACAGTGAAATTGGCTGAGGTAGCTTTCTCTGGAAGCAACACCTGAATGAACATGAGAAATAATGAGGATTGTTGGACAAAAAGCTCCAAACTCTTCAAATTCAGCCACAGACAGACAGAATCTTTGGAGAAAAGCAATGAGCAAGATCAGCTATTTGCAGAATTTGTGGGAAATAAATAAATAGAAAGATTCTGTTTTTGAAGAATGTTCTAATAAACTAGCAAATGCAACATTTTCTTCATGAAGAAAATCCTTGAAATGAGCATTTATGAAACAAGTCACTGTAAGAGTCGGTAACTCTCAGTGAGTTACTTGAACGGTTACCATAACAACATACATCTTTCTTTTTGTTTGTTGATCTTAAAGTTCACAGATGAAAATAAAAGAACCTCCAGCTGAACGATGGAACATCACATGGATGCAGTTTCTCTTCTAAGCTCCTGATTGGTTCCATTCAACATAACCTTGCATCATGTTTGCTTTTGAATATCACCTGTTCAGGCAGCGTGATTATTGATGAGTAGTTCTCTTGGGAGCTGAAGGTTACATTCAGGTGAATCACTGTAGACTGATTGACAGCAGAACTGAGGAAATATACAACATGAATTAAACAGTCACACTTCAGCTATATGATGCAGAAATACAGAACAGTGAAAACGTATGTGCCCCCTCCTCAGATTAATGCTGGTTTTCCGTTTTTGCTCCATTTAAAGCTGGATTATCTATGGTAACTTTTATTTTAAAAATGTTTCTTACATATTGTAATATACGACAGATTACCTAAGAAAGATAAGCTCCTCTGCCTTCCTCTGTGGACCTGTTGTCATCTGTATAAAAACACCACTCTGTCAGAAACAACCAATCAGAGCCAGGAGGACGGGCTTAGTACTGCTCACACCCTCCCTTTTTCCCTGTGCTACTTTACAGCTGGTTTATCACAACAGAGTCAGCCATGAATGCTAAGGCTAGTTAGCATGGCCACCGATGATGGCGGACAAACTGTTTTCGTGGAATAGTAAGTTGTTTCTCCTCCATCAACACATTCAGCATTGCGTACATGAGCATTAGTGGTAGCGCTAAGACCCTCCTCCTGCTTGTGATTGGCTGTTTTTGATCGGGAATGGTGAGTTTCTGCCGATGGTAAAAATATCTCAGGGAGAAAGTGGAGGAACTCCATCTTTTCACAGATTATCTGTTTCATACTATACTGTCAGTTTGAACAAATGCAGTTTGTTCAAACTGTATGCAGCATGTAGCTTTTACAAATGTTTGTAAAAGTAACATACTTCTGCTTTAAATGTTTCAGATCATCAACCAAATGTTACTACGGACCAAAGATCCCCAGAGTAAATATAAAAAAACTGTTGTTTTTTTTTCATTCATTGAAAAGTTAAGACCACCTCCAAGCCACCCCGGCCCTCTGGGAAAAAGTAATTACCCCCTAAACCTAATAAGCAGCTATTTCACCCTCAGCAGTAACTACTTCCAGCAGCAGCCTGGGCTAACAGCCAATCAGAGCCATTGAGGAACTCTGACCCAGTCTCTTTCTTTCAGCCTGTTGAACGCCTTTCCAGTATGAACTTAGTGTTTCAGGTCAGACTACAGTATCTGAAGTGGAATTATATCTTGACTTTGAATAGGCCACTCCAAAACCTCATTTAGTCATTCAGAGGTGCTTTGGATCCTTGTCCTGCTGCAGAACCAAAGTGTGATTGGGCTTCATGTCAGGTACTGATGGCTGAACGTTCTCCTATAAAATGTTCTGCTAGAGAGCAAACTTCAGGGTTCCATCAGCTATCAGGCCTAGAGCATGATACTGCCACCACCATGTTATTGTTGATGTTGTTTCTGAAACACTGTCAGTTTTAGCTCAGACGTAACATGACACACACATAAAGGTGTGACATGCTTTTATCCACACAATATGTACCTGACACTCTTAAGGATCATTAAGTTTCTGGGTTCTTTTGGGCCAGCAGCATTTCCCCCAATGCTTCTATCTAACATTGGGGTACAGGTGCTCTAGATCTTTCTCTCCTAGTAAAATCGTGGATCAGCTCTTGGAAAAGCTTTGGTGAAGTGGCTTCGCCGGGGAAGGTTCATGTTTCCTCCAGCTGTGGATAATGGTTCTCACTTTGGTTCACTTTGGTCCCAAACTCAGAGAAATGGCTTTGGAAGCCTTTCCAGACTCTCTTCTGCCCTTTAGATTACGTGTTGCTTTGTTTTCCTTTATAAATCTGTCAGTAGTCAAAGGTTTTATTGAAATTATTTACTACATCTACAGATCAGGTAATTATCAGGCCCGTAAAACTGAACTCATCTTTCTAAAAGTTCATTCATGATTTATCAAGGGAAAGGGCAATTACTTTATTCCCAATGGCAAGAAGTAATTATACAAACAAAACGTCTGTACAAACTTTTGTCTCAACAACCGTCTCCAGAGAAACGAACAGTCAATCGACTGTTCGTTTCTCTGGAGACGGTGGGACAGGCCGGTCCCATGGGCTCCGATAGCTTTTTCTCTTTAATGAATGAAATCATCACACAGCTACGTTCTTCTGTTGAATCAGCGCTTTGTTCACTTCAGTGTGTCTGCGATTACCTGGAAGAAATGGTGACAACAGCTGAAGAGCTTTGCTCAATTGTAACAGCATCTGGTGCATTCAGACACACAGCGGACTCTAGAGGAGAAAAAATGTCCAGGAACAGATGAAAATTTTCCACAATCTGAAGAATTTTCTGCTATGTTACAGCCTCAGTCGGTGATTTTCTGAAATTCTTAACAGGTTGACAATGTCAGCAAGGAATCAATGACATGTTAATTTAACCAGCAGGAAATCAAACATGTCTCCAGGAATATTTGGAAAAATTTCCAGTCTGCAGTGCCAGTGAGGAGATGGCTGCAAACATGTCTGAATGGATTATTTCAACAGTCTGCCAATAGGACATGATTTTTCATTGTTTTCATAAGTGCTGTTCCACATCAACTCGAGCTGTAGTAACACTGTCTCTTTGCCAAGGCATGTCAATGTCACAACTTAAGACATGAATGAATTTCTTCATTGAGAAAAATGTTACATCTTTTTATCATGAAATATTTTATAAAAGGTCATCTTTGTTACTTCATTTCACAGACATAATGTCCTCCAAACTTTGGAATAATCCCAAGCTTATGAAGGTCTGTTCTAAATTCTTGTGTCCAAGCATTTCTGCTCCACAGTGCCGTGAATACAGATTTCATCCGGGAGGACATGTTTCATCTAGACATGAAAATGAAACGAGACACCACACCACTGCCATTAGCCTTTTACTTTTCTCTAACACAGTACCACTGGATCAGTTCTTCTGTTTGTTTGTGTCTCTCCTCGGTCTTCTCAGCTCCAGTCATCGTGGAAGATGGCTGCTCACACTCAGCCATTTTCTGGTTCTGGTCCTGCTGGAGGTTTCTCTCTGTTAAAGGGGAGTTTTCCTCTCTGCTGCCACTGCATGCATGTTCAGTATGAGGGATTGCTGCCATCATCAAAACAATGTGAGTGACTGCCTACTGTCGCACATGTCTGTCCACAAGGACTGACAGCTGCAAAACCTGACTTTCCTCAGACCTTCACATCCAGAGGAGCCATTTTACCCCCAGTCCAACTAAATAAAACTCCTTTAGAGATGAAAAGCTCACCTGACATTTTAAAAAATGAGAACTTATCATTTTTATTAAATATTTCTAAAACCACAAAACTTTTGCATAAAAGAGGATAGACACATTTTATTCTTTAGGCTGTTGATATTTGAGGAAAATTGTGTAAAAAACAAAGAAAAGAAAAACCATAAGATTTCCAATTGATGGTAGTATATTCTGCCTCTTGCACCAGACTCCTTCCATCTGTTATTGGTGGTAACCAGGGAAACCACCTGCATTTAGACCTTTAAACAGAGCTTTGGCTGGGTCTGGCAGGGAAACAACCCAAAGCTATCCTAAAGCAATCTGAGGCACTCCTCAATCTTTCTATTTTTATTGAGATGCAGTTTTTCTGCCTAATTGTGTTTCTTCTGTTTTTACTTTAAAGAAAAATAATTAATCTACAAGAAAAGCTCAAAAAAATTAAACAATCAAGTGGATTTCATTTTGTTGGTCAAAGTCGGTGAGCATGTCTTTCTGAATGACTTCATGCTGCTGGTTATAGCCCAAATTTTCTTCTGGTGAATATTTGGTCAAAAATGACAGATGATGTCATAGGGTGCTCTCTGCATCACCACCAGTGTCTGTGATGGCAGACACTAAAAGCAGCCAAGACAATAGCACTCACCAGAGATGTTGATCAGCAACTCAACAAGTAACCACTTCTTCAACAGATGTAGAATGGCCATTGCTGCCATGGAGACAGCAACCTGAAACTGACAGCAAACAGTAGAGACTGGAGGTAAACATGGTGGAGGAAGAAAGGACTTGAAAGGCTTTTCAGGTGAGATACACACAAAGTGGAACTACTTATCTCTAGTGGAGAAAGGTCTGAAGAATGGGAAATGGACTAAATGTTTATTGGGCTTCTACACAACAGCTGCACACACATTTATACACCACTACACGGCCCATGGGATACTTGGGCTCATTCAACTTACTGCATGTTAGACCCCAACCAACCAGACGGATGTTTCCTCTTTGTTTGTCTCATTGGTTTTAGGGGGATTTAGTGAACAGACACGAATCAGTACTAGGCTGCTTCTGATCACGTCTAACTGTCACAGTTTGGTCATGATCAAATGTGGGGGACCAACTTTGGGCACCACTGGTTTAGTCAGTCAGATTCTACTGTACAGTCCGCATTGGAAATGGCGTAAAGGTCAACTGCACGTTTATTATGACATCTACAAGGAAAGACTACGTAACTATCACACAACACTGAAACATGCGAGAGAAGCTTTCTTTGCAGATGTCATAAACAAAAACATTAACAATGCTTGAGCTTTATTTGCCACTGTTGACAGGCTCACAAATCCTCCAATGACGTTACCACCTGAACTTCAATCTATTGCCGCCTGCAACAAGTTTTCTAGTTTCTTTTCAGAGAAAATTCAAAAGATCAGAGGATTAATCTGCTCATCCACTCCAAAGACAGTTCCAATGCTGTGCCCAAACAAAACAAATGCAGGAAAAATGACCCAATTTCTACTACTAAATTATAAAACCCTAGAAGAAATTATAAGTCAATTAAGCTCCAGTTCCTGCCGTCTGGATGTCCTACCCACACATTTCTTTAAGAAAGTCCTGCCTGTTGTTGCTAATGATCTGATCCAAATAGTCAATTTATTGCTCTCTTCAGGTGTTCTCCCCCAGGCTTTGAAAACAGCAGTTATCAAACCACTTATAAAAAAGAACAATCTAGACAAATCCCTACTGCAGAATTACAGGCCGATCTCCAACCTCCCATTCATCAGCAAAATTATTGAAAAAGCTGTTTTTAAGCAATTAAATAACTTCCTAACAATAACAAACTGCTTTGACTCCTTCCAGTCTGGTTTTCGTGCTCACCACAGCACGGAGTCGGCCCTTGTAAAAGTGTTCAATGACATCCATATAAATACAGACTGTGGGAGAACCACAGTGCTGGTTCTGTTGGACCTCAGTGCAGCTTTCGACACTGTTGACCATGACATTTTACTGAATCGACTGGAGAGTTGGGTCGGACTCTCCGGTCCAGTGCTCAACTGGTTTGAATCTTACATAAAGAACAGGGATTTCTTTGTTTCAATTGGAAACTTCTCATCAGAGAGGTCAAAGGTCACATGTGGGGTACCCCAAGGTTCAATCCTAGGACCCCTTCTTTTCAATATTTATATGCTCCCACTGGCAAAGATTATAACAGGACATAGGATTAGCTACCACAATTATGCGGATGATACACAGCTCTACATCACGATGTCACCAGGTGACTCTGAACCCATCCAATCACTGAATAGATGCTTAGAACAGATAAATGTGTGGATGTGCCAAAACTTTCTAAAGCTGAATAGAAACAAAACTGAAGTTATTATCTTTGGACCTAAAGAGGAGTGAACTAGAATCAATGCACAGCTTCAGTTATTACAACTGAAAACCAGCGATCAGCCTGAAACCTGGGAGTAGTGATGGACTCTGACCTGAACCTTCAGAGCCACATTAAGACAGTCACAAAGTCGGCCTTCTATCACCTGAAGAACATCTCTAGGATTAGAGGACTTATGTCTCAGCACGATCTAGAGAAACTCATCCATGAGTTTATCTTTAGCCGCATTGATTACTGCAACAGCGTCTTCACAGGTCTGACTAATAAATCAATCAAACAGCTGCAGCTGATCCAGAAGCTGCTGCTCGGGTTCTCACTAAAACCAGGAAGATAGAGACATAACACCAATTTTAAAGTCCCTACACTGGCTGCCTGTAGCTCAGAGAATAGACTTTAAAATACTGATGTTAGTTTATAAATCTCTGAACGGTTTAGCACCACAATACCTTAAAGATCTGTTATTGCTGTACCAACCATCTAGACCCCTCAGATCTTCTGGTTCTGGTTCTGCTCTGCATCCCCAGAACCAGAACCAGACGAGGAGAAGCAGCATTCAGTTTCTACGCACCACAGATTTGGAACAAACTTCCAGAAAACTGTAAAACAGTGAAACACTGGGTGCCTTTAAATCTCAACTTAAAACCCACCTGTTTAGAGTTGCTTATGGCTAAATTAGGGTTAGAGTGCGGGTTTTGATGTCTTCCATGTTTTTATGTCTTTAATGTTTTTAATTTTTTTTCTTCTTTCTTTTATGTATGGGAAAGAAAGTGAAAAATGAGGGTGGAAAACGATGAAAATTAAAGTGGAATGGAAATGGAATGGAACCAGTTAAAGTCCGCGGGAGGGCAGACTCCCCTAACTCTAAGTTAGTTAAATTCTGTGTGGGACGGCGGCGTCCCCTGCTAAAGGACGGCGGAGTCCTCTATAGTTAGTTAAATTCCGCAAAGGACAACGGGAGTTTGTTTTTTTATTTTTATTTATTTTTTAAATTTCTCTCTTTCTCACTGTTTATTTCTGTTTTTATTTTAATTATGTAAAGCACTTTGAAATGCCTTGCTGCTGAAATGTGCTATACAAATAAAATTTGATTTGATTTGATTTGATTGTCTGTAATTGGTCGGTTTCTTTATATTGGCACATTTTAATATGAGTTTGAATTCACAAGTAAGTATTACATAAAAAAAATAATAATAATAATCCAATTGTTATTGAATAGTAATCAGACTGGAGCAGGTGATCTGACCCAGTAGCGCGCTTCCTAGATTTTGATGGAGATAAAGTTTGCTGGTATAATTATAAAAAATCAATGATAAATAACATTATTCAACTGCAAAAACGGCTCCTGTATGTGCAGACATAATAAATGGGTCGTTTAAATATTCCAACAGTCCCCTTGCGGAAGCAGCCATGCAGAGGAACAGATCTACTGGGTTCTTTCCTCAAACGCCCAGCAGACGATCTTCGCTGCGTTGCAGCAACAAAACATTTTCTCCATAAACAGGAGTTTCGCTTCAAGTCTTCGGTTTGTGTTTTTCGGTTATCAGAGCAGTTTAAAGCATGATTCATAAATCCCTGCGAAAGCTGTGAACAACCATCAGCTCACATGATTGTCAGCCTGTCGTTTTAGTTTTCAGATTGTTTCTGTCTGTAAAAGGATCTAAACTGAGAGAGAACGAACAGGAAAGAGAATGTTTAAAACAAAGACAGAATAAGGTTAGAGGGCTGGAAAGCAGCAGCTTTACCTGGTCTGTCTGTCACCTGCACATCAGCTGACTGCTTCTTCTTTCTCATTTTTACTGGCGGGTGACATCTAACGTTAAGATGTATTATCGCCATCTGCTGTGCTGGAGTGTGGACCAGAGTGCCTCACTTTAAGCTAAATTCTTATATAAAATCCTGTTTCCTTCAAAAAATTAATAACTGCTTTATTTACTTTATGTTTAATTAATATCTTATTAAGTTTTAATGTCTCTATATCATATTTTCTAATTTCTTGTTTTAACTTCTCTCTACTTACTGTATATTTTTCACAATGAATTATTACATGTTCTATGTTTCCATATCCCTACCACACTGTTGGATGTTTACCTATCAAATGTAAAGTTTTATTTAATCCAGTATGTCCAAGCCACAATACTGTCATTACTTCTTGCTCTTTTCAATTTTCTCCAATTATTTCCATATTACCCACTTTCTTTTATGAAATAAATTACAACCTTTAGTTCCTTCCTCCCAAAATTGTTGCCATTCAGATTTAATTTGCTCTTAATAATTGATTTTATTTCAGATTTACCATATGCTATTTTCATCATTCTACTTTGTTTTAAAGACACCTTAGCTAAATTATCTGCCATATCATTCCCTTCTCTTTATGAGCAGGTATCCACATAAACCTAATCTTTATTTGAGCTTGTGTCATTCTAAATATAATTTCATAAATATCATATCCTCCTGACTACCAGGGAAAAAAATATTGTCCAATCACCATTTCTTTTTTTAATCCCACAGTCTTTGTAAGGTAATAAAAAGTTTTATGCACTTACTTTGTCTCTTCCCAAAAAATGTGTTATTACTGATAAATGCCATTTTTATGAATTAGAAAAAGGTACGTACAAAAGTCCCACCTCTTCACATGTGGTATCATTGAAAAGCCCTAGATGTCCTCTCCAGATACCAAAAGGATTAATTCAGTAGAATGCAGGGGGTGGGAGATATTCAAGTTTAGAAATATCCTCTACAGAGGACAAAAATGAACTACTGGTAGTCTGGAGGTTAAACCAACTCCATATGACTTTCAGATGAGACATTTAAAATAGACATTAGTGATGATAATGAATCTGAACATATTAGAACTTCTACCCACTGTAAGCTCATCAGTATTGCTAACATTTCCACTCTATTTTCTTTGTTTCTTCCCAAAAAAATTGTTATTACTGATAAATGGGCAGATCCTGTATTCTTTGTTTCATAAACCTAGTTCTGGAATAGCATAAGCAAATTCTTTTTTATTTTAAACAAAATCTTTTGAACCATCTGTATATATAATTGTAAAAGATTTATACATTAATTCTGTCATTTACAAAATTTACCCAATTATCATCTTTATTAACCTGTATTTCTTTATAAACTTCTAAGTCAATGTTTGCATATGGAAACAACCAAAATGGTGTAATTGGATAAGGCACCGCAGCACTCTCTTTTTCCCTGTATACCCATTTCCCTAGCAGATTTATCTGCTGCCCATGCTAAACAGACTATTTAAGCTTTTCCACTCTCCCAGCAAGGTCTCAATATTCTTTCTGCTGGATTGTTCTCCTCCTTATGCCCCTGAAAACTCACCCAATACTTCAACATAATTTGCTATTGTCTTAAAAGCAAATTAAGGAATCTCCCCCATTTCCACCTGCACTGCCAAAGATGGAGATGTCTTCAAAGCTGCACAGCATAATCTCAAAGCTTGATTCTGAATTACTTCTAATTTACTAATCAATGTTTTCGCAGCCTGCCTATAAACTACACATCCATAATCCAAAACTGATCTGATCAAGGCAATATAAATCTTTTTAAAATAAATTTTATTTGTGGCCCAATCTAATCCTGTTAAACACATCATTGTATTTATAACTTTTTTACATTTCCCTTCAATATACTTTATATGATCACCCCATAAGAGCTTGGAATCAAATATGATTCTTAGAAAAACAAAATTTACTTACTTTTTCTATTTTTTCCCCCATACATTTTTAAATCAATTTTCTTCTTACTGAATCCAACAGTCTTTGTTTTACTTACTGAAAATTTAACTCCCCTGTTATAGGCCTGATTTTCAACAGATTTAATAGCATTTTGCATTTTCTCATACACTAATATTACATTTTTCCATTTTCTCCACAAGGCTCCATCATCAGCAAATAATGACTGCATGACATCCTGATCTACATCTTTTAAAACATCATTAATCATGATTGAAAATAATAAAAGACTGATAATACTTCTCTGTGGAGTTCCATTATCAATTTTATATTTATTGGATCTTGTTGCTCCCATCTGTACCTGTATAACTCTATTCAACAAAAAATCTTTAATCTAACTATAAGCCCTTCCTGTAATACCCATTTTATATAATTTTATAATCAACCCATTCTTCCATACCATGGCATATGCTTTCTCAATATCAAAAAATACTGCTACCACAATTTCCCTATTAATTTGAGCTTTTCTAATATCTGATTCCAAACACACAACTGGATCCATTATACTCCTTCCTTTTCTTAATCCACTTTGACATAAAGACAAAAGTCCTTTACTTTCTACAAAATATGTAATCTTATCAGTGATCATTCTTTCCATAATCTTTCCTAAACATGAAGTAAGTGTAATTGCTCTATAACTTGAAGGGTTTGTTGGATCCTTTCCAGGTTTAATAATTGGCACAATAATTGCTTCCTTCCAATTGGAAAGTAATCTTCCTTCTTCCCAGATCTTGTTTTATAAACTTAAAGTTTTTCTTCAGCTTTATTTCCTAAGTGTTTTAACATAATATAGCATATCTGATCTTTCCCTGGTGCTGTTAATTTTGATCTAAATATTGCTTTCTTCATTTCTTGCATAGAAAAATAAACATCTATGGAGTTGTTTCACCTTCTAAAGTAAAATCATTTGCCCTTCTTGTCTGTTCCCTCCTAAATTTCCCCAGTTCTGATAAATTATCTGAACTATGGATCTTTGCAAATGTTCTTCCCATTACTTCTACTTCCTCTTCATTTGTTACTGCTGTTCATTTTTCATGTTTTAGAATTGGGTTTGTTCTCTCATGTCTATTTACCCTCATTTTCTTAATCATTCCCCATACAATAGCTATAGGAGTTGTTCTGCCTATTGAATCACAAAAATCTCTCCATTTTGTTTTCTTTGCCTTTTTAATAACTTTCCTTGCTTCTGCTTGACTTGTTATATATTCAATTAAATTTTTAAAATGTGTTTTCAATATTCTAAAAGCTTATTTATTTTCCTTATTTCTTCACTACACTCTTGTGTCTTTTTGTTCTGACCTTTACTTACAGGAATTGTTATTTTTGCTGCTTTCAATATAACTTCTATAATCTTTCCCTCTATACTTTCTATGTCTAGATTTAAATTGACTTCATCCATGTATTTCTCACATATATATTTTTAATGTATTCCATTGTGCCTTACCAAATAACCATCTTTCCTGCCTTTCTACCACCTCCTTCTCTTTAGAAATAAGGATTTTACAAAATTTGTTGAAATGATCACTACCTACTGTTGTTTCTTGTTCTATTTCCCACTCACATAATCCAACTAAATCTCTAGACACCAGAGTTAAATTTACAGCTGAATATTTTCCTGTATGCACATCTATTCTCGTTCCTCTTCCATCATTCATACACACTAATTGATTATCTTCCAAGAGTTGTTCTATTACAGCTCCATTTGTATCAGTTCCCTGCCCTCCCCATAAACTGTTATAGGCATTAAAATCTGCACACCAAATAACTTTATTTCTATTTTGTCCCTGAATTTCTTTTAATTTATCCAGCTCACATGGATTGTAATAATTTATTATAATAAATGAATCTGCATTTATCCAAATCTCCACAATTAAAAACTCGTTTTTTCCTCTTTTAACTACTCTAAATGGCAACCCCTCCCTAATGAAAAAGGCATATCCCCCACCATTACCTTCAATCCAATCAAATCTAATAGAATAATTTAAGATTCTAAAATCTAATTGGGGTTTTAACCAAGTTTCTTGTATACAAATAACCTAAATAACATCTGGAGCTTCTTCTAATTTATCAATAAAATGCTGTAATTCCTGTCCATTTGATATTAAACTTCTTGCATTCCACTGAAGAATGAAGACCATAACATAACTATCTTATCCATGCTGCCTTACTATGGGGTTCCATTTGTATCAAAAATAAGTAGAAGTCATATGTGTAGATGTGTCGTTGGTCTATGTTGCATGTAGATGTTGCATATGTCTATGTCGCATATGCGTACGCTGCAAATGTGTTTTTTTTTTTTGTTTTTTTTATTATCATATGCAACAAACATTGTATCAGCATTAGATGTAAACAAATCTAAAGAACCTGAAGAAGCCGACCCAGGCTGCTTCCATACAGACAAAAGAAACAAAGGAGTAAAGCAAAAGAACAAAAAAAAAAGCCACTAGGGGTTTTCCAACAGTTCCAGATCGTTTATCATATCATCCAGTTCTGCATCTTGATGTTTGTCCATGAATTTTAGAGATGAGAAGAGGTGGCAGAGCTCCTTGTGAAAAGTGGGGAAAGAAGGTTTGGCTTTAAGAAAACGACATTTGTGAATGAAAAACTTGCCCATAATAATGATTACATTTAGTAGCCTTTCAAAAGTCTTTTCTTTTCTCATAATTCCAAAAACAATGTATTTCGTAGAAAATTCAGGTAAGTTAGGAATTTTAGGGAAAAGCCAGTAGTGCACATCATCCCACAAAGCTTTACAAAACACACATTCATAGAAAAGATGTTCAGTCGATTCAATATCACCGTCACAAAGTAAACAAGTGTTATCATCAATAGCAAATCGGCGTCTAAGGAACTCCTTAGAGGGATAAACACCTGGAAACATTTTGAAGTGGACTTCCTTGGCTTTTGGAGGAACGGGAAGATTTAAATCATTTGTTCTAATTATTTTTCCTTTGAACCTTTGAAAAGAAATGTGATATAAAATTTGGATTTGATATAAAGGGAAATAAAGTACTAGTAAAGCATTCCCTAATTTTTGAATTTTTTAGTTTACTATCTGTGACACTGAGCCCATTAATCAGAAGTCCAGGTAGCTCAGGGGTTCTGTAATCAGGGATCTCGTAAAAAGATTTAGCTGTGCATAAAATATTTGGGGGAATAGCTCTAATAATTTTTTGAAATTCACTTTTATTTATTTGCAAGTTATATTTAACACTGAAGTCTTCAAAAGACATAATCCCTCCATTATTTAATAAATGCATCACAGACCAAACACCTTGTTCTAGCCAATTATGTGCAAAGACTGATTTATTATTAACTTTTATGTAACGGCAATTCCACAAAGGAGTATTGTGTGGGCTGTAGTTATGTTTATAGATTAATTTCCAATATAATAAAACCTGCTGGTGGAAGAAGAAAAGTTTAACAGGCAATTTTTTTTATGTCAAAGTCACATCTAAGAAGAAAACTAACTCCGCCCAGATTAGAGAATATTTTACTTGGAATATGGAACCATAAATCATTTTGATTTTTTAAAAAAGACCGAAGCCAGTTTATTGTTAAAGTGCCGTTCATGCTGTCAAATTCTATGGCTTGCAGTCCTCCATCTTTAAACTGCTTGACTAAATTACCTTTTCTGATATAATGAGTTTTCTGTTTTCATATAAAGTCAAAATTCATCCTATTGATAGATTTGATTGCTGAATTGGGAATTCCTAATAAGTCTGGAAATACTTTCCATTTTGGTGAGAAATATTCTTCCCAGAACAGATAAATCTCGGTGTGTCCATTTATTTAAATGAGTTTTACATTTTTGAAGTTTCTCCCAAATATTCAAATTTTCTCAATCAGATTTATTTTTATTAATATGCACACCCAGATATTTGACATTAGATTTTACAGGAATGTTAAAAGCAGTAGATAAAGGACAGTCTTTTAGAGGTAAAATTTCACATTTGTTTAAATTTAATTTAGGTTATTTAAGAAGATGGTTGTGTCATCAGCCAGCTGACTAATAGAAAACTTTTTGCCTAACACCGTTAATTTACCAAACTGAGCGTTTTTAATTGAAATGGAAAGCATTTCTGCAGCAGCAATAAACAGCAAAGGGGAGATTGGACAACCTTGTTTTATACCTTTGTTGATGCTACTGTAAATCTTTGTGAGGTCCCATGTGAAAGACACACTGAACTGTTTGTTTCTTTGTAAAATGTTTTAATTACATTAATACATTTATTTCCAAACCCAAATAAATCTAAAGCTTTGAAAATTCATGTTCTATCATATCAAAGGCTTTATAAAAATCTAAAAATAATACAAAGCCTTCATTTTCAATTAAGTGGTTGTAATCAATTAAGTCCAAAATAAGGCGAATGTTATTATGAATAGAGCGCCCTTTTATTAACCCAGATTGAGTGTCAGAGATCATTTGTGATATGCCTGATTTTAACCTGTTGGCAAAAATGTGTGTCAGGAGTTTGTAATCATTATTTAATAGTGTTATAGGTCTTAAATGATCAAGAAGAGTCGGATCTTTTCCGGGTTTAGGAATTAGCGTGATGACACCTTGTTTAATAGTGTGAGTTAAACAGCCATTTTCTAACAATTCAGTAAGCATCCCAAACACAAGGGTTCTGATGTAAACCCAAAAATGTTTATCAAAATGACTAGTTAAGCCATCACAGCCTTAAAACACCCAGAGCTTTATCCAGTTCCTCTATGGTGATGTCTGCCTCACAAATCTGCTTATAACTGTCATCAATTTTGGGACTCAAATGTTTGATAGAATGAACAAATGTTTCTGCCATTGAGTTATTATATGCGGAAGAATATAAGTTGCTATAAAAGGTAAACATTTCTTTAGATATTAATGTGGAGTCTGTGCATGCCTCATTATTAATTTGCAAGCATTTTATTGCATTTCTTTCTTGTCTAATTTTTTCTAGTCTACAGAAATATGCAGTACTCTTCTCACTATCCTCAATCCACTTAGCTCGGGACCTCAAATATGCTCCTTTGGCTTTTTTGATATAAAAATCATCTAAATCAGACTGTAGAATTTTTTACGCTGTTTGTCATCATCATTAAAAAACGGTTTAGAGCAGATGAGACTAAGTTCTTGAATGATTTCTAATTCCTTTTTCTTATTTTGGAAAGTCATTAATTTGCTGTGTTTGAGTGAGATTTGGCGGACTTTAAATTTAAAGAACTCCCGTTTTTCCGTGTAAGATTTCAGATTTTTATCATTACAAATTAAACTGAGATGCTCCAGAATTTCGTTATTAAACTTTTCGACATTAAGCAGGGTTGAGTTAAACTCCCAGTAACCTTTGTTATGATATTTTTTCAAATGAGTTGTGATATTGAGTTGTACCAGGCAGTGATCAGATAAAGGTGCTGGTGAAATTCCAGTATTTACACTATTTTGCATCAGACTGTCTGAGATTAGCCAGAAGTCGATACGGGATTTAAGGATTTATTCTGAGCAACATTGTTGTAACCATAGACGTTACAGAGAATCAGAAAACTAGATTCCATTTTGAGGACACAAATAATCCAGTGGCCCTGGTTGTCTTTCCTATGAGTTTTTATCTTATTCTGAAAATTATGAAATAGTATAGCAACACCAGCAGATTTATTAGTACCACCCCCCATTGATTAGACCAGAAGCTCTCATCTGCCTCTATAGAGTGCATTTCTTGTAAAAAATATGCAGTTAGCTTTTGTATTTTTACAAAAAATAAATATTGATTTTCTCTTAATACCATCTCTTAAACCCCTAGCATTTAAAGAAACGCAGCTAAAGTTAGAAAGAAACACAGACATAAAAGGGAAGCACCAGCAAAAAGGAGAAGGGGACTGAACTTCTACTGTTCAGGAAAACACTAATTCCCTTAAACTGAATTCAGAACAAAGTTACTGACCTCTAACCAAATAACACGATTAGAATGTATCAAAAAATTTAACAATCCTGTGAAAATTTAACATTGCCTTATTAAATAGCCTTATTTATTAATTTGGCCTATTTAATTAAAATCAATTTTGGAAGTAAAGGAATACAACTTTCCTTGACTTATAATCTAGCACCTTGTGTTCTCATGCAATAGTGTGTGATTACTAGACACTATAACCAGTGGTGGGAAGTGACGAAGTACAAGTACTTCGTTACTGTACTTAAGTACAATTTTCGTGTATCTGTACTTTACTTAAGTAGATTTAATAATAGATACTTTCTACTATTACTCCACTACATTTTACAGTAAGTATCTGTACTTTCTACTTCACTACATTTCTACAAAAGTGTCGCGTTACTCGTTACATCCAAGTCGCATTGTGGGGTTTTTTCCGTTAAAATGTGAAGTTCAGGGACTTAAGGTGGCGCCGTAAAATCCAAGCAATAACGTGACTTACGTCTGTCACCCATCGCCTCCACCTTTACTCGCACGCGGACCTCCAAGACATGCGCAGTGGTTTCCTCTGAGCGTCAGTAACATAAAAGCGCTGCATAAATCATAAGATATGGCGACATGTAAAATCAGCAGCGCTTCGCTTTCAGAGACGGTGGGACTTCCTCCAATTTTTAACGTCACTTGGAAGGAAAGCTTAAAGAAAGGTAAGATCTGTGGACGTGTTGCTAGCAAAGCTAGCTGTATTGACTGAAACACATGTTGCATCTGCCATGAAAAAAAGTTGTCACTCATGCACTGAATTACTGTGTGGAGGTGTTGACTGAGGTGTTGCATATATGGGACAACGCTGTGACCAAAGTGCAATATAGTAATATGACATTCATGGACGATCCGATTCTTCTGGACGGATCTTGACCAAGTCCTATAGTGCTGAAGCCTCACTGAGAGCCGTTCTTTGTTCTTGTAATGCTCTGCGTACACTGCAGTAGCTATTTTATTTCATTAAAATATCTTTATATTTAATTGGCGAATAAATAAAACAACGTAAGAACGCAGAGCATGCTCATTGCTCTTTGTTTTCATCACCTGTCATGGTGGCAGACGTTGCAGCAGGAGGGAGGATGAGAACAGTCACGGTGCTCCTCCTGCTTGGTTACTTCTTGCTTATTGGGCCTTGGACAGTGTTGATAGTTGAGCGTTGTTAATTACTATGTTTAATGGTGCAGACAATTATTATTTCTGACATTGGCAATATGGGCAACCGCCCAGGGTGTTATTTTTTAGGGATGGCAGGAGACCTCTGTGTATTGTGGCACAGAGATGAAAGCAAAACAGAATGAAGAAGAGTTTGAATTGTCACTGGTTAAATTTATTTCAGCTCTAAGTATTTAATATCTAGGTGTTTTTATGGGAAAGTGAATCTTTCAGATCAATTTGAGAAGCAGTTTTGATAGGTGCACTTAATTTTATTGTCATGTAGCACGGGGTGCTGGTTTTGATTTGGTCTTGGGTTCAGTGGTCCAGACTACAACTCTGCTACGAGGCTCCTTGGTTCCATGTCCTCCTCTGCCAGTTGGATTTCTTTCAAAATAAATGTGTGGCAAAAAAAGTGAAGTTCATGTTATGTTAGGACAGGAGACGAGATGTTTCCATCCCTGAAATTATGATGCATAGAATCACATATCTAAGTCTAAACTATGTTACAGAATAAACTCAATAAAAACATGCTTTATCTGTGGCATTGTTCATTAAAATGGCACATTTATAATGTATAAAAATTAAATACGATCGGTTCACTTAATGATAGTGATTAGGCAATGCATTCAGCAAGTACTTTTACTTTTAATACTTAAGTATTTTTAAAAGCCAGTACTTTTTTACTTTTACTTAAGTAAAATGTTAATGTGGTACTTTGACTTTTACTTAAGTACATTTTTGTCTGTGTATTTGTACTTAAGTACATTTTTTGAGTACTTTCTCCACCACTGACTATAACTGGACCTTCAGTCAGTCAGGGAAAACCCGAACTCCGCCGATGTAGCCGACGTGCCCTCGGTAGTAGACATGTTTTCCCTCGTTCCTGGCTTGGTCCATTTTGGGCCAGACTGCAGCTCTTGCCTCCCGATCCAGTTTGCAGAAATCTTGCTGGAAGTGGATGCCCATCTCCTTGCACGTCTTGGAATCTTTGGTGAGTTTCCAGAAGGCATCCCGGAAGTGTCTCATGTTGAATTGAATTAGTGTTTGGCGATGTCTTCCGTCTTCTTTTTTCCCCAGACGATGCGCGATGTCCACTACGTTGTTAATTGACCAGGCCCAGTGTGGCGCAATCTTGGCTAAGAAGTCGAGGACTTCTTTGTGGGTATCTTCATTGCTCTATTCTTTGAAGCCTTGGATTTTTAGATTCCAACGGCGTTTATAACGTTCTAGTTCCAACAATCTTTCCGTCATCTCCGCATTTCCTTTGATAAGCACAGGAACCTCTTTTTCCAGTCCAGATAGCTTCGTTTTGCAGTCTTTTATATCAGCTGCGTTCATTTCGGCTAGCTTAGAGATGTTAGCTACCATCATCATGTTATCACGTAGCTGCACGCCGAAGTTATCGATTTTGTCTGTTAGCTTGTTAATGGCTTCCACAATCGAGTTATTGACTTCCTCGTTTGGAGACACAGTTACCTTGCTGGGTGGTGTCGGTGTTTTGATAGGCGTCGGGGGATTTTTCCTTTTGGTTGTTGGCATTGAAGTCTCCATAGCGTACTCGTGGTCAGCAACTGGAAAGCACTTCTTGGAGGCTACCGCTAGCTTAGCCATCGTATCAGTTTTTTCTCGTTTTATATATTTTGTTGTTAGAAAGTTGGTTAAGAAAGATGGACTGAAAATAGATAAAATGTATAGGCAAGTCTAGTAATCTTTCAGTGCTTAAAAACAGAAGTCTTAATTATCAAATCGGGATTAGTGCATCAGGGTTTAAAGGAAGCTGCCTGCCCGGTTCGCCATCTTCCCCGGAAGTCATATGTGGTTCATGTCGTTGGTTCTTGTCGTTGGTCCGTGTTGCTATTGCCTGTTCTCTTCGCTATTAAAAAGTCTTGAAGTAGGTCATGTCTGATCAAATAGTTTATTAGATATTAAAAAAATGTTGATGTTTCAATATCACTGGGTCCAATAGAATTGTTTTCAAAATGTTAAGATTTCTACCTCGTATTTTCTTTAGGCATTAATCAGGGCAACTAATGAGGTCGAGGGGTCCTGGACCACTGAAGGGGGCGCTAAATTTCTTTTTAAATCTGTATATCTTTATTTTTAAGAATAATTTTCACTGTCGGCAGGTATTTGAACTTCTCTCTTTTATTTACTTCAGCTCAGCTCACAGTTTTAAACAAATTCTGTAGTTTTTGGGGTACTTCTAAATCTGCTCCTTAGTCGCATCTTTTTGGGCCTTTTACTGCCTCTAGAGGCGTGGGGTGGTAACACAACTAATATAATTACATTATGAAAATAAATCATTCTTAAAATGAAATGAAGATATATCGCAGATTTAAAAAAAAAATTAAATCGGAAGGCCGCGGATCTATGGGAAATAGCGCCCCCTTCAGTGGTCCAGGACCCCTCCACCTCGTTAGCTGCCCTGACTAATGCCTAAAGAAAATACGAGGTAGAAATCTTAACATTTTGAAAACAATTTTATTGAAACCACTGATATTGAAAGACCAACATTTTTGTAATATCTAATAAACTATTTGATCATGCATGACCTACTTCAAGACTTTTTAATGGCGACGAGAACAGGCAATAGCAACACGGACCAACGACATGAACCACATATGCAGCGAACGCATATGCAACATAGACATGTGCAGCGAACACATATGCAATGTAGACATATGCAACATCTACATGCAACATAGACCAACGGCATATCTACACATATGACTTCTACTTATTTTTGATACAAATGGAACCCCATACCACTTAAGAAACTTTTAAGATCTTTGTGAGAGCGGTGTGCAAGGGATGGGACATGGAAAGAATTATTGCTACAGATGTTAGTGTTAAAGAAATATAAAACAGTAGCTGATCTTGCTATGATTTAGCGTTTTGTCCTACACCCTCCGATGAGGTAGGTGGCGGTATGACCCTCTAGCGGGTATAAGAAAAGCATTAGTCCTTGTGTGACCTCAGGTTCGCGGGTTTCCATCCAGCCAGTCTGTAATGGCCCAGCTGCTCCCGAAGAAGCTTTACTGTCTTCACAGCTCGGTGAAACGGTAAGCGTTTCAGTTGGTTCCAAATAACATGTCGTCGTGTTAGCTCGGTTCGACAGCGCGCCTCATTTTTTTGATATGTGTGTCTCTGTCTGTCTGTCTTGTGTTCATACACGTATGCGCGTGTGTGCGTAGCTGTATATTTCCTTGCATATCACTCGCAGGTTCCCAGCCAGTGTCCCCAGCTGTCCCGACTTCCTTCCTCCACAGTCACGGAGCTCAGCTGAGCTCCAACCGGACGTCGTTGGTCCGCTGCGGGCGGCAGAAGTATGAGCGGCAGTACCCGGTGCTCCTGGTCCGCCCGGACGGCTCCACTGTTAGCATCAGATACCAGGAGCCCAGGCGGCTTCTCCTGGTGAGTGACCGGCTGGGGCTTTCTGTTCATGGTCCTTCCCAACGTTTCTGCACAGCATGGAGAACTGTAGGGTTCTTTATTTTCTTCAGTATTATTAGCAGTTTATATTTTTGAATTCAGGATCATTATGAAACTTTGTGTTGCCAGTTGGTGAGGACAAGGAGGCGGCGGGTAGAAGGGGAGGTCGCTGATTCTCCCACAGTTATTGGAAGGCCTTTTCTTCTTTAGTGCTAAGAATAATGCCAGAACTTAAATGGGAATGCCATACATTCTTACTCGATAAATATTAGGACATACATCCTGATCAGGCTTGTCCTATTAATAGTATCTTTCGAAAATGAACTTTTAGCAGGTATTAAACGTACTACAAAATATAAATATGTTAAAACGGAAGTAATCTAATTAATCAATATAATGTCTTTCACTTGGTGATGACAAAGGAACTTTTCAGTCATATTTTGATTTATGGAATCGGATTGTATTTTCTGATTGCAAATACAGTTGAAAACAGTTTCACAATTGAGTAATATTTTTTGTAAAGAATTATCACATAGTTGCCTTTTATTGTCTGATTTTATCAAGTACTAAAACCATCAACAACATGAGATTCTGTAACAATCAAAATGTTATTAAACATTTCAAAAGTAGAATAAGTAACTTCTGTGTAAACCAAATGAATGGCTGTCAATGCAAACTTCTTTTTCAATTATGTGATTCTGACTCCACAGCTGGTTGGCAAAATCTTTTCCCTGCTGACTTACACTTAGCAGATGAGATATGACGTGTCTTTAATATAGCAAATAATAAAGACGCAAAAACGTTTTTGGGTCTGGTTGGGGCAGTTGGAGAGTAGAGTGACCATCGATATTACTGGATTCTATCCAAACATCAGCATCTCAGCTTTGAGCTGTGTAAAAATACATATTATTTCTGCATATAAATCTATAAATAGTTTGGTTTCTGCCAATTCTGTAAAGATACAAGAGAGAAAAAAGCTAATTTCTCTTTTATATTGGCCAATAATTAAATTTTACTAATTGTTGCTGTCACAGTCATGTTTTAAAGTTTAACAAACTTTGGCTCCTATATACGTTACAAAATATTTCATCCTATTTGATGATTGCTCTGAATATTGTCACGTTCTACGAACAAACGATGCAATTTGTCTAGGGGAAAATAAAAAAAAAGGGTGACTATTATTTTTTTCTCAATCTGTCAGCTCAACAGACTCGTTGCCACGGCAGCCAATAAACAGCGCCTGGAACGCAGAGCAAGTGCATCAGGATTTAATACTGAAACCCCACAAAAGCATTTCCCACCCAAAAAAGTTTGTAAAAACAGCAAACAAAACATTCTGTCTGTTGCAGATTTATGTTTTTGAATTTCCATTTTGCAATCATTAGGAAGTGATGCCCTGAACACTAGCGGTAGTTGATTAACTTAAATACCTGCTCTTCTCATTATCTGTCAGAAAACCTGTGTGGGTTGCCTTGTTTAATAGAACCAAAATACTCCAAACTGTGCAGCAAGAGCACATGTTAAGGTGATAAAAGTTAAGCTAGCATTATATTGCAACTGTCCACTTTCTTTACTTTTTAATTAAAGCTTTTTACTGACCTGTGAAATGTGATCCCCTGGGATCTTAACTTGCTATTGTAGTGTTGACAATATCAATACCTTTTTCAGATTCTTTGCTTGATTGTGTGTGTCATTTTCCCAACCACCGATGTTTCTGACTCGATGTAAAGCAATAGCAGAAGGGAATGTGGTGATGAGGGGACTTGCGTTTTACAAATTTTAAGAAGCATTAACTGGCTGGCAATGCTTTGAATACAGCGTGAAGCTGCTGCCGAGTTACTATCTGCAAATAGATGAAGGCACATACGGAAGAAAAGGTGGATGAAATATTGGTGGGGACTGTCCCTGTCAGGCCAAAGTTGGTGGGGACATGTCCACACCAGTCCTTCAGGAAGTTTCACCTGTTATGGAACATTTATTACAGAAATCAAAGTTTTCTTCTAAGTTATTTTCTCCCTTTTTTTCTGAAAAAGTGAGGTCCTCTTTTGCAGTTCTATTGATGTCATGCAGTCATTTCAGTCTGGTGTTCTCAAAAAGAGACATCTAAAATTTTCAGGGCAGTGGTCCCTGAGGACTGGTATTGAGAAACGGAAACATTGCTCTAAATGTTAGCATCCTTGTGCCAGTAAAAAAATTCTACTATGAGATGCTCACCCTATTTCCTTAGCACTGTAAATCTCTTTATTTCTATGAATTAAGGAAATAAAGGTGCATTTCTGTAAACTGTCACCAAAAAGTAAATATATTGATTTCAAAATGAGAAACCCATATCAATAAAATTAATAATTAGATTGCTATGCCTTCTGGAAAAAGTGAAATTACAATATTTTTATTCAATATTGAAAATAAAATATTTCTTATGAATAACCAACATTTTCCTCACTCCTTTTCCTTACAGTCATAATATCCCCACCACACTGATCTTTAGCAGACCAGGCATTGGGAGCAGTGAAGATCCATCTAAATTTATGTTCAACATGCAGAGTGAATGCATGCTCTCTGACTGGCAAATATACTGTTCAAGGACTTCGTTACAGTATTTCACAAATGGTTGCTACCAGGAGGAATAAACTGGTCCTGATTTAGTTACTTTTGCGAGATTGGTCTTAAAATGAGTCACTATCCTGTGTATATCTGCTGTGAGAGGACTGATGGGCCTGCCCACCGGGTCACGTCTGTGGTTAACAGTCACTCCACTGGTGCCAATTTATCGACTTTTCAAGCAAAAAAAATCTATATCGGCCAAAATCAGAATCTGTAGGTCAAGCTTTTTAGAGATCGGTGATAGACCAGAAAACTGCAATCATAGTTGCTACACAACCTGTACTGTGAAGCTTTAATTAGCTTGCAGTTAACTAAAAGTACAAGATTAAGCTTCTTAGCAAAACTAGATAATGTGAATATAATGCAAGATCAACAAAAACAAGTTTTTGCTTCATATTTTGTATTGCTGGTGTTCATCAGTAGCTTGACAGAGAAAAAAGGGAAGATATGCTGGTCCATTGAGCCACCAGGCACCACAAATAATAAAGACTGTTTAATACTTAAATGAGGAGCTGCTATGTACCCAGCCCTGCTGTTAGGCACAAGTATATATGACATTTAGCAACATCATAAAGCTTGTCAGTAGAAGGAAACATGAAAATGAAATGTCCTGGTGGACATCAGTGCTGACTTTGAGTTCGAGAAAGCAAAGTGTGTGTGTCACACACTTTGCTTTCGAGAAAGAGAGAGCACACTTTCGAGAAGTGTGCTTTCTCGAAAGTACACTAGCAGTGATCTGCTAGAATGAGAACTAGCAGATCACTAGTTCTCATTCTGTTTGGATGTTTTAACCACCACATCAGACTGGAGCTGGTTCACACAGGTGTGTGCCTATGGAGAAAAATAGAAGTAAACGGCCTTGGAGAACCTAAACAAGGTCAAAAATGTATATGACAATGTAGGGCATCTCGATCTAACCAGATCATATGAATCAGTTAAGTTTAGACAGTAAAGCTAAATGGTGCAGTTTGTGTGTTTTGGCAGATGCCTGTAAACCTGTCGACTCTGTCTGAAGAGGAGCGCCGCTCTCGCCAGAAGAGGAGGGAAGTGAAGAAGACCAAAACACAGACAGTAGATCTGTATGAAGATGACTTTAAGGTGGACAGCTACAGCCACTTGTGGAAAAAGAAATGACTCCTGTATTCACTGATGTAAAATTAGACTAAATAGTTAGAACTGTAAAAACGATGTGTTTATGTTGTGGCAGTATTTGGCAGAACTACTACCACCTAGTGTCCTGATTCGGATGGCAGTGTGTGGCATCTATCTGGAACATGTAAAGCTGATCTGTTTGATATTCTCTGGCATGCTGGTGATCATCAGGTTACCATAGCAGCAGGTTGTACTGAGCCATGCTGGTGGTAGCATTCCAACATTTCCAGCTCCAGGAGTCACTGTAGTAGCTATAGATCCTCCTTCAGACATCACATCAACCAGTTTTATACTACATGATGATAAATACATTACATACCACTATCATTTCATTTAATATCTATAAAATTAAGTCAAAACCTTGTGATGAAATGTTCCACATGTATGAGCTGATTAAAGGACTAAATCCTTACTGTATTCAATTTAAATAAAAAAACCCTGTACTGATCCCAAAGGGAAATGAAGTGTTGGAACTCATTAATTCTAATAGTTATTGTAGCTAGTTATTATAGATCTGTCCTGTCACTTATGTAATGCACTACAATTAACTTTGCCAGGACACAAGATGGAGCTATTTACACAGTTGACTGCTGCTAAAAACATGAATTATGCAATAAAAGTGACGGTTGTATTTCAGGGCTGTTGATTCCGAGTGTAAAACATTCTTATTTTGATTCAGGTCTTATATCAATGGGTGGGTTTAATGTGCAGTGGCATTATTAAAAAGAAAGCAGGAAGTGGTTTGTTTCTCCATTGTGCTGCAGAGCTTTTAATAGTGCCCAGAGAGAACCCATTTCTGCTTTTTCATAGAATATGAAAAAAGCTTAATTTCCTGGAAAGTACCATTAAGAATCTCCATTTTGGATAAAGATGTTCAACATCAGGAATCTTTCCCTCACTATCCATAACATCAGTCTGGGTCATAAAACACATCAGGATTAAAAACGGATTCTGACTTAATACTTTTTCAAACGCTGCATAAAAAATCAAAATATTTCTGCTAATTGGCAGAACTACTACCACCTAGTGTCCTGATTCTAGGACACTAGGATCAGGACACTGAAAAGGTGCTGATGATTAGTGGGACATGTTGGGTTATTAGTTGAGGTTGGTTGAATTGCAGCTTGAGTGATGTCAGACAAAACCAATCACTGTTCTGACACAACAGCTCAATCAGTGTGTATGTATATAGAAAATAAAGCTTTTTTTGGGCTCAAACCAAGATTTTAGAGTTCAATCTTCAGCAGAATGGTGGAGCAGTTGTTTACCTTGTTGCCTTTCTGCAGGGGGAACTGCTCTGACATTCTGGTCTGGGGTCTTCCTGTGTGGAGATTGAAACATGGGTTCTCTCTGGGTACTCTGGCTTCCTCCTGCAGTCTAAAACAAGTATATTAGGTGAATTAGTTTCCTAATATTGGCAATGAACCAGGGTATCTGGGTTCAGGGAATTCTTGCATGATTGTTGTGTCTCCTCACACAAAAACATTAGAAGGTATAGATCAGGGATCTGCAGTCTTCACAAAATCACAAAAATATAATTATAAAAAAACAACATAATCTACAATTGATAAAACCAGTAACATTGGTCTCGCATCAGAGGATATTTGATGATCAAAACACATCAAACATGTCGGTTAATGCTCATTTTATTTTGGCTACTGAAGACAAATATCCTCTGATGCGAGACCAAAAGGACAACCCATGATGCAGCACGGCTCATAGTGCTTTTATTTTGAAAACCGACACGCAAAATGAAGCAGTCACGTGACCCAGGCAAAGCGAGGCCTCGTTTGTTGCCAGTCACGTGGTTTTCAGCAAGACGACACAAGTCTCGAAGCAGGGCTTCATCGGACACGCCCCCTTTTTACTCGGTACAAGCCTCGAAGCCTGGATTCAGATGGTCCATCACTATGGGAGAGCATGTGGTGGACAAGGAAGTGTAAGTCTGGCTGCTCCAGGTGGGCTTTAAATTGTTGTGATAGTAATCACTTGTTTTTCATTTGTCATAATGATGTGCTTAGATGTGTCGATGTTCCAGAACAACTGAGTTATATATTTGCATGACCGTCTGCAGCCATCAAGAAATGCAGAAGGTTGTTAATCATCCACAGATTGAATCCAGGTGAGGCAGAAAGGAAACACTTAAAACATGTAAGGCAGGTGAAACACTGAACTAAACCTGCTAATGACTAATTCAGTCTGTTGATTCTTGGGTTGGTAACTGGTTAAACTGAACTGGTCTATTATTACTGGTGTGGGGTCTTTATCAGCACGTGGACATTTTGTAATGAATTTAATAAACTTATTTGGAAATATTTGTAGTTGATTGAAGATTAAACCAGCTGATGGAAGTTTATTCTGTATAAATTATAAATTTTTCCAACTACAGTATAAATCATCTTTTGCTCTATTATTCTGTCTCTGGTGTGTTAAATAAACCCTGATCCTCCCTGAATTTTATCTTTAAGTTTTTGGATAAACAGCCTTTATTCCCTCATTTTAACATGAGTGCAGCATCATAAATCCTACACTAGACTGCAGCTTCATAGGTAAATGTAGTTGTAGCTCATAAGATAAATATTTTTTTTTTTTTTTTTTTCAAAGTTTATTTGATAGGGACAGACACACATTTACATAGACAAACTGAATGAAACAGCAGTCCCATGTTAGCATTATGGTGCAATAGCAACAGCTAATTCGCAGCACTTGTCCCTAGATAGGCTTTTTTTTCCTAAAAATAATATCTCTAAAAATTGAAGTGAAATCATTTGAAACAACACAACATAATATATTCAGAGAGGTGTAAAAAAAAATTAAAAATTAAGAATGAGTACAGGTCTGTGTTTGGCATAACCAGAGTTTTGTTTGATTTTTGAACATACTAAAACTGGTTACAGACTTTAAGTGAACAGGGAGTGAGTTCCAAGCTGCAGATCCTCTCACAGACAGAGCACTTTGAGCAAAAGTGGTTCTTCGAAAGGGAACCTTACAATTTCCCTCCAAGGCTGCTCTGGTAGATCTGCTATTGCCCTGCAATGTCTGTATGCAATCGCTTAATGGCATGGGTGCTAGTCCATTTAAACACTTAAAAATCAGTTTTAAAACGTTATAATTTAGGAAATTTGTAAAATCCAAAATTCCAAATTTAGCCAAAATGCGACAATGATGGAATCTAATTGGCTTTTGATATAAAACCTTTAAGGCCCGATTATAAAGACTTGCTAGAGGTTTGAGAGTAGTTTGATTAGTTTGAGACCAGACAGTAGCTCCATAGGCAAAATGTGAGAGGATCAGTGAGTTCATAAACATCTCTGAACAGTGAAGTGTTAAACAATGTCTAATAATTTTAAAGCAATTTATATTTGATCTAACAGTTTTGCAGATTTTATCGACATGGCTCTTGAAAGTTAACTGAGCATCTAGAATGATTCCTAAATATTTTTCTTGTGATACTTGTTCAATAGGGTCCCCATTGATCTGAATATTCAAATACTGTGATGTGGTTTTTCTAATTGAAAAGCAAATGCACTTTGTTTTGTTTGTATTTAGAGTTAAGCAAGAGTCCTTTAGCCATGTCGATAATCTCTGCAGACTGCTCTGAAGTTTTTCACTGACAACAGTACCGCTTTTGTCCGATGTATAAACAATGGTGTCATCAGCATACATTTGCAAATTGACGTCAGGACAAATGTCAGGAAGACTATTAACATACAAACTAAAAAGGACCGGACCTAAGATGGTTCCTTGCGGAATCCCTGTAGCAATTTTGCAGAAGACAGATTTGCTGTTATTAATGACAACACATTGTTCACGATCTTCCAAATATGATTTAAACCAAAGCAATGATTGTTCTGAGAAATTAAATGATGAAAGCCTAGAAATTAGTAAATTGTGGTTCACTGTATCAAAGGCCTTTTTCAAGTCAAGAAAAACTGCACCAGTAATTTGTCCCTTGTCAAGTGATAGTTTAACCTTTTTAACCTTGAGTATTATGGCGAGTAACAAAGCGATTTTGAGACAATTTTCTGGCAATGAGAGTAATATTGTGGTCAGATAAGCCGCACACCAAGTTATAGGATTTTATGATTCGATCAGGTTTATTAGAAAAAATTAAATCTATCAAAGTTTGACTGTTTTTAGTGATACGAGAGGGACCTTGAATTAACTGGTGAAAATCAAATTTTGCTGTCAGTTCTCCCAGTGTTTTTTTCAATTTATTGTCCATCCAGTTTATATTAAAATCTCCCAAAATGATTACTTCACTGTTGTTTTTAAATCCTGATAACAATTCCTTTAAGTTATGATAAAAAGTTGTGCTACAACTTGATGGTGGGTTATACACCACCACAATGTTAAAATTCATACGAGGTGAAAGACAAACATTTAAACATATAGATTCTATTGATATATGCTCGTCTATGACTATCTCATTGATGTTAAAGGAGTCTTTTATGTAAATTAATACTCCCCCTCCTCGCCCCACTACTCTATCCTTTCTTAAACATTTGTATCCATGAACAAATAAGATGAATATTAATTTAACAGTGAGTGTACATGGGGAACTATATGGTTTGTATTTGTTCTCAGACCTATAACCAGTACACCGTTTAATCTTTCAATGTCTTTCAGAACTTTTCAAATGTTTATCATATTTCTAACCGGCACCTTCCTCACTTTTATTTTTGTGTTTTTCAGCCGTTGCTCTGCAGTTTGACCGAACGCTGACTCTTGAGGACTGCAGTAAAACTGTCAAGAAGTGGCTTCATTACACATCGAAGACATCGTAAGGAATCAAAGTGATGCCAACCAGAGTCTAACTGGGGTTACCACAACTTGTACCGTTTCCCTGGTTCATACAGTACAAAGCTTAACCTCATGGACTCTGTTCTTCTGTGGACAACAAACTGTTCTGACAGTCAAAAAGGAGTCAAATATGTTTAAAGATCTGTCCCTCTCTTCTTAAATAAAATGTTATATCAAACCTATGTTGTCATTTTTAAACTTTTGTACACAGTTTACCCATGATCAGCCAATAATATAGTGTTTAACACGAGTGAAGAAACTTTTAGTGGTATGTTATATAGACCTATCAGGCCTAAAAAAGTCCATAAATCCTTAGCTTTCATTCAATATGAAATCAACCCAAATCTGCATGTAGATCCACATTCAGATGAAGGTTGAATCAATGTTGATGCCCAACTGATTCAATGTAAAATCAACAGAAATATGCATGTAAGTCATGTGACCAATACAGGAACTGTTTCGAAATGACACTGGATGCCAAACTGTGTTTATAAGGAAGCGAATCTGTCAAAAGCATTTGCCAAATAAATTCTTGATCTTTTACATTGTCATCTATGGAGCAGCTTCAAAGGAAACGTTTCCTAAGTGGGACCATTTTGATCCTATATTGGAAAATAAATTTGTTTTCATTTTTGTCATTTCATCTGGTTCTTGTCAGTTTCTACTTAATCTGTCTGAACCCAAATTCAGCTGAAACTGACTTTTAGTTTACTTTTATAGTATGTTCTGCAGGTTAAGTGTCGCATATGTTTGACTAAACTGTCTTATTTAAATAAATCCACCTTTTCGATGCTGAGGCATTATGAGGCCAGGCATGAGAATGAAGTCTCAGATTCACCTAGATAAACTCGGATATGCAGCCATTCTACAAATTACTCAGTTGCTTTTTATAAATTATTTCATATACAGTGAACCCTCGCTGTAACGCGGTTCACTTTTCACGGTTTCGCTGCTTCGCAGATTTTTTTGTGCAGTTTTTTTCCCCACAGTGTTCTTAGTCCTAATTGACCATATGATTGTTAAAAACAGTCTCCGCGCTACCTGAGTGCCAATAACGTTACGGTGTTTAATACAGATTGGTCATTCAGGAGATGGAAACTGAAACTATCAATGTCTGCTGGAAAAAAAAAAAAACTGGCCAGAGGCAGAACAAAACCCGACCGGAGGCTCGTTTGATGAGATCCGTTGGTCTTCCGTAGATACAGCTGTGAATCTGGCGGGGCAGGTTGGAGGAGAAGCTTTAATGACATGACTCCGGATCACATTAATGCCCGATAGATGCACACGCACATCCGCTGACCTGAAAACAGGTTTTGATCTTTGGTTTCAATGTAGAGTATTTAATTATGCTGTGTAATAACTGTAAAAAAATAAAGGTAACTACTTCACGGATTTCGCCTCACGGGTTATTTTCGTAACGCAACCCCTAAGAAAAACAAGGGTTCTCTGTAAATGTAATGTTTACTTAATTTTTTTCTATACCAGAAGTTTTGTCAAAAAAGCTTAACAGGCTTAATTTCAAAAAGTTTTAAAAACTTTTTTAAAAATAAAAATATGTGGGAAAACAGTCCATGCATTCTCATTCCAAACACATTAACTTAAATTTTTACTTTATGGTACATGTTCACATTCTTTATTGACTCTATATCAAATATATTTTAATTGTAACTGAAGATATGACATAATACATAATATAAAATTCAATAAAATACAAAGACTTAAATCTTATTGTATAGACTTGGTCATCAAATCACTATAAATTTTGGTAAGTAGAAACATTGCAAGTAGAATTGGAAGGTGGATCGGACCCAAAATTAGAATTCAGCTATGCCAGAACTTTTTTGAGTCAATGTTCTTTTTTCAGGCCATTACTGCTCCTCTGTCTCAGGACAGCAAACTGGCTGATCTGAGAAACAGCCAGTTTGCAACTTCTCATTAGAAACCTGAGACATAAGAATTCGGTTTGACTGTCTGAAGGGAGGAACTGGTCAGATTATCAGTTTCCTTTTTATAGGTTTAATAGGCTCTACTGGCCTTTATTTGAGAGAGGTCAGACAGTAAAGTGGGTAATGAGAAAGAGGGGAGACAATTTAAAACAACATTTAATTCAGAGAACAACACAGTAAGGAACAAACACACAAATTATGTTATTACAACATTGTATGACTTTAATTGATAAATCCTGTCATATTAAAACACATGGCTATTTTATACAGCTCTTCCAAAAGCTAAGAAAAACAAAAACACAGTGAATTGATTCAATATCCAAATCTAGCCAGAATGTAGAGAGTCGGGCTGCAGACAGGACATTAACAGCTGGTACCATCTGATGAAAGAAGACATAGCTAGATACAAAAACAAGCCGATGAATTCTTTATTGACTCTATATCAAATATATTTTAATTGTAACTGAAGATATGACATAATACAACATATAAAATTCAATAAAATACAAAGACTTAAATCTTATTGTATAGTCATCAAATCACTACGTTGCCTGTAGGAATTTTTAATGTCCAGCAGGTCAATACAGTGTTGCTATGAGTCGAAACGCCTCATTTACCCATCACTAGTTGTTTCTATCATTCTGTGCTATCTGGGAATAGACCAGTTCAGTTTAACCAGTTACCAACCCAAGAATCAACAGACTGAATCAGTCATTAGCAGGTTTAGTTCAGTGTTTCACCTGCCTTACATGTTTTAAGTGTTTCCTTTCTGCCTCACCTGGATTCAATCTGTGGATGATTAACAACCTTCTGCATTTCTTGATGGCTGCAGACGGTCATGCAAATATATAACTCAGTTGTTCTGGAACATCGACACATCTAAGCACATCATTATGACAAATGAAAAACAAGTGATTACTATCACAACAATTTAAAGCCCACCTGGAGCAGCCAGACTTACACTTCCTTGTCCACCACATGCTCTCCCAGCCCAAACAATAGGCCCCGCCCTATTTTAAAAACTCAAATCTCACAGGATTTCATACTTAGGCCTGGAGTGGTGGGTAGGATGAAAATAATACAAAATGAGACATGACGTCAGTTTTTAAAAATATGTTTTGCCCTAAAATAACCAGGATTACTATGGGCACAAAACGATGCCCTTATTTTTCAATAAACACATTTAAGATCAAAGTAATAGTGAAAAACTTACCATAAAACTGCTCAGATGAGAATTCAATTCAGAAGCTGGTTGCAAGCAAGCCAGCAGCAAAATGGCTGTTTGGTTGGGACAAACCACTAGTGTAAAAAAGGAGAGTCAGACTGTTCAACTCCTAGTAGAGACTTGTAGATGTTTTTGTGTCAACACATTATGCACAGTCAGTAATAATATTTACAGACAAGTAAGAAAATGTACATAAAGGAATCACAACCCACTGTTCTCAACATGTAGTGCTTAATTTGAAACATGATTAACCCCCACCTAGTCATAAAAAGTTCTGACCCAGAGCTCAAGGACGGGGCGAGGGAAGAAGGGATGAGAGGGGGAAAAGGGGGGAAGGTTGGAAGGAGCGGGTGGGTGTGGGGAGTTTTGGGAGGGAGTAGGGGGAGATGAGGTGATGAGGGGTGCAACAAACTGCACAGATTGCACACAATGGTAAATCAACGTTGAATTATAGTCAGAATGATTGATTTTTGGTTGAGGTCGACAACTGATGGTGGATCAACCATCAAACAACCATCCAGCTCTAGTCAAGTAACCAATGTTGAAACTGTGTCATTGAATCAATGTTATTTTGTGGTTGAAATCTAATGAATTAAATGCCGATGTCTGATCAACGTCTGATCAATGTTGAATCAATGTCAGCTGTTTTGCTGCACACCTTCGCCTCTTCTCCTCCTCATCAGAGCTCTGGGTCAGAGCATCTTATTAGTGAGTGGGGGTTTTCACATTTTAAATGAACCACTATAAAGGATACTGGGTGATGATTCATTTCTGTACATTTTCTTACTTGTTCATAAAAATTCCTACTGACTGTTTGTGATATATTGACACAAAAACATCTACAACGTACTACTAGGAGTGGAGTGGTCCACCCCTGCTATTTACATGAGTGAGATGTCCCAAACACACAGCTGCTTCGCTGTTGGCTTGTTGGCAAAAGATGTTAATTCAATGTTGAATTGCCATCATGTGTAATCTGAGTACAGAACAGAATCACAACTCAATGTTGTCAACACATAGTGCTTAAGTTAAAACGTGATTAACCCTCACCTAAAATGGGGTGTGCTGTGGTGGCGCAGGGGTTGGTTAAGCACAACCCACATATGGGGGCCTTAGTCCTTGACGCAGCTGTTGCAGGTTCAACAGCTGGGGGGAAGGGGTGTGTGAAAAACAGCTTACATTGATTGAACATTTAGATCACAAGTTCTTCCCCAAACCTTGTCCTCAAGGCAAACTGACCTGTGTGTTTTCAGTTCAGCAAAACCCTGTAAATCAGACATCAATTAAAATCATGTGTGCTGAATTAGGGAAATGCCTAAAACTTGTAGGGCTTGGAGGACCAGTGCTGAAACACACTGGATTCGATTTTGGCATTTCAATCAATGGATATCGACAATAAATCAACATTGATTCAATGACACATTTTCAACGTTAGTTAATTGGCTAGAATTGAATGGTTGTTTGATGGTTGCTCCAGCTTCTGTCATTGACCTCAATCATAAATTTTGTGATCATAATTCAACATTGAATTAACATCTTTTGCAAACAACCCAACAGCGTGTTTGGGCCATCCCACTCATAAATGGTAGGGGTGGACCGCTTCACTGCTTGTAGTAAGTTGTAGATGTTTTTGTGTCAATATATCACACACAAACAGTCAGTAAGAATTTTTATTTCAAGTAAAAAAATGTACAGAAAGAAATGACCACTCACTATCCTCTACAGTGTTATTAAAAATGTGATAACCCCAGCTCAGTAATAAAATGCTCTCACCCAGAGCTCTGATGAGGAGGGGAGGGAAAGGTGTGCGGCAAAACAGCTGACATTGATTCAACATTGATCAGATGTTGATCAGACATCTGCATTTCAGTCATTAGATTTCAACGACAAAACAACATTGATTCGATGACATAGTTTCAACATCGGTTACTTGGCTAGAGGTGGATGGTTGTTTGTTGACTTCAACCAAAAAGTTGTGATTATAAGATTTTGGCAAAGGTCCTTGCTGGCAGACTAGAGGATGTTCTTCCCAAACTTATTCACCCAGACCAGACAGGGTTTTTAAGGGGCAGGCAGATATCCAGTAATTTGCGACGACTCTTTAATGTAATCTATCAGCGCCATAATGTTGAACCTGAAGTAGTAATATCCCTTGACGCCCAAAAGGCATTTGATAGAATTGAATATAATTTTTTGTTTACTACACTCAAAAAATTTGGATTCGGCCCAGTTTTCTGCACTTGGATCACCATTTTGTACACAGCCCCACAGGCGTCAGTACGAACAAATAAGGTCACGTCTAGTTTCTTTCCTCTTTCACGTGGTACTCGACAAGGATGCCCCCTTAGCCCCCTTTTATTTGATATTGCTATTGAACCTCTGGCAACCATGATAAGAGACTCTGCTAATTTAGCTGGTGTGCAGAGAGGTGGGCACGTTAACAAATTATCCCTCTATGCTGATGACCTCCTCCTTTTTCTGTCTAGACCCAGTATCACAATACCTATTACTCTAAATCTAATTGAAAAATTTGGGCAGGTATCTGGTTATAGATTGAACCTATCCAAAAGTGTTTTATTCCCAATCAACGAAAAAGCGCGTCAAATGACCTTCCATAGTTTCCCCTTTACAGTCAGTAAAGATAATTTTGATTATTTGGGTGTCTGTGTAACATATGACTACAATTGCTTGTTTAACAAAAATTTCACTAAGGCATTGAATAAGGCTAGATTGGATATGGAGAAATGGTCAAAACTCCCTCTGTCTCTTGTAGGAAGAATAAACTCAATCAAGATGACTATCATGCCAAGGTTCTTATACCTGTTTCAAACCATACCAGTCTTTATTCCTAAGAAGTTCTTCAAAGAATTAAACAAACATATATCTGTGTTTATCTGGAATAAAAACATCCCACGAATTAGAAAGGAATATCTGGAGAGACAGAGGGAGGATGGTGGACTATCCCTACCTAATTTTCTTTACTATTACTGGGCAACCAATATCCATAAGTTTTTGTACTGGTTTAAGGATCAGTCAGATGCCGAATCTCCAGTTTGGGTCCACCTGGAACAACATTCCAGCAATCCAGTTTTGCTTGGCTCATTAATATGTAGCCCTTTACCATTGAGTAAATGTCATCGGACAAACAATCCTGTTGTTGGGGGCTCTCTAAAAATATGGTCCCAATTTAGGACTCATTTTCAAAGTAGAAATGCATTAACTGCATCTCCTGTGCGATGCAATGTTCAGTTCATCCCATCCTTGATAGACCCATCCTTTCAGAAGTGGCATGAAAGAGGCATAACTTGCATAAAGGACCTCTTTGAAAGAGACCAATTTATTTCTTTTGAACAGCTAAAAAGGGACTTTGGTGTACCTCAGGCTGACTTCTTCAGGTATCTCCAAGTACGTAGTTATGTGAAAGCTAATTTCTCATTAACGTTGCCTCAAACAACATGGATTGATGAATGTTTGGATATGAATCTGACAGATAAGAGCTTAGTATCAGCTATATATGGCATAATTCTGAGTGCTGCATCCCCATCACTTAGACATCTGAAAGAATCATGGGAAGAAGAGTTAGGGGAATCATTTACTGATGCAGACTGGCAGGCCGCAATTTCTAGAATCCACTCTTCTTCAATTTGCATTAGACATAACCTGCTACAGTTTAAGGTATTGCACAGACTATACTTGTCCCCTAATAAACTATCTAAAATGTATCTCGATGTAGAGTCATCTTGTGCTAGGTGTGGACACAGCCCTGCTGATCTCAGTCATATGTTCTGGCTTTGCCCCAGGCTCTTCCCCTTTTGGGAGTCAATCTTTAACACGTTTACATTTGTATGTAAGAGGAATATTGATCGAAGTGCTCTAACTGCTCTATTTGGGGTTGTCCCTCCGGCAACACCAGTAACAACGCAGCAGGCCAATGCCATAGCTTTCGCCACATTACTTGCCAGACGCTTAATACTATTTAACTGGAAGAGAACCGCTCCTCCGTCTCATAGGCAATGGATGGAGGATGTAATGTTCCATCTGAAGCTTGAGCATCTGAAACATACAGTCAACGACTCCATTCAACAATACAACGTTACCTGGCAGCCATTTCTTTTGTATTTTGAGACGGTCTTCATGAGTACGTAGTCCTTTCACCCCCCCCTCCCCCTTCTTCCCTTCCTCTTCTCCTCCTCCCTTTTTACTAAATATGTGATGTTAGCACCTGTTATTTTGTTTTTGTTTAACTGTTGTTATTACATGTCTAAAACAAATAAAAAGATTTAAATAGACTTCAACCAAAAATCAACAATTCTAACTATAATTCAACGTTGATTTAACATTGTGTGCTATCTGGGTAGTTACTGACTGTAAATCAATTACAATTCTGTTCTTAACTCCACAATTTACATCCTCTAATATTTGCCAACACTCCTTAGAATCATAAGTTTCAAACCGTAAATAAAAACAGTTTAAGTCGTTTGCTTTTTCTCTCTCATTTAGTGCAGCCAGATCTGTTTGGAAGCCCCTGGCTGCAAGCCCCTGGTCATGACTTGGATAGAGTCCCACATTCCCTTAGTGTTTGAGTCAGACAGCTCACGTTCCACCTGCTCCTTATGCTGCAGCAGCAGATAGAGATCCTTATGTGCTGCTCTAACACCAGCCTTGTCCCCTGCGAAGGCAGATTTTTTCCTGGCAATGCACTCACATATTTCCTTTGTTATATGTCGTTTGTTGTTTTGATACCCCTTTACTGTCTTTTGATGTATAATAGAGTCAACACAGAAGGAGATATAGGCAGTGACTATTTCAGTGACAGTTGAGATTTGCATCCAAGAAAAATATTTCCCAGTTTGTGCTAAGAAAGCAGCAACTCAACTCGATTTTTTCCTGCTGCTTTCTTAGCACAAACTGGGAAATATTTTTTTAGTCAGTGTCATTCTGTAATTAAATTAAATTAAATTACGACAATTTAAAAACTCACAAAACTGCTAAGACATAGATGAATTTTATATCTAAAACGTTAAATTATTCTTCACCATTTAATCTAAAGTTATTGAGCTATTATGAAAGATCCGGAGATCCACTTCCGGCTCCGGTGCCGCAGATTGCGGACCAGACGATGGACGGATTTTTATTCACACCTGTAGGGGGCAGTACAGTTTCTACCACTGGCCGAAGACATACGAGACAGAGTTTCGGTGTTGACCTTGCACCACCACGGATCGTGATGGGTTACTGGGATGTTCCAGAGGGGACAGACTGCGTGGAGAAGACATGGATCGCCACCAAACTGGGCACAGCTCTGGGTAGGTATCAGGCCGCAGACGGTGCTCTGGGGCCGGGGGCCGCTACGGGAAACACAGCGCTTTAGCAGCTAGCTAAGCTAAGCTAATGGGCTTAAATGAATCAGGGTCGCTGGATTCAGGAAATCTGTTTAATAAAGTTTTTTTTTATCTAAAACCTGGGTGATGGTTCCTCAGCATAAATCCATTACTGAGTGTTTCAGAACTACAGAGATCCAGCGGGATGTCCAGAGCTCCGGGGTCAGTGATCCGCTGGAGCTCCGGGGTCAGTGCTGGGTTTGGAAATGTTCTCCGAACAGAACTCAGGAATGGATGTCGGTGTTCGAGTCCTCATTTCCAAACGACAGTTGAAATTGTAACTGTCCAGTTTGCGTCCACCATGTCGTGCTGTACTTCCTGACGCTTATTTGCAGCCAGTGGCTGACAGGAAGTAGAAACCTGCTGCTTAACAACGTCAGTAGCTGGTTCAGGACTGGGGTGTTGAGCTCCAGTCTTCCAGGCTGGTGTGCTGCAGAGGAGTCCCTGGCCCAACACTCCTGATCAGCTGTCTGAATAACCTCATCAGCGTGAGGTCACGTTTTGCAGAGTCCTGCTGATGACCTGGTTATTTCCTTCATGTGTTCTGGAGATCCAGCTGGGTCCAGGCTGCAGGACGCGCTTCTTGTTCTAAATGAACCTATAATTGTGTTTTTCAGGTCTGATCGGCTCAGCCTATCACATAGTGGCATTCCAGCCTGATACTGCATTGGAAGCAGTGCAGAGGGCTGCCAGTGCAACAGTCACAATGGGTAAGCTAATTAAAATATGCATATTCAAAAAATAGGACATAACTATTCAGATCGTTGTGAATAGCATGTGTTGTAAATATTTCTGTTTCTGCTGTTTTGGCGGTTATCAGTCACGGTGATAGCAGGCATGGTGTTCCTGCTTCCTTTAAGAGGCTTGTCAGAATATCACTCAGTATGTTCCTGCTTTCTGCTTGAATTAAGAGAAAAGGTTGGATTATATTAGCTGGATGACCATTAATGCTCAACATAATGGTTTACTTGTGTTAGGGTAAGGTTAACAATATACATTTTTTCATTTTCAGAATAAAGGTGTAATGTTACAGAATAAAATGATAATAATAGAAGAATAAGGTCATATTACAAGAATGAATTTGTAATATTGCCAGAATAAAGTCAGAACAATACGAGAATAGAGTTTTGATTCCAAAATAGTCTTATATTAGGAGAATAAAGTATACATTTTTGAGAACTCTTCCCTGAAAAATAATTTTTAAAAAATCACAATCTCTTATGAAGTTATGCTTTGGTATCGGTTTCACAAGTAAGGGAATACTTATCTTTTAAAATCAAACCAGTAGCAGGACTTTGAAACTTTGTTTTGAAGAATCACGGACTTCAGTTAGTCACTTCAGACGTCAATTCTGATCTGAAGTGGGCCGATATAGGTATCTGGTATTAATATTGCTGTTATGATTGATAACGCATTACTAGACATCTGTCACCAGTAGATCTAGAACCCATGTTCTGTTGGTCATGAACATGCAGACTTCAGTGCTTCAGATGAGGTTTTAAGCACTGACCTCAACATTGTCACAGATCTCAGAAAGTTCTTTGCTCACTGAGAAGTCTATACATCATCTTGATATGTAATATTGAACATTAATATTGGCAGTTTTGCATTTTCCAGCCACTATGGGAGCCATCTTCGGAATGACAACATGTCTCACCGCTCAGGCCCGAGAGGCTCCTGATGACCCACTGAATTATTTTGTTGGCGGCTGCGTCTCGGGCATCTTCCTGGGAGCCAGGAGTAAGTAATGGCTGCTAGCTGTAATTTCAGTCACCAAAGCTCTGTTAGGACTCAACTTCCAACAGGTGTAGCTGTATATCTGGGAAAACAAATACATTTTTATACGCTTTGAGCTTTCACTATACCCAGAACGGGAATATGAAGCACTTTGAACTGCCTTGTTGCTGCAAATGTGCTGTATAGATAAAATTACCTTACCTACCTTACCTTCATCAACATGAAAACTCAGTTTAATTGGACCTAAAATGATTATTTACAAAAACTCTGAACAAAGTGGAATTTTGGGAAAACTCTGTTTTTGCATGTGTACATGGGAATATGGAGATTTAGGCTCCAAAGCATAACAGTCTGCTTTATATCCACTTATTTTGTCATGATTTTTATTAGCTTTATATTCTTTTATGAATATAAAAGTAGTTCAGCCTATATATGTGTCCTCATAAATTAACATCCTGACACAATGTTTAATTCCTAACAGGAAGTCTTTGTTGTTTTGAAGCAATCTGATTGGCTACCATTAGCTTTGCGCTATACTGCCCCCTATAGATTTGACATTTTTAAAACAATGCTTGGGGCTGATTGGTGCGGAAGAGAGATGAAAACTCTCCTGTGTGCATGATACTATTATTGTAAACGATGTGACAAAGACAAATGTCTTTGTTTTATAAAGACCCAACTACATGTGGACAAGGCCTGAAATGACCTGAAGCAAGAATGGCACTCCACTAAAAGCGGTGAACACATGCTGAACACTGGAACACTGCAGGGAACTCACTACATGTATGAGAAAACTAGAATTAAACACTTGGCTCAGAACTCAGTTGTTTAGAGGCAGCAGTTGGGGGTTTCTCTTCTGAAAACAAAGAAAAAAGGTAATAAAAAAGGTTTAAAGATCTTTTAGGTCATGTAAAATATTGAAGTCTGACGCTGCTGGGATTAGTACAATTTCAATCATCCTGCAGACGACAGTGATGTCAGGGTTCACAGTAAAACTCAAACGAGATCTTTAATCAGAATGTTGAGCTCTCTAGTTCTTTTTTTCTCTATTTTCACTCTTTGCTTCTGTGCTGGTCAAATTCCTACCAATAAAGACTAAACAGCTTTTTATTCAGCTTTGCCCAATCAGTGTGGAAAAAAAAAATTGTTTCATATCAAATCTTCATGTTTGATCATGTCTTATTTTGATTGGTTTTAATGGAGCATAACCAAAAGGTGGATTTGTTTAGGATTTCCAACTTTGTGGTGAACCTCCTGTGTTTCTCAGCTGTCTGACGTCAGGATGAAATGTGATTGGTTGATGAATGACTCGGTGGTCTCTACTTCTCCACAGCCCACAATGCTATGACTGGTACGACAGGCTGCCTGGCTCTGGGAACACTGGCCTTTTTTACTAAAGCTGGCAAAATGGAAGGATGGAGGCTCACTGGACCACCCAAACTGTAGGATGGAGACTTTAACATTAAATATTGTAAAAAGACTTCATGTAATAAAATGCTTGTGAAAGTAAACTGAAGGTGGTTTTATTTTAACTGTACAAATGTAGAGAACATGATTAAATATGAGCTGTTTTATGTCCACTGTGTTTATACACACAGTGGATATAAAGACCCAACTACGTGTGGACAATTCCTGAAATGACCCGAAGCAGGATTGGCACTCCCATTAAAACCAGTAAACACAGGCTGGTTCACTGGTTTTATTTGTATATATAAAATCTTTTGGTGGATATAAAAGGTCTACACACTCCTGGCTGAAATGCCAGGTTTTCATGATGTCAAAAAAAATAATTTCACAACTTTTTCCATTTTTAATTTCACCTATAACCTGTGCAATTTAATTGAAAAACAAACTGAAAACTTTAAAGGGTAAAAATAACTTAAAATAACCTGGTTGCACAAATATGCTCATCCTTAAACTAATACTTTGTTGCAGCACCTTTGACTTTTATTACAGCACTCAGTCTTTTTTTGGTAGGATCAGTGTGGCACATTTTAATGTGGCAACATTTGCCTACTCTTTGCAAAACGGCTCCAAATCTCACAAGTTGCACTGCCTGCGCTCAAAACTCTTCAGATCACCCGGATGGGATTCAGGTCTGGCACTGACCTGAATCAGTGCCAGGCCCAGTCATTCAGGCTTTGGAATGACTGGGTCATCCCAAAGCCTCCATCTTATTTCAGTGAAGCCATTCTTTTCTGGATTTATATGTTCTTTGGGCCATTATTGTGCTGAAAGCTGAACTTTGTCTTCATATTTATATCAGAAAGCCAAAGGTTTTGTACCAACACTGACTGGTATTTGGAACTGTTCATAATTCCCTCCACCCTAAAAAAAACAGCCCCAAAGCATGATTCTGCCACCACCATCCTTCACTGCAAGTATGGGGTTCTTTTGGTGATGAGCAGTGTTACGTTTTTGAATCATCTCCAGAAAGTTCAACCTCGGTTTCATCAGACCATAAGACATTTCCCCACATGCGTTTGGGAGATTTCAGATGTCTTTTCACAAAATAAAGCCGAGCTTGGATGTTTTTGTCAGATGAGGCTCCCTTTTGGTCACCCCACCCCATAGCCCAGGCATATGAAGAAGACTAGAGATTGTTGTCACATGTAGTACACAGCCAGCACTTAGAGAAACTCCTGCAGCTCCTGAGTGTTGCTGTTGGTCTCTTGCCAAGATCTCTGACCAGTTTTCTTCTCCTCTTATCAATTTTGGGCGAACATCCTGTTCTTTGTAATGTCACTGTTGTGCCCCATTTTCTCCACTTGATGATGATAGTCTTCACTGTATTATTTAATTCCTTGGAAATTCTTTTGTAGCCTTCACCTGACTGATTCTTCGGAAGCTCTCTGTGGATCATGGCTTGTGCTGGAAGAAGTGGCCATAAAATGTCAGGAAAAGCGAACTAGAATAGCTGAAGATGTGTTTTGACCCCAGTTATGAGTTTGAATGTAATTGGTTAAATCTGAACATAGCCACATCTCCAGTTACAGAAGAATGTGCACACTTATGCAATCACATCATCTCATTTGTTTAATCTTTCACCTGTCCTGAAAGATTTACATTTGTTTATCAAGTGTGTTGTAGAGGTCACATTTAAGGTGAAAAAAGTTGAAATTATTTATCTGCATGTCATTTTTTTTACATGACCACAAACGTATAAGAAGATGACACATACTCACAAGCACACACAGAGAAAGCGTTCTGGAGGAGTCATTTAATATTTCGTAAAATCCGCCGAGCATCACTGGTCTTCACTGCAGCTAAGGCGGCCTCCAGAGTGGAGATCATGTGCAGGAGACTGCTGGGGTCTGTCTGGAGATCCATGCAGCTCTGGGTGCTGCCAACATCAGAACTCCTAGTCAGGAGAAGGCGAATGGTCACCATGGGAACCATCTGATGACGAACTGAACGACTCGCCAACTGGCAGGAAATCAAAAGCAGGAGAAAAATTGATTGATACAATATGAATACATTCAGTTCACCTATGTTGAACCAATTCATAACAAATATCATCTCGATTACAAAAACATCCAACTAACACAATTGTAGATTTCTTCTTTTGCTTTTTCTCAAACATTTTAATCGCCATTTTTCTTTTAATGAATTCAGTCATTTAAAAAACACTTTGTATTATGTTGTCTTCATGCAACATTAACAAGTTTGATATGAAACATTTTAGTATGTCACAAATTAAACGTTTTCTGCTGCAAGCTAGCCCTAAAGGCCACTAGTACAATGGTAAAGCAGTGGTATTAAACTGTGTCCCTACAGTTCCAGAGTCCTGAAACTGTGTTTAGTTAAAGCATGTAGTGCAGCTCTACAGAGCTGCTGGTGGAACCGGGTGAACCAGAGAGATGTTTAAAAGCTGCAGCACCACCAGCCCACTAGGCGTTTGAGACCGCTGCCTGAGTCTCGGCCTCATATCACTGAGTCTGTCTCTAACATGTTTATTCCTACACGAGTCTACAGCCGGGGTGTCAAACTCCAGTCCTCAACAGCCGCTGTCCTGCAGTTTTTAGATGTGCCACAGGTACAAAACACTGGAATGAAATGGCTTAATTACCTCCTCCTTCTGTAGACAAGTTCTCCAGAGCCTTAATGACCTGATTATTCTACAAGTGTGGTGCAGCAGAGGTACATCTAAAAGTTGCAGGGCAGTGGCCCTCCAGGACTGGAGTTTGTCACCTCTACAGGTGAGTCTACACTCTACAGCAGGGGTGTCCAAAGTGGGTCCTCGAGGGCCGGCATCCTGCATGTTTTAGTTCTCTCCCTGGTTTAGTGCACCTGGATCAAATGATGGCTCATTAGAGGCCTAAGAGGAACACTGGCATGCTGAAAAGATTACTACCACCAGGGAGAGAATTAAAATGTGTAGGATGCCGGCCCTCGAGGACCCACTTTGGACACCCCTGCTCTACAGGATGAATGTCTGAAATCAATCCAAATAAATAAAATTCCATTACTCATGTATTTTTTTATTTATCCATTTAAAAGAAGACATTTCCTTTATAGATGAACAGAAATTAATATTACTCATTGAACAAAAGACAACCACAAATGTGTTCCCTGAGTGAGGACCACCCTGCCCCCTTCAGCTGGGAGTGTGTGCCACTCTTTACTTTGAGCTCAGATGTTTCAGAGATGGAACAGGACAGAGCAGCAGACATGACTCCTCTAACCTGGACATCCAGTCTCCATTCCAGGTTGTGGTAGGCTGGCTGGTTACAGAGCAGCTGGCTCAGGATGCTGCGGATCTGGTGTTTGTGTTGCACATACAGCTGGAACATAGAGAGGCCACCTCAGCATACTGAACTGACAGGTACACATATGATCTTCAGGTATATAAAATCTGAATGTTAATGTTTGAACGTCACCTGCAGCAGGCTCTGGATAAGCTCTTCACCAAAGCCCAGAGCCAGCACTGAGTCCATGAAGTCCACTTCAGAGATCTGGACTTGCACAGAAAAACAGGTTGGAAACTGTGGCTCCGCCTTTTAGGCGGTGCTAATATGCTGATTTATAAACTGCAGATGAAGTGAAAAAAAATTACTAACAAAGAAAGTGATTTTTTAAATGTGCTTTATCTCTTCTTGTGCTTAAAGTGTAATTAAAGCCCAAATCAACTTTTTTGATGATAAACAGTATAAATTAATTCTTAAGAGAGCCATCTTTATGTTTCTATGTCAATTGTTAAGAGTTTTGTGTAAACTTTAGTTCTGAATTATCTGGCCCAAAACTGTCTCAGTACTGCCCTCTTTGGATTGAAGGGTGGCTACTGCAGTAGAATTTTCTAGGGATGCAAGGATTGCAGTTTTCCGGGTGATTGCAGATTTTAAAAAGCCTGGCCTGCCCATTCTGATTTTGGCCGATGCCAATTTTCTTTGTGTGAAATGTCACCAGGGGTGAAAGTAGTTTTAAATTCTTGGGGGTACTAAGAATTTAGTACTTGATTTTTACTTGATTTTTTTTAAGAATTGATTTTTTTTGTGAAGCCATAAAAGCTTGAATTGCTACAAAATAAAGCTGTATTTCCTCCTTCAGTCCACTGGCTGCAATGTTGACACCTAGAGACGCCATGAGATCTAAATTCTGAACATCATGTTCAGAATTTAGACATGGAAAACACCCAGTTTTCCATGTCTGGCATATAACCATTTATTTTAGCTTTTAAACTGGTTCTATTGATCCTGTTCCAGACAGAGGGATAATCAGTAGCCCAGCATCATGACCTGTTTGTTCTGAAGATCCTGCAGCTTCCACTTCTCTTCCTAACATGGCGCCTCCTCACCCTGACTCTCATACTGACAGGATGAACCACAGAGCTCTGTTAGGTTAAAGCTCATCTTCTGAAGTTGGGATGTTTTTCCTCCAACAGGTTCCAGAGGAATCACCTCAAACCAGATGTTGGACTGGATTTTATTTCACTGTCATTTGTGAATGTTAGAGCCTCATTTTCAACAGTGGAGCTATAAAGGTTGAAAAAGGTCATCATTTTAGAGAAAATCTCATCAACATCAATATTTCCACTAAAGAGGAAAAAAAAAGTTTGATAAAGGAAAAGCCTCTCAGACTCTGAGCCCGACAGCACCAAACTATTTTTTTTATATTAGACAATTAATTTAATTAAACATAATTATCACGGTAGAAGCCATTTGTTTGTTAAATACTTAATGAAACATATTTACTGTGTTTGATGTTTGTTGTAAATGACGTTTAGTCACAAAGAACGAGGTTTGTGACTATATGTCACAAACCTGTTTGTGCTTTGCTTTCTGAACTAGCAAAGCACGAACAGTTCAGAAACAATATGAAATGGGAAAAAAGCTATTTATTAACTGATTAAGTCGTGTTTTAGATTGTTCTTGAAAGTCACGGCTGATTAGTGGCTGAACTCACGGCTGCACAGCAAACCCGTTGATTTTTTACAGCAGACAGCCGCTCCCCTCTCTTGCAGGTACTGCGTACCTCCGCTAAATCTTTTAGGGGTACGTGGTACCCTGCCGTACCCGCCTACTTTCCCCCCTGAATGTCACCAAATATAGTCAGAAAATGACTGAGTCGGTAAATGTGGGTGACTATTGTTAACTGCAAACATTCAGATGTGACCTGATGGGCCAGTCTGTCAATCAAACCTCTGTCACAGAAAAGCAGAAGAGGACAGTGGGTGATTTTTAAACCTTTGCTGAGGTACATCGGATCTGTGGATAAGATCAGCTTCACATGCAAGTATTGGCCAATCACAATTTCCCAAAATTAAGAAAATAGGTGCAACCCTACAGTTAGGCCTGTCACGATAAATTTTGCTGAGCGATTGTCTAAAAAATTATTGCGATAAACGATAATATTGTTTCCAAGACCTTTTGACACTGATTTAATGGAAATGACTAACAATGCATGCTATTTCCTGCCATAGATATAGATACACTTTACTTTCAAAAGAACACATAACACTGGAACTGATAAACTAAATAAACAAAACAACCAAAAACAAAAATAAAATGGATTCTCAGTCTCAATTAACAAAAATCGTACTTGAATACAAACTAAGCAACATAAAGCCAAAGTGGAAATAAATACTGCATTCAACAGAGTGCAGATTATGAAGTCTGTATACTATATTGCCTTTCAGTAATCACTAGATTTAAATAGAGAAGATGGGCACATCTGACTACCTAATGCAGTATTTCATACTACACCATTTTTTGCCCCCGTTTTCCCCTTACAATAATCTTAGATCGTTGGCTGATCTAAGATTGCCGCTGGTGATTTCGTAATCGATCATCCTGTAGTGTGTGGTGTGTTACGGTAAATCGTCGTGGCCGCTACGATCTAAATCAGGGGTTTTCCCCAACTGGAAGCTTAACGCTGAATGTGACAGGTAGCCAATCAGAAAGCGCGGATTCTCCTCCGTGCTTTCTGAGGGGTAATTATGGAGGGGAATCCCAAACAGCTGACACGGCGCGACCCGAAATCCAGCTGACATTGGAGATGATATGTGGAAACAACATTAATATTTATTCAACATTTTCTGCAAAGAATATAGAAATGACAAGAGGAGGAGTTGGAGCCAAATTACTACCACAGTTGATGAACCCGGTAACTTTTCAGCTGTTCCTCGTTAACGTGACATAAATAGGTTATAATGATTTTCATTCAGTCAGGACTTTACGCTGACTCTAGCCACATGCATCACAGGTAGATTCTAGTAAAGCATTGATTAATGCCTGATTTTAAAATTAGTTAACTGGACTTGTAGCCATTATTTTGTGCCCATGTGGCTGGACACCACGCGGCACGATTGAACCCGATCGAACCGTTATACCTAGGATTTCTGTCGGCTAATGTGTGGTCTGTCAGGTTTTGAAAATGGGCAGACAACTCGTGTAATGTGCGCTGGGCATTACACTAAGGAAATGAGGAAGGGAGGGACAGTGCAGAATGTGGTGTGTTTTGGTCCTTTGGGCGTTCCGTACCAGAGGTGGGCACTGCGGCAAAGAAAAAAAGGATGCCTGCCAGCTAAAGATAAGCTGTTGTTAGAGTTCTCAATTAATGATCTACAAATTACTACACAGAGCACCGGAGTTGAGCCTTTTTTCATTCATTGTTGTCAACAGAAAGAAAAAGGCAGGAAGACGATAAAGCCGATAATTAAAATGAGGTCGACAGGTTTAATTTATCGTGCGATTAATTGATTTATCGTTTATTGCGACAGGCCTACCTACAGTTACTGTGACGTCACACTTCTGTGAACTTTGTTATTGACAGCCATCTTGGCAGGCAGTTGCTAAGACAACAATAAACAAGCTCTTGCCTTGTTCTTATCTGACTATTAATCAATATAAGTACATTGCAACTATTACTTTATCACAATTTTTGAGAACTCTACCCACATGGGGAGTAATACTAAGGTAAATATCAGTCATATTTACTGTAGCTTATTGCGGAGCTAGCAAAGTTAGCTTAGCTATAATGTGCCGATTTTGTGCAGGTAAAGGATCGTGGATACTTAATCTGTTACATTAATGTATGTAAAAATGAAAAATATGTAAAAAAAAAAACAAAACAAAAAAACAAAAACCAATGCTTAGCTAATGTAGCTTTTATCTGCAACTAAGATGGACATGCAGCCTATGTGTACGTTATTACTCTGCCAGTCACCAGAATCTTGTTCATATAAAGAGTTTGTACGTCCTTTACAAATCTCTTTAAACATTGATTGTATGCGTCCATGGATTTCTCCTCCATGGTGTACTCACTCTTCGTGTTCACTGGGTAACTATAATTGGAGGCAGAACCAGAGCATCTCCCACAATCAGCAGACAGACAAACACAAGAACATTGAAGAAGGCATTATACTGAAGGAAACCAAAAGAACGCACAGTTAACAGCAACCGAGACAAAACTGGGAGCTGGAGCTGGTTTCCAATTCTAAAACCCCCTGGAACCACCAGTACTTCATACTGCGATATGAGAGTGAAGCACTGTGAGGGGAAAATACGGAACTCTGCAATGTTTACGATAAGGTGCCAAATAAGCAAGAAGATGTTGAAATATTTGTTTGGATTTGACAGTGAAGAGAAGCTTCCCCTGGAGAAATGTGATTTTTTTCATTTTTATTCTCCTCCCAGAGAAATGGAGATTGATGTGGATAGCGTCAGGTAGCTGCCACTTGAATGATCAGGGTGTGTAATTCTCACCATATGCTTAGAGCTCTCTGTCATCAGGAACATCAGGCCTTCCACTCCATGCTGCACCATCCCAACAGGAACACACAGCTTCCCTGCAGGTAGAGAGCTTCTGTCAGCTTTTCCTCATGGCTGGAGGTGGAACCACCATCAGGTTCTGATCTGAGATATCAATTCCCATCTTAGTCCTAAACCTAACACCTAAACCAAACACAGCTTTTCCCCTCATGGGGAGCAGGATTTGTCCCCACAACCTCACAATGTAGACAGAAAAAGGTCCCCAGAAGGATGTAAAAACATGGTACGCATACTGTGTGTGGTACAGTATGAACACACACAGATTTATTCTGGGTTTTTTTTTGTCCCACTTAAATGTTTCAGATCATCAACCAAATGTTAATATTGACTAAAGATCCCCACAGTAAATATAAAATACTTTTTTTTTTCTCCATTCACTGAAAAGTTAAGACCAGCTCCAAGCCACCCCGGCCCTCTGGGAAAAAGTAATTACCCCCTAAACCTAATAAGCAGCTATTTCACCCTCAGCAGGAACTACTTCCAGCAGCAGCCTGGGCTGCTTCCTGCTTTCTCTGCTTTGATGCCAGCCGGTTACATTATCAACCTTCCCAGACTCTCTTCTGCCCTTTAGATTATGTGTTGCTTTGTTTTCCTTTATAAATCTGTCAGTAGTCAAAGGTTTTACTGAAATTATTTACTACATCTACAGATCGGGTAATAATGAGGCTCGTAAAACTGAACTCTTCTTTCTAAAAGTTCATTCATGATGCACCAATTATTTGTACCAGAAAAGGTTGTCAGGTTAGTTTGGTCATTTTCTTCCTAATGAATGAAATCATCAGTAGAAAACTGATTTTTCCGTTTGGTCTGGTTATCTTTTTAGACGGTAATGCATTTCTATTCTATATAAACATTATTTCCACTTACAATAGCTCTGACCCTATATATTGGCACTAATCATACATGCTTCTGTATTTTGTATTATAGAATGCGATATTACTCAAACAAAGCAATAATCAACAACAATAGATATGAAAACAGACCCATTTATTACTAACCAAAAGCTCTGCATGCAGGATACAAGCACTGCTTGTCAGACTACATGCATCTGACAGCAAGCTGTTAACATCAGAAATTTTAGATGAAGGTTGATATAACCCAGGGGTGTCAAACTCCAGTCCTCGAGGGCCGGTGTCCTGCAACTTTTAGAAGTGCCTCTGCTGCACCACACCTGAATAGAATAATTAGGTCATTAGCAAGGCTCTGGAGAACTGAGGAGGTAATTAAGCCATTTGATTCAGGTGTTTTGTACCTGTGGCACATCTAAAAACTGCAGGACAGCGGCCCTTCAGGACTGGAGTTTGACACCCCTGATATAACCCAATACATGGTTTTTGGCTGATAACGATCCGATACCTGACATCAATATTGGATCAGGACACCCCTAATAAATATTACAATTTGCTAAATAATCTAAAATAGATCACACTGAAAGTGCTGCAGATGAAGACATTCTGATGAAGACATGCCACAAAAAAAAAAGGCTGGAGTCTTACTGGCTGCCCCCTCATAGATCTTTGGGTTGGTTCCTTTCCTCAAAAACTCGAGTGCAAGGCGACCAAACTCTTCAACCACTGAAAGGGACAAACAAGGAAATCGTGTCAATATGTGTTGAATGTTCTTGATTGTTTTGCACATTTTTCTTATCTACCTCTTGCACAGATTGCAAAGTTTGCACTTATTGCCTCCTGTTTTTTGATGTGGTTCATGTTCTACTTTAATCTATACAATCTTTCATTCTTTTTATGTTCTTTTGTGGTTTATCCAGGTAGTTTCTGATTCCATGGAAGAGGGTTAGGATTTTTTTAATTATTATTTTTCAGTGGCCCCAATCCTTTCATGTGATTCTGACCTAATATTCATCATAATTTTGTTCTGCAAAGCATATCTGATTTTATGTTGAATGACAAAGATATATGAATGAACCAAAATAAGATTACAGCATTCATCATAAATCCAGACATATTTTGGGGATGAAGTGGTAGGATTTCTATTTGACCAGTATATAATGTTACCTTCCAATAATGGAGAACATCTTTATGGAACTTACATAATTTAACAGGTAGTTTAATTACATAAAAACATCAATGCCATCCAACCTGAAAACTATTTTAAAAGGAATAGTGTGCCAAAAGTTTTTACACTGGTTAAAAAAGTTTTGTAGCCATCTCGGTTTTAAAGCAGCAGTCAAAGTCAGTTGTGTTGGACTGCCTTACACCAATGATTTTGTACATAATCTTTCCAAATATAAATATGCTTATTTCTCCAGTTAGTTACAATTATTTTTGGTTGAATAATAATCTTTTGAGGAATATTAAGAGAGCATACAGGGTAAGTAATTCAATTTTAGACAGATGGGTTTCTTTGAGTGGGCACTTTAATCAAAGTTTATATATATTCGTTCTTAAATATTTGATGTTGTCTTTAACAGTTGTACCTATCACTAGCAGGTGGTAATGGATAGCCATTAATTCACATTTACTGAAGTTTAAGAACATGTCAGAAGCTTTAGAAAACGGTAGTAATCTCTCAGGCTGTTGGTGTTTGATTTGTGAGAATCGAGGCTGGATCAGCTGCTGACTCTGATGTCATGTGACACCATCCACAGCAGGACGTTTTTTTACTGGGGCCAAACTTTCAAACCAGAAAGTATTGATTGGTTTGATGTAATGTTGGCAGCTACACAGCCAATGAAAATCCACCTACTAGGCCTCTGTAGCTGAAGACCAACTATTATTCGGTTTTTGCTCCGAAGACCAGACCACCAGCTCTGGACTTCACCTTAAACACGCAGCAGTGCGCAGCCGCAGACTGTTCTTACCGGAACCATCAGCCTTGGTGAGGAAGCTCAGATGTTCCTTATGATCCTCAGATAAAACCAACAGCATTCTGAACACCAGCCCTCAACACAGCCACAACATCTTGAGCCCCGCGAGCCACGGCAACAGTCTTTTTTTCTTCTTCTTTTGTAATGACGGTTGCCCAACATCAATTTGGAGGATTTCCGCCACCTACTGATAAGAATATGAATCTGGACGAGCAAGCTTGAAAACCCAACAAAATTATTTTAACTAACCAAGTTTCCATCCAATAACGATAATCTTGTAATCAAATGATTTCTTTCTTTAGAGATTGAAAAGGTCTTATGGTGTTTATTTTGTTCAAGACTCATTAATTCTGCTCTTTCCTGCAGTTAAACATTATGTTTCACTTTCTGTACAGATTCCAGTGATTCTTGAGAATATTGACAAAATGGGTTTTCATTTTCCAAATTAAAAAATATATATATTTATCAACCTTATGTATGCAATTATGACAATGTTTTGGAAATGCAAAGATGCTAAAGTGCAGGCTCCAAGTTGCAACATTTTTTTTAAACATTACATTTTTAATCGACCTGACCCAGAACTTTGTCATCACAAAATAAATATAAAATTATTTTTAAAATGCCCCATTAGTGATATTTTTACTCATTTTTACAGACAAATGCTTCTCAAGAAACAAAAGAAATATTTAAAACAAAAAACAACAAAAAGTCCATCTGACGGAGTTGACACAGAACTGAAGGTGGTGACAAACTAGTGAGTAAAACGAAATACTTGATACATGTGAAGTAATGCAATTTATGTAAAAATACATTAAAATGAATTATTTGCACATTTAAGTGAGATTTGTCAACAATTTCACTGAAAGTCACAAAAACTGATGGAGTTGACGAAATGCCAAACTACCTCATGATGTTATTGTGAAGGAGGCCATATTGTAGCTCATCAGGTCCATGAAATCTTTACTTTATACCAAAATTAAGCATTTATTTCACAAAATTTGATCAGAAAATTATTCTTCTTATTCTGAAAGAAGCAATAATATTTGGGAAACATTTCACTTCACTGTTACAATATGAAGAGTTGCATGTACAAAATGTCAATATCTGTATATTTTAGCCTCCTAGAGTGAAACCTGTGCATGTTTGGATGAAAACAACTGATTTCCTGGCAGAAATTGAAGAAAGACAAAGCTCTTCCTCTACAGCTCTCAGGCTCTCTCTGGTTTTAGTTTTTATAGTAGCCAGGCTTGAGAAGCTCACTTCACAGATATGTTGTGGGAAATGGACTCATGTTCTTTCCAACTACTGCTGAGCTTCACTGTCTTTTCCATCACTGTCATCAGTCTTTCTAGATTCAATGCTCTCACCGCTACCTGTAACATTCATGCATCATTAATTCTCGTTTTAATGTAAAATGCTCTGTACCTACTGCCATCTAGTGGTAAGAAAATTATTACGCCACTAGTCACTACTACAGCAGTCACTCAAAGATGGCATTATTTGCAGATAATTAATTTTCAAAAAATCTTTTAAAACCAATTATCGTATTTTCCGGACTATAGAGCCAAACATACTAGCACCTTCAATTAAAAAAAAAAAACACAAAAAAAAAAACTGGAAGCTGCTCTCGGTTTTCCATAAGGACCCAGCAGAGGGCGGAGTCCTAATAAATCTGCTGCATATATTAATTACGCAGCCCTCCGTCTCCAAAGCCGAACCATGGTTTCGTTCACACCGAGCTTAAGTGCAGCGGCTCTATTTCCCTCCTGTAGTGCCAGATCGACAGCCCTCAACTTAAAAGCTGCATGATATGAGTTTGAAAACATTTCTCCGTCGTGCCTGCTGCTACCATGTGGTTGTTCTAAATTAGCGCTTTCTTCTTTGATTTACAATTTTGACTTCTAATAATTCACCTCCTGCTAGAGAGCCCCCTGGTGGTTGAAGAAAAATCCACAGAAAAGCTGAACCGGGCTGCAATTCGCATGGTTCAAAGCTTAGAAAAAAAGTAGCAGCTTATAGTCCGGAAAATACGGTACCGTAGTGAAATTGAATAATTTCCACGGCACACCTGACGATCACTCACGGCACACTAGTGTGCCGCGGAACAGTGGTTGAAAAACACTGCTCTAGTGAAACTAAAGTGGAACTGTTTGATCATTATGATCAAACATAATGAACTGTTTGATCATAATGAACAGATCAAACAGTTCATGGTCTGGCATGTCAACCAGACATGGTCAACATGCCACCATGTCTGGTGGCATGTTGAAGATGGACTCAAACTCAACTCCAGAAACTACTGGAAGTTTTTAAAAGATATTTTCTTCACCCAGTGGTTCAGGATGAAGTCTGTCTTTAAAAAAAAAAAGAAAAAAAAAAGATTTTTGTGGAGGACAACACATTATCACATGCATTCAAGTCCTCCTCTGAATGGCTGGCTGGAAAAGGACTTAAAAATGAAAAACTTCTGACCTCAGTTGACCTGAACCCAGTTAAGAACTTGTGGACAGTTCTTCAGCGGGAGACTTCCAGTGAAGAACTGTTCAATTCTGACCAGTCGGAGGACTGGTCATGTCAAAGTTCGATGGAAAACTGTTTTTTGTTTAGTTGCATAATTGTGCATATATATTCTTACTCTTTGAGGTTTATTAATAGATTAACTGAGTACTGTACTTAAAAGAATAATTAAAAACAAGACTTGCCTAACTGTGCACAGTAACGTAAAAAAAAAAAAAAAAAAACTTTGTAATTTTCATTAAAGTTGCTAATTAAAATGTATTTCAATGAAGTGTTTTAAAAATGAAAGGGGAACATATGTAATAATCAAACATGTTGAGAATTGTACAGTACTCTCATCACTGATCTAGACTAAAACCTGCCAGTACTTTATGAAACCTTATATATATATATATATATATATAATAAAAAACAATTACATAAATTAAATGTAAAATCTTTATTGTATGTAAAAAAGTAGGTTACCAGGTCATTATGGATAAAAGAATTGGTGTTTAGTCATGTCATATCTCACATGAAAGGCAAATGTGCCTCTTAAAATTTGAGACTTGAAACTTTCTCCATAAAATCTAATTGTTTAATGTGAAACAGTCAGTTTGAACTTCTCTACCAGAGACCGTAGCACGTGCAGCAGCCAGGTGGTGGTGCTCTGCTGATAAGCTGCCGTTCTCAGATCAGGCTAATGTTCATATCTCTGTGGCTACATGTTCAGGTTCTGCTTCAGAATCAACAATCTACAAACATTTCACTACAAAACTCCCAATTCAATTATCATATCAACACAATTATTACAAAATCACAAACTTAAAATAAAAAGGAAAAATCAAACTAACATTATAAAGCACAGCATTCAAACACAAGTCAGTTACTAAGATACCTCAAACCAAATCAAACATTTCTCACTTACTACAGTAACCAGTATGAATGATGATCACTTTAATCACTGCATCATAGGAGCTTCCTGTCCAGGGATCTATGATGGTTGTGGACTGGAGCTGACCGGGTTTAATGCCAGCTGCTGCTTTGGTATCTGACACCAAGCAACTGGGAGAGGAAATGTAGACCAACATGATTCTCTTCTCTAAGAAAAACGTCCCTTTGACTGTTTCAAACAGCTCTTCACTGATGCTAAGACCTTTTAATTTAAGTGATTTATTCTGAAAGTCAATCAACCTCTGACATAGCGTAAGGTGGAGAGGACACCAGGAAGACATGTTAGTCATCCCTGGTCAGTGGCAGGAAACAAACAAACAGGCAATAACTCACATTCATGCGGCCTTCTCCACTAGGTAAACTCCAGAGATTGTGATGTTTTGTAGCTTAGAATAAAAGTGTCTGGCCAACCAGGGTGGGATGATGATGTGTGACAGCTGATGCTAGCTTTGTCTTCCTTAAGACAAACCTAGTGTCAGCAGATGTTTCTGGAGGCTATCCAAAAACACCCAAAGCTAAGATAATGTTGGCTTTGAAGACAAAGGCATTCCTAAATGCTCTTAGTGTCATGAGGCCAACATGGCTGCCTCTTACTGTGAGCCCAAAGTTCAGAGAATTTACAGTGGAAATGCAGTCCCATTGCTCCCAGTTCAACAGCACACTGAGCTGCATGTTAGAAGGCTTACACATGATCATGGTTAGTGACTTAAACTGGCCTGAAGGTGCACACAAACTGGAAATAAAGGGGAGAGCTGATGTGAGGTAGAGGAGGCAACAGGTCAGACTTTTACTGTCCGGTTGCTATGGAGCTAAAAACAGAGACCCAACAAATAGCTCCCCCTTCACCAGGCGGCTGATGTTCCTACTGAGATGTATGGCTGCGAGTAATTTTATTCTGAAAATATGAGTTTTAAAATATGTACTTGCTTTCATCCCATGTGCTCTTAAGAACTTGGCAAAAAAGCTGATTTTAGAAAAATAATTTTTAAAAATTGTTAAAAAATAAAAATAAAAACAAAAAACATTTGCGTGTTCCTGTACTGACAGCTAGCAAACATTCCTCCTAGTGTTTCACATGCTCCTTTGTTGCCAAATAAACACACACTGGATACATTTCTCTCACTACAAACCAGTCGATGGCAGCAAATACATTCTAGACATTTTCATTTCAAACCAACACAAAGTTTAAATGAGACCAAATCTACGCCAGGTGTTTGTCCTTAGGCAGAAATCTATATCTATCAACAGCTGGAATTGGTATACATTCTTTAATATCAAGATTCTAAACCTTGAAAAGCATTTCCATACAGAAATGTTGAATTTGGTGATCATCTAATGAACTGATTTCTAATTGGAATAAATGACAGAAAAAGTAACAGAATAAAGATAAGAGGGATGTAGTGAGGACTGATGGCAGGGGAATGTTAAGCTGACAAATCCCTGCAAACAGCATTATTCCATCTGTCCTCCTTCTAACTTATGCAAGTCTAAAAAGTGTTTGTGTCTAAGCAAACTGGTAATATAACAATATTTAAGAGATGAAAGGAAGTGTCGTTTTCAAAGGAAAAACGCTGAGCTGAGCTCGTCTTTTAGGTTTTGACCTCCTGTCAGTTGTAGAGGATCAAAAAAGAATAATTAAAAATAATATGTTCACTCATTTAGGTCTAAATCTGATATTAATGAGGGGATGTTCAACTGGAACACTGCTTCTGGATCCACTGGTTTTACTGGTTCTATTCTGGGGAAGAGAAGCCTCATTTCTATATGGAGGAGGATTTCTTGGATCAACAAAAACATTATCAGATGATGAACAACATCTGAGTGTCTTTCAATAAAAAAAAAAAACATATAAAAAAAGTGAGTAAAGAATTAAGAAGCTCCAAGGCTTTAATATAACCAGAGGACTTCACATTATGGCACACTCTCTAGATGACACTTTGACCTGTTGAGGAAAACACAAAGATGTCCATTTATTGAAAACAGAAGAGAAATATTAAGTCAGAAAAGATGAAAAAATAGTGAACAAAAAATCTACAACAAAAAATTAATAATGAAACAGGTCACACTGCAGAGCCAAGGTTACCAGGCCCTGCATGCAACACGTTTAGGCTAGCACAGGGGTGGGCAATCCTGGTCCTGGAGGGCCGGTGTCCTGCAACTCTTAGTCGTCTCCCTAGTCCAACACACTTGAATCCAACAGCTGAAACGCCTCCTAAGTGCAGTCAGACTCCAGAGTCCTGCTAATGACCTCATTATTTGACTCAGGTGTGTTGAAGTTGAGGCACATCTAAAGGTTGCAGGAGACCGGCCCTCCAGGGCTAGGATTGCCTACCTCTGGGCTAGCATGTTACATAATCACCTTCTGAGCCATTTCCTCTTCAGTCCCATCTCCGTTCTCAACCTCCACCTGAGTCTTGGTGACGTTGCGGCGGGCGACCTCCTGCTCAGTCAACACAACAATGAAACACTTTGGTTTGTCATCGACACACAGCCAGCACACTTTAGGCAGTAAATGGAAATCATGAGGTGGGTCGGACATCTTTACCTCGCCATCCACATTGGTCAGAGAGGTGATGATGACACTTCCTGTTCCCCAGGAAGCTTGGCTCTTCCACAGCAGGTCAGTGGGTGGGCTGTGAGCCACACCAGCATCAGCAGACCAGACCTGTGGGCAGAACCACCAACGTGTCCACTATTATGGTTTACTTGGGTGGGTTGTGTTTAACTTTAAACAGTAAAGCCACTGCTGGCTGCAGACAGACATGCTTAGTTAATCACTATGCTTCATATTTAGTGGCTGTTTTAATGGGATTTCAGAGACAGATGGTCAACTCCATGTTTATTTCATATTCAAAACCAAACAAAACCTGTTTCTCCTTCCCATGCTCCTATAATTATGCAGAAATTGCTGAATCCATGTAATATAGCAGAATATTGTATTATGGGTACATAGCCCTGTTGCAACAATTCAATTAATCACATAATAAATTAAAACAAACTCAATCATTTCCATTTGCATGATGGTTTCTCTCTTTCTACCAAAATCTGGATGATAAAATTCTTCAGTCTGGTGTTTTGGTCTCAACTAGCCGATCTTTTGAAGGACAATTTTGTTTACAGAGACACATAATTCATTTTATTTGTCTACTCTGTTGTTTTATTAATTTATTTAGGATATTTAGCACGTCTTCCAGTTCCAGTGTGAAATGTTTATCAGGATTTAAAGTTTATTGATCTTTGAGAATGTGTTGTTGCATTATTATGCCATTTATTACTTGAAAATAGTCTCAAAACTGTATTATTATTTATTGCAACAACTTCTCAGACAATTTATGGTCCAGCAGAATGCGATATGGTGACAGGCCTGTGAGAACATTTGTTCATGTGGTTTATGAATCTGAGTTTTTCCTTAAACTAGGAGTTGTAAATGGTTAGTTTGGATCTTCTGTGTTTACTAGTTTCCTCAGCCTACAGCAGACAGACAGTGAAACATTTTGTCTTCCTAACTGAGCGTGTTCAGCTCAGCTCACCGTGACAGACTGGCCAGCCTTCAGAACAAACTTTGGGGAAAACTTGTAGACGACCTCCTCTCCATCATCAACCTGCCTCTTCAGCCTCCAGTTGCCCAGAGGCTGGTCCTGCAACACACCAGGCGTCAATGAAGCCAATAACCATTGACCCCAGTGGGTCTACCCTGCATCAGGAACCCACCTGTTCACTCTGGTTGTTGAGTGTGACGGCGTTTCCATCCATGTCAGTGGGTGATATGGTGATGGCGCCGCTGGCTGTGGCCTCCTCAGACACCAGCAGCTGCTCGTCTCCCTTGGCCAGCTCTGACAGGTCGGCTGCCTCCACCTCGCCTCGCTTCCTCTTGGAGGAACGGGAAGAGGACGAGCCCGATATCCTGGAAACCGTCACTTGGGCCGATGGGGTTGGGGACAGTTTCAGTCTGAACAAAAGCATGTTGGTTTATTATTTAATTATCACAACAGACCAAAACATTTGCCACCAATTAAACCACCTATCGTCATAAAAGTTGTTAATTTTCAATTCTAATATGTCCTTCTGCTGACTCTGATGACCACCAGAGAACATGTGGTTGGCTCTGCAGCTTTCAGAGCCAACCACAGTGAGCTTCAGAAGAGGCATCTGAGCAGAACTCCCACAGGACCACCAAAACCCAGAGGTCAGAGGTCACACGGGGAATGTCTTAGTCTCTTCCAGTAAACACTTGAGTTCAGTTATTCAGCTCCATGAAATCCACAAACACCACGTGAGAACTGCTCAGACAGAGCTGGGTGGGGCTGGGCCTGCCGCAATAAATCAATTAATCGCAGGATAAATTAAAACAAGCTCAATACCGTATTTTCCGCACTATAAGGCGCACCTAAAAACCTTCAATTTCCTCAAAAGCTGACAGTGCGCCTTCTAATCCTGTGCGCCTTATATATGGACCAATATTGAGCCACAACAGGTCTAGCAACTATGGTAAGCAGCCGCCGACTTCATTTTCGCCCGTAGAAGAAGAAGCGTGCGGTGCATGCTGGGATAGTTGTCAGAACGCTGGTTTGTTAATAAAGTTTGACTGACCTATCTACCTACCGACCGTCTAGAATCAGGTCGTCTGCAGGTCATTTAGCACCATGTTCTTCACGAACATGCTGTGCCGGGGTGCGACTGGGCTGGGGTTTGCCCAGCCCAGTCGCGGAAGACTCTCCTCGCCAACCAGAGTCGGACTGCTTTGTTGACATTCACTTTAGTGCAGCTCCATCTAGTGGATGTATAACGTAACTCCAGCCTCTACTGTAGCGTCTATTCTATGCGCCTTATATATGAAAAAAGTTTTAAAATAGGCCATTCATTGAAGGTGCGCCTTATAATCTGGTGCGCCTCATAGTGCGGAAAATACGGTAATTTAAATACAGCTAAAAATCCCTAAGTTGACAACACTGGGGTGACTGTAGTTAACTGAGCATGTGCAGCCATGAACAGTAACAAGGACCAGGGTGGGGTGGGCAGAGAGAAATTTAACTGGCTGAACTGCCAGACCTTTGCAGAGGAAGATCAAATGGGTTTCTGGTGAGCCAAACAGGAAGTGAGCTCTTCCAGCATGAAGCAGTGGTGAGCTGCTGCAGCCTCTCACTCCCTTCAGGCCAAATATTCAGATAGAAGCCATTTGTTCCTCCCTGGTGGAATAATCTTTTCCTGCAGATGTTGTGTGTTAGAGTACCTGTGCTCTTCTCCCTCCAGCAGCTTCCTGTATGCGTTGATCTCCATGTCCAGAGCCAGCTTGACGTCCAGCAGCTCCTGGTATTCACTGAGCTGAGCGTTCATCCTCTCTCTCAGCTCGGTCATCTCCTGCTCCTTGGCCTCCACGGCGCGCCGGTGCTTGTCGCGCTCTGCAGACAGGATGTCCTCCAGCTCTCTGATGCGGTCCTCTGAGGCCGACACCTGCAAGCACAGCTGGCTCCTCAACACTGCAGTCTGGGAGGAGAACCCATCTCTGGCCTGTTGCGATGTGTGTTTGTTTGTTTCTAATACCTTGTGGGGACCATTTTTCTGACACATACTACGTTTTGGGGACCCACTGCAACTTGTGGGGACCGAAGCCTGGTCCCCACAAGGGGAAATGCCGTTTTTGGGCCAAGGGTTAGATTTAGGACTAAGGTGTGAATTTAATTTTGGTTAGGATTAGGTATGTAATGGTGAGGGCTAGGGTAAGGGTAAGGTGTAGGCAGTAGAAATTAATGGAAGTCAATGGAAGGTCAGGGTTAGGGGACGATTTTTTTGACACATACTACGTTGTGGTGTCCCACTGCTCCTTGGGGAAACGCTGTGTGTGGAGGTGAAGCATACCTGTTTCTGCAGTGCGGCCAGCTGGTAGCCCAGGCTCTCCATTCGGGTTCGGGATTCCTGCAGCTCCTCGCGGGCCGCGCCCATGGCCTTGTCGTTGATCTCTGACGACATCTTGGCATTATCCAGCTGGAAGCAAACCAACACCAACACTGTGGCTCAGGACTCTACTGAGCAGGCTGAACCCTGACTGCTACGTTACCTTTGCTTTAAAGGTTTGCTCCAGCTCCTCCTTATAGAGACAAATCTGTTCGTCATGCTGCTTCCTCAGGTCCTAGACAAATCACACAAACACGCTGCCTTGAGGTTCTGCACGTGTTAACACATTTCACTCCCAAACTCCTTATTCTACACTGTTGTATTAGTTGGGAGTCAGCTCAGCGTTCTGTTCCAACAGTCTGCTCAGACCTGCAGCTAATCGCAACACTTCAGCATTTAACCAGCAGCTCAGTTGGAGAGTCATTATGGAGTAAAAGAGGTCCAGCATTAATGGGAAAATTAAGCAGTGGTATAAACAACCAATCAAACGACCTCACTGAGTCCACGGAGCACATCATCGCTCCTCATCATGTTCCCTCTCTCAGGTTTTACCAGAGCTGAGCTGCTCACTGTTTGAACACAGGATTGCTGCAAAGCTGTTTTTCTTTCTCAAAAATGTCACCATCACCACCTTGTAAGCTCCAGGTTCAAACCTCTAGAAGGGGTTAACACCAGTGGTTGCTTATAAGGTCGCTTCCATGGCAACTGAAAAATGTCTAAGGAAGGAAATGTCTGCCACACAGTTCCCCTCCAAGAGCTTCTGCTGCTATCCTCAGACACAGCCGTCATAAGCTCTGACCGTTTACAATAGAATAGAATATACTTTACTGATAAAGTATATCAATAAAGTCTATTCTTTATACTTTATTGATATAAAATTGTTTAGTAAGAACGAGAAAATCTGCAGGAGTCACGGAAGAAGATTTATGTGACAGAACATGGAAATAGTTCTAAAATGTTGTTCACTCCAGTTCTTCCCTAAATGTCTTGTTCCTCTCTGTTTCAAGTGCTTACCTGCAGAGCCTGCGCCAGTTTGAACTCGTAGTCCTGCCTGACTCCAGAGTCCACCTCCACGATCCTCTGCTCCTGGCGGTGGCGGCTCTCACGCATCTCCTGAAGGGACACACACTTTCAGACGCCTGATTCTGGGGAATTCATTTCATTTTACAGTATGACTGCAATGTTGGAGCATGAATCCACAGTCATCATGTTGTCAGGAGCTGTGGGTCTGCTGTAAGCAGGTTCCATCCACTTCTACAGTTCGCTTCTTATTTTTACACTGATTTTTGACAAGATAAATTAACTATTATAAAATCTGGAACCCTTTAAACTGAATTTTTCTATGATCTCCCTGCATGTTTACACCAGGAAATGTTGCTCATGCGCACAACGCTCAAGAGCAAAAAGACTTATTTGCCATCTATAGCCGCGCTGCTGCGGTGAACAGAACAATTCTGTTGACCAAATGAAACCTGGACATGCAGGTATTATTAATTTAGTGCACTGCGCCAAAGCAAAGGGAAAAATAACGCAGAAAATCCTTTAAAGAATGACTCAAACAAACCTTTTTTCCTCACTCTGGGTGTTGGATACATTATACACAGAGGCTTGATGTTTATTTTGGAAGATTAGTTACCGCTGCTATTAGATAATCTAACACAGTTGTGGTAAATAAACGACAGCATTGTTTTAAGACCATTTTCAAGTAATATAATGGTAATGGCATAATAAAGGACAAACACATTCTCAAAGATCAATAAACTTTAGATTCTGGAACTGGAAGGGGCGTTTAATGTCCAAAATAAATAAGCAAAGCAACAAATAAAATGAATTATGAAGTCTTTTTAAAATTGCCCTTAAAAAACACAACAAAATCAGCTAGTTGAGACCAAAGTACCAGACTGAAGACATTGTAATCCAGTTTTTAGTAGAAAGAGAAAAAAGAGAAAACAATAAATTAAGAAAATGGAAATTATTAAGCTTGTTTCAATTCATCATGCATTTAATTGATTTATTGTTTATTGTGACAGGTCTAACCAAATAACAGTTCTTATCTAGATCCTGTTAGATGTTTGAAACAAGTCTTCATCTCTAGATTCTGTCAATGATGCAGAAAATCTAGTTCATTCTGCTTTCTGTACCTAAACTTTGTTTGTTGCTTTCACTTGTTGAAAACAAACATGGTTTACGTAAGATGAAAACATGCACTAGTATCGCTCACACTTGCCTCTTCAAACATGTTTTTTCTGAACTCCAGCTCCTCACTGAGCGACTGACAGCGATTCTCCAGGTCCACACGCATCAGGGTCTCTGCCTCCAGCTGCCGCTTGGCCACAGCATGGCTGTCTTCAGCCTGCACAACAACATTCAGCAATTTTATAGATGAAAAGTACAAAAAAACTGTTGTCCAACAGTAGAGGGCCAAAGACAAGAGTGTTGGTGATTCATTAAGTTCTAGTGAGACCAGATGGGGGTTGGTCTGGTAGGAAAAACAGAAGAAAGATTTAGTTCTAGCTAGCTTACACTAGATGACTGATGTTCTATGACTATGACATAGTGTGGACTGGATAACCATGGTAATACACAGGATGAAGTTAGATGTTTTCTGACCTCATTCATGCAGTTTGACTGGCTGGTTGTTTACTGTTTTAAAAGGGAATTAGCCTAAATCAGACTTTTTTTTACAGATAAACTATGCCAATTGGTTCTATCTTTTGTTTCTAAATTGTTTCCTTCTTAAATCCATCCATCCATTTTCTAACACCCTTGTCCCTAGCGGGGTCGGTAGCGATACTGGAGCCCATCTCCAGTGAACGTTTCGGGTGAGAGGCGGGGTCACCCTGGACAGGTCGCCAGTCTGTCGCAGGGCAACACAGAGACACACAGGACACACAACCATGGACAAATGGGGAGAATTTGAAGAGGCCAATTAACCTGACTGTGGGAGGAAGAAAACCCACCATGCACAGGGAGAAGATGCAAACTCCATGCAGAAAGACCCTGGGCCGGGAATCGAACCCAGGACCTTCTTGCTGCAAGGCAACAGCTCTACCAACTGCGCCATTGTCCTTCTTAATTATTTAGTCTAAAACCATCTCAATGCTGCTCCCTTTGGGTTGAATGTTGGCTACCAGCATTGACTTTTCCTGTTGGTTACAAATGGTCTCAGCTCTGGTTCAGGCAGATAAAACCAACTGACTCAGACACACACCCCTGGTGGTCAATCTGGAGATGGAACTGCAAACATTTATCAGAGTTTTTCAACTTTATACACACAATTCATTTTCAATGCGACCCCAATAACACAGAAAAAAACTCAGTAGACTTGTCTTTTTTAAAAAATATATATTGTACTCAGAATGAAGGGAGATTGTAATAAAAAAAAAAAGTTATTTAAAATCATAATTACTGAACATTAAAGTTCTGGCTCAAGCATTTGTCAATATGGCCATGTTGAAATCTCACAGAACAATGTAGATGACATAAGCTCTTAGATCCTCTGAGCAAGTTGATGACTGAAGTCCAGGAATGTTCCACTGAAACGAGGAGAGTGGCCATTCCAAGGAGGCTAGAGAGAGTGAGCATCTACCAGACCAGACCCCACCTGAAGGCTTTGGGCCCCCGCTGTCAATCAGCTCACCACTCTCTAATTTTACTCCATAGCTTTTATTAGCAGAGACCCACACCTACCTTCACCAGCTGGTTCTTTATGTCAGCAAGTTCTGAAATGAGTGCAGCGTTCTGACTTAAAGTTGTGGCAAGAGTTGCTTCACTCTTATTCAGCTGCCCTTCCAGCCCGTTGGCCCTGGACAGCGCCGCAGCAAGATCGTTGTCCTTCTTTTTGGAACTGAGCAAAAAAAAAAAAAGGAGTCAAAGATAACTTCCTCTGCTCACACAGACCTTCACTCAGAATGCTCAAATGTTCACAATCATCAACTCAAACAGAGCTGCACAAAGTGTCACCATGCATGCAACAGGCTCTGAGTTCATGAAAGATAGAGCATAGTCTATGTATTCATGCATACATATACACATATACATCGGCTGACGCCCTAGTTTATGTATAAAGTCAGCACATTAGTATTTAGTTAATTATTGCCTGATTTAGTAATTAGTTAAATGGAGTATACAGACTCAAAAATGATAATGTGCTGAAACAACCCAAGCTAGTCAGCCAAAGCTATAAAAAAATGTACATTTTTAGTTGGAATAAAAACATCGTCTGTTAATGTTAGACCCAGAACTCCTCAAGTAGCAATTTTAGCTTCATCTGGTTCCAATTTTGTAAAATACCTGAATGAATAAATATAATCTCTCACTAGGTAATTTTTCCTGTCCAGTTGAGTTAATCCAAAAAAATAATCCCCATGTCAGCTGTATTATGTTCAGTCCAGCAGAAAGAGCTGAGTTTTTTCCACATGTTGATGTTAGAAGGAATGCTGTTATTGTAGTTTAGGAAATAAATTGTTTATCATCTCATTAAAATTAGGAATAAAATTATTTGTTGCTAAAAATACTTGCATTTGCAAGTATTTTTAGCATCGTAAAGTAGTTAAATAAAAAAAATCTACCGAAACGGCAGCCAGTTATTTATCTGACTAATTGACTCATCAGAATAAACTATTACAATAGTCAATAGCTGTAGCTCTAATATAAACAAATTAATTACATTTTTCATTCTGTAAGCCACAGGCATCAAAATTACAAGAAATAAAGGCTTGAAATATTGCACCATGATGAATTTTCACTTCTAATATGAGGGACAGCAAATGTTAAATTTTTGCAGCTGTATGTGTTTTTGGTGCTGCTCACTGTTTAATACAACAGAAAATGTTTATAGGGCAACTGGATCTCTCAAACAGCAGATGGAACTTTTCCAGTTCTACCAGGTTGTTGGGACAGAGAAGAGTTGCTAGATAAACTGCATGGACTCTATGTTTGGAATATACCAGAGCAGAAAGACATCAACACTCTTCAGATAAGTCTTTATCACAAGCCATACAATCATCACATTATTCCCCAGTGTTACTGCGCGTCTTCCCTTAGGAAGCTGCAGCAGGTCTTCACTTGCCTCCGAGTGGCTTCATCCAGGTCAGCCTGGACCTTCCCCAGGTCGATCTGAAGCCTGGCTCTGTCTTTAGCCGTTTCATCCAGAACCCGCCGAGCATCAGCCAGCTCTGCCTCATACAGAGCCTTCAAGCCTGTTACCTAAAAAACGGAAAACAGCAGCAATGAAGCATCTCTGTCAGGCAAATCTACCAGGAATGGAAAGTAGGAGATAAGGTAAAATGGGAGTTATGTCTAATCAATAACTCCTAATAACACTTTCATGTTTTCGTAGAGAAATTCTAAACATGAATGTGAAACATTATTTGAAATTTTCCGACCGACCGAACTACGGCCAGCTTTCTGTGGTGCATGCTGGAGTCAGCTGACCATGAGTCCATCCATCCTCCCAGGAAACTCTTCATCCTCTCTGGAGGACACCAGCAGGTCTCTCCTTTTAGCTCAGGCACTTCTACAGGCAGCCTGGCAGGGAGCAAAGGACCCACTGTGTCCACCATTAATAGCACAACTATGCAACCTGTTCATCAAGGACCAGTCTGCTGATCATTATAAGAGATATGTTTGCAAATAGCAAACCAATGTATCCATGATAACTGAAAGTAAACAAACACTTCCTCAATCTAGTTTAGTTTTTACAGCATTACTTGTTACTAGATTTGTTGAAGTTTGTTAAATCCTTGTCAGAGTGCGGCAGGCTGGCTCTCATTGATAAAACACCAAGCTCACTCGGTCTCCTGGTGAAAACAGGAGCAGCAACAGGGAAAAATGACCAAAAGTTCTGTTTGAGGACCAATAACACCACAAAGATCCAGCCCACGCTCCTCTCTAACCGACAGTTACACACTGAACAGCGCCTCTTTGCTTCTCATTCAGCTGTTGTGTCAAAGCAAAGCCGCGGGAAGCGGGAGCTTCTTAACACCCACCTCTCTGGTAGTAACCTCCTCCTTCTCAGACACCTTGACCATCAATCGGTCGTTCTCCAGCTCCAGCGACCGGACACGGTCGATGTAAACGGCCAACCGGTCGTTGAGATGCTGCAGGTCTTGTTTCTCCTGTAGGCGGGATATCCTGGTGGGGGATAGAGGCGTGGAGGCCGCTGGCCGACCAGTTTCTCGGCTTGGAGTAACGCGAACAGTCGCCATGACGATCAATCCTGAGTTTGCTTCACTACGAAGTTAAAAAACAGAAAACCGAGCGTTGTCTGCTGGTTTCAGTTGGAATCTGAGCAACGGTTTTTCCCGATGAACCAAAAAAAAGCAATCAATGAGTTGCAGCAGCGTGAAACAGGTAAACCTCGCTCCACACGGTGATGGGATTCCAAGATGGCTGACACCCCGCCAAAAGCAGAGGGCGTTTCCGGTTTTACAAGGTATGATGGGAGAAAAAAATGAGGCGCCAAAACTATCTATATAAAAATAAATCATTTTTCTGTTTATTGAACTATGTGTTCACTGCAGGTGGAATCCCTGTTTCTCTCAGAATCTCAATATGTAATAGATTTAAAGAGTTGTAATACAACATATTTCTATTTCCACATATATAGCAAGTATAAAACAGAAGCTTTCCCAACTCTTCTAAATGTGAGATTTAAATTACAACATTGCTTTATTGTCTGTGGGAATATGTGTAGTTTTGTTCCTCCATAGAAATAACACGTTCTTCTAATTGTTTGTATAGAAAAACATATTTTTACGGTTTTTGAAACTCGCCGATATCCTATAGTACTTCCAAGCCACTGGGGGCGCTAATAATAGTGCTTTTCTACGGGAGCCCGCTTATGCGAAAAAAGGGGCGTCGACGGAGACTACGGAACGCCAGAAGCTCGCGGAGTTGACAGAGCAGAATTGACACAAAGATAGCTGATCTTGGCGGTTGGCATAAACTGGTTTGTGACTGAACTGCTATGGCGACTCAAGTTGAGGATGAGGGAGATGATGAAATGGATTTTGGTGACTGGACTCCAGTACGTGGTACTAGAGGATCAGGAAGAGAACGAAGTAGAAAAGAAGAAAGGTTGTTGGAGACACAAAGTAGCAAACGGAGTCTAGAAGAAAATAGTTAAGATGAAAATAACGCAGTTTGCAAGATTGTTGGGCAGGAAACTAAGTTGATCATAAAGTTTAGGAAAGGATGAAGGAATACATCTTAGTCCGCTAGCTCTATCAAGAGAATTAAAAAGAAGTTTGGAGAACTGACACTTGCTAAGACTCTGAGAGATGGGAATCTGTTGATCACAGTGAGGAACGAAGAACAGAAAAACAAGGTGATGAGCGCCCACAGAATTTGTAAAAAACTGATTATTGAGGAAAAGATTTTGGAAGAGTATAAAGTAGTAAGAGGGGTGTTCAGAGGTAACCCAGTGGGAAAGATCTAGAAAAACTCAGACACAGTATTAATGGAGGTGAAGTTAGTAAAATCAAAAGATTGATGAGAACAGTTGAAGGTGAAAGAGTGGAAGTCTCTCAGTAATGTTGGAGTTTCAAACACAAGTTCTTCCTGAAGGGTAAGAGTAGGCTGTATGTGCTTTCCCGTAGGCCATATATCCCTCCTCCTCTCAGGTGTTATAAATGTCAGAGATATGGACACATTGCAGCGGCATGTAGGAGAAACAAAGATGTCCAAAGTGTGGAGGAGAGCATAATTATGATGAATGTAAAAATGGGAAGGATAAGTGTTGTAATTGTGGAGGGCAACATAGGGTGACTTATGGAGGATGTGAAGTCAGAAGGAAAGCAATGGAAATCGAACAAGTCAAAGCTACTAATAATATTATGCTGAAGCTGTTAAAGGAATGAAACCTAAGGAAGTTATAAGGAAAGTTCAACCGAATCCAACAACAGAACAGAGACAGAGTGGAACTGAAACTGGGTTAACAGTTAAAAAGATTCTGTTGTTCATTGCATATGTAATTAATTGTACAGATCAAGTTAAGCACAAAACAGAAAAAATCTAAATAATTGTGAAAGGGGCAGAGAGTTTTTTAGTATTAAGGACATATCTTGGGAACACATAAATACGAGGTTAGGGCAGAAGGAAAGGTCAGAGGTCAGGAAGATAAAAACTGATCATCTTACAATGGGCCTTATTGCAAATGGACAGGAGTTTAAAGGATTTATTTAGAGATTGGAAAGATGATCTATATTATATGTATTCAAGAAACATGGCTTAACCAAATCTTGATTTTGTATAAAAGGATATGAAAGCATTAGAAGAGACAGAGAGGGATCTGGAGGAGGAGGTATATTTATTAAACAAGGAATTCAGTTTAGATTATTAGCTAAAGGAAGAGAGTTAGAATATTGTTATTGAAATTTGGACAGTAAATGGACGATTTAAAATAATCAACTTTTATAATCCATGTAAAAGACTATCATTAGATTTAATGGAGGAAATTGGGGTATTTCTAGAGGGTAAAGTTATTTGGTGTGGGGACTTTAATGGGCACAGCTCTTGTGGAGTCATCATAATGATCAAAATGGGGATATAATAGAAGAAATAATGGATGTTAAAAATTTGGTATGTTTAAATGATGGAAGTGGGACCAGAATTAATTTTAGAGATAACACAGAGTCAGCAATTGATTTAACATTAGTTTCAAATTTTAGCAGTGTTTGTTTGTGGCAAGTTTTAAATAAAACAACTATAGGAGTGATCATTATCCTATTAGGACTGAAGTAAAGTTAAATATAGAGAGGTATGTATAAAAGGGATAAAGAAGTGGTCTTTTAGGTCCGCAGACTGGGGAAAATTTAGGAAAAGTAGTAAAATAAAAATGTTAAAAGTAGACATGAACAGTAGCATTGATGATTTCAATTCTTCTATATGTAATGCTATCTTTGAAGCAGCTGATCAGGCTGTAAGGAAGGAAGGCGGGAAGAGACAGAATGTTGGTGGACATCAGAATGTACTAAAGTTATAAAGAAACTAAATAAAGCATTCAAATTATTAAAAAGAATCATAATTTTCAGAATCTGAATGAATACAAGAAATTGCAAGCAAATGTAAGAAGGGTTATTAAAAATGCAAAAAAAGATTATTGGAGGAGTTTTTGTAATTCAATAGGGAAAGAGACAGATATTTCTAAGGTCTGGGCAACAATTAAAAGGATGAATGGGATTAAGAGAGTGAGTGGATATCCAATACTAAATGATGGAGACATAACAGCAGTTACTGACAGAGAAAAGGCAAAAATGTTAGTAAATACTTTTGTTAAAATCCATAGTTCTGAAAATATTAGTGGAGAAGGAAAAAGGGAAGGCAAAAGACAATATTGGAGAACAAGAATTTATTGCAACAAATGGAAGATACAAATGATCCATTGAATATGTCTTTTACAATAAATGAACTAAATAGGGCACTCAAAAATTTAAGCTATCAGCTCCAGGAAAAGATCAAATTTGTTATGTTATGGTTAGTAATTTAAGTGAGTCTTCTAAAATATTTTATTAGAAATGTATAACAGGATATGGGAGGATGGGGAACTACCAAAAAGTTGGAAGGAAGCAGTGATTATTCCAATCCGAAAACCAGGGAAAGATGAATCCAAACCAGAAAATTATCGGCCGATAGCGTTAACATCCAACTTATGTAAGATAATGGAGAGAATGATAAATGAAAGATTAATATATTATATAGAAAAGAAGGGACTTATATCGTCTTATCAGAGTGGTTTCAGGAGAGGGAGAAGTACAATGGATCCAGTTTTATGTTTAGAGCATGAAATTAGAAAGGCTCAAGTGAACAAAGAGTGTTGTGGCAATATTTTTTGATATTGAGCGAGCATATGATATGATGTGGAGGGAAGGGTTATTAATTAAAATTAGAAGAATAGGTATAAATGGTCATATGTTTAGATGGATCAAAAATTTCTAGAAGGAAGACAAATACAAGTGAGGATAGGGAAGGATTATTCTGAGAGTATGAATATAGAAAATGGGACACCACAGGGTAGTATAGTAAGTCCGTTATTGTTTTCAGTGGTAGTTAATGATATGTTTAAAGAAGTAGAGGTGGAATGGGATTTTCACTTTTTGCTGATGATGGAGCAATATGGAAAAGAGGAAGAAATTTAGAATTTATTGTTAAAAAGCTTCAGGGAGCAATTTTAGCTGTAGAAAAATGGTTGTATAAATGGGGTTTTAAACTTTATGTAGAGAAAACTAAAATAATGTTTTTTACAAGGAAAAGAGTTTATGGAAAACCTAAATTAAAATTATATGGACAGGATTTAGAAAGATTTAAACAATTTAAATTTCTTGGAATGTGGTTTAATGAAAGAATGATATATTAAGAAAATAATTGATACATGTAGGAAAGTATTAAATATAATGAGGTGTTTAGTTGGAACAGAGTGGGGAGCTGATAGAAAATCATTAAAATCAATTTACACTGGGTTAATTAGGTCAGTCTTGGATTATGGATGTATAGTTTATAATTCAGTAGCAGATTCAAACCTCCATAAGTTAAATATTATTCAACATCAGCTTTAAGATTATGTACCGGTGCTTTTAAAACATCTTCAACAGCAGCTTTACAGGTTGAAATGGGAGAAATGCCTCTTAAACTTAGAAGGGATCAATTATCCTTAAATTATTGGTCAAATTTACAGGGACAAAGAAATGATCATCCAACATTAGAAGTACTTTAACATGGCTGGGAAAAGGAAAAAAAAACAATTAAAGAGCTTTGGATGGATAATAAACTCTAAAGTTAATGAAATTAATTTAAATTAGTTAGATATATATGTCAGGCAGTTCCATTATCTGCGGTTCCACCTTGGATACTTCCTGATGCTGAGGTTGATTTTTCTTTTTTAGAAAAGAACAACAAAGATAAATTTAACAATATGAATAGATATATAATACAAGAATACTTAAATGAATATTATAACTATATACAAATCTACACAGATGCATCAAAAAATACAGTTAATAAGGTAGGGATAGCATTTATTGTGCCACGGTTTCAAATTAAAGTAGGAAAAAGGATCAGTGATGGAGTCGCGGTGTCTACAGGAGAAATGCTTGCTTTGCTTTTAGCAGTTCAATGGGTGGAAGAGGTAAGACCATTAAAATCAATTATTTGCTCAGATTCTAGTTCTTTGTTATTCAGTTTGCAAAATAATAAATCAGATAGTAGACCAGATATATTAATTGAAATACAACAAACACTTTACAGAATCAATATGATGGGGCTAACAGTAAATTTTGTTTGGGTTCCAGCACATCACGGGATTAAGGAGAATGAAATGGCAGACAGAATGGCCAAAGAGAGTACTAATCGGGTGAGGATAGATATTAATGTTAGTTTTAGTATAACAGAAATAAAGGGTATAATTAAACAAAAAACAAGAGTGAGGTGGCAAAAGTTATGGGAAGAAGAAAAGAAAGGAAGATGGTTATATAAAATTCAAAAGAATATTGGTCAAATGAGAAGAACAGAAATAATAAGGAGAGAAGAGATAATTATTTCACGGTTTAGAATCGGACATACTGGACTAAATAAGTCATTATTTCTGATAGGAAAACATCAGACAGCGGGTCACATTTCCCATGTGGTCCACACTCCTTACCAGTTGGTGGCGGTAATGCTTACCTAAAGTTTCTTGCCAACCGCCATTAAAATTCAACTAGAAGAAGAAGAAGAAGTTCGCTTATGCCCCGCCTTTTCCCAACGACGGTCCTTCCGGTTTGAGCGCCATTCTAGACAGCAGGTAAGTTACAGTAATGCCCGAGTAGTGGCTAAAATCTTATTGAAATCTTTGCCATCCTTCCCTTTTTCGTTTATCCGTTTTTTCTCAAACACAACCATGAACTCTCTTATTTATTTCTGAGTAATATTGTACAGTAATATTTCAGGAAGCGTTAGCTTTTACCATATTTGGTAGCGCTTGGCTAGCATACCGGGACAGCAAGTCTCTTAACAGAGGGATCTCTCAGAATGATTTGAAGTTTGAACTTCAAATTAAACTCAGATGAATAGGTGTCGAGTGAAAAGGCTAGTCGGAAACCATGACTCTTTGGTGTTCTGGAAACCAGTTGAATTAACTTAATGTCGACGCGTGTTAGGAACTTTGACTTTGTGCGCTGCATGAGATAATAAACACAGGCCCAGTAGCGTGTTTCTACTGCTATCTAGTTCATTACGGATGCTGAGGTGATAAGAGGCAGGCAGTACATGAAGTAGAGAATGTCACAAATCTAACTTCTAAAATAGAGATATAGTGATTGAAGCAATTTTATTACTTGGTGCATCAAAACTGACTCGGTTATTTTTCTTTAGAAACCACAGTTTTGCTGCTCGACTATATTTGGCTCATGTTTAGCGTTGTTGCTGGCCGTCATTGTTAAGTGTTTTATTCTGATGTTTCCATGTGGTCTTTTGCAGACATGGCTATTCGTTATCCCATGGCTGTTGGCCTCAACAAAGGTCATCCAGTAACCAAAAATGTTACTGCTCCAAAACACAGCCGCAGACGCGGGGTAAGTATCAGCTTCTCTGCATACAGAGCAGGCCATGTTGAATTTTTAAAAGCTATACTTTTCCACAAATGTGCTCTTGATTTAGTTTGAATTTGACAGTTGTGTGTTACTTTGCAGCGTTTGACCAAACACAGCAAGTTTATTCGGGACATGATCCGTGAAGTGTGTGGCTTTGCTCCGTATGAGAGGCGAGCGATGGAGCTGCTGAAGGTGTCCAAGGACAAGAGAGCTCTGAAGTTCATCAAGAAGAGGGTGAGAAGGGCTGCTTCAGACGTGACAGCAATATTTTTGTCTTTTTTTATTTTTTATTTTTTTTTTCATTTTTGTCACTTATATTCCTAAAAAACACTTCTTCGTCAATATTACAAATGTTCCAATTCAGCATTTTACGTGCCGTCCATTTAGATAACAGTAAGGGCACTCTTGATTTCCTGCCAATAGTGTTTAGACCATTTTTATCATTTAGTTATCAGTGTTGTTTATCTTAATTTTGGTTTGAAATTCAGCCAACAATGTAGATTCACTACTGTGGCATCACTGGATCTTAAGGCCATGTCTGACATCACATAAAGAGCATTTTATTTTTGCACATCTGCTCATGTACATTCCCAGCTGTTGTAGCAGTCTACTCTTCTCTGATGAGCCAGGTGTGTGTTTATTGGACCACCTGTAAGCGTTATGGAAGAAATTGATTTTCACTGGAGTCTGACTTCAGTGAAAATGGAGTCAGACTTTACTTCATTTACTGAGATATAATGAAGCTGTAACACTTGTGGAACATATTGAGTAATAGTTATATGCTTAGAAGTTACCATGGTGATCTAACTAGTTTAGGCTATTATTATGAAGGGTTGCCAGGTCTCTGTCATAAGATGTCCTTTACATTACTATCTTTGTTTTGCGAAAAGATGTATATCTTTGAAAAATCTATTGTCAATCTCTTTCACTGTTGGTAATGCACAAGACTGTAGTATCTGGGGGGAAGTGCATTTTCATTACTTTTCTTTTTATAAACTATTTCAAATATGCATGAAGAAAATTTGATTAGAGAAATGAAACTGTTTACATTTTGTTTTCAAGCAGTTTTGCCTGCCTTAGAGCCTTCAGTTTCCTGGTCGTAGTGTGTGTATGTTTTAGTTGTGATGGTGATCAGTGTTCATTCTTTCCTAAACATCACTCAGTTCTTACAGAGTGTACAGTGTCTTTGGGGTAGAACCGAGCCGCACATTAACCGGCTAGAGTGCAACTTACCAGTGGAAACGCAGCATTTCTGTAGAATTTGAAGGAAAGATGTTAATACAATTTGGAATAAAGCTTTAGCATAACAAAATGGAAAAAGTGAAGTGCTGTGAATACTTTGGGGATGCACTGTAGCATCTTCAGGAGGCCTTTAGCTTTTCCTCTGAGCCTTATTGGTATTGTTGACCCCAGAATCTCCATCACTGAGACACATAACCCATCAGACCTGAGCAGTGTGCTGGCTGCTACTTTTACTGCTTATTTTATTCTGTCATTGTTTTTATTTCACCATTTTGCCTATTTTAATTGGTTACTCTTCAGTGTGCAATAATACTGTGCAAATAAAGATTGGTTGATAAGATTGGTTGAAACATGCAGATGAACATGACACCTCAGATATCTTGAAAGGGAACCCAAGAAGCAAGAAGGTAGCATAAGTTAATTATGGTTAATTAACTTATTAATTAATTAACCATAAGTTAATTATTAACTTATGGTTAATAATGAACCACTTATTAATTTTCAACAGATATGAAGCTGTGTGTCTGGGGTGTCTTGCCTGTTAAGAAGCATCCCAACTTATTCCTCCAGTTAATGAGATGTGAATGAACGTATCAAAGGCATTATAAATTGTGGCTTTTCATAAAATGACAAGAATTGTAATCTTCTCTTTGGCCATAGAATCATTTTTTAAAACAATTTAGACTTGGATCAGAAATCAGAATGTTTTGATCCTAACCTAAAACAAAGAAATTGTAATTGAGAATGTTGTTTTTCATGTAGCAAATATAATAAACATTATCTCTTGATTTTTAGATTGGCACACACATCCGGGCCAAGAGGAAGAGAGAAGAGTTGAGCAACGTCCTGGCAGCCATGAGGAAGGCTGCTGCCAAGAAAGAGTAACTCTCCTAATAAAAGCTTGTTCAGTACAAACTCCTGGTTCTGTTTTTTGTCTTTTAACGGTGGAAGGATCTGTGATCTGGATCAAACCACTGTGTAAAGGTTGCTGTCCAGGTGATGAGCTTTAATGTTCTGTCAAGGAATTCAGAAGGTTTCTAAGAAATGTTTTAGCTGTCAAGTATTTTGGTGTAACATTGTCTTAATCTTCCATCTTCATGAAGTTTGAGGGCAGCAGTCTTCCAAACTGCTCAAACGGGTTGGCAAAGAAAAAATGTTGCATCCAGATGGTGGAGCTGCACCTAATGATTTAAACCAGCAGTGCTCAGTCGGTTCTGGAACTATCAGGCCCGGTTAGCATTGTGAGGAAATCTGACCATTTGATTCAGGTGGGTTGGAGCTGGGATGATAATTATTGATCATGTAATTGAAGCCTGACGGTCTTGTTGCAGTGTCAAACTTTTTTTCTTTTTAATGGAATTGGATTCAGTCAATGTGACACAGGTGCATGGAGCAAAAACGGTGACTCCGTCAATTCAACTGACAATGAAAAGATTTGGCGTCGTAAAATAAAATATTGTCCTCAAGTATGCTCCACCCTTTATCAATGACCGGTTTCCAGTGTTACTGCAGTGTTGTTTCAGCTCATTGTTTTGGCATTGGGTTAAACATGCCCTCTTCACGGACCTAACGTTTTTTACAATATGAAAGTAATCCTGTTTTATGTTGAGACACTATATTTTTTATTAATCAGGTTCTTTGCTGCTCTTCCCCCACCATTTCTGCTGCTATACTGATTTAGCAGGTCCTCCTGTTCCAGCAGGACCTTAATTTTCTGAAGTTTTATGTATTTCAGGTGTCTCCATTGGGTGGCTTGATTTTAGTTTAATTTTAGCCCTCAAGTATTTTTCAGTTGACAATTTTGGCCCATTTGACAAAAGGTTTGGACACCTGCTGTACATTGATGCTAAATAGTTTGAATTTCTGCTTCATTAGTGTGTTGAATTTCATGTCCAAAGGAATTGGGAATATAATTTATGTAAATTTATTGTTTCAGTCTGAAAACTGAGGTTTCTGTGAATTCAGATAGAAAGGCTGGTGATTGAAACATTTTAAATCCACCCAAAATGCAGTCACCCTGATTTTAAAGTTCAAATGCTCTGTTTCCAAGGAATGCAGCGTCGTCGTGACGTCGAGCCTGATGACCCGTTAATCTATTTCGTCCCGCCCACCTGTGACATGCTGTCTGTGATTGGCTCGTTCACGCTGCTATAGCTTGCAAATTGGCTGAGGCTACTGTCTGTCCGCTCAGAGCGTGTTTAGCTAATTCCATTAGTGGAATCGGATTTATCCTGTAGTCCAACTGTTCATGGTTCATTGTTTGGGCCTGTTGGTTCCTCTATTCCAGGACGAGATTTAGTTAGCTGGGCTAAAGTTGACGGCTGTTTAGATTTTTGTTGTGTTTTTTTTTTTAGCAAATTCTGGAGAACCCGTGAAACGCTAAGAGGAACCACTCCCGAAATGTCTTCGGACGAAGACCGGGCCAAGGAGATACTCAAAGGTTTTAAATTGTATCCTTTTATCAGCTGTGATGTAAGGCTCAGGATGCAGTAAGCTAGCAGGTAGCTGAGCTGCTGCGGCTCAGCTCACAACTCTGGAAGTGATGGCCTGTCGGCAGGATGTGGGGCTGCCTCTGGTGGCCTTGTTGTTGGGGTTGCATGAGCCCGAAGTGGCAGCAACAGTTCGAGTATTAGATCCACATTGAAGGCAGATCTGCAGAACTAGCAGTTTGTCTGAACTTCTGAGTTCATGTGCCTCTGAAGCGTGAAATGTACCGTTCTGTCAAGTGTTGTGGTGAAATCTGCCTGAAATGTCTGTCTCTTAGTTGAGGGAGTTTTTATTTTATTTTATTTTTTAGACTTTGGGTAAATAAAGATGCTCTGCATAAAGCGCTCATATTCATAATGAATGACCCGTAGACGAGCAGCTTTTTCTCTGGGCTTTCAGATACAGATTAGGTGTCGATCCCAATTCTAATCCGGAAAATTTGAATAGGAGTAGAGTCTGCTGTTAGTGCGCAGAGAACACGGAAGCTCTGATAGGTAGATTTCAGCATGTTAGGGCTGATGGATGTAAATTCTGAGACTTGTTGATGAGGTACTTGCTCATCAACTACTGCACAATAATGTGCACAACTACTATACTGTTGAAGTGGTAGTTTAAAATGTTTTTGTAACGATGAATTTGATTTACTGTGAGATGTAGAATATCAAATGGACAGTCCTTAGCTAATTTCTGGGGAAAATACTTGGTCATATTCGGGTAATAGACATGCAGTTTATATATCTATTTTTGTTCTCTGAATAAAAATAAAATGATGGATAATTGATGTTTATATTTGCTGGTGCTCTCCCTTTAATTCCATTTCAGCAGCTTACAACCAGTAGCAGCATGACTGCAGTGCGGGGGTGTAGCGATATAATAATTTCACGATACCATATACAATATTCTGGTCACGATACGATATGTATCACGATATTTGTTGAGCGATACAATTCGATACGATTCAGTGCATTTTTACGATTTTCTGAAAGATTTTAGAAGGACAGAGTGATTTTAGTGACATTTTATGTACTATAGACTTGAGGTCCTTGGGTCCTTAGCCCTGACCTGACGTACCTTCCTGTGGGGGGGATTTATGTTTTCGCATCCACCTGAATAATGTGTAGTTGCGCCACTGGCTCAAGTAGTGGCTCCGCCTCCCCATAGTGATCGACTCCCTGCAGCTACGCAGCGCCGCTATTCCCCTGCTTGGATCTGAGTAGCTGCCTCTCAGACTGCCAGGATCTCATCGTTCTCTCAGTCTCTGATACTCTTTGTCTGTTGCTAATAAGAATGATCGATCAGCCATTGTTATCATGGAAATCCTCACTGCGCCGCGGATTCCGGCTGCGGGTTTTTCCTCTTCCTCTTCCTGCTCAAAACACAGCGCCGCTGCGGATGTTATCAACCCATGTTCATTCTTCAGGTAATCCTTTATATACAGAACAGAAACCGCTAAGCTAAAAACTAATTACGAAGTGAATGCTACCAGTCGAAATTTGCATTAATTTCGCGATCTCACTGCTTTTGCAGCTGCTCCGTTCGCGCCGCTACTCCTTTCCGCTTCTCCGTTCCGCTTCTCTTTCACGGTTACTTGCGCAACTTTACTTCGTTTCTCAGCAACAAAATACAGCCCATCTATTTATTGAAGATTTTGCATTTCCAAAAACACAGGAATCTAATGTTTCGTTTTGTATGTTTGGAAGCTCATTCCCTCTCACATAATCGGAAAAGCCGGGAAATGGCGGCGCTTTTGACATTTCTCTGACATTCGGAAAAATATGGTTTACTAATTAACTATTAACACAATTTAAAAACTGGTGTGTAGTTTATAATGTGCACTTTAAGCTCAAGTTGAAAGTGAGACTGAGGGAGGCGGTTTCTTGCTGCTACTCCCTTAACAAACTAGACCTTAAAAGAGCTAATAGGCTATGGACCCCTATGGTTTAACGGATCGATACTCGCGGATGAAAAATCGATACTTTCCGAGGGCGTAAAATATCGATATATATCGCTGAATCGATTTATTCATACAGCCCTACTGCAGTGATGGCTCAGATAACCCAACCTGAATAACATGCTGCTGAAGCCAGATTTGCTTTGCTGGTAGTAGCTTTTCAACTTGTCAGATCCACATGTGGCTGACCTGCAGCTGTCTAAACACTACTGATCGCAGCATCAGTAGTGCTGCTAAGCACTACTGCTAGACATTTATAATAAGATAATAAATATCTTACTATTTCAGAATAAGATATTAGCCATATCTTATTCTGAAAGATATGGCTCATATGCAGGCAGCATAAAAGATGAGATGATAGTAGTGGTGGAATCAAAGCCTGCAGAACAATTGAACTGCAGTTTTTTCAGTGTCAATTTTGGATGGAGTCCAAGGAGCTCATTAGATTTCATGTGTAACTCCTGATATATCTGTAAGACACCTGCAACAGCTACTGGAGAGGAAGCAGGGAGACTGGAAAATAGCCTCAGATAAACCAAGAACGATTCTTCATAATCTAAAGTCTCCATAGACGTATCAGAACTACATTTTGTGTTTTTCTTTGGTGTTGATTCACAGATGGCGGTGGTAAGGCAACACTGGACTGCACCAGCCAGCATGTAGTCCAGCTCTACAGAGCTCTGCTCATGAGCTGATGTTGGAGGCAGGTGTGCTGAAGCAGAGGGACAACTAAAAGTTGCAGGAGACTTTTTTAGAACTGGTGTTTGAGAGCCCTTCTCTAGACCGTGTTATTGTCCCAGCTCAGGGACGGACTGGTGCCTAACCCCAGTGATGATTGACTGACAGAGGGGGCTGCTCTGGGCACAGATCAACCAATCATCCTGAAGTGTTGGACCAGGGCCGTGCAGAGACCACTAAAGGGGCAGGTGCTAAAAAAAAGGGCACATCTAACTGCATTTTAGGACAGAATATTAACAAAGCCTCTCAGCTTTCAGAGTTTAAGAAACAATGATAAATTACAAAATTGTGAGATATACAATCAAAGCGAAGGAAAATTTCCTTACAACTATACATATGTAAGATATTTTATTAGTAATTTCTTTCTGCGGGTCTATTTTGTTATAGGAAAGTATTGCAACATTCAAACCAGCAATTTAGCAAGTTATGTAAATCAGAGCTGGACCAGACATATTTTGTCTTTACAGAATTACACTATTAAAAATATAAACAAGGGCACAATGCAAGACTTTAGTGTGCTATAATCTATAAAAAAAAGAGCTGCCTGTTTGCTACACTCGCAGTGGAGATGAAGACGGTCCATTCAGGAAAGCAGAGCTGCATCAAACCTTAATGTGGAACTGCAGAAAATAGAAAAAAAAAACAAAAGCAAAAATTTAATTAACGCATGTCACCATGAGAAAAGCCTACTGAGTTTTGCTTAAAAAAAATTGTTTTAAAATTAAAATCACACATTTTTGTCTCATGAAGTGAAAAAATAATTTGCAAAACAAACTTATTTGCTCATGTCAGAAATATTTTCTTGCTATTCTAAGTTTTTGTTTGACTCAAAGTTTTGCTTGTGATTCTCACATGACTTTGTGGGCAGGGCCTAAAATCACAACAAAAGATTTCTGAGGTGTGCAAATAAAAGTTTGTTTGACAAATAACTTTTTAAGTTCACAAGACAAAAATGAGTTAATTTAAAAATGTTTTTTAAACAAAACTTTTTGTTTACTTCATACTCTGTGTACCAGACCCTAAATTTAAAGTCTGGATTGAATTTTTTTCCCCTTCATTAATGACACTTTTATTACATTCATTATATCTATCATGGTAGTTCAGGGTGAGTTATTTTTAATTCTAAATGAATGTCCTTGTTGGACTTTTATTTAAGTGCTATTGTCCCATCTGCTTAGAGGTACATTTACCTAAAGATACATTTACCTAACGCTAGAATAAATTCCTCTAGAATTAATACCTCTGTGCTTAAAACGCTACTCCTTGCTCGAGCAGAAACGATACAACGTTCAACATTTTGCAGCAAAGGAAATTAGAAGACATATATCCATTATGTAGATGATCGGTTTTGGACAGGGTATGCGCCCCTATTGCATAAGCAATACTGAAGAATGACTGCTATCATTAATGATACAGGGAAGAAGCTTTTAAGTTATCTTGCTTGCTAGCAAGATAACTTAATCTTTGGGCTGCCACCTTATCGTGGTGGAGGGGTTTGAGTGTCCCAATGATCCTAGGAGCTATGCTGTCTGGGGCTTTATGCCCCTGGTAGGGTCACCCAAGGCAGACGGGTCCTAGGTGAGGAACCAGACAAAGTGCAGCCCGAAGACCCCTATGATGAATACGAACTTTGGACTGCGTTTTCCCTCGCCCGGACGCGGGTCACCGGGGCCCCACTCTGGAGCTAGGCCTGGAGGTGGGGCACGATGGCGAGCGCCTGGTGGCTGGGCTTTTACCCACGGAGCCCGGCCGGGCTCAGCCCGAAGAGGAGACGTGGGTCCCCCTTCCGATGGGCTCACCACCTGTCCGAGGGGCCAAAGGGGTCGGGTGCATTGTGCTATGGGCGGCAGCCAAGGGAGGGGACCCTGGCGGTCTGATCCTCGGCTGCAGAAGCTGGCTCTCGGGACGTGGAACGTCACCTCTCTGGTGGGGAAGGAGCCGGAGCTAGTGTGCGAGGCTGAGAGGTTCCGGCTAGAAATAGTCGGCCTCACCTCGACGCATGGCTCTGGTTCTGGAACCAGTCTCCTTGAGAGGGGCTGGACGTACTTCCACTCTGGAGTTGCCCACGGTGAGAGGCGCCGGGCTGGAGTGGGCATACTTGTTGCCCCCCATTTGGGCGCCTGTACGTTGGGGTTCACCCCGGTGAACGAGAGGGTGGCCTCCCTCCGCCTACGGGTGGGGGGACGGGTTCTGACTGTTTGTGCTTACGGGCCAAACGGCAGTTAAGATTACCCACCCTTCTTGGAGTCCTTAGAGGGGGTACTGGAGAGTGCCCCTCCTGGGGACTCCCTTGTTCTACTGGGAGACTTCAACGCTCACGTGGGCAATGACAGCGAGACCTGGAGAGGCGTGGTTGGGAGGAACGGCCCCCCCGATCTGAACCCAAGCGGTGTTCTGTTGTTGGACTTCTGTGCTCGTCACGGATTGTCCATCACGAACACCATGTTCAGGCATAAGGGCGTCCATATGTGCACTTGGCACCAGGACGCCCTAGGCCGCAGTTCGATGATTGACTTTGTCATCGTGTCGGATTTGCGGCCGTATGTCTTGGACACTCGGGTGAAGAGAGGTGCGGAGCTGTCCACTGACCACTACCTGGTGACGAGTTGGCTCCGGTGGTGGGGGAGGAAGCCGGTCAGACCGGGCAGGCCCAAACGTGTAGTGAGGGTCTGCTGGGAACGTCTGGCGGAGTCCCCTGTGAGACGGAGCTTCAACTCTCATCTCCGGCAGAACTTCGAACACGTTCCGGGGGAGGTGGGGGACATTGAGTCTGAGTGGACCATGTTCCGTACCTCCATTGCCGAGGCGGCCTATCGGAGCTGCGTCTGCAAGGTCGTTGGTGCCTGTCGCGGCGGCAACCCTCGAACCCGTTGGTGGACACCTTCGGTGAGGGATGCTGTCAAGCTGAAGAAGGAGTCCTACCGGGCCTTTTTGGCCTGTGGTACTCCAGAAGCAGCTGATGGGTACCGGCGGGCGAAACGGCATGCGGCTCGGGTTGTCGCTGAGGCAAAAACTCGGGCGTGGGATGAGTTTGGAGAGGCCATGGAGACAGACTTCCGTACGGCTTCGAGGCGATTCTGGTCCACCATCCGGCGTCTCAGGAGGGGGAAGCAGTGCAGCACCAACACTGTTTATAGTGGGGATGGTGCGCTGCTGACCTCAACTCGGGACGTTGTGGGCCGGTGGGCGGAATACTTCAAAGACCTCCTCAATCCCACCAACATGCCTTCTGTTGAGGAAGCTGAGCATGGGGACTCTGGGCTGGGCTCTCCAATCTCTGGGGACGAGGTCGCCGAGGTGGTCAAAAAGCTCCTCGGTGGCAGGGCCTCGGGGGTGGATGAGATCCGCCCGGAGTTCCTTAAGGCTCTGGATGTTGCGGGGTTGTGTTGGCTCTGCAATATCGCATGGACATCGGGGGCAGTTCCCCTGGACTGGCAGACTGGGGTGGTGGTCCCCCTGTTTAAAAAGGGGGACCGGAGGGTGTGCTCCAATTACAGGGGGATCACACTCTTAAGCCTCCCTGGTAAGGTCTATTCAGGGGTCCTGGAGAGGAGGGTCCATCGGATAGTCGAACCTCGGATTCAGGAAGAGCAGTGTGGTTTTCGTCCTGGTCGTGGAACACTGGACCAGCTCTACACCCTCAGCGGGGTCCTGGAGGGTGCATGGGAGTTCGCCCAACCAATCTACATGTGTTTTGTGGACTTGGAGAAGGCGTTCGACCGTGTCCCTCGGGGGGCCCTCTCGGGGGTACTCCGGGAGTATGGGGTACCGGGCCCTTTGATACGGGCTGTCAGGTCCCTGTATGACCGGTGTCAGAGTCTGGTCCGCATTGCCGGCAGTAAGTCGGGCTCGTTTCCGGTGAGAGTTGGACTCCGCCAAGGCTGCCCTTTGTCACCGATTCTGTTCATTACTTTTATGGACAGAATTTCTAGGCGCAGCCGAGGTGTTGAGGGGATCCGTTTTGGTGGCCTTAGGATCGCATCTCTGCTTTTTGCGGATGATGTGGTCCTGTTGGCTTCATCGGAACGTGATCTGCAGCTCTCACTGGAGCGGTTCGCAGCCGAGTGTGAAGTGGCCGGGATGAGGCTCAGTGCCTCCAAATCCGATGCCATGGTCTTGAGCCGGAAAAGGGTAGAGTACCTTCTCCGGGTCAGGGGGGTCGTCCTGCCTCAAGTGGAGGAGTTTAAGTATCTGGGGATCTTGTTCACGAATGAGGGAAGAAGGGAACGGGAGATCGAAAGGCGGATTGGGGCAGCGTCTACTGTGAAGCGGGCGCTGTACCGGCCCGTCGTGGTGAAGAGAGAGCTGAGCCAAAAAGCGAAGCTCTCGATTTACCGGTCAATCTACGTTCCCACCCTCATCTATGGTCATGAGCTTTGGGTCATGACCGAAAGAACGAGATCACGGGTACAAGCGGCCGAAATGAGTTTCCTCCGCAGGGTGGCTGGGCTCTCCCTTAGAGATAGGGTGAGAAGCTCGGTCATCCGGGAGGGACTCAGAGTAGAGCCGCTGCTCCTCCACGTCGAGAGGAGCCAGTTGAGGTGGCTCGGGCATCTGGTAAGGATGCCTCCTGGACGCCTCCCTGGTGAGGTGTTCCGGGCACGTCCCACCGGGAGGAGGCCTCGGGGAAGACCCAGGACACGCTGGAGGGATTACGTCTCTCGGCTGGCCTGGGAACGCCTTGGGATTCCCCCGGAGGAGCTGGAAGAAGTGGCTGGGGAGAGGGAAGTCTGGGCCTCCCTTCTGAAGCTGCTGCCCCCGCGACCCGACCCCGGATAAGCGGAAGAAAATGGATGGATGGATGGCTAGCAAAGTCGTTAGCTAGCAGCTAGTTAATAGCACATCAACAACAGCCTAACGTCTGTATGATAAAAACACTGAATCGATAGATAAGAACAGTTTCTCCTCACCTGGCTGTCTCCTCCCGCTCTGTAGTTCTTCAGAGAAAGACGCAGAGGCCTGTCAGTGTCTGTTGTATTTCATTACCTTTCTGCTTAAACCGCGACTCCGAGCTGAAGCAGAAACGATACTTCAACATTTTCCGTCATCTGACAAGTAGCAAGTCTACTCCACTCTATTCACCAAAAAATGTTTTTTTTTTATTCACCAAAAACTGTTCTGTAATCTGGAAGGTTCGCTACGTTTAGCTCCAGTTAGCCGCCTTATCTTACTGTGCGAGAGGCAATAGACCAGGGGTCCCCAAACCACGGCCCGCGGGCCGGATCCGGCCCGCCTCCACATTTGGTCCGGCCCCCTGAACAATACCAGAGAGCATTTAGATTTTTTTTCATATACCGTATTTTGCGGACTACAAGCCGTTTATATGCGTATTTTTCTTCAACCACCAGGGGGCTCTTTAGCAAGAAATTAATCATTGGAAGCCTGGTTACTTGCGCGCCAACACTGAACCCACAAACAGCAAAATGAGTAAGAAACAGATCAGATGTCTTTGGAAAGTTTCTTTGCAAAGGGGAAAAGGCCCAGAGAAGAGACAGGAGAATGGATTTGTCCCGGACCGGTAGGTGAGTCCCACATTACAAACCGTAACATGCGGCGACCGGCTGCTAATGAGGCAATGAAGCTTCAAGCTGCTTTGCCACGTAGAGACCAAGCAGGCTGGGCTCAAGCAACACAGCTCGGGTGTCATTGTCTCTCATCAGTCCCTGATGGGACCGTCTGGTTGCAGAGAAACAAACTCAGTGCTCCCGTTAGTCATTATCGTGAGTTAAAATTTTCACAAAAGTAAAATGTTCGTTTTTGTGGCGCTTCTGTATCTTATTTCAATGGGATATATAAACGTTACCATAGCGACCAGAGTCAGAGCGTTTGGGCAGTGGTCAAGAGGAGAGGAGTAGAGCTTCGGCCGATTCTCCAAACCTCTGTGACCACAGAGCTGATAAAAGTACAACAGGTTTGATCGGTTCGTGTTCAGCCACACGGCACAAACCGATTCCAGTCACGAACATCCCGATTCCAGAGGATAATCCAGTAAAACCCCCCAACATAGCGGGAATTTAGAATAACCAAACACGGATGACGATGTAGAAGTAGTAGTTATGGTTTGTGGAGTCATTTTACTAGATAAAAGACGTAATAAAAAGAAAAGGCGGTGGAAGAAAGACGACGGGAGCAGCCGCTCTATTGGCTGCACTATGATTTGGAGGTGAATGTTTTTTTATAGTTAACATTTTTAACTGAATAAACATAATAATGACCTTTTAGTTTTAATAATAAACATTTCAACATTTGATCTCCGATATCCACCGGACTCTCAGTTGCGCGATATGTCAGCTGTTTAGGATTCCCCTCTGTTCTTACGTCACCGCTCTTTTTGATTGGCTACCTGTCACATTCAGCAGGTTGTATTGTAGTTCCCGGTCAGAGAAAACCCCACAGGCTGCGATAAAAGGGCCAAGACGACCCAAATAGGGCATATTCAGCATTTAGTGGGAACACCAACATGTAGAAGCCTTATCTGACTGTTCATCCCCCCTCCGACTCCCCCTCTCCCTCCCGGGCCGCAACAAAAAGTCCAAGTCTTGACCGGTCCGCGGTAATAAACAGGTTGGGACCACTGATTTAGCACATGCTAGTAGCAACACGAAGGATCAGCACTTTTACTGTTAGTTATCGTTCGGAAACTACCGTAATAAGTTTTGTTAAATCTGATCTTGGCAACTTTTTCTTTTTCAACCGTAATAAATGTTGAATCATCACTCACACTACTGACGTTAGCATGTACACTTTAATGATCGCCATCCACTGTTATCCCCCCTCCTCACACAACCGAAATCCCCAGAACCCCCTGCTCTAGTTCCCCCTCCCACTACCTTACATCTCACACATGCGCAGTATGCTACTTACAACTTAACAATCTCTCCTCTTTCTTTAAAGAACACATAACAAGCTAAAATAACATTCGGTAGTAGCATTTTAACTTTACTTATTTTAGCTCCATTTACTTGAACTTAACTTATGTAAGGAACAGTAGTGTTTTTGCTTGTTTGTTTTAATCTTTAAGTTGCCATTTCCCTTCACTTAGGGCTCTCAGAAGTCCAAGGGCAGACGCCCCCACTTTTGTTAAGCAGTTAGCAAGTTGGTCTTTGGTAGGTGTCCATATGATTTCCTGAATTGTCCCAGAACCCACAAGTTCTTTGATACTGCTGATCTCAAGCCGAAGTCTCTTTTCAGTTACGCATTTTGTAGATTTGACAGCATCAAGGAGGGAATGGTTGTCTGTTACACAGGTAATGGGTAGGATGTTGCGTGTGCCATCACCAACCATGAGCTCTGAATAGAGTGTAGTGAGAAAGACGGCATTATCAATCCCATCTGCTAGTGCTAAAGTCTCTCCAGCTAACGTGCTTCGTACCACTCTCCTAATCCGTCTGGATTGCCAGCATATGGGTGAAAATTTTCCATCTTCTCCCATCAGCATGACAAGATGTCCTCCTTGTGTCCCTCCATCTGAGAGGTTTCCCATTGAGGAATCGCTGAACACCACTAGCTTGTGGTATTTGATGTCTCCTAAGCATTGGAATCTGAGGGTAACTTCCTCAGATTTAAGTTTTCTGATCAGTTTGTTTGCACAGTGTAATGTTTGAATCGTAGCATGTTTTGTGTTTGACGCCAAGATGGATATGTCACACATGATGTCAGGTCTGCTCTGTCTTGCTACCCACAGAATCTGTCCAATCTTGGATTTTAACATGTCCATTTCTGTGTCTGTTAATGGAGCCTCCCGCTGTGGTGCTCTGATGGGATCCATAGTAATGGGCTGTAGGTTTTTAATGTATGCACGCTGTTGTACTCTGATTTCATTCTGTAGAGAATGAATCTCCATTCCAATGTAGTTGAAGCTGTTATGTTCTTCTCGTCCAACTTGAAAAGCAGTTTTCAGTTTGGGAATAATAGCTGAAGAAAACGTGTCTGAACCACCCCATACAAAGTCATCTACATGGCATGCAAGAACTCCTGTCACCTTACAGAAATCATCTTGCCAGTAGAAGACAGCTGGATCAACTTTTGACACAGTTCCTCCCAGCTTCTGCATGGTTTCTTTCACCTTGTTGTACCAGAACAAGGAAGCATCTGCCAAGCCATAGACACATTTGTTTAACTTCCATACGATTCCTTCGCTCTCTGCCTCTTGAGGTGGACGAAGATACACATGCCGTGTTAAATCTTTACCTTGCAAAAAGGCTGCTTTGATGTCCATAGAGTTCAGCTTCCATTTATTTTGGCATATAACAGCTATGACCATCTTTAGTGATTCAGAGGAACAAGTGGGTGAATCCTTAGGAAGTTCTTGAATGTTAATTTCTTCAAAGCCTCTTGCAACCAGTCTAGCTTTGGGTACTATGTCTACTTGTGTTTTCTTGAGTGTGCACACCCACCTCGTTGATATGCATTTCTGACCTTCATCTTTTTCCTCCACAAACACATTGTTTCTTTTCCAGTTCTCAAGTTCAGTATGTTTAGCGTGTGAGAAAATATCCTCGTTCACTACTAATATTTCATCTCTGTTGTCAGTATTGGTCTTGACATTTTCAACCACTTCGAGGTTGCTTACTTGTCCCACATCAATTGACCCTGTGGATCCAGCAATTTCCTCTGGCTCAGTATATTCTAAGTTGTACCAGTTTTTGAGTTTCCCACTGGCTTTTCCTGCCCGGCTTGTTATTTTTCCAGCATATTTTTGACCTGTTTCTTTGTCTGTGTATTTAATTCCTCGTCCAGCTTTTAGTTTTATTCCTTCACTTACAGTTGTGTGTGTCATTGGGAGACCGCCCTCTTCAGGTTGTACTGGATCACAGGAGGATTCACTGTTTTCTGTAACATCAAGTGATTCATTGCTTGTTGGTGCCATCTCATGTTCGCTTTCAAAATCATGTTCTTCATCAAATACTGGTGTCTTTGAAAGGTGGTCATCCGTTTTAAATGGATTTTTGTTTTCACTTTCTTCTAGTTTCTCTTGTGTCTCATTCATTTTTCTCAGCTTAGACTGGTGTACTCTGACATATGTTCCACCATGCCTGACGAATATTACTACACCATCTTGGCCAATAACCACACCTGGCCCTTTCCACTCCTGACAGTCTGTACGTTTATAATAGACTTTGTCTCCTGTTTCATATTTGTCATCTGTGGGTCTCAGCTGTTTTCGCAGGGCTCTTCGGATCCTCTCAGAACATTCAGCCTCAGCAAAGGCTTTTCTCATGCCATGCAGTGTTGCAGTGTGATGACCCATCCATGTATTGACATCAGTTTCCAACGCTGGAGGTCTATCAATCAGAACTGATGGCAGGTTTGGGTTTTGACCAAAAACAAGTTGATAAGGACTGTAGCCATGTACATTGTGCATGCTGTTTTTTGCCATCAAAGCCCAGTCCAGGGCCATTTTCCAGTCACATCTGTTGTCTCTCTTTACCTTGAGTAGCATTTCAGTGAGAATCTGATTGTGTCTTTCCAGTAGGCCGTTGCTCCATGGACTGTATCCAGCAGTAGTTTTAACCTCGATGTTAAAATGTTCAGCCATGTCTCTTATTTCTTCATTGTTAAATTCACCTCCATTGTCAGTGAATAATCTGTGTGGTGGGCCATGAACACTTATCCAGCAGTGAATAAAGTGTTTCACTATCTCTCTGGGCCTTTTTGTGGTGATAATGCTCCCTGCACTGAATCTTGTAAAATGGTCGATAGCATGTAGATACCACAATCCTGGCTCAAGCTCATGTAGGTCCACAGCTACAGTTTCATTATACGTTGAAGCCATGGGTAAACCCACTGCAGGTTTAGGTTTTGCTCTACTGTACCGGATGCATACGTCACAGTTTTTTACAATTTCCTTCAGGATTGTAATGCTTTCATCATCAGTGTTGCCTGAGCAAGACAAGAGCTTTTGTAGTCAGTCAACTGAGGCATGTCCAAATTGTTTATGTAGCTTTAGCAGTACTGTTTTTTTTTCTTTTGTTGTCATGTTTTCTGTCACAATGAGAATTTCATCTTCATCATTTTGTGTCTCATTTTGTTTAAACTGGCTTTCATTATTGATCCTTTCCTTTCTTAAGTTTACACAATAATGTCCAGAAGATGTCAGTTCAAGTTTTACAGGTTGGTCAAACATCATTGCTTTATCTTGAGCAATGTCCAAAACAGCACTTGCTCTCTTCAGTGATGTTTTGCTCAAAAGCATCGGTATATCTGCTGGAACTACTTCTGTCTCAATTTTGCATTTAGTTTCTCCTATTGTTGCAGGAATAGTCACCTTTCTTGTGGATAGCACCAGTTTTCCGTCCCCAAAACGGAAAGGTCTTGCACTCTTTTCATCTTTAATCTTTATCAATTCTCTTTGATGCAGCCCACTTACATAATCTGCAAGCCATTTTTCACCACACACAGTTCTTGTACAGGCAGTGTCAATCACAGCAGATGCCAAAGCTTCTACCATGAAGATCTGTGTGTCAGATGGGGATTCGTTTGAAAACAGCGTAATATTACATTCTTCAACGTCATCTTCTGATCCCTCAACATTTGTTAGCTTCACATGTTCTCTTTTATTGGGGCAGTCTTTTGCCCAGTGATAAGTGCTCCGACATATTGCACATTCAGTTCTTCTCCCGTATTTGTCGAGTGGATTAGTCCCTGCAGCCGTTCTTGGGCTTTGCTCTGAGTTTGAACGCCGTTCACGCTTGCCTGTATATTTGGTGAAAAAGGCCGAGTCGCCCTCTTGTGGAGGATAGACATTATCGCCGAAGATTCTTTTCAAAGCCGATTTCATGTTATCAAAAGATACTGTAGAACAGGCGGTAAGAGCCAGCTGTTTGTCTTTAACGTTTAGCCCCGCGGTGTCTAACAGCTTGAATGCTAACACTGCATCCGGTAGTTCCATTTTGAACTTACGTAACTTGTTGTACCGTCGTTCAAATTCGATAATGTAATCCATCATGGACGTGTCGCCACGTCTGCCGATCCGATCAAAGTCCGTGTAAGCTTCGTACTGCCGATCCTTTTCTTCTTTTAAAAACACTGAGTCCAGCTTGTTTAAAAGAACACTCATTCCTGTGTCGTCGTTGAGGTTTTCCGCAGCGATTTCCAGTGCGCTTTCTCTCGCTCTTCCCGATAGCGACAGGGTAACCGCTAGGGCCTGCTTCTTTTTGTCCAAGTCGGTAACAAGTCTCCAGATTTCAATTTCATTTTTCCAACTTTCGTAAGACGTCTTCTCGTCGAGCGGTGGGGGAACTTTGTAATTTCCAGCAGCGGCCATCCTCTGCTACCACTGTTGAATCATCACTCACACTACTGACGTTAGCATGTACACTTTAATGGTCGCCATCCACTGTTATCCCCCCTCCTCACACAACCGAAATCCCCAGAACCCCCTGCTCTAGTTCCCCCTCCCACTACCTTACATCTCACACATGCGCAGTATGCTACTTACAACTTAACAATAAATGTGATATTCAATTGACCTGTTATGACTCAAATTTTGCGTGTCCGCCCCCCTCTGCAGCTGCTGCATCGTTGTGGAAAACTTAGAACGGCAGAGATATCTGAGGCTTATATGTGTATGTTTACTGGTTTAAAAAACAAAAAAAACTTTGGGGTTGTGGCTTATAGTCCTGTGCGGCTCATAGTTCGAAAAATACAGACTATAATCCTGGATTTTTTTCTGTGAAAAAAGAGAGAGAGGGTCATTTGATTGTGCTTTCTGGAAAACGACATATTTTTTACATTTAGGCACTCCTGCAATCGTCTTTTTCTGTTTCACTTTTTCTGTTACAAAATGACTCCGGCCCCCCACCAGAGAAGGAAGAAGTTATGTGGCCCTCACAGGAAAAGGTTTGGGGACCCCTGCAATAGACCCTTTTCACAGCGACGTCACACAACTTCCGTTATGGCTCGAAGCGGTGTATCTTTACTTCCGGTGTGATTTTGCCTCTGGAAACCTGACTGAAAAAAATCATGGATACTCATTATCTTAAGAATATAATAAAAGGTAAGGTTAATAATAACAGTTAGATAGCTGTTATTACTCATTGTCAATTCACCATTCTCTATGTGTAAAATAAACAGCCTCCGATCGGATAGTAAACCAGCTAGCAGCAGCTTTAGCCACAGTTGGGAAAATATGTACACCGCTCTGTCAGTGTTGTAACGTTAAAAGGTTCACTTTCTGTATTAACTGTAATACAACAGTACTTACATGTTAGCCTTCATCAGTCATTGTCAATTTACCATTCTCCAACTGTATTTAAAGAAACCAGCCTCCGATCGGAGAGTAAACCAGCTAGCAGCAGCTTTAGCCAGTTAAGAAACATACACATACACCGCTGCCTTTCAGTGTGGTTAAAAGTTTCACTAAAATCACTTATGTCTTCCAACACTGTTATTTAGAAAAGCATTTTAAGTATTGATTTAAGCACCATCTGCCAAATAATTTCCATATTCTGATGTGATTCATAATTTCTCCATTTGTTTTGTTGTCCATCTTTCTCAACAGTAGCCGACCTAACAACCTACCATATCTGGGATGGTCTTGTTCCTCTGTCCATGGCAGGTTCAGTCAATCAGCTGTGGGACATCTGCTGCCTAGTCAAAGTATCATGGGCCTCTTGATTTAAAAGGACAAACCAGTACAGAGCCTCTCTGCTCCTGCAAGTCACACTTCTTGGATGAACACTCACTACTGCTAGCAGCTGTTAGAAATGAAATATTTGTGTATCTATTCTGTAATTAATATCTATATGTATCTATTAATAAATGAATTGATGTGTAGAGTTATGTAAAAAAAACTATTGTTAATAACTTCTCTTGAGTAATCTACATATATGCAACTTTTACATTTAAATTGCTTATTTTTTGTAAATTGTACACATCTGGCAACAAAGTATGTGGAGGAGAGGAAATGCTAAAATTAAAGCTGCCATTGTGGAACAAAGGTTTGTGGCTGTTTCTTTAAAACATCTATTTAATAATTATATTAAACACTGTACATGGTTACTACATTACACAAACATAATTACCACAATTAATAATGTAAGTCATTGATAGAGAAAATGTAGTTACAAAAGACATATCAATTTTATTTCAACATGTACTCAGGGTTTACAACTTAAGACATCCATGTTGGGTCCTTGGCGGGTGCCAGTCTGCAGTGAACTGGTGTCAGTCTGCAGTGAACTGGTGTCAGTCTGCAGTGAACTGGTGGATGACAGAGACAATAATATACTGTAGTGAGCAGTTTGAAGCAGAAGTCCCAACATGTGATCCACAGGGTTTTCCCAGCTGAGCACAAACTTCATGCACTTTGTTTCCACAGCAGAATCAAGTGTAACCTGTTAAAAGGGATATAAAGTTGTTATTCCTATGTTATTAATTTTCTACTGCCAAGTCTACAACCGCAGGAAAACAAAGTATAAGAAACTTAATCTTCTAATCAACATTGGAGAAATGTGAAGTCAATGAGCTAATATAGATGGATAGCTCATCACATTTCTCCAATGAAACATTAATATCTATATCTATCTAAAACAGCGTCTTCCTCCTCATGTCTTGATCGTAGCAGGAGTTTAACTTCTCAGGACGTGATGGAGTAGCGGGTGTTTGGCATAAACTGTCTTTGGACTTGTGGCTACAGGAAATGTCGCTACTTAGCGGTTTGTGAAACTAGCGTAAGTGAGGAGGGTTTAATACGATCACGCATTTTACATGACGGGTGGCAACCCCAGTCTATACTATAAACATCTGATTAAGATTAGAGCCTAAATACGTTCTATTTCCAAAACAGAAAGGCGACGGAATGTTAGCCAGCTAACAAATTACTATTGTTAGCCTAGCATATCAACTTTCGCACTGCACGAAACGGTACGGAACGGTTCCAAGCGTGTTCGCATTACAACTTGCGACCGGTGTTAAGTCAATCCGCGTTTCCCGATCAGATACGGTTCCCCCTGCGTCTCCTTACCGCTCCGCCCCGCGGCAAAATACGCGCGTGTTTGTGATGAGCACTGAGAAAGCACGCGCGTAGGGAACTACGGACACCGTGAAAGCTCAAACATGTTTCGGAAAAGTTGTCACTTTCGTCACGTTTTTGCGGGAAACAAATAGTAATAATACTAATAACAATAATAATGAAAAATAATAGTAATGATAAATACATATATGTCACATATATTATAGTAATAATATATGTGACTATATATATATATATATATATATATATATATATATATATATAAACAGGGCAATGCATTTTAATGCTCAATATTACCCATCAGAGACCGTTCCCCTTGTTTTACAGGGGGGAACGGTATCTGATGGCCATATTTCGCACATCAGATACCGTTCCCCTTATTTTACAGTGGGGGAACCCTATCTGATGGCCATATTTCGCCCATCAGATACCGTTCCCCTTGTTAAAAAGTGGGGGAACCAAATCTGATGGCCATATTTCGCCCATCAGATACCGTTCCCCTTGTTTAAAAGTGGGGAAACCAAATCTGATGGCCATATTTCACCCATCAGATACCGTTCCCCCACTGTAAAACAAGGGGAACGGTATCTGATGGGTGATTTTAACATAGGGGGAACGGTATCTGATGGGTGAAATATGACCATCAAATACCGTTCCCCCACTGTAAAACAAGGGGAACAGTATCTGATGGGTGAAATATGGGCATCAAATAGGGTTCCCCCACTGTAAAACAAGGGGAACGGTATTTCATGGGTAATATCGAGCATTAAAATACATTGCCCTGTTTTTATTTCATAAATATATATATGTATAAATACATTTATGATAATTATAATATCTATGTGACATTTATGTATTTATCATCACTATTATTATTATTACTAGTATTTTTGTTGTTATTGTTATTATTGTTATTATTATTAGTTTCCCGCTAAAACGTGAAGAAAGTGACAACTTTGCCGAAACATGTTGTTTGAGCTTTCACGGTGTCCGTAGTTCCCTATGCACGTGCTTTCTCAGTGCTCACCACGAGCACGCGTGTATTTTGCCGCGTGGGCGGGGCGGAGCGGCAAGAAGACGCAGGGGGAACCGTATCTGATGGGGAAACGCGGATTGACGTAACACCGGTTCCACCCGGCCCCATGGAACCACAAGAGCTGTGGTTCCAATCGGGCCGGCCAAGCGGTTCTGCTTAGAACCAGCAGCTGATTGGTTGCTGGTTGTTATAGAGTCAGATGTTGATTTTCCTTTGACAGCTGGCTCTCACTAAACTGTATTTTATTTTGTAAAGAGTGCTCTTTTCAATATGTTTATTATTAGTTTTAGCAATGGTTTTAGCAATTAGCAATGGATTCGTCTCAATATAGTGCAATCACCTGGTCTAATGATGAGGTATTTTTTTTCCTCCGTAATTGTGCGGCAAAGCTAAGGATGTTTGAGGGCCGCACTAGGATAACTCGGGGAATTCTAAACTGTCCGACGCGTGCTTCAAATAAGTCCAAGCCGCTTCTTTGTTGTTGCAATCAACTATTTATTTCACTTTGATTGTCTTACTTCAGATCTTACACTGACTGACCAGGCCAAACCATCCAATAGTGCCAACAATAAACGGCATTAAACACGGTCAACAGAAATTATGACCACCCGGTGCACCCACTTCCTCAAACATAATAAGCCAGCACGCCAGTATGGCTCCCATTCATACCTTCAGTGACAGCCACGCCCACCTCGACACACCCACCACCCAAGTGTCAAAGGCATGCGCTCCCGTCACCTCAATAATCATTCATTTTATTCATATGGCTCTTACATTCCGGCCCCTAATTATTACAAAATAATTATCTGAAATGTTAACATGTAAGAGACAATCCTAAAAAACAAATAATCATAAATTGTTCAATATTAATTTATCTAAATCTGTCTTTAAGAATAAGCAATCAACTAGAGAAAAGGAAGTCACTAGTAATGAGAAAGCAAAGAAAAGAGTTGTTAAAATGTTCATGTTGTCTCCGCCTCCTGAAGCAGGCACAACTTGGTAATGGGTCTTTCCAGGTAGTTTGTCTTTGTCTTGATGCGAACTGACCGCACCAGTCCTCCTTTGTCAGGAACAATTTTCACAACTCTACCCATTAACCAAGAGTTGCGTGGAGCAGAGTCATCCACGATGAGAACGACGTCTCCTGGAAGAAAGTTCCGTCTTGTCCTTTGCCATTTCTGACGCTCTTATAGTTGAGGTAAGTATTCCTTTAACCAACGCTTCCAGAAGAGATCCGCCATATATTGCACTTGTCTCCATCTTCGCCGAGCGTAGATATCATTCTTGGAAAACACTCCTGGTGGCAATGAAGGCATGGTCTTTAACAGAAGAAGATGATTTGGAGTTGGTGCTTCCAGGTCGTGGGCATCAGTAGAGGCTTTGATTATAGGTCGACTGTTTATGATGGTCTCAACTTCGCAGAAAACCGTGTGAAGACTTTCTTCATCAAGACTCTGTGTTCTCAGAACAGAATTTAACACTTTCCGGACAGATTTAATAAGGCTTTCCCATGCACCTCCATGGTGTGAACCAGTAGGGGGATTGAAAGACCATTTTATTCCTTTCTGAAGGAGAGTGTTACTGATGAGAGTTTGATTCCATCTTTCAATTTCTTCTCTTAACTCTCGTTCAGCTCCCACAAAGTTGGTTCCATTGTCTGAACGTAGCTCCAGCACTTGACCACGTCTGGCAATAAATCTTCGGAGACCATTGATGAAGGAATCAGTATCCAGTGACGACAGCATCTCCAGGTGAACTGCTCTTATTGCCATGCAGGTAAAGATGACTCCATGTCGTTTTAACAGGCTTCTGCCACGTTTTATTTCAAAGGGACCAAAACAATTCACACCCACACAAGTAAATGGGGGTTTGTCTGGATACACTCGTTCCTGTGGAAGGTCTGCCATCCTTTGACTTCCTGGTGCAGCATGGAGTTGTCGACATGTCATGCATTTAGATAGGATCTTCCTAATTGCAACACTGGCACCAGGGATCCAATACCTTTGACGCAGTTCAGCAAGCATATGATTGCGTCCACCATGGCCTGTCTGATGATGTATGTGGCGCAGTAGGATTTCAGAGATGTAAAGGTCTTTAGCCAATATGGCTGGATATTTATCTTCAGCAGGCATAGCTGCTTTGCTTAGCCTTCCACCAACTCTTAGTACACCACCCTCAAGAACCGGATCAAGCTTATAGAGCTGGCTTGTTTTCTTCACACATTCATGTTTCTGTAAACTCATCATTTCCTCTGGATATCGCTTTCTTTGACAATAGCAGATGATGGCACTCTCAGCCTTTCCAAACTCCTCCACTGATAAGGCTCCCAATGCAACCTTTTTCTTGTACACATTCATTTCTTTCTTCAGCCTTTCTTGAAGTGTAACGTCATCAAGATCAGAGTCGGCAAAATCCAACTTTAGTTGTGCTCTCTTTTGAGCTAGTTTGGACAGCAATTGTTTAAACCTGAGTAGCCACCCTACCATTGTTTTCAGTTTGGCCCAAGAAGAAAATGAATGAATGAATTTCATAATTGGGTCCACTTGTTCATTGGTGCATGTCACATTAACGGAAACCAATGTCTTGACCTCTGGATCTTCTGGATCCTCCAGAGCAAAATGACTTACGTCCTCAGGATTTGCAGGCCATTTCCTTTCAGGGTCATGAAGAAACTTTGGTCCAGACACCCAGGTATCAGCCTTCAAAAAAGACTTCACACTTGTTCCTCTGGATGCCAAATCTGCTGGATTAATACTGGTAGCAATGTACCTCCACTGTGAGGGATTTGACAAACTGAGTATCTCTCCAACTCTATTTGTCACAAAGGTCTTAAACCTCAATCTTTCATTCTTGAGGTACTTCAAAACTGAAGTACTATCAGTCCAAAATACTGAGTCTTGCAGTTCCATCCTTAACTCCTTCCTCAACAGCTTATCCATACGGCTGACAACCACTGCAGCAGTCAACTCCATGCGAGGGATGGTGGTGGATTTCAGTGGAGCTACACGGGCTTTACCCATTATAAATGCACAATGCACTTGTCCATCAGCATTACACTGCAACAGGTAGCTCACAGTTCCATATCCATTCTCGCTTGCATCACTAAAATGATGAAGCTGCAAACTTGTGGCTTGTCCAAAGTCCTGTGGTTTCAGACATCTGCTAACTCCAAACCGTTCAAGCTGATGAAGTTCTTCCAGCCAGTTTTTCCACTTCTGGGAAGCATCATGTGGCAAGGGATCATCCCAGCCAACGTGTCTTCTGCTTAGATCTTGCAGAATCCCTTTTGCGACCAAAACAACTGGAGCCAGAAATCCAAGAGGATCGTAGATGGAACTTACGATGGACAAGACTCCTCGTCTTGTCAGAGGTCTGTCTTTGAGGATGATCTTGAATTTCAGCAGGTCTGATTGTACACACCACTGTACACCCAACACACGTTCCATTGGTAGATCATCATTATCCATATCCAGGTTCTTCACCTCAATTGACTTTTCATGCTGTGGTATTGCAGTAAGAACACTGCGTCGGTTACTTATCCATTTGAGAAGTTGAAATCCGCCTTTCTTACACAAAGCACGGAGTCCTTGGTATAATGACTTAGCTTCCTCTTCTGTGCTTACAGAAACCAAACAGTCATCCACATAAAAGTTGTGAAGCACAGCATTTATGACATTTGGTGTAAACAGTTGTTGATTGTCCTCTGCACACCTTCTCAGTGCAAAACATGCACAGTTTGGAGATGATGTAGCTCCAAAAAGGTGTGCAACCATTCGGTATTCCACCAGATGCTGGAATGGAGAGTATGAACTCTCCATTTGGCCACCAGAGAAATCTCAACAGATCAGAGTCAGATGGTGGTACTCGGACCTGATAAAGCATGGCCACAATGTCCGCTGTGATGACAACATGTTCTTTTCTGAATCTAGTGATGACACCAACCAATAAACTGGTGAGGTTTGGACCTTGTAAGAGTTGAGTGTTTAAAGATTTTCCTCCAAATGTTGCACCACAGTCAAACACGACTCTTATCTTCTTCTTATGAGGATGATATACTCCATGGTGTGGTATATACCAAACCCTCCCATCACACCGTTCAAGATTTTCAACTGAGACTCTCTCTGCGTAGCCCTTGGAAATTATGTCATTCATGAAGTTAGTATAGTCAGAATGGAATTGATGGTTTTTGGTAAACTTCCTTCTGAGATTCAACACACGCTGTTCAGCCACTTTCTTATTGTTGGGCATTTTCAGATCTTTGTGTCTCAGAGGTAAAGCGATGGTGTAATGTCCATCTTTCAACTTAACTGATTCTGTAACCAGCTCCATGAACTGATTATCTTCTCTGGACCATCCAGGTTGTTCATCTTGAGAACATTCAGGAAAATCAACCTTCATTTGTTGTTGCCACAAGTCCTCAAGTTTTGACACAGAAATCCTGTTTACAGTAACAGTTGGTTGTAGCTCTCTTGTGTCGACTTCATAGTCTCCTCTAAGGATCCAAGGATCAAGACGATCCTTGGATGGACAGTGAATGGACATTCACTGTCCATCCAAGGATCGTCTTGACTGCGTAGGGGCCTCCATTTTGACTTCGGATAACATCCCATGGCTCCAGCGCTCTAGGCACATTGGTCCCAATGAGCAAATCAACTCCTGAATTGATTTCGATAATCTTCAAATTTTTCAGATGTGGCCATCTTTCGAGGTCTTCTTGGTGTGGAATGTTGCTATAATGAACAGGCATGCTTCTCTGTGTGAATACGTCAGGTAATTCACAAAAGATGTCTTCATTTAGCCCAGCAATCTCCAGATCTGACACAATGTTGCTTCCAACCACCTTCTCTTGACCCATTGTTCGCAGAAGGATGCTTGTATGTCTCCCAGTAACATTTAATCTGTTCATCAATTCTTCAGTACAGAAAGATGCAGAGCTTCCAGGGTCTAAAAAAGCATATGTTATTATTGTCTTCTGGCTCTTTGTAGACTTCACTCTGACTGGTAAAAATAGAGAGAGTACAGCTATGCTCACCGGCCCCAGTTAGACCACTGGACTGAGCAGAGATGAAGGCACTTCCACTTGTTGTCTCCACTTCCTTCTTATGGACTGGAGCAATTTCCTTTTCTTTGGAGAATACATGAAGCATAGTGGGATGTCTTAAGCCACACACTTTACAGTGATGTCGCCTTTTACAGTCTTTGCTGATGTGCCCAGTGCATAAACAGCCAAAGCACACCCCATTTTCTTTCAGAAATGTCAACTTCTCCCCATGTGACCTCCTTTCCAATAGAGGGCATGTGTCCAAGGAATGTCCAGCTCCACAAAATAAACAACTCTTTATGACAGTCGTCTCTCTTCCTTTCTTTACTTCAGAGTCGGTTTTCTTCTGCATGTCTCCAACAACAGTAGCAAAACTACTTCCATTTATCTTTAATCGCTGTTGTGATTTATAAATTCCAACATCCTTCTTTGGTCTAGATGTAGAATCTTGGATATCACCAAAAAGTGGATCACTGGCAATCTTCACTTGCCTTTCTACAAACCGAACAATGTCACTGAAGGTGGCTCTTCTTTTGAACTTCTCCTGTAAATCACACACATCATTTCTCCACCTGTCTCGCAGTTTAAAAGGCATTTTTTTGATAATTGTTTGCATATTGGTAGGAACATCCAACTCATGCATACATCCATTGTTTTCCATCACATTACAGCATTCCCTGAGCAGAAGGCTGAATGCTTGTAAAGCCTTTACATCTTCTGCTTGCAAAGCAGGCCATGATAAAACTTTATTCATGTATGCAGCAATGATCTTCAATGAACAACCAAAATGTTCTTGAAGCAAAGATTTAGTTTTAGCATATCCAGAATCATTAGGCATATGAACACAGCTTCTCACTAGGTCACGAGGCTGACCTCTAGTGAACTGCTCCAGAAAGTATAGACAGTCTTTGGCACTGTGAGCTTTTGTTTCAATGCTGTGTTCAAACGCTGTCATGAATGTTTTAAACTGGAGTGGATCACCATCGAATATTGGTATGTCCCGTTTTGGCAGAAAGAATAAAGATTGTTGATTTACAAGCAAGCTTGTAATTTCATTCTGTCTTTCCAACACATTCAACTGACAATGAATGTTTCTGATGTGATGATTGTGGCTGTGGCTGATGAAACATTTGGTCTGTTGGAACTTCAACTTGTGTTGTTTTTGTCTTCACCTGGTCAGTCAATGTGTCTGGATTTTGTTTAACTTTTGTTTCTTTAGGTCGTGCTCCCAAATAAGAATAGGACTGAAAGGTTGGAGCTTTATCATGACATTCAGTTTCAGCTGCTGTAGGTACAAATGTCTCTGCATCAACATTCAATATTTGAGATCTTTTATTTTCACGCTCAAAATATGAATTCATGCCATCAGACCTAATCTGAGCAGCACTGCTTACTTGAGAACAGACAGAGCCCTGCAACACTTTAACTTTAGCCATTGAAGCTGCAATTTCAATCTCCAAATCCAGTTCTTCTTTCTTTTTTCTTAGTTGTTCCTCCTGCTCCTCTAAAGCATGTTTTTGTTTCAACTTGTGTCGTGCCTTTAATGCAGCCATGTCTGCTTCTGCTTTAACACGAGCTGAAGATGTAGGAGACAGAGAGGACTTAGTTCTTGATGAACGACATCCTCTAGACCTTCTGCTGTCAACATTAGAAACACTATCACTTGGCTTGACATCATCCTGAACATCAGCATTTTCTTCACACTCTGAATGCTGAGAAACAAAAGGTGCATTAAGCTCTTTATTCACACAGGGTTCAGCTCTGGACATTTGAGCCTGATTTAAATCAGCTTCTTCACCTATTTGAGCTTCATTGTTCAGTTGCTCTGCATCTAAAAGCCATTTTTCAACTTCTTGTATAAATTCAGAATTTACACAAGCTTGAAAACCAAGTGTTTTGTCTTTCTTGTTCTTCAGTAGGAAACAGAGGAATAAAAGACTCATACAGCTGATTTGCATTTTCAAGCGATAATTTTAAATCGTCACAATGAGACTGAACACTCTTGAGATTCCCTTCATTTTTCATAAGCTCTTTAATAATGTTTATCTCTCCTTTAATTTTATGAACTTTTGCTTTGAGATCCTTTTGAAGCTTCTCAATTTTATTTTGTAATGCTTTAACAGTTAATTTTGATCGTCTTTTTTCTTCTTTACCGCTTACAACCGAGCTTGATTTAGATCCAGCTGACTCCATTTTCCGTTGTTTGTCCTTAACAATTCCTCTTCAGACAAAGCGAGTCAGTGTGCGTGTTTGTGTTTCCATACCTCAGTTCCAGCGGACTTGATTGAGCTGCAGTGAAGGAATCTCATTCAATTAACTGATGACGCTGCGATGCGCTCGATGCGCCATAGCCGCTTCCAAACTGTTCCAAGCATAAGCGAATCCAGACTTGCCTATCCAATGAGCCGCTCATTCGATTGTCATTTTCTGTTGACGATAATTGTGCGGCAAAGCTAAAGATGTTTGAGGGCCGCACTGGGATAACTCGGGGAATTCTAAACTGTCCGACGCGTGCTTCAAATAAGTCCAAGCCGCTTCTTTGTTGTTGCAATCAACTATTTATTTCACTTTGATTGTCTTACTTCAGATCTTGCACTGACTGACCAGGCCAAACCATCCAATAGTGCCAACAATAAACGGCATTAAACACGGTCAACAGAAATTATGACCACCCGGTGCACCCACTTTCTCAAACATAATACGGCAGTATGGCTCCCATTCATACCTTCAGTGACAGCCACGCCCACCTCGACACACCCACCACCCAAGTGTCAAAGGCATGCGCTCCCGTCACCTCAATAATCATTCATTTTATTCATATGGCTCTTACATTCCGCTTACTCGCTGATGAACGAGTACAGCCGGTGTTACGTCAATCCGCGTTACGCGTAGGGAACTACGGACACCGTGAAAGCTCAAACAACATGTTTCGGCAAAGTTGTCACTTTCTTCACGTTTTGCGGGAAACAAATAGTGATAATACTAATAACAATAATAATAAAAAATAATAGTAATGATAAATACATATATGTCACATATTATAATTATAATTATTTGTATATATATATATATATATATATATATATAGGGAATGCATTTTCATGCTCAATATTACCCATCAGATACCGTTCCCCTTGTTATACAGTGGGGGAACCCTATCTGATGGCCATATTTTGCCGCGTGGGCGGAGCGGCAAGAAGACGCAGGGGGAACCGTATCTGATGGGGAAACGCGGACACCGGCCGCTACATTGAAACCATTGTTTAGTTACAAAAAAAATAACGTCCGGTTCCGCTTCGATGGCGCCCTCAGTGTAATGAGAACTCACGGGGCTGGAACCATTCCGTTCCGTTCTGTACCATTCCGTGCAGTGCGAAAGCGGCTAAAATGATGGAAAGAAAAGCTTCATAATATTTGATCTCACACAACTTAACCAATAATAAGAGATATGTTGTACAATTAGTTTTATTCCCCTTCTTCCAACTTTGGTTGATAACAAAACATGAATTCATTCATTTTCCATATATCTGTGTAATCATTACAGGGGCCTGGTGTCAACTCCAGGATGATAAAGAACATGGCTGCTGCTCTCAGTTCCTTCTTGTCCTTTCAGCTCCCCTTAGGTGTTTTGGTGGATGTTTGGCTTGGTTAGTAAAACCAACACTGCATATAGTACACATCAGCACACACAGAAATGTACATTACCATGGCAACCCCAGCATAGTCTTAACCCTAACTAATGAAACATGATTCAAATCAGATTTTAAAATACAGAATTGTAGACAAGTGAATGTGAGAAATTATTTAAATTGTACAAGCGCAAGTAATTGATTGGTTTATACAAGTAAAAAGAATAAATTCTTATAAATGTAAGAAGTAGCTGAAGAAAATCAATTTAGCAAATAAATGATGAAACCTTGAGACAGAAATGTGAGCCTAAACAGAGCACTTTGCTTTGTAGGTAGAAGTTGTTGCAGCAACATACTACCTCATGTTCAGGTCTCTCTCACCCGACAGAACCAACGTAGCCTCAATATCAGTGTACAGGACTGATATTACAGATAAGCAAACTACTATATTTTATGAGCAACAGAAGCAACAAAAGAAGGTCATGGAATCCGAGTCCAGATTTACCATCTTTCAGAGCAAATGAAGTAGGCTGGACGATAAATCAGTAACGGTATATATCACAATAGACACACGATCAATATCAATAGATGAAACATGCGACAGAACATTTAGTATATAGAATATTCACTGTATTCACTAGTGGTTTGTGGAGGATGAAGAAGCATTTCCACACAGAGTTCAGACCTGAGCCTCGTTCAGAACCTTTGGGAAGCTTTGAGCAGTGGTCAGCCTCTCCCATAATCAGTACAAAGACCTTGGTGAAAAATGAAACAGGATTTCTATCAGTGAGGTAGCATGTTTCCTCTCAACATTCCAGACTGTCTTTGCTGAAGCAGGAACAGTTGGAGAACATTTTGAGTATTTGCCAGAATTAAAATATGGAAACAAAAACAATAAGGAGAGAAATAAGCCTGTAAAAGCTGGTAAAGGGCAGGCTGGAGATGCTATGTGATAAACAAATGAGAGGGCAGAGCTCATTAATGAGAGATTCTGAAATCTACCAATCAAGACATGGAGAAGAAAAAACTTTTATTTTGGTAAGAACTAGTAGTTGGTAGTTGGTAGGAACATCCTCTCATCATGGACTCATTATTACTTAACCCTGTGACTGAGCCTGGTTGATTAGCTGAGTTACTTGGAATAGGCCAGTGGTGGATGTTTGGAATGTGGAATCCTTTGCCAATCTGTCATTTGAACTCCAAGCCAGAGAATTCACTGTGAAAGCAGAGTTGGTTTCTAAGAGTTTTGGATGCTTGTTGTTTTAGGCTTTTGTTGCTTAACGTTTTCTCAATAGAAACTGGATGAATCTCCGCGATGCAGAGACGGGGAAGGTGCTGTGGCAAGGAACAGAGGATCTATCTGTACCAGGGGTAGAACATGAAGGTATGTTCACTCAGTACTTATTTTATTAAATGCACAAGTTTGATTGCTAGGCTCAGAAATATGATTATCAGGTGGCCTCAGTCAATGAGTTTGGGACGACATTCAAAAACACATGGGACCCTCTAAAGACAAAGTTATTTTGTGTCTTAAAATTTGATCGGTCAGTCGGTCATCTTACACGCATATCTCTAGTGAGGTCGCTGATGCCTGTCAACAGGCAAGAGGTGGGGCTACCCTGAACAGGAGCTAACTCTATTCAGGGGTTACCCTGGAATAATTAGTTGCAGACGAAATAATTAGTCCGCAACTAATTATTTCGAGTGGGCTGTGGTATGGGGGATGGAACTAATGTAATACTAAAAATCAGTCAAATCAGCTTCCGAAAACTTCAGAGTAATTGTGTTCTATTCCAATCCTTGAGAGCTAAAATAAACTGGAAGGTCATTTTTAACAGGTCTTCAGGAGCTCATGAGTAGTTAGGTATACCTGATACACCAAACAGAAGTCAAGTTTAAATGTCTCAGGAAGACATCAATTTAAATTTTGAATACACCTCCATTATAACCCAAAATTTCTTCTTAATTTTTCTGATTTAGTTCAATCTATTTTTTTGAACTGTAATGCTTTGTTCTGAGTGTAGGCACACACAGCAGCAAATCATGACACCTTGTCCTCCTATGGTCTGGTCCCTGTGGGTTAGTTTTTGTTTTCTTAAATGTCTCTGAAGCTCTAAAATGTGTAGCAGAACTCAGATCTTTAGACCTTTTATTTTATTTATCCTTTAATTTTACCAGGTAGGTTGATTGAAAACAAATTTTCATTTTTAACAACAGTCTGTTGAACCTGGTCCTTGTGATTTGTTGTGCAGACCTGTTGGTAATGCACATATCATTTTTATGTAATTTTTAATAACTTGTTTACAGAAATTATTCATGATGAATTCTGAATTAATTCAAAACCAGCCCCACTAACTTTCTTCCACGTGGTACGTAAACAAACTGCTTCTGGTTTCAGGTTACCATTGTGCTTGTCCCTCCATCTTGACCAGATAGTCAGTCTTAGGATTGCTTCTTAAATGTCTTTAGATTATAGTGGTTATTTTATTTTTAACAAATTATTAAAATTTTTTAGCTCGCGTCCCAAAGAAGATCCTGAAATGTAAAGCTGTTTCCAGAGAGCTGAACTTCTCTTCCACTGAGCAGCTGGAGAAGTTTCGGTTGGAGCAAAAGGTTTTCTTCAAAGGACAGTGTCTAGAAGGTAAGCAGTGATGGTGCTGCCGGAGACAGCAGTATGCCCCACTTATTTCATACAGACCCTAATAAGTTACATATTCATGTTTCAACACAGACAATGGCAGTATGTGGAATTAAAGCCTAAATTAAATTGGAAAATTACTCATTCTGTGGAGCTCTGCCCTTTTAGCTTATTTTATGTAATTAATATTAGTTTAATGTTTTAAATGTTTATTTGTGATAATCTTGAAATAATGGGAATAAAATGTTTCTTGTGAAATGTAAAAATATTACGATTGCTGGGGTCAGAATCCTTGTTTTTGAGCTCAAAGTGTTTAAGCAGTGTTTCTCAACCTTTTTTGGGCCAGCCCCATGTTTATCTTGTTTTGATAAACATGTTGTTTATCAATTGTTGTTTATCAATTTATTGATGTTTATCAAACATCAACATCAATGTTGATGTTTGATAAACATCAACATGATTAATATCATTAATATTTTATTAATCCTACCGGGACGAAGCCCGCTGTGGAGCGGGCAAGCACGTGACGCATTTATAAGGCTTCGTAATAACACAGACGGCACACCGAGTGTTCATTTCACCTCTGGTGGACAGTACGGACTTCAAACTTTATAAAAGTGGTGTTTTTATATTGGTTTTGTGGTTATTTACTTGAAAATAAAGCCAGGAATATGATCGATCATTTCCGCCTTACTGTGTGGGGGTCTAACTGAACCACATTTCGACACAACCAATGAAAATGTGTTGACGGTCTGTTGCTAGGTAGAACGGAGACACGTGGGGACAAACAAGGGGGGGGGGGATTTGGATACGGCAAGAGACTAGGGAGAATTGATGCTGTGGATTTTACTAAGAGTGTTTCGATAGGTTTTTTATTCAGTAAGTATGTTATTTAGAGTTTGTGGTGTGTGTAGTGTTAGTAGTAGTTTTGCTAGCGATCGCTGCACGGCTTCGTAACGAGCTCTGACGCACCAAGAAGAGAAAGACTGCGCCCTGGAATGGCCATTTAGACCTTGGCCTACAAGGGTTAATGATATTAATAAAATATCATTAATAGATATTGATGATATTAATGATAATGATTAATGATATTAATATCATTAATCATTAATGATAATATCTATTAATGATATTTTTTATTTATCATTAAAAATAATTTCCCAGAAAACAAAAAAGCAATGTGAATAGAAATTATTTTTTACAGAGGTCTACTAAAAATGCAATGAACATTCAATTTAAAATTGGTAGGCCTAACAGCAGCCAATCAGAGTGGAAAAAATATTCTTGTTCTGTGCCATTTTCTGATGTTAGTTGTTAAATATTCCACAAAATGACCAGATAAAAGATGAACAACATGCCAGTTTAAACTTTGAACTATTTGCACAAAGACTGAGCTCTGCAACATTAAAACATGGATAGAGCTGCAATTATTTCAATCGTAACTCTTCTTCTCTTCAGTATTTCTGAGTTTCTGGTGGTCCAGCTCTGTGCTGCCTTCAGGAAAATGGGACATCAGAGTATCATTCATAAAATTTCACCAACATGACATTTACTGTGTAAAGCTGGAAACACTGACAGCTGTTTCTTCCAGCTTTCAGTGGAAAAAACAAAAGTTTCAGATCCTTTAATGTCATACAAATATGGTACAGAAACATGGATTATATCTTTATATAGACCTGTCCATTGATTTATAGATTAATAGTTTTACTGGACAGAAATTACAAAGAACAAATCTGGTTCTTAATCAAATCCTAAAGAGTCAAATTGAAAGTGTCATGGAGTCATTTAACAGGCTCATGACATTAACACTGACATGAAAAATAATATTGAAAAAATAAATATATCAACTCTAATCAAAAACATAAATAATGATAACAATAAGGTCCTTACTGTTATCGTCTGTAAATATATTTCTTCTTAGTACTAGATGTGGTCTCAACAAACTCATGGCACTTCAACAATATTATCTTTTGTCTGAAAACAGTATCTGTTTATTCTTGCCATACAGTCCACTGTATTAATTATTGCTCGAAAGGTCTTGCCATACCAGTTTATTCCTCTGTACTTACTTTAGTTTCTCTGTAACTGATGTCGCCCTGTCGGATCACTTTGCTGTTATCTTTGAAAGTTCTTTATCCGTTAACCCACTTGGATTAAAAGCTACTATTACAAAACGTTCTCTCACAGAAAACACGGCAGAAACATTTAATCAAATCTACTCTTCTTCCTTGCCCTTAAGCTGTAATGACGACGATAAGTTGGTAAATGTTTTTCAGTCTAACATTTCTGATATCATTGATTACATTGTCCCCATTAAAGTGAAGGTTGGGTCTGGTAGAAAGAAATCTCCATGGAGAAATGCACAAACAGTTCAATCTGCAAGACAATTCTGCCGTAGGGCCAAACGGAAATGGCGTAAAACTCAACTTTACGTTTATTATGAAATCTATAAAGAAAGACTACGTAACTATCACTCAGCACTAAAACATGTGAGGAAGCTTTCTTACAGACTATGGGAGAACCACAGTGCTGGTTCTGTTGGACCTCAGTGCAGCTTTTTACACAGTTGACCATGACATTTTACTCAATAGACTGGAGAGTTGGGTTGGACTCTCCGGTCCAGTGCTCAACTGGTTTGAATCTTACATAAAGAACAGGAATTTCTTTGTTTCATTCGGAAACTTCTCATCCGAGAGGTCAAAGGTCACATTTGGGGTACCCCAAGGTTAAATCCTAGGAGCCCTCTTATTCAATAGTTATATGCTCAAACTGGCTCAGATTATAACAGGAAATAAGATCAGCTACCATAACTATGCAGATGATACACAGCTCTACATCACGATGTCACCAGGTGACTCTGAACCCATCCAATCACTGAATAGATGCTTAGAACAGATCAATGTGTGGATGTGCCAAAACTTTCTCCACCTGAACAAAAACAAAAATGAAGTTATTATCTTTGGACCTAAAGAGGAACAAACTAGAGTCAATGCACAGCTTCAGTTATTACAACTGAAAACCAGCGATCAGGCCTGAAACCCATTTCCAGGATTAGAGAACTTATATCTCAGCGCGATCTAGAGAAACTCGTCCATGCGTTTATCTTTAATCGCATTGATTATTGCAACAGCGTCTTCACAGGTCTGACTAATGAACCAATCAAACAGCTGCAGCTGATCCAGAAGCTGCTGCTCACGTTCTCATTAAAACCAGTAACTTAGAGCACATAACACCAGTTTTAAAGTCCCTACACTGGCTGCCTGTAGCTCAGAGAATAGACTTTAAAATACTGTTGTTAGTTTATAAATCACTGAACGGTTTAGCACCACAATACATTAAAGATCTGTTGTTGCTGTACCAACCGTCTAGACCCCTCAGGTCTTCTGGTTCTGGTCTGCTCTGCATCCCCAGAACCAGAACCAAAAGCGGAGAAGTAGCATTCAGCTTCTATGCACCACAAATTTGGAACAAACTTCCAGAAAACTGTAAAATAGATTAAACACAGCGTGCCTTTAAATCTCGACTTAAAACCCACCTGTTTAGAGTTGCTTATGGAACATAAACAACAATTGGGATTTGAATCCCAACCTGGGTTCAAGCGCTAGGGAGAAAAAAGAGGTGCGGGTTGGAGCCCGCACCTCTTTTTTCTGAGGTGCGGGCTCCAACCCGCACCTCTTTTTTCCCCCGCTGTTTTAAAAGGGGTTTATGCTTGTTTCTGTATTAATCATCAAAAATAATGCATATAATATAAAAATAATACAGGCATCTACGAAAAATGCAATGAACATTCAAGTTAAAATTGGTAGGTCTAACAGCAGCCAATCAGAGTGGAAAAAATATTATTTTGTGCCATTTTCTAGTTGTTAAATATTCCACAAAATGACTAGATAAAAGATGTACAACATGCCAGTTTAAACTTTTAACTATTTGCAAACGACTGAGCTCTGCAACATTAAAACATGGACAGAACTGTAACTACATTAATCATAACTCTTCTTCTATTCAGTGTTTCTGTCGGTTTCTGGTGGTGCAGCTCTGTGCTGCCTTCAGGAGAATGGGACATCAGAGTATCATCCATAAAACTTCACCCACATGGCATTTACTGTGTAAAGCTGGAAACACTGACAGCTGTTTCTTCCAGCTTTCAGTGGAAAAAACAAAAGTTTCAGATCCTTTAATGTCATACAAATATGGTACAGAAACATGGATTATATCTTTATATAGACCTGTCTATTGATTATAGATTAATAGTTTTACTGGACAGAAATCCAAAGAACAAATCTGGTTCTTATTCAAATCCTAATGAGTCAAATTGAAAGTGTCATGGAGTCAAAAGCCTCATGACATTAACACTGACATGAAAAATAATATTGAAGAAATATATCAAATCTAATTAAAAACATAAATAAGTGATCAGTTCTTTACTATTATGGTCTGTAAGATATATTTATTCTCAGTATTAGATATGGTCTCAACAAACCCATGACATTTCAACAATATTATTTTACCTTTTATCTGGAAATAGTGTCTGTTTATTCTTGCCATACAGTTTCTGTATTAATTAATAACTCGAAAGGTCTTGCCATACTAGTTTATTCCTCTGTATTTACTTTAGTTTCTTGGTTTATTCTTGCATTTTGTTCTTCATTCATTTCCATTTAGTTTCATTTGATTAGTATTATCCTCTCTTGGTTTATTGCTATGTCCACTTTAGTTTCTTTCCTGTTGCTACATTTATTTGATCATTTATTGACCATCAGTAATCTTCACTCATCACCTGCTGCGCCTCCTAATCGTCATGTGTTTCACATCATGTGTTGATTTTTTCACTGTTCAGCGTCGGATTCTCTGTTTTTATGCCATAATTCACATCAAGTTCGTCGTTCCGTTTTATGGAACTGCCTGTTTCAGAGTTTTGCGCAATGTGTGCGTCGTTTTTTTTTTGTTTGTTTTTTTACCGCGTATGGTGCAGGGCGGTCAGGAAGCGTATCGATGGGGAGAAGGCAGACTGACATAAACCTTTTAAAACAACTGAAACAATTTCTGCATTCTGATTATTGAAATTTAAAAGTGCTGTGTTGTTCTATCACCCCCGTTTCATACCGGACAGCATTAACAGCTCCGGTGTTAATGCTATAAAATGAACGTCCTCTATTGTGGTATCACCCATGGAGGGATTTCTTGATTTCTTTATTTAAATGGGTTCATTTTTCAGAGGGATATACAGTGAGGGTATCGTGATTTTAGCTACCAGTAGCAGGAGAACGGAGCTGAGCCAAGAAGCTAACAAAAGCTAGCAAACACTGAATAGAAGAGCTGCCATCGATACAGTTCCAGCCAAGCATGGTTTAATGTTACACAATACAGTTTTACCAAGTTGCTCAAAGTCTAAACTGGTATTGTTGTGCATTTAAGGTGTAAACTTTACCTTCGACCAAACGCCCCCCCAAAGGCATCCCAGCGCCCTCCTTTGGTAAAAATGTCCGCCAGCGCCCCCTGCCGTCTTCTGAACGCCCCATGGGGGGCGGTACCGCCCATGTTGAGAACCGCTAGTCTATATGCAACCTCACTGGATTACTTGAATGACCTCCTTATTTCACATTCAACTAATAGATCCTTACGATCACGAGCCTGTAATCTTCTACACCTTCCTCGATCAAGACTAAGGACTATGGGTGATCGAGCATTTGCTGTGGCTGCTCCTCGTCTATGGAACTCTCTTCCGGACTATTTGAGAGCCCCGCAATTATTGTCCGATTTTAAAACCTTTCTTTTTAGACAAGCCTACTCCACTCTTAAATGACTGTCTTTTTTTTTAATTGTTTTTGATTGCTGATTTTATTTGTTTTTAGCTGCACCGTGCAGCACTTTGAGATTTTTATTAATGAAAAGTGCGTTATAAATTAAATTGATTATTATTATTAGCCGTAACTGAATTCCTCTCTGAAGTCACCCAAGTAGGAACAGGATTGTCCTCTCTCAACCAGTACAGTAAGGTTCTAATGTTAGCCTCAAAGTAGTAATATAAGAAGTTGGGGAGTGACAAGCCACCAAGACCATGGGGTAGCTGTAGCATCTTACTGCCTATTTGTGGGTGCTTTTTATTCCAAATAAATGACGACAACTCACTATTTAAATTTGTAAAGAAAGTCCTGTTGAGGAACACTGGCACGCTCTGAAATAGATAAAGTAATTTGGTCAGTATTGCCATTTTGATCACGTTGACTCTTTCTCACAGGGATAGAGGCAGGGATGCCCATGTAGCGATGTCCTTCCTAAGGTTCACCAGGAGAGGCAGATAGTTTGCTGTATAGAGATCTTTGTGACTGTGAGTAATCCAAATACCAAGGTATTTAAATTTGGCAGAGCTAATTTTGAAAGGAACTGGACCCATATGCTGCTCTTCAATTGGGGTCACAGGCATCAATTCACTTTTTTGAAGGTTATGTTTTCAAACTTTTGAAGTAAAATAAGTAACTCGGGAATACTAGGCAAGGGATCTGAAATATAAAGAAGTGTATCATCAGCGTATAAGGAAACTTTGTTTAAAGGCATCAAACCGATTGATGCCTTTAATTTCTGGGCTGTTCCGCAAAGCCACTGCGAGTGGTCCAATCGCAATTGCGAATAAGAGTGGCGAGAGTGGGCACCCCTGCCTCGTACCACGTTTCAATTAAAAATAACTGGATAGATTACTGTTAGTACGTACTGCTGCCATTGGCAAGGTATATATCAGCTTCACCCATGAAACAAATTTAGGACCAAAATTAAACATCTCCAAGGTCTTAAAGAGATAGTTCCACTCCACCCGGTCAAACGGTTTCTCAGCGTCCAGCGAGATTAAAATCTCATTACAATTGTGACCGGGCGGAGCAGAAGTATACAACACATTAAACAGCCACCTGATATTAAAGAAGGATTGACGATTTTTAATAAGACCAGTCTGGTCAGGTGAGACAATTGTGGGGATAATCTGTTCGACTCGTTTTGCCAACATCTTGGTAAGAATTTTTACATCAGTGTTTAAAAGTGATATTGGGCGATATGAACTGCAGTTCCAGGGGTCTTTATCCTTCTTTAAAAGCAACCAAATTACCGCCTGATGTATAGACAGCGGCAATAATTGTGTGGCCAGGGATTCCTCAAAAACTGATAACAGTGGAGAAAGTAAATCCGAAAATTTCTTAAAGAATTCTGCCGGGAAACCATCTGGTCCTGGAGATTTTCCATTTTGCATGTTTTTAATTGCAGAGTTTATCTCAGCTGAAGAAAAATCTCTTTCCAACTCGTTAGATAGGTCAGAACTTAGTGAAGGTACTTTAATACAGTATCTTTTAAAAAGTCATCCAATTCAGTTGGGTTAAGTGATGCTTCATACTTATACAGAGATTGGTAACATTTGCTGAAACATTGACTAATTCCTGCATTCTCACAACAGTCTACACCATGCTCATCATTTATTGCTGGGATATTCTGTTTAGCTGAGCGCTGTTGTAGCTGCTGTGCAAGAAGGCGTCCAGCCCTCTCACCATGCTCAAAGTAGCCATACCTAGATTTGGATATTAAATATTCGGCCTGTTGGGTACATAAGATGTTAAACTCTGTTTGGAGTAATATACGTTTCTTAAGTGAATCTTGTGTAAAAGTGTGGCAGCATTCCCTGTCTAATTGTAGAATCTGATCTTAGCAATGATGTTACTCTGGTGTTAGCAATTTTAGCCGTTCGATGCCTTTCTTCTTTTTATTTGCACAGTAAGAAATTATTTGGCCTCTCAGGAAAGCCTTTAATGACTCCCAAACAGCGCTGAGTGGCATCCCAGGAGTCTGATTAACATCAATAAAAAATGTTATTTCGGAAGCAAGCATATCGACGAAGTCTTTTTCAGATAAAACACCAAGGACAATAGACCAATTGCGTAACAAGAACGTTACGCAATTGGTCGTAACGTTCCTTACGAACGTTCCATAGTCCGCTCATAATACGAGCGGACTGGTCAGAAATGACTATCGCTCCATAATCATATTCTCTCACTAAAAGTAAAATCCGTTTATCGAGGAGAAAATAGTCAATCCGCGAATAGCTCTTAAGAACAGGGGAGAAGAACGAATACCATTTTAGGGTCGGATTTCGAAAACGCCACACGTCAACCACTCCGTAAGTGTTAAGAAATGAATTAATTGACTGGGCAAATTTAGAGAGAGAGAGAGATCCTTCCCACTGTACTACGATCAAGGGATGATAGCACACAGTTCACATCTTCCCCAATTATGAGATTGTGTTGTCGGGAAAAGTCGAGCTCATCCCACTTCTCCATGCTGGAGATTTGAGTTTAATAGTAACAATAAATAAAATTACCTTAAAATTAATTACACAGGTGACATCAAGACCCAACTGTAGAGTCAGACGGTAATAAAATTAATCTGGTTGTGTGTGTTGTTATTGTGTCCTGCAAACTTTGCTTTAATTCTACATTTTTCTATTTAATCATAAAAGATCATAGTCAGGCAGAAAGAGAGTCATGAAACAGGAAGAGCTGGTTTCCTTAATAAAGAGGAAGTTTCTATCTTGCATCAGTATAAAAATAGTTCAGACCATTCCTTATTTTAAAGCATTAAAGGTTTTTAAAGAATAAAATCAAAACATTTTGTGTAATTGGATAAAACCTAGAGTAAAATACTTACATTAATAATAATGACTTGTCATTATGCCAATAATTAATATTGGTTTAACCAGTGGTTGATGTTGGTTTGATTATAGGAATATTTACACTTACTCTTACACTTGTGGAAGTACTTAAAGGTGAAACAAGTAACTGTAACATGGTATCAGATAATTAGAATAATGGATTATTCTTGGTTTCTTATCAGAAGTGTCTGTAATAACTCACATTATGATTATAATAAGAGTAACTAATAAGTTGTGGTTATTATAACATTATAAATGAATGATAAATCAGAGAAACTGAAAGGTTATAAATGTGATTTTGACATTGAACTCGAAAAGGTGTAAAATGTTGTAACTGTAATTAAAGGTCACTGATGTTGTGTTGGAGGTAGATGGTAGGTGAAAGGTCAGGGGATCGGAAGAACTGATAGGAGAGCGGAGGTGACCAAGGCCTTATTGCTAAACTTCAACTTGCCTAAGAAAAGGTTGGGCAGGAAACAGGGGTAGGAGGACTGTTGAGCAACTTGGGGACATTAGAACAGACATCAGGTCATGAGGTCTCCAAGGTGATGGATATGAGATCCTCTGTCCAAGTAGTCAGCCAATGAAACAGGCACAGCAACAAAGCTAGCCAATGCAAACGCACCAAAAGGTGGATAAACCCTTTATAAGGTGGGTGCAAAAGAGGAACCTTTGGTTGGATCCTTCAGGCAGCTTGGAGCCAAGATGGAGATGGACAAAGAACTCTGCAGCTGAAGAAGAGCCGGGGCCACAGAGCCGGAGACTGTTCTGCACATGGGGACCAACCCATTAGCCCCGCAACATGTGGTTTCAAATCGCACTTCTCACATCAGCTGGGTTTAGACCCCCAAAGACAAAGACCAAGGCAAAGATGAAGATAAAGACAAAGGCAAAGAACAAAGGCAAAGAGGAAGAACTGGTGTGTTCCTTCCGTGGGACCAGGAAGATCGTGAGACGAGGAGAACGGAGCTACAGAGCTGCAAGACAGGAAGCTGAGGACCGCTACACGCATGAGGAAGTCACCCTGAGGCCCGAGACCTGCCGCTCTAAGTCAGTACTCTTCCTGTACTGGGAACCTCCTGCCGCTGCAACACCTTCTTCATCATCAGGCCAGTTCTGGGGTTCAAAATGCCAAACTCTGTCCGTCTCTCTCAAAGTTTCCCTCTTTTAGTTCTCAGTGTCAGCATTAGGGAAAGATGGGCTAGATTATTGATTTTACTTATTTGATTATTTCTGCTACTCAATTAAGCTGTACTGATCCTTGCAAAATTGCCTTACTAATAAAATAATTAGCATTAAGAAAATCTAAAAGATGTTGTGGACATTCAATTAATGAGTCACCTTAAAGTTCTTGATGGTTGTGAAATAGCTATGAAGTTTGATTCTGGGAGGAAAAAATAGAAAATGTTTTATAGGTTGCTTTTAGCCAATATATATATATATATATATATATATATATATATATATATATATATATACAGTGGGGCAAAAAAGTATTTAGTCAGCCACCAATTGTGCAAGTTCTCTCACTTAAAAAGATGATAGAGGCCTGTAATTTTCATCATAGATATATACCTCAACTATGAGACAAAAGGAGAAAAAAATCCAGAAAATCACATTTTCTGATTTTTAAAGAATTTATTGGCAATATATGGTGGAAAATAAGTATTTGGTCAGCTACAAACAAGCAAGATTTCAGGCTCTCACAGCCGTGTAACTTCTTCTGTAAGAGGCTCCTCTGTCTTCCACTTGTTACCTGTATTAATGGCACCTATTTGAACTCGTTATCAGTATAAAACACACCTGTCCACAACCTCAAACAGTCACACTCTAAACTCCACCATGGTCAAAACTAGAGAGCTGTCAAAGGACACCCGAAACAAAATTATAAACCTGCACCTAGCTGGGAATACTGAATCTGCAATAGGTAAACAGCTTGGTGTAAAGAAATCAACTGTGGGATCAATTATTAGAAAATGGATCACTTACAAGACCACTGATAATCTTCCTCGATCTGGGGCTCCACGCAAGATCACACCCCGTGGGGTCAAAATGATCACAAGAACGGTGAGCAAAAATCCAGAACCACACGGGGGAACCTAGTGAATGACCTGCAGAGAGCTGGGACCAAAGTAACAAAGGCTACCATCAGTAACACACTACGCCGCCAGGGACTCAAAACCTGCAGTGCCAGACGTTCCCCCTGCTTAAGACAGTACATGTCAAGGCCCGTCTCAAGTTTGCTAGAGAGCATTTGGATGATCCAGAAGATGACTGGGAGAATATCATATGGTCATATGAAACCAAAGTAGAACTTTTTGGTCAAAACTCTACTCGTCGTGTTTGGAGGAGAATGAATGCTGAGTTGCATCCAAAGAACACCATGCCTACGGTGAAGCATGGGGGTGGAAACATCATGCTTTAGGGCTGTTTTTCTGCCAAGGGACCAGGACGACTGATCCGTGTAAAGGAAAGAATGAATGGGGCCATGTATCGTCACATTTTGAGTGAAAACCTCCTTCCATCAACAAGGGCATTGAAGGTGAAACGTGGCTGGGTCTTTCAGCAGGACGATGATCCCAAACACACCACCCGGGTAACGAAGGAGTGGCTTCGTAATAAGCATTTCAAGGTCCTGGAGTGGCCTAGCCAGTCTCCAGATGTCAACCCCATAGAAAATCTGTGGAGGGAGTTGAAAGTCTGTGTTGTCCAGCGACAGCCCCAGAACATCACAGCTCTAGAGAAGATCTGCATGGAGGAATGGGCCAAAATACCACCAACAGTGTGTGAGAACCTTGTGAAGACTTACAGAAAACGTTTGATCTCCGTCATTGCCAACAAAGGGTATATAGCAAAGTATTGAGATGAACTTTTGTTATTGACCAAATACTTATTTTCCACCATATTTTGCAAATAAATTCTTTAAAAACCAGAAAATGGGATTTTTTGGATTTTTTTTCTCCTTTTGTCTCATAGTTGAGGTACATCTATGATGAAAATTACAGGCCTCTATCATCTTTTTAAGAGGGAGAACTTGCACAATTGGTGGCTGACTAAATACTTTTTTGCCCCACTGTATACACACACAATTGCTTCTTTGTGTGCTTTAGAGTTTCTGTGCTGATGAAATTTTTTGCGAAGCGATAAAAGATGGGTAGCTCTTGCATTGTTACAGAATGGAGCTGTATTTCCCTGTCCACTGACTGCAATGTTGACACTTTGAGATGCCATGAAACCTAAATCCTGGACATCATGGCATCGAGTGCATCCCGGTTTTCCATGTCTGGCATATAACCATTCATTTTAGCTTCAAACTGGTTCTAGTGATCCTGTGTTGAGACAGAGGGATAATCAGTAGCCCAGCATCATGACCTGTTTGTTCTGAAGATCCTGCAGCTTCCACTTCTCTTCCTAACATGGCGCCTCCTCACCCTGATTCTCATACTGATAGGAGGAACCACAGAGCTCTGTTAGGTTAATGCACATCTTCTGAAGTTGGGATATTTTTCCTCCAACAGGTTCCAGAGGAATCACCTCAAACCAGATGTTGGACTTGATTTTATTTCAATGTCATTTGTGAATGTTAGAGCCTCATTTTTAACAGTGGAGCTATAAAGATTGAAAAAGGTTATCATTTTGGAGAAAATCTCATCAACATCAATATTTCCACTAAATAAGAGGCAAAAAAGTAGTTTGATACAGGAAAAGCCTCTCAGACTCTCCTCCCATCCATTTTCTATACACCCTTGTCCCTAGTGGGGTCGGGAAGGGTGCTGCTACCTATCTCCAGCGAAATGCTCAAACAATTTTTTTTTTTATATTAGACAATTAATTTAATTTCACATAGTTATCGCGGTAGAAGCCATTTGTTTGTTAAATTCTTAAACATATTTACCGTGTTTATTGTGAATGACGTATACTCAAAGAATGAGATAATTAATCCAAGTTTGTCATTCAGAAACTGTGGCGGCTGTGATGAGCCACAACAAAGGTAAACAAAGGTAAAACAACCCGAACAGGTGATCAACTCAAAACCACTTGCACCTTTTTATTCTCCGTCTCTTTTTTTCATTTAAGCACACCCGTTGCCCTGGCAACCGCCTGCGCAAGCCATAACATTCAGTCCGTTACGCTATTAGGTTTTCAGGCTTGATATTTAGTTTGCAATGATTAATAAGTACTCCCCTGAACACAGCGGTGGTTGATTAGTTAATTTTAAACTCCTGCTCCGCTCGTTATTTTGGTACTGGAACCGAAACGCACAGATTTGCGCAACACCTTGTAGAAACAATAATTACTGAGATTATTATTTTTGTTGGGTCATTAATATGAACACCTTGTTGATTTTTTTTTTGTTCTTAGTTACGAATGTTTTGAGAAGGAGTCAGAGGCTGAGATTGACGTATTGCACCCCTGCTCTAGTAAAGCACAAACAGTTCAGAAATATTATGAAATGGGGATAAAAAGCTATTTATTAACTGATTAAGTTGTGTTTTAAATTGTTCTTGAAAAACTAATCAGTCTCGGCTGATTAGTGGCTGCACATGCACCCATTGATTTTTTTTTTACAACAGACAGCCGCTCCCCTCTCTTGCAGGTACTGCGTACACCCGCTAAATCTTTTAGGGGTACGCAATACCGTACCCGCCTACTTTCACCCCTGCTTATCATGTCATTCACCTGCTGCACCGCTTAATCGTCATGTGTTTCACCAGATTTGATACTTGTATTGATTTTTCACTGTTCATGGCCAGATTCTCTGATACTGATTCACATCTAGTTTGTTGCTTCGTTTTACGTCCAGGTTCTCCTGTTTCAGAGTTTTTTTTTTCTTTTTTCTTTTTTTTTATCCCATATGGTGTGGGGCAGTCGGGAAGCGTATCGATGGGGAAAAGCAGGTTGACGTAAACCTTTTAAAACAACGAAAAAAATCCAGGTATTCTGATTATTATAATTCAAAAGTGCTGTGATACCGTTTCATACTGGATCACAGATGGTTTTGGCTAGTGCTGCTCCACCAAATCCTGACGGCTTTCCAGGGAGACTCAGTTTTAGAAAGTACAAACACCCAGTTAGTAATTTCTGTTCAGTGGGCTTTTGCATTATAGCTGCCATTTATACCCAGAAATGTTAACTGCAAAATATAAGCAAATGTATGCAACTGCTACCACATGTAATAGTAAATGAAGCAGCCTGGTGTAATCCAGGGGAAAGAACTCCAGAAGCATGAGGTGACTAAAGGAAGGCTGGAGGAGGCTGAGTGAACTGAAATTAGCTGGCCGTGTCTGCGTGTTGGAAGCTGGTCCACAGGGACTCGCTGCTGGGAGTGATGTTCCAGGAGGGCCCTGGGGCCGCCATGGTATCCACATCACAACATGTTATGTTGCTGGTTTCCAGTAGATGCAAGAACAGGCTTTATGGAGCATTAACACTGTTAATGACTGCTGTAATCTGTGGGATTGTTACTGTTAATGAAGGGATGATGGAGCTCTGTGGGATTTTCTCTCTGTGTGCAGAATGGTTCTTTGAATTTGGTTTCGTCATCCCAAACTCCACCAACACATGGCAGTCTCTGATAGAAGCAGCTCCTGAGTCCCAGATGATGCCAGCCAATGTCTTAACGTAAGACAGCTGCCTTCTCTCCTTTCTGTTTCAGTTCAGACATCACTCATTTTGAATAACATCATGTTGTGTTTATGCCTTTTGAATTTTACTACTATGTAAATGATTATGGTATTTGTTTTTTGCTTTGGAGACAGAATTACATCTTTCCTTTTTATTTAAATCTGTTTCTCTTTTCATCTCTCTCCAATTTACACTAAGATACCCTACCTGGCCAAAAAAAGTCACCACTTGAATTCAATTGAGCAAATAGTTAAGAGCCTACTATTGGATAATTACTGCACAGAAAACTGTCTTCCAACTGCAGTAAGTTATTTAATCGAACATTAGCTTCTCATTTCTTAAACAACCATGTAGAAGGATTCATCCTGTGGTTATGGAAAGGATGTTTGTCTGTTTAAGAAGGAATCACTGGCATCAAGCAGAGGAAACATTTAAGGAGATGCAGAAACAAATAAACTTGGGTTCAGAACCGTCCAACGTACGATTAAAGACAGGAAGGATAGTGAGGAAACATCGTTTATGAAGAAGAAATGTGGTCTGAAAAATATCTTGAAACCGGAACCGCAACCGGTGATGACTTTTAAATGCTTGATGGCATCAAATCAAAGAACAACAGTAGAATAAAGTTCAATGTTTGATAGTTAAAGTAAGAGCATTTCTACATGTACAATGTGAAGGGAACTCAAGAGATTGTGATGAACAGCCATAAGAAAACCACTAATAGGTGAGGCTATCTGGAGAAAAAAATCTTCATTCTTCATGGAAACCTTAAGATTGGACTCTAGACCAATGTCAAAAGGTCATGTGATCTGACAAGTCCAGATTTACCCTCTATCAGAGTAAGAAGAGAGGCAGATTAAGATCTATAACAGGACTCCAGACTAACTGGGGCCAAATTTTTTCACAAACCTGCTTTGCCACAACATATAGATGAAGCCAAACATTTATGTAAACTACCTGGCCAATAAATCTGCAGAGCTGGTAACAAGTTAAAGAGACAAAACGGAAAACTCTGCAGAATGTAGACATCCAGCTAAACGTTAGCCGACTTAGCATTAGCTGCAGGCAGAGCTAGTGGAGGCAACAGGTGGAGGACTTAACTCCACCTGCGGTTCTTTCTTTCATTGTTCTACACAGAAGGAAAAATGTTTTTTCTCATATTCTCTCCTCCCTCTCACTTTTTTATCCTCAGTACATGGGGGTCAGGTTATCAGTTGCATTTGAATGTTGCCAGGACTCTCACGCCTGGCAACATTCAGGCGTGAATGTTGCCAGGCGTGAGCAACATTCACGCCTGGCAAGCTACATTAAAAGCCAAGGATGTTGCAGGTGTGGTCTTGAGTCCATCATGTCTGAGACGGAGACAGCACCAGGACTCAAAACATTGCCTTCATGCTAAAGATTTTTGAATTGTTTAATTAAAATGGGTTAGAAGAGATTTTTAATAACAAGGAGGTCCATGAAACCTGGCGCACTGCCACACCTGCATGGAGATCTGTACCAACAGTGGTTGGATCTGAAACCAGGAGAACCAAGTTATTAGTCAGCTCGCTGCTGTGCAAATAAAGCTTTGATTTTCTTTGAGCAGACAGATCTCATTTACACTTTGATGTCTTGTGTTTCAGTGGTAATGTGATCATAGAGACAAAATTCTACGACAATGATCTTCATGTGAGTACTTCCAGGGTTCGGCTTTTCTACATCTGACATCTGAGCCTTGAACTCTGACCTTCCAACCTGCTGATGTCCTGCCAAGATCTAGAAATAAACCATGGAAGTTAGCTACAGTCTGCGGCCATCACCTGTTATACAGTCATGGATCAGCATGTTTAGGCTGAGCCCTCTGTGCTGCCGCCATCACTTAAGTGAACTTTGTGTTGTGTTCCATTTTCTTTTTGGAGAAGAGAAATTAGGAAGAAAAAGAAATCCCTGATTCTAATCCTTTGCTTGATCTGCAGGACCACTAATTCAGGTCAAGCTATGAATAAAAATGAGCATTTACTCAGGAACACAGTGGCAGACATCTGCCTTTATGTTGAAGAGAAAGTCATAGAAAATGTTCCAAATATTTTCTAGTTCTAGTTCAAAGCTGACATCCATTCCATTAAAATTAGCCTAAACTATGAAGGCAAGGCCAAGATGAGTTCAGTTCTTGGATTACATTCTAAACACACACACATACACAATGTACTACACAACTCGGTATAAGACACACATTCTCATTTTTCTTAAAGCTGTCCTCCATTACCTCCAGAAGAGGGCAACAGCTCTTATGTTTCCATGTTGTATTGATTAGAACTAGTGGCTCTGTACCTGCTGGGCTTTGTTCACCAAACTCACTCTTGTGATAAATCAGTCACTGCTTACTTAGCACCTGTTTGTCCACTACTGAAGGGGGAATCTGTGTCACTACCCACCTTCTCCCCTGTGTGTACACCAAATCTCTGAGGCGCCAATGGAGACTGACAGATGGAGAGACAGCAGTCCTGATCTGAGCATCGAAACTGTCTGGAGAACATGCAGGGGACTGGTCCCGGGTCAGGGTTTGTTCTGAAGAGGACGCCCGTCTCTGGGCTGCTTCTGGAGGGGAGGCACACTTCTGATAGCACTTATACACTACAATAGTTGTAGGTTTCAGAGAATCAGCTTGTAACACAGTCAAACATACAAAGCACTGAATTATCTGGACTGTCTCGAGTTAACCTTACATACTGTTGAGATGTTCTTGGAAGGTAGTTTGTGACGTCCACCAGCAAACCAGTAGTTTTTTTGCAGTTATTTTGCCCCTTTGCTTTAATGTCAAAGATCAGCTTGATTCAGAGGTTAAACTTCTTAATTTGTCAGATGTAGATAATTCATCGGCTTGTTTTTGTATCTAGCTATGTCTTCTTTCATCAGATGGTACCAGCTGTTAATGTCCTGTCTGCAGCCCGACTCTCTACATTCTGGCTAGATTTGGATATTGAATCAATTCACTGTGTTTTTGTTTTTCTTAGCTTTTGGAAGAGCTGTATAAAATAGCCATGTGTTTTAATATGACAGGATTTATCAATTAAAGTCATACAATGTTGTAATAACATAATTTGTGTGTTTGTTCCTTACTGTGTTGTTCTCTGAATTAAATGTTTTAAATTGTCTCCCCTCTTTCTCATTACCCACTTTACTGTCTGACCTCTCTCAAATAAAGGCCAGTAGAGCCTATTAAACCTATAAAAAGGAAACTGATAATCTGACCAGTTCCTCCCTTCAGACAGTCAAACCGAATTCTTATGTCTCAGGTTTCTAATGAGAAGTTGCAAACTGGCTGTTTCTCAGATCAGCCAGTTTGCTGTCCTGAGACAGAGGAGCAGTAATGGCCTGAAAAAAGAACATTGACTCAAAAAAGTTCTGGCATAGCTGAATTCTAATTTTGGGTCCGATCCACCTTCCAATTCTACTTGCAATGTTTTTACTTACCAAAATTTATAGTGATTTGATGACCAAGTCTATACAATAAGATTTAAGTCTTTGTATTTTATTGAATTTTATATGTTGTATTATGTCATATCTTCAGTTACAATTAAAATATATTTGATATAGAGTCAATAAAGAATGTGAACATGTACCATAAAGTAAAAATTTAAGTTAATGTGTTTGGAATGAGAATGCATGGACTGTTTTCCCACATATTTTTATTTTTAAAAAAGTTTTTAAAACTTTTTGAAATTAAGCCTGTTAAGCTTTTTTGACAAAACTTCTGGTATAGAAAAAAATTAAGTAAACATTACATTTACAGAGAACCCTTGTTTTTCTTAGGGGTTGCGTTACGAAAATAACCCGTGAGGCGAAATCCGTGAAGTAGTTACCTTTATTTTTTTACAGTTATTACACAGCATAATTAAATACTCTACATTGAAACCAAAGATCAAAACCTGTTTTCAGGTCAGCGGATGTGCGTGTGCATCTATCGGGCATTAATGTGATCCGGAGTCATGTCATTAAAGCTTCTCCTCCAACCTGCCCCGCCAGATTCACAGCTGTATCTACGGAAGACCAACGGATCTCATCAAACGAGCCTCCGGTCGGGTTTTGTTCTGCCTCTGGCCAGTTTTTTTTTTTTTCCAGCAGACATTGATAGTTTCAGTTTCCATCTCCTGAATGACCAATCTGTATTAAACACCGTAACGTTATTGGCACTCAGGTAGCGCGGAGACTGTTTTTAACAATCATATGGTCAATTAGGACTAAGAACACTGTGGGGAAAAAAACTGCACAAAAAAATCTGCGAAGCAGCGAAACCGTGAAAAGTGAACCGCGTTACAGCGAGGGTTCACTGTATATGAAATAATTTATAAAAAGCAACTGAGTAATTTGTAGAATGGCTGCATATCCGAGTTTATCTAGGTGAATCTGAGACTTCATTCTCATGCCTGGCCTCATAATGCCTCAGCATCGAAAAGGTGGATTTATTTAAATAAGACAGTTTAGTCAAACATATGCGACACTTAACCTGCAGAACATACTATAAAAGTAAACTAAAAGTCAGTTTCAGCTGAATTTGGGTTCAGATAGATTAAGTAGAAACTGACAAGAACCAGATGAAATGACAAAAATGAAAACAAATTTATTTTCCAATATAGGATCAAAATGGTCCCACTTAGGAAACATTTCCTTTGAAGCTGCTCCATAGATGACAATGTAAAAGATCAAGAATTTATTTGGCAAATGCTTTTGACAGATTCGCTTCCTTATAAACACAGTTTGGCATCCAGTGTCATTTCGAAACAGTTCCTGTATTGGTCACATGACTTGCTGAAACCAATACCGCGCACCGACACGGGTGTTGGTCTATGGCAGGGGTCCCCAAACTACGGCCCGCGGCCCGGATCCGGCCCGCCTCCACATTTGGTCCGGCCCCCTGAACAATACCAGAGAGCATTCAGATTTTTTTTTTCATTTACCGTATTTTCCGGACTATAAGCCGTTTATATGTGGATTTTTCTTCAACCACCAGGGGGCTCTTTAGCAAGTGAATCATTGGATGTCTGGTTACTTGCGCGCCAACACTGAGCCCACAAGCAGCAAAATGAGTAAGAAACAAATCAGATGTCTTTGAAAAGTTTCTTTGCAAAGCGGAAAAGGCCCAGAGAAGAGACAGGAGAATGGATTTATCCCGGACCGGTAGGTGAGTCCCACATTACAAGCCGCTCTGCGTGACATGCGGCGACCGGCTGCTAATGAGGCAATGAAGTTTCAAGCTGTTTCACCACATAGAGACCAAGCAGGCTGTGGATATAAGCAACACTTCGGGTGTCATTGTCTCTCATCAGTCCCCGATGGGACCGTCTCGTTGCAGAGAAACAAGCTCAGGGCTCCGTTAGTCATTAAAGTGAGTTAAAATTTTCACGAAAGTAAAATGTTCATTTTTGTGGTGCTTCTGTTATTTTGAAGGGATAAACGTTACCATAGCGACCAGAGTCAGAGAGCTGCCCAAGTCTGGTGTAGACGGAAAGATTTAAGAATTATCGCCCGATTCTCCAAACCTCTGTGACCACAGAGCTGATAAAAGTCCAACAGGTTCGATCGGTTTGTGTGTCCAAGGCAGGAGCAACACGAACCGATTCTAGTCACGAACATCCCGATTCCAGAGGATAATCAAGTAAACCCCCCAACATAGCGGGAATTTAGAACAACCAAACACGGATGACGATGTAGAAGCAATAGTGATAGTTTGTGGAGTCATTTTAGAGATAAAAGAAGTAACACAAAGAAAAGGCGGTGGATAAAAGACGACGAGCAGCCGCTTTGCTGCACTATGATTTGGAGGTGAATGTTTTTTTATAGTTAACATTTTTAACTGAATAAACATAATAATGACCTTCAGATAAACATTTCCACATATCATCTCCGATATCCACCGGACTCTCCGTCGCTCATATGTCAGCTGTTTAGGATTCCCCTCTGTTCTTACGTCACCGCGCTTTCTGATTGGCTACCAGTCACATTCAGCAGGTTGTATTCTCGTTCCCAGTCAGGGAAAACTCCACAGGCTACGATAAAAGGGCCAAGACGACCCAAATGGGGCATATTCAGCATTTAGTGGGAACACCAACATAGAAGCCTTATCTGACTGTTCATTCCCCCTCCGCTTCCCCCTCTCCCTCCCGGGCCGCAACAAAATTTCCAAGTCTTGACCGGTCCGCGGTAATAAAAAGGTGGACCACTGATTTAGCACATGCTAGTAGCAACACGAAGGATCAGCACTTTTACTGTTACCGTTACCGTTCGGAAACTACCGTAATCAGTTCTTTTAAATCTAATTTTGGCAACTTTTTCTTTTTCAACCTAATAAATGTGATATTCAATTGACCTGTTATTACTCAAATTTTGGGTGTCCGCCCCCCTCTGCAGCTGCTGCATCGTTGTGGAAAACCTGGAGCGGCAGAGATATCTGCGGCTTTTATGTGTATGTTTATTGGTTAAAAAAATAAAAAAAATAAAAAATTTGGGGTTGTGGTTTATAGTCCAGTGCGGCTCATAGTTCGGAAAATGCGGACTATAATTCTTCCTGGATTTTTTTTCTGTGAAGAACCCAGAGAGGGTTATTTGGTTATTATTTATTTCATTAATAGTGTTATTATTTATTTCCTGACTTGTTCTGTGAAAAACCCAGAGAATGTTATTTGATTGTGCTTTCTGGAAAACAATATATTTTTACATTTAGGCAGTCCAGCAATCGTCACACTTTTCTGTTACAAACTGACTCCGGACCCCACCAGAGAAGGGAAAAGTTATGTGGCCCTCACAGGAAAAAGTTTGGGGACCTCTGGTCTATGGGCTTGATGCGTCGGTGTTGCTGGACCCATCACTATACTTTACCATTATGCATCTGGAGTAAAGACCAGAACCAGCTATGTATTGTATTCCACTGCAGTTCCAAAGTCCATATGAGGAACTCAGTGACAGGCTTCAGGGGTGGGCAATCCTGGTCCTCAATGGCTGAACACATTTGAATCCAACAGCTGAATCACCTCCTAAATGCAGTCAAGTTCTCCAGACAGAGTCTTGGTAACGACCTCATTATTTGACTCAGGTGTGTTGAAGTTGAGACACATCTAAAAGTTGCAGGAGACCGGCCCGCGAGGCCTGGAGTTACCCACCCCTGGGCTAGATCCAGGACAGGAGCTGCCTTCTAGTTTCAGTAACCTCCATGATGTCATTTTCTGCTGGCAGGAGTGAAGAAAATGCTCCTGTTGAGGTTCCTCGAGAGCTGGCACCAGTCTGGTTTTGGACCAAGTAAGGCAGTGTTTCTCAACCCTGGTCCTCACTGCCCCCCTGCTCTGCATGTTTTAGAAGTGCCTCTATTCCAGAACAGCTGATTCAAATTATTGCATGACCATCAAGTGCTGCAGAAGCCTGTTAATCAGGGGAGGTCGGGCAGTGAGGCACGACCAGGCTGTGAATGGTTAGAAGGATGTTAGAGGGAAATGATGTGTTAGGAAGTGATTTTGCAGAAATGGAAGAGGGTGGTGATGGCGTGGAAAATGAAAAAATATGGCATGCTCAAAAATCTAAGCATAAACGGAAAAAATCAAGACAACAAATAGAATCATCTGTTTCCGAGGCTGAAGGAGAAACGGTTACAGTGACGGAATTTAGAATAGAAGTTTGTCAAAGAGGGTGTGTCACTTGGTAAGTGGAATCCAGTAAAACTTACTAAAAAAATCAATTCACTGGTTGGAATGGTGAAATTTGTTAAGGTATTAAGAGACGGATCTTTATTGATTATTTGTAATGATGTTAAACAAAAAGGGCACTGAATATAAAAAGAGTCCTTGGTGAGAATGTGAGAGGGAGAATTTTGGATGACAAGAAGTATGTACGCCAAGTTATTTCGGGTATTCCACCTGATGTGCCAGTTGATGAGATCAAATCAAATGTTTCAGGAGGAAAAGTAGTTGAAGCCAAGCGATTGAAAAGAAATAAAAATGGAGAGAGAAGTGATAGTTTTTCTATCATGTTAAAATTTGAAGAGGAAAGTCTGCCAGACAAAGTGTTTGTGGGGTATATGAGTTATGATGTCCGACCATTTATTCCTCCATATTCGAGAAAGAGTCACATGCTGTTAGACAAAGGGCCCATAGTAAAGAGTTACATGTTTGATTCTGTTGGACACCAAGATCCATTTCTCATGAAAAAAACGTTTTCCCAGGCCACAGAGACATGGTGTGATTTCAGGGAGTGTCTTCAGTCCATATAATCAGCTGCCCTCCTTCTCCTCAGACGCTGCACAGACTTTTTTAGAAACTCTTCTCGAATGTGATGGTAAAAGCATCTCCTTTCGGCGCTGAAAGTGAATAAAATAAGTAAAGTCTTAATGCTTTTCTTGGCTGATTTTATGCTCCATGTGTCGATACAAATTATGATTCATCGATCGGGATTTCCATTCCCAACAGTTGGTAGCAGAGGATGGTTTTGTGTTGACATGAGCGGAGATTGGACTGGCCGTTCAGGTGCAGACTTTCGGGAACAGTACTCTGGTGTGGGGCCCACATGAAAGTTAAGGACACTTATTCCTTAATATACACCATTGTACTGTTTCTCAGGTCTGTATAAATTTCAGTTATCAGCCGTTGTCTGTACTGTTTACCAGGTTTATCTGCTTGTCACTGAGTTGTCTAAGTTGTTGTTCGTACTGCTTCTGACTGGTCTGTCTAAATGTTTTCAAGTGGTTCACAGGAGTAAAGTTAAGAGTTAAAATATAAACGTTAAGTTGTTAAGAGTCAAAATAAAAGGTTGATTGGCTTGCAGTGGGAGCTGGCTGTCCCCCCCTTCTGCCAGACGCGGGGAAGGTTAAGGCTATTTTGTCGGTTTTATCCTCGGGGAGTACTGCCCTCGGAAAAGAACACGTTAGCCAATCTGAGACTTACTCAAGAAACACAAAAGTGTTGAGAGGGTCCACCACAGGAAAAAAAAAACAAGAGATGAAGAATGAGATAAGGTTGATCTCGATCTGATCCCCTGTAGAGTAATAAGTGAAATAATAAGAGTTAAAAGAGGACAAAAATAGGAGCTGAAAATCGTGGATCCATTTCTATGTATCTGTCAGCTGTGTGTGTGTGTAAGCTTCTGCCGCTGAAGCAGACATTATGCGTTTAAATGTACTCTTTTCTGTTTATTGCAATGTGTTTTAAAACCATGGCCAACATTGGGAAATTATAATCTGTGGGAGGTTTTTGATTTTGTCTGCTGGGTTTGATTTTCTGCTGTGTTTGATTTCTTCGCCGCCGTGTGAGCAAAACTGCAAAAAAAAATAAAAAAAAAAAAATAGAGAAGAGGTGATTTCTGAGTCTAAATTTTGAGCCTAAACAGATGGCGGGTGAACTTGAAAAGGAAAAATACGATCCAAAGTGGGACACCAGGACATGGATTACGCTCAGTGAGCAAATAGAAGCATTAATAACTTATTTGGCAAAGCATGATGAATATCAAAATAAGGGAGAAAGAAGGGAAAAAAAGGGATAGAATAACTGGTGCAGAAGAAAGGAGGCGACCTGTTAAACAGACAACCCTCGGGGAAATACTGGCTGGAAGGAATAAATGACACTAAGGGAAAACTGATTGAAACTAAACTAATCCGGCCCAATTCACTATTTTCACATGTAATAAAATTAACTGTTTGAAGGATGAATGAAATTACATAACAGGAAAAATTATAAACAAAATACAGTGACATCTGATGTGTTGAAGATTTTGAAATTCGGCTAAGCTGTAGACGGGTTTAAATTTAAACTTAATGAAATTTGAAAAATTGAGGTTCATAGCTGACTTTAACTTTATCATGGACTAATCAATATCTCTTATCAAAAACAGGATTTCTTTTCATTTGAAACTTGGTCACCTTAAAATGTCTAAAGAGGGAACAGAATTGGTAAATAAATATGAGTATGTGTTTGATTCAAAGGGTGATTATGAAACAGCTCCAGATTCAATTACATTGATTACAAAATATTCTTGTCTCAAAGACAATTAATGATTCTAAATCTAGATAATTCGGTTACCTTACGTCAAAATGGGAAATAATATGTTCTAAAAGGAGTAATCACATTTCAGCTTTGGTTTAAAACCAGAGAGCATTTATTACGAGACTGTTTTCATTGAGTTTGACATGTTTTATTTTATTTTCATTTTTATTAATATTATTGTTGTTTTTATTTTCTAATAACTAACTAACTTACTAACTGAACTAATTGCTGCTTTCTACCAAGACACATGTGTGTCTTGGTAGAAAGGCACAAATTGGACATGATAAACTTAAAATTGATATAGTAATTGATTATGTAAAAACAAACTGATTGGACAACAACTGGCTCACAACACTTGTGTGCTTTAAATTTTGATTGAATTGATACATAAATTCAAGTCCAACAGAACATTTGATTTGAAACGTAATGACATCTTACAGTACTGCATAATCTTTGTCTACATTTTTTGCTCCTCTGCCACAAAAGAAAAATGTGATCAATTTTTCTTTTGTCAGTTCAAAATAAACATTGACATGGCCTTTTAGGAAAGCAATCCAAATTCTGATCTGAACTCCTTAAAATAATAAAACCTTTGGCCTTTGCAGTACAGTTTCAGTTGGACATTTAAAGAAAATGTACAGAAAAAGAGTCTCTGAAAAATATTTCTGATATTAAAAATGTTGTCAGAAATGTTTATTTTCTATATACATACGAAAACAAAAGAGGGAAATGATAAATGATAAACATAAAACATTTCTGATAAAACCTAATAAAGATAAAACATTTCTGATAAAACTTTACATTTAAAACGTCTGATAGTCTTTCAATTCTAGATGGATGATTTGGAAAACTTGCAACACACCCTGTAAAATTTTAGTTTTGGAGAAAAGTAAATGCAAAATCGCTTTCAAATTTTTAAATTGTATCAACAGGGGGTGAAGAAGAAATAAACTCTAATTCCTAGTCGGTTTAAAGATACGGTTAATTATGAATTTAGTCATTTGACATTGGTACGTTGTAAGTTATTCACTGAGCTCTTATACTGTTCCTTCCTGCATGACTGAAATACAGAGTTATATAGAAGCTCTTACTAAATTAACAATTGGTCATTTAAAATTTAATAACTTCAATCAATATCTATGCCATGTTTATTTTCAGATCGAGTTTCCTGCATCACCTCTAATTTTAATTGTATAAAGTTACAGTTGGATGTAATTGTTATCATTGAGAACATTTTGGTTAAAAGTACTTTAAATTCTACGGAGCCCCAAAGGGGACATGGAGAACAATTCAGACAAAATGTTAAAAAATTTTCTGAATTTTGTCTCCAACCTGTAGACTGAGTGGAACCCCAGGTCCTGGAGCCCAGGCCACATGACCAGAGGCGAAGAACCCAGGACCAACCATGGCAACAGACAAGCAGGACCGCCTCTGAGTCTCAGCCTGACTTTACATGTGATGTTCCATTTGCCCCATCAGAAGCTGTTCAGGGCAGCATTCAGTCCCGCTGTGCAGAAAAAATGGCTGCCAACAAAACTTGTTAGTTTTTAATGGTTTTTCTTGAATTTTCGAATTGTGTGATGCCACTTTTTCTCACCTTAGTTTAGTTACAGCACATTCATGGTCTACTGCCTTGGCATTCTGACCTCTGCTATCTGATCACCAGGATAAGTTTAACGGTACAAGTGAAGGCCCGATGCAGGAGGGTGTTAGAACTCTCTGCAGGTTACAGAAATATTTTGTTTGCCTGAATGATTATAACTCTGATTGTCCAACATTTGGCTAATGTGTTTTTCTCCTCCAGCATGACAACAATTGAAAAAGGATAAAAGTACGGTAAAAATAGTTAATTTCCTGATTTACAAAAGCATAACCAACCACATTTAAAATACAAGAGAGGATAGTCTAGTTGGGTCAAATTACAGTGGCTATAAATATAAGGACTCCTATTTAAGTAATGATTTAGGTTTATTTGGACTCCATTTTAAATCCTACGACACTTTATTCTACGTAAAATTACTGAACCAAATTATGGGTTTGCTGCACATATTGTCAATCAAATATTCAATTCTTTCACTGAGGTGTAAACACCATGTTTAAATTAAATCCAACTGTTATACTTAGCAATGAAAGAAAATTTGGGCTAAATGATTTGAGTGGGTTTCTTAGGAGTTTCTGTACCGAAACACTAAGTGTTTCAATACAGAAACGGGGAGATGCATGGAAATAATCTAATCTACAAATTGTGAGTTAATATAATCTATTGAGAAATGTTTCAGTTTTGGGCTTCAGCTAAATATAAAAGAGGTTAAATCAAAATTCACAAATGGGTCAACTATTCGAATGAGTTAACAAAGTAATGCTGAATATTCTGAATTGAATACATTAAAACTAACAATGATGTCATGTGACAAACCTAATATCGTAACGGATTGAATGTTATATTTCTAACATAATCTCAGGTCAGTTTGTGGAGCGCCGGAGGTTGCCATGGCAACGGGTGTGACAGAGAGAGAGAGAAAGCAAAAGGGTACGAGTGGTTTTGAGTTGATCACCTGTTCGGATTGTTTTACCTTTCTTTACCTTTGCTGTGATATATATATATATATATATATATATATATATATATTTTTTTTTTATTTTATTTATTTATTTTTTTGTCATAGTACCCCCAAGAATTTAAAACTACTTTCACCCCTGGTTTTATCTTTACTTTTTTATCTATTTATTAATTTCTTTTATTCCTCTTTCTAGTGATGTAAAAGTGGCGAGTGACTGAGAGTCATTGCGCGCACAGAAAAACCCTGTAAATTTTAGACTCTAACAGGTAAAAAATGGTGCACAAAAGTCCGTGTAGGACGGCGAAGTCCTAGCGCAAACATTCACGTGACAGGTGGACGGAGCCTGGTGCTGCAAGGGGAACGGTATCTGATGGGCAAAATATGACCATCAGTGGGTTCCCCCGCTGTAAAACAAGGGGAATGGTATCTGATTTGCAAAATATGACCATCAGTGGGTTCCCCCACTGTTAAACAAGGGAAACGGTATCTGATGGGCAAAATATGGCCATCAGATAGGGTTCCCCCGCTGTAAAACAAGGGGAACGGTATCTGATGGGCAAAATATGACCATCAGATAGGGTTCCCCCACTGTTAATGAAGGGGAACGGTATCTGATGGGCGAAATATGGTCATCAGATAGGGTTCCCCCGCTGTTAAACAAGGGGAACAGTATCTGATGGGCAAAATATGGCCATCAAATAGGGTTCCCCCGCTGTTAATGAAGGGGAACGGTATCTGATGGGCAAAATATGGCCATCAGATAGGGTTCCCCCACTGTTAATGAAGGGGAACGGTATCTGATGGGCGAAATATGGCCATCAGATAGGGTTCCCCCGCTGTTAAACAAGGGGAACGGTATCTGATGGGCGAAATATGGCCATCAGATAGGGTTCCCCCGCTGTTAAACAAGGGGAACGGTATCTGATGGGCGAAATATGGCCATCAGATAGGGTTCCCCCGCTGTAAAACAAGGGGAATGGTATCTGATGGGAAAATATGACCATCAGATAGGGTTCCCCCACTGTTAATGAAGGGGAACGGTATCTGATGGGCGAAATATGGTCATCAGATAGGGTTCCCCCGCTGTTAAACAAGGGGAACAGTATCTGATGGGCAAAATATGGCCATCAGATAGGGTTCCCCCGCTGTAAAACAAGGGGAACAGTATCTGATGGGCAAAATATGGCCATCAGATAGGGTTCCCCCGCTGTTAAACAAGGGGAACGGTATCTGATGGGCGAAATATGACCATCAGATAGGGTTCACCCGCTATTAAACAAGGGGAACAGTATCTGATGGGCAAAATATGGCCATCAGATAGGGTTCCCCCGCTGTAAAACAAGGGGAACACTATCTGATGGGCAAAATATGGCCATCAGATAGGGTTCCCCCGCTGTAAAACAAGGGGAACACTATCTGATGGGCAAAATATGGCCATCAGATAGGGTTCCCCCGCTGTAAAACAAGGGAAACGGTATCTGATGGGCGAAATATGGCCATCAGATAGGGTTCCCCCCGCTGTTAAACAAGGGGAACACCATCTGATGGGCGAAATATGGCCATCAGATAGGGTTCCCCCGCTGTAAAACAAGGGAAACGGTATCTGATGGGCGAAATATGGCCATCAGATAGGGTTCCCCCCGCTGTTAAACAAGGGGAACACCATCTGATGGGCGAAATATGGCCATCAGATAGGGTTCCCCCCGCTGTAAAACAAGGGGAACACTATCTGATGGGCAAAATATGGCCATCAGATAGGGTTCCCCCGCTGTTAAACAAGGGGAACGGTATCTGATGGGCGAAATATGGCCATCAGATACTAATTTTTGTCTTGTGAACATAAAAAGTTATTTGCCAAACAAACATTTATTTGCACACATCAGAAATCTTTTGTTGTGATTTTAGGCCCTGCCCACGACATCATGTGAGAATCACAAGCAAAACTTTGAGTCAAACAAAAACTTTCAATATTAAGAAAATATTTCTGCCAAGTGCAAATAAGTTTGTTTTGCAAAAAAAATTCACTTCATGAGACAAATGGGATTTAAATGTTTAAAAACGTTTTTTTAAGCAAAACTCGGTAGGCTTTTCTCATGGTGGCATACATTAACAATTCAATGTTTGCTTTTGTTTTTTTCTTTTTTCTGCAGTTCCACATTAAAGTTTGATGCAGCTCTGCTTTCCTGAATGGACCGTCTTCATCTCCACTGCAGCAAACAGGCAGCTCTTTTTATAGATTACAGTCACTAAAAGGTTGCATTGTGCCCTTATTTATATTTTTAATAGTGTAATTCTGTAAAGACAAAATATGTCTGGTGGTCCAGCTCTGATTTACATATCTTGCTAAATTGCGGGTTTGAATATTGCAATACTTTCCTATAACAAAATGCAGAAAGAAATTACTAATAAAATATCTACATATGCATAGTGTTATGCTCTATATGGAGATGTTCGTAAGCTTTGATTGTACATGTCATAATTTTGTAATTTATCATTGTTTATTAAACTTTGAAAGCTGAAAGGCTTTAATATTCTGTCCTATAATACGGTTGAATGGGCCCTTTTTTTTGAGCACCTGCCCCTTTAGTGGTCTCTACATAGGCCTGCTATAGCTCTTACATCTCAATTAGGGAAAATAATGGAGAGGATTGTTACAGATAGGTTTTCATATTTTATTGAGAGAAAAATAAATTCTGTCCTTTTCAGAGTGGTTTTCGTAAAGGGAGAAATACGATGGATGCGGTACTATGTTTCGAGTCAGTGATGAGAAAAGCTCAAACAAATAAAGAGTTAGTTATAGCTGTGTTCTTTCATATAGAAAAGGCTTATGTTATGTTATGGAAAGAAGGATTATTGAAAATCCAGAAAGAAACTTGGTATAGGAGGTAAGATTTATAATTGGGTTTTGGATTTTTTGTTTGGTAGAGAAATGGAAGTTAGGGTTGTGGTGAATTTCTCTACTAGGTATTCTGTTGAGAATGGTCCTCCTCAAGGTAGTGTGTGTAGCCAAATTCTTTTTAATATTATGATTAATGACATTTTTGATGAGATAGATAGTAGTATAGGCAAATCTTTATTTGCAGATGATGGGGCTCTGTGGGTGCGGGGACATAATCTGGTGTATTTGCAGATAAAGATGCAAGATGCCATTTTGAAAGTGGAAGGTTGGGCTAATAAATGGGGATTTAGGATATCAATTGCAAAGACTCAAGTTATTTGTTTTTATAGAAGACATAAGGAAGTTAAATTGAACCTTTATAAACAAAAGCTTGAACAAGTGAAAACTGAAGTTTTTAGGTGTCATCTTTGATGAAAGTTTAACTTGGAAACATCAAATAGAATCAGTTCAAAATAAATGTAAAAAAGTGAATAATTTGTTAAGGTGTCTCTTTGGACAGGAATGGGGAGCTTCAAGAAGTGCACTGTTGGGAGTCTATCAGGTTCTCATGAGATCTACTCTGGATTATGGGTATAGCATATATGGCAGTTGCTGACAGCCATTTGAGAAAACTCGATAGTGAGCAAACACAAAGATTGAGAATTTGTTGTGGAGCTTTCAGAACATCATCTTTAGCTGCTTCCATCCATCCATCCATCCATCCATTTTCTTACACCCTTGTCCCTTAGTGGGGTCGGGAGGGGTGCTGGTGCCTATCTCCAGCTAACATTCTGGGCGAGAGGCGGGGTCACCCTGGACATGTCGCCAGCCCGTCTTTAGCTGCTTTACAAGTAGAAACTGGTGAGCTTCCTTTAAGATTAAGAAGGTTGAAACTAATGTATATGTATTGGGTGAACCTACAAGGACATAAGTATAATCATCCAGCTAAGATGGTGCTGCAGGACTGTTGGGAACATCATAAATTGAATTGTAATAGTTTTGGATGGATTGGGAACATAAAAGCTAAAAATCTTGGTTAAACTATGCTCCTGTATAGTGTTACAGTTCCTCAATCTGAAATTAAACAATGGTTATTTATATCTCCAGAAGTTGATCTTCAATTGAGGAAAATTCTTAATAAGGGAAAGACTCCAGAATGGGTTAATAGGTATTTTGAAAGATATAAGGACAATATAGTTATATATACAGATGGATCTAAAGATCCAAATAGTGGTAGAACTGGGGTGACAGTGAATATCCAACACCATAAAGTCTTGATTAAGAGGAGAGCAGCTGATCATTTTGCTGTTTTTACAGTTGAATAATCAGACATTGTATTAGCCTAGAATGGTTGCCTGATAATGACATTAGGGAAGAAAGTAAATTTTTAATAGCATCAAATAGTCAAGTGGCATTATTAAGTATAAAATCTGGCAAATCTTGCAGATTAGATTTAATATTAACTATATACCAATTATTAGTTCATCTACATAAGAAATGTTTTGTTCGATTTGTCTGGATTCCTGCTCATGCAGGTATAGAAGGAAAAGAGGAAGTCGATATTCTAGCTAAGCAGACCTTCAAGTCAGAAATTGTTAATTTAAATATTCCTTTGAGTAAAGGTGAGGGGAAATCTATTATTCAAAAAGAAATCATTAAGATTTGGCAGGAGCAATTGGATAATCATGATAATGGAAGACAGTTATATGCAATTCAAAAGATTGTGGGAGGTAATAATTGTTTGAGTGGATGGCGGAAAGAGGAAGTAGCTATGACTCGACTTGGAATTGGGCATTCTGGACTTGATAGTTCTCTCTTTAGAGAGCTTGTAATTTTAGAGAGCTTGTAATTTTTTTTTCAATCAGATGGAAACAGTGGATCATGTCTTATTAGAATGTGATAAATACTCAGAGGAACGTCAGCTTTTAAAGACATTACTAAGCAGAAAGAATATAGGACTGTCTATGATTAATCTTTTAGGAAATGAATCAAATTATGTTTTTATTTTTTACAAGTAGGTTTTTAAATAACACTGGGTTAATTAATCGTATTTAGAATATGTGAATGTGTCTATATGCTGGTGTATGCTCATGCATTTATACATGTATTTAATGAGTGCGTTGAGATGTGAATTTGCACATCGTACACATACATACATATAGATATGTATCCAATAGTATAAGTATTGGAGGTATGTTAAATTCCCTCTGAGATCACTGATGACGACACTCCAGTCTGGTAGGTGGCGGTAAATGCACCTTATGTTGGTTGCCAGCCACCAATAAATTCAAAAGAAGAAGAAGAAGAAGAAGAAGAAGAAGAAGCCTGTTAATCATAGACATAGTAAGAGCAGACCCCGCATTGGCTGCTCCGGCGCAGGAAATACGGCGGCCATCTTGGAGAGGTCGTCCCTCCTACTTTGCTGAACCAAAACAGCAGAAGATGCCTCAGCACTGAGGGATATTGTTGTTCTGATCGATGGACTATTGATGTGAGGCTCCACAGACAACATTTCACAAGTAAGATGGACATATTATTGTGTATATATTGTGATTAGAATATTACTTTACTGTATTTATGTCGGGCAGTTGGTAGAGCTGTTGCCTTGCAGCAAGAAGGTTCTGGGTTCGATTCCAGGCCTGGGGTCTTTCTGCATGGAGTTTGCATGTTCTCCCTGTGCATGCGTGGGTTTTCTCCGGGTATTCCGGTTTCCTCCCACAGTCCAAAAACATGACTGTTAGGTTAATTGGCCTCTCCAAATTTGCCCTAGGTATGAATGTGTGTGTGCATGGTTGTGTGTCCTGTGTGTCTTTGTGTTGCCCTGCGACAGACTGGCGACCTGTCCAGGGTGTTCCCCGCCTCTCGCCCGAAACGTTAGCTGGAGATGGGCACCAGCAACCCTCCCGACCCCATTAAGGGACAAGGGTGCAAGAAAATGGATGGATGTATTTATGTCCACTGGCGACATAACAGCTAAAGTGCTTGGTGTAATACCAAGGCTAACTGAGATTCCGTAAATCTAAAAAAATGTATTATTCTCCAACATTGGCTTAGATTATCTGACACAAGAGCCTACATTAGAAATGAAGCAATGTAACACATATTATAAACATTATATCATTATATTATATATCGTAAATATAACATTCACCAGCAAAGTTTACACAGGTGGTAAAGACTATTATTTATATGTAATTTTTTCACAGTCAAAAGTAAGATGCATCCCAAATTTTCCGTTTTTGTTTTGAAAGTTTCCTAAAGACACGATGTGAGGAAGAAGAGGGAGAATCTATAAAGAGAGACGATTCACTGCAGCATGGATGAATCTCACATCGGATTTTGGACTCAATCTCAGCTGCTGAATCTCTCTGAAGCTAGAACTCGTCGGCTGAAAAACATATCTATATGTATGTTTGCATATACATACATACATACATAAATGTATATAGATATGTATCCAATATATATTATTCAGTATTTATCGTTATTTGTGTCATTATTAGTCATCTGTTTGTATAGTTATATAAATATGTATTGATATTACTAAATAATTTATTAAATAAATTATGAACGGGTGTGTGCTTTTTAATATGCTCAACATACATCAATATCAGAATATTCCATTCCTATTCTATTGTTATAGCCACTAAGCATATTTAAATATGCTGAACTATCTATTAAAAACATACTTTAAAAATACAATAGTTTATAAATGTAGCTTTGATAGATGTTTGAATATGGTTTCCAGTAACAAAAAAGCGTGTTATGATCGATTAAATGCGCTGATACGTCATTGTGCTGCTAAACACATAACGCTGAGTGGAGTGGTGGACCGCTCCAAGATGGCCGCCCTAAATCTCGTCAGCGACAATAGGCGAGAGCGGTCCATCTATTCTTATATTATGTCTATGCTGTTAATCACCCAGAGATACTTCAGGTGTGTGGCAGAAGGGAAACACCTAAAACAAACAGGCGGTGAGGACCAGGGTTGAGAAACACTGAAGTAAGGCGTCTTTCAGCTGTATTGTAGCAGCAGTTAGTTCAAAGTAGCCACAGCTGCTGAAACCTTCTGCCTTTTGTTTTCCAGATCATTTTTAATGTTTAAGCCAAATATTTAGAATTCCAAATTATGATTAAAAAGCCTCTTAGTTTTACTTTCAGAGATATTGATGGTGTTTTGGAGACATTGAAACACATAATTCATTCTCAGTTCCCTTACTAAGATACACTTTTCTGTAAGTCATCAAATTACTGTCAAGATAAGTATTATATTAGTAAACAATTTCAATGCATGGAGCCCATAAAGAGACATTGAAAAAAAACAATAAATGAACTTTATCGTGCGCACCAGATAAAGTTTATTTTTCGTTCGATCCTACAGATCAGCTTCACAGGCTCAGTGGTTGTATATGGGTTGTTCCATCGGTTCCCTAGTGCTATTGCGTTTCTACATCGTTGGGGGGCAGCACAGTGAAAAGTGTGGCGATTTTTTAAGAGGAAGAACTTCATGTTCGCTTTGCTGTCTCGACCTTGGATATTATACCATCAAGCTGCAGCATGGGAAGTAAGGAGCCGAATGTAAGTGCTTTAAATGAAGGTGACCCAACCAGTGTGTCGTCCCTTTTCTTGATATGTTATTAGCGGAGGTGAGGTGCTTATTGAGGAAAGGTTCACTCCATTAAAGGAGCCTCAGGTCGGCATGTTGGACTAGCGGCCTCTTTGCTAGCGTTAGCCTCCATTGTAGCTGCGGTATGAGTTTGGTTTGGTCAGGAGGCGGAAACGGCGCCGTGCTCCTCAGGACTCTGTTCGGAGGAACACTTCCTGTGTTCAGCTTGCTGTGCGCGGGCTGGTTTCCAGTTAACTCACTCATTTTAATGTTTGTTGGTTCCAAAGCTTTAAGCAAAGCCCCCATACCTCTACCCTACACATACACACATCCGGCCTGAACTGCTCTCACACTTTCTTGTAGATTATCTTTTTAATATGTTGTTTTACTTTAAAATGTCTTTTGCCAGGTTATTTTTCCTCTTAGCTGACATCTTGAAACTTATGACTGGTACTTTTATAAAATGATCAATTTAACTTAATTTAAACATCTTGATGATCAGCATGTTCTCATCACTTTTATTCATACAAAACTGCAGCGCTTCATTCAGCACCTGAGGGACCTGACTGGCCGGATGTCTTCCTCTGGGGGCAAAGGAGCAGGACTGGGGCTGAAGCTGCTCCTGGGAGCTGGAGCCCTAGTATATGGCCTTAAAGAAGCAACCTACACAGGTACACTGCCTTAACAGCCATGGCCCAGGTCGGGGCCTAGCTTGGGCACCTGTCCAAGCAGAACTGCTTGTTCTGGGCCCCTGTCCAGCAGTGTAGAGATGCTATCACACTGGATGGGGAAGCTGAGAGTAGCTTCCCCATCACCTGGAATATCATAGAAAATGGAATTTATTTCTACCTTGATATGTAAATGTTAATGTTTCCAGTCTTGTTCTCATAGGCATGGGCATTTTAGAAAACTTTATGCTGCTCTTGCTGACCAGCTGGATGGAGATGCTAATCTAATTTTCCAGCAGGATTTGGTCCTGGCCCACAGTACCAGGACCTCCTCTATCACCATGGTGTCACCTCCAGCTGTTTGTTTTGATAAAATTAACAGGAGCAGATCTCACTCTGAGCTGTTAGGATCCACAAGAATAAAAATCAGGGTTGGATTAACTCAAAACAGTTTTGAGGTTCTGATTTATTTTTTTTTTGTCATCAGTGTGTTAACTGAAACTTGTTGTGTGTGTGTGTGTGTGTGTGTGTGTGTGTGTGTGTGTGTGTGTGTGTGTGTGTGTGTGTGTGTGTGTGTGTGTGTGTGTGTGCGCGCGCGCGCGAGCGAGCAGTTGAGGGCGGCCAGAGAGCCATCATCTTCAACAGGATTGGGGGGATGCAGATGGACACCATTCTGGCTGAGGGGCTTCATTTCAGGTACTCTCTGCCCCCCTCTGCTGGCTGGGAGGGCCAACCACCCATCATTAAGTGTCTGAACCAGGGGTGGGCAATCCTGGTCCTGGAGGGCCGGTGTCTTGCAACTCTTAGATGTCTCCCTGATCCAACACACTTCAATCAAACAGCTGAATCACCTCCTAAGTGCAGTCAGATTCTCCAGAGTCCTGCTAATGACCTCATTATTTGACTCAGGTGTGTTGAAGTAGAGATTCAACCCCTGGCATAAAGTATGGAATCACCAGTCTTGGATGAGGACTCATTCAGACATTTCATGCTGTAAAACAAACTCGGATCAAAAACATGATTCAATAATAAGGTCATTCCAAAGTGCAACTTGTTGGCTTTCATGAACACTCAAAGAAATGAAGAGAAAACATTGTGGAAGTCATTGAATGATACTTTTATTGACCAATCACAGGGGAATAAATATGGAGTCACTCAATTCTGAGGAAAAAAGTGTGGAATCACTCAAATTGGAGGTAGAAAATAAGGACACACCCAGTCTATTTCCTTTCCCTAAATGGACACCTGCCCCAGATGAGATGTGCCCGTTAGTCTGCAGTTAAAAACACCTGCATTCATGACTCCTTGGAGGGCTGCTGGACGAAGTGGAGTGGCAAGAACCATGGCTCCAACAAGAGAAATGTCCCTTGAAGCAAAAGAGAGGATTGTGAAACTTCTTGAAGAAGGTAACCCTTCATGCATGGTTGCTAAAGATGTGGGCTGTTCACAGTCGGCTGTATCCAAGATATGGACCAAATACAAATGGCATAGAATGGCTGTCAAAAGCCAAGTATACTGGTAGACCAAGAAAGACATCAAAGCATCAAGACAAACGACTTAAAGCCATTTGTCTTGAAAACCAAAAAAATACAACTAAGATGAAGCATAAATGGGAGGAAGCTGGAGTCAATGTGTGTGACTGAGCCGTAAGAAATCGCCTACAGGATATGGGATTTCAATACAGGAAAGCTAACTGAAAACCAGCATTCATACCTAAACATAAAAGAACAAGACTGCAATGGGCTAAGGAGAGGCAGTCATGGACTGTGGATGACTGGATGAAAGTTATCTTCAGTGATGAGTCAAGAATCTCTTATTGGACAAGGTGATGATGCTGGGACTTTTGTTTGGTGCCGTTCCAGTGAGATTTATGAAGAGGCCTGCTTGAAGAAAACAACCACATCTCCACAGTCCTTGATTATATGGGGCTGCATGTCAGGCAAAGGCACTGGGGAGATGACTGTGGTTAATTCTTCTATCAATGCACAAGTTTACATTGACATTTTGGTCAGTTTTCTCATCCCTTCAATTGAACAGATGTTTGGAAATGAAATAATTTTCCAAGATGACAATGCATCGTGCTATAGGGCAAAAACAGTGAAGGCATTCCTTGGAGAAAGACACATTCAGTCGATGTCATGGTCTGCAAATAGTCCAGATCTCAACCCAATTGAAAACCTGTGGTGGAAATTGAAAAAAAAATGGTCCACAAGAAGGCTCCAACCTGCAACGCTGATCTGGCAACTGCTATCAGAGAGAGTTGGCACCAAATTGATGCGGAATACCGTTTGTCACTCAAGTCCATGCCTCAGAGACTGAAAGCCATTATAAAAGCCAAAGGTGGTGCAACTAAATACTAGTGATATATTTTAAATGGTCTTTTGTTTGTGTTTTTTTATGATTCCACACTTTTTTCCTCAGAATTGAGTGACTCCATATTTATTTCCCTGTGCTTGGTCAATAAAAGTATCATTCACTGACTTCCACAATGTTTTCTCTTTTCTTTGAGTCTTCCTGAAAGCCAACAAGTTGCACTTTGGAATGACCTTATTATTGAATCATATTTTTGATCCGAGTTTGTTTTACAGCATGAAATGTCTGAATGAGTCCTTATCCAAGACTGGTGATTCCATACTTTTTGCCAGGAGTTGTACATCTAAAAGTTGCAGGAGCCCAGCCCTCAAGGCCTGGAGTTGCCCACCCCTGGAACTCATTGTTTAGTTTCTCGATGGATTTTTACCCAGAAAGCACATGGGCAAAAACCGTTAGTGAAACGGTCACTGGGACTGCCTAGTATATATTCCATTGAGGGAAAGTAACTTTAACATATGAATTCCTCATATGTTAACATAAAGGCTTGTTTTGAAGTATAAGCTGCTACTTACAGGCATTGCTTCGAAGATTCGGATCCGGCCCGCGGGCCATAGTTTGGGGACCCCTGGCCTAGATATTTCTATCTTCATTTTAAATAATTTATAATTTTAAACAATTTACGCAATGTATTTTAAATAATTTACTGTTACAATTGTTATGCATCATTAATGACACAGTTTTATATGGTTTAGTTGAAGTGTTGGTGTTTGCTGCGACAGATTTCAAACAGCACCGTTCTAATGTCCATGCTGCAGGATCCCGTGGTTCCAGTATCCAATCATCTATGACATTAGAGCTAAACCTCGCAAAATCTCCTCACTGACTGGAAGCAAAGGTTATCAGCTCTGAACACACACCTACACACTGCTGCTCAGTTACATTCTGTGTTCTTCAGCCAAGTAGAAATCTTGTGACTTTTGTTACTAAAGTTTAATACAACATACTGTTAGAAAAGAAGCTGTACTTGTTCTACATTAAGAGCTTATTATGTTTTATAGTGTTTGATAAATATAAAATCCATGGACGGATGGATGTTGTCTCCTGTAAGAACTGAGTTATAGTTTAGTGGAATTTGATTTAGAAATGATTCCAGTCAGTACAGTTCAGCACTACTCTGCCTCTGTATACACACACAGTCCAGTAACATTTTAGCTTTATTCATGTAGCAAATTAAAAAGTAAGCAGCGTTACGCATCATGGATTGTGTTGTGGTAGTAACAGTCTCTCTGAGGTCAAGCTGTAGAAATCTAAACCATAAAGTTCATGGAAGGTTTCTGCAGATGAACCTCAACACCATTATTTAGGATATCTTTTACTGTTTCCTGATTTTCTTTCATGTCAGTAGAAATATGACATGTATGGATATTTGTGTTTGTGCAGATCTGCAGATGGTGAATATTGGAGTGCGGGTGTTGTCCAGACCCATGGCGTCCAGCCTGCCTGTAATGTACCAACAACTAGGGAAGGACTACGACGAGAGAGTTCTGCCTTCTATCGTCAATGAAGTCCTCAAATCTGTAGTGGCCAAGTTCAACGCTTCACAGCTCATCACACAGAGAGCACAGGTGCTGCTGGCTCCCATGCTGTCTGCTGTTTCATATTGCAGCACCGACAAATCGGCCCGGTTCCCTTCATTTTGGGGGGATCGGTGATCAGCTGATGATCAGCTGATACTTGCATGAAAAACTGACCTGATTCTCAAATGTCTGCTGTTTTCTTTACTCTGCAGTGAGAGGACAGACTGACTGACTAGGTCACATCTGCATGTTAACAAGTCACTGCACTGTTAGTTTAGTGCCTTTGTCATTATATTTAGTAACTTTTCAGGAAAAAAATTGGTATTGGCCAAAATTAGAATCAACAGATCAGGTTTTGGTGCAGGCCTAGCTTTTTCTGCTGCCCAATTGAAACTGTTGTTGGTGTCCAGGTTTCCCTGCTGGTGCGCAGAGAGCTTGTTGAGAGAGCAAAGGATTTCAATATCATTCTGGATGATGTGGCCATCACAGAGCTGAGCTTCAGCAGCCAGTACACTGCTGCTGTGGAGGCCAAGCAAGTTGGTGAGTCTGGACCTGTTGGCTAACATTCTACTGACACTGGAGAGAAATGAAGCCACTGATGCGTGTTTCTATACAATCAGGACAAAAGTTGTTCAGATTTAGGTTTAAAGTTCTTTTCCAGTTTGGCCAACTTGAGTCCTGAATCTGTGCAGGGAGCTAAAGATGAGGGTTTTGGTATGGAGACCTTCCAACCTGTAGGGTTTGGAGTGCATCACTAAACATAGATCTTTTAAAACCTTTCTTTATCCAAGAAAGCTGCTTAGATATACAAGAGTTTAAATGTAATGCCAATAAAGATTTTTCCAACTGTAATGTTATACATTTTTAATCTGCCTTGTCTTTTTCACAAAAGTATAAATAAAAACATATTTTTTTCATAACTGATCCTCCACTTACTTAAATTAGCTTAGATTTAAACTCTGATTCTGCCAGGGTTATAAATACTGTTGGATTTAGCATAATATGAAAATATTCAGATTAAGTGAGCAGTGAGCACTTGATTTCAATTCCTAAGATCTGCTGGAAGAGAACACCAGGCATTGAATACGATACTACCAAGAAGAGTTTATAAAGTATTGTTTGTGCATTTTTAGCCCAGCAGGAGGCGCAAAGAGCACAGTTCTACGTAGAGAAAGCCAAACAGGACCAGAGACAGAAGATCATCCAGGCGGAGGGGGAGGCAGAAGCTGCTAAAATGGTAACTGAACTTGGACTGAAGCAGATCCAGCTGCATTTGTTTTTAATATGGAGTCCAACAATGAATGTTCGCTCAACATCCACAAGTCATCTTTAGTTGCTGTTATAAAAAAACATAAAAATAATTATAAATAAAAAGTGTTTTACATATTTCTTCTGTCACCGTATTGACTGTATAATGAGTGAGAAAAATCCAGCTCCTCCCAGTGTTACTATTAGTCAAAAACAACCAATCAGTCAGGAGGAGGGCCTTAACGCTGTCAGTCATGTTTGTGTACTCTCTGCTCACACTCAGTTCCCCAGAGCAGATCCTGTCATCAATGCTCAGGCTAGTTAACATGACGACAGATAAAGTTTTCTGGAATAGTAAGCTGTTTATCTGCTGGTAGCACATTTAGCAGCGCATACACCAGCACAAACTTCCTCTTGTTTCTGATTGGTTGTTTTTGAGCAGGCGGTGTATTAGCATCTACTATTGCAGATGCTAATAGTAACAAGGTGGAGGAGGAGCTTTACTTTTTTTCCCTCCCCCTCTCTCAGATTATGGATCTCATACTGTCATGACATAGCAGTTTTTACAAACATGCAAGAAAATATTTTTTTTTATAAAGGTTACATATTATGACTTCTAAGTACTTAATTGGCCTTTGACTTTATTAGTTCAGTGTAATGTTACCTGAAGGCATTTTCAACAACCTTCTTTTTCAGAATAGTGACATGTTTACATCTCAGTATGTGAAAGGTCAGTTTTACTGTGTTTGTGTGTTTCTGACCTTGTATTACACTTGAGCTTATGTTGAATAACTAATTGGTTTCTCTCAGTTGGGCCAAGCTGTGACCAAGAACCCTGGTTACCTGAAACTGAGGAGAATCAGAGCAGCTCAGAACATTGCTAAGACGGTTGGTATAATCAGCCTTTTCAGGAGCTTTGCTGATGATGAATTATGCTAAGTTGAGTGTCTGCTTCTAGGTGTCTTCATCTCAGAACAAAGTGTACCTTAATGCTGACAGTTTGGTTCTGAATTTACAAGATCAGACATTCTTCAACAGGTAGGTTTCACTGCCAGACTCTGCTTTAACTATCTGACTCTCATACCTCCAACTTCTACTTCCCATTTCATTCTGAATCCTTCCCAATCAACAGAAAGGCAACAAAGTAAAACCTGAAGAATCTTTAAGGATTAAAAGCGTAGGAACATGTTTATTTCTTCTCACCTGGCATCACAGATGTTCTCTGGCTTTAGAGTGTAAATGTTGAGGCTCATCTTTGAAAGTTAAATAAAAGAGTGTCATTATACAACATTAATGAAGTTGTAAGCTGATGCCTAACCTGTTGGTCTTCCCACCTCTAGCTGCCCTTTGATTTCATCACCCATCAAACATCTTAATCTAAGATTCAAGGAGCAAAATCAGAGATTGAAAACCCTGTATTTTAGTTTATTTTATGCTGTTCTTTTTCCAGTTTTTCGACTGTTCTGAAGAAGTGAGGAAGACGTGACCAGTGGCAGCACAGCAGACATTTTATTAGACCCACAAAATCATCATCCATCAATTTGGACAAGTGGGAAAGAACTGACTTTGTTTTATCTCCTGGAGATTTAAGAGTTGCTTTTATTACATTTTGAAGCATGTACAATTATCTATGTGTAATAGAATAAAAATGGATTATGCACACTACCTCAGAGCCTTATGTTAACAAACCTGTTTTAGATGACCATTGCTTCCATCAGTGGCATTGTAGGTTAGATCATTTTTACTCGCTCTCGTTTTAATCAAACTAGACTGCCTCATTTTTCAGCTTTAAACACATTTTCAGTAAAAATCGTTCACATTCAGAGTAATCTCAGTAGGCTGATAGTTGAATTTTATACAACCTGATTTCCAGATAAGCTTACATTCTTTCAATTTGGACAAAATGAAAACTAAGCTGATATTGTATTCAGTCAGATGATGAACAGGTTGGAACTGGGAAGACTAACCATTAAATGAGTTGACTTCAGAGGTGAAACTTGCTACAGATCTGTACATGGTTGGAAAGGGAAGATTCAGCTGGGAGAACATCAGGGGCCTCATGCATAAAGCAGCGTGCGCACGAAAAATGTGCGGCGCCATATTTTACGAACAAGTCGGCATGTATAAAATTAACTTTGCGTCAACTTTTGCGTAAATATACGCAACACTTTTTCGCTGGCGTGAAAATGTGCGGCAGCCACGCAGACTTTTTCTGTGGACAATATCAAACTAGAAAGTGTCAAAATTCACCTAAATACACTTAAGTCTGAATACATTCGGTGTTTAGAACAAGAAGCATCAAACCCGATGTTTTTCATGATTTTAATATTTTGTTTAAATGTAAACGATTAAACAAAACTGCATTTATCCTTAGACAACCTAACACGCATACAAAATAAAGAAAATGGAAAAAGTTATATTTTTTATTTTATTTTCACTGAAAATAGTGCTTTTCCTCAGTTTTTGTCTCAGAGATGTAACGTCGATTTGTGCGCCGAAGCGCATGGAATGCATCTGCGGGGTAATTTCATTCTCACTAAAAGAAGAAAACAGGGTTTAATAAGCAGATTAACTCAAACCTGCTGAGTCAAAATAAACAGGTTTGATTTTGAAGGTGATCAAGGTGTGTAGACAACCCCACGTATATAAGGTGAGCCGCGTAATTGAGGAGCGCTTTGGCTCTGATGGAGAACATCACCAATAAAAGGATTCAGAGGGAGCGATTGATCAGAGATCATATTGATCTGCTGGGAAATGTTGCTGATGGTTTATGAGTGTTGAGACTGCTCAGACTGATCATCCTGGATTTCAGAGCAAAACTTGAGAGCCGTGCGGTACCGGTACCGGTCCAGCTGCAGTCATCCTTCAGTCGAGCCGCTCGCTTTGTGAATGCGCCTTATGGACATAAAGCATCTTTATTCTGTAAATGTACAATTCATGCACAGGATTATCATTCTACTATTTAGAATAAACGTCCACTTTCCCCACTCAAAGGACTCTGACACGCTGTCTTTAAATCCCGCCTGAAGGCGCTACTGTTCAAGCAGGCATTTGCATGATCTTAATTTGGATTTTTATTTTCTTTAAAATACATTTTTATTTTTGTAAGGTGACATTATGTGCCCTCAAAGCACCTTTTAAATAAAATATATAATTAGTATTATAAATACTTATGCTGCTTGAAACAAGGACGTTGCCATGGTTATTGCTTCACGCGGTGGCAAACTTCCGGGTATTTATACTAATTTATATACACTGCTCAAAAAAATAAAGGGAACACTCAAATAACACATCATAGATCTGAATGGATGAAATATTTTCATTGAATACTTTGTTCTGTACAAAGTTGAATGTGCTGACAACAAAATCACACAAAAATCATCAATGGAAATCAAATTTATTAACCAATGGAGGCCTGGATTTGGAGCCACACACAAAATTAAAGTGAAAAAACACACTACAGGCTGATCCAACTTTAATGTAATGTCCTTAAAACAAGTCAAAATGAGGCTCAGTATTGTGTGTGGCCTCCACGTGCCTGTATGACCTCCCTACAACGCCTGGGCATGCTCCTGATGAGGTGGCGGATGGTCTCCTGAGGGATCTCCTCCCAGACCTGGACTAAAGCATCCGCCAACTCCTGGACAGTCTGTGGTGCAACGTGACGTTGGTGGATGGAGCGAGACATGATGTCCCAGATGTGCTCAATCGGATTCAGGTCTGGGGAACGGGCGGGCCAGTCCATAGCTTCAATGCCTTCATCTTGCAGTAACTGCTGACACACTCCAGCCACATGAGGTCTAGCATTGTCCTGCATTAGGAGGAACCCAGGGCCAACCGCACCAGCATATGGTCTCACAAGGGATCTGAGGATCTCATCTCGGTACCTAATGGCAGTCAGGCTACCTCTGGTGAGCACATGGAGGGCTGTGAGGCCCTCCAAAGAAATGCCACCCCACACCATTACTGACCCACTGCCAAACCGGTCATGCTGAAGGATGTTGCAGGCAGCAGACCGCTCTCCACGGCGTCTCCAGACGTTGTCACGTCTGTCACATGTGCTCAGTGTGAACCTGCTTTCATCTGTGAAGAGCACAAGGCGCCAGTGGCGAATTTGCCAATCCTGGTGTTCTCTGGCAAATGCCAAGCGTCCTGCACGGTGTTGGGCTGTGAGCACAACCCCCATCTGTGGACGTCGGGCCCTCATACCATCCTCATGGAGTCGGTTTCTAACCGTTTGTGCAGACACATGCACATTTGTGGCCTGCTGGAGGTCATTTTGCAGGGCTCCTCCTGTTCCTTCTTGCACTAAGGCGGAGGTAGCGGTCCTGCTGCTGGGTTGTTGCCCTCCTACGGCCTCCTCCATGTCTCCTGGTAGCGCCTCCAGCCTCTGGACACTACGCTGACAGACACAGCAAACCTTCTTGCCACAGCTCGCATTGATGTGCCATCCTGGATGAGCTGCACTACCTGAGCCACTTGTGTGGGTTGTAGAGTCCGTCTCATGCTACCACGAGTGTGAAAGCACCACCAACATTCAAAACTGACCAAAACATCAGCCAGACAGCATAGGTACTGAGAAGTGGTCTTTGGTCCCCACCTGCAGAACCACTCCTTTATCGAGTGTGTCTTGCTAATTGCCAATAATTTCCATCTGTTGTCTATTCCATTTGCAAAACAGCAGGGAAATTGATTGTCAATCAGTGTTACTTCCTAAGTGGACAGTTTGATTTCACAGAAGTTTGATTTACTTTGAGTTATATTGTGTTGTTTAAGTGTTCCCTTTATTTTTTTGAGCAGTGTATGTATTTGTGGGTGGTGACAGGGCGGACCAGCAGCTGGGCTCTATTTCCCGCAAATTAGGATTTATAAAGGAAAGGTGCTCGGCCACGTGCGTGCGCACAGCTTTATTCATCCGGATTTTTTTGTGCGCCGCACTTTTCTAAATTTTTCCATACACCAAGTTTTAGTGTGAAAACTGCGCACTCTTTTACAGGTACGTGCAGAGGAGGGGGTGCTTGAGCACCTGCCCCTTTTACTCCTGGCCCCCCAAGTGCCCTTTTGGTCATTTTTTTTTTATTTTGGTATTTTTATTTTCCAAGCCCTCTTCTGACACATAAAATGTACTAAAATTATTTGGTTTTTGTTGGGGTTTTTTTTTTGTACAACATAAGCCCTCCGGTCACCTTTGACCTTTTGCCCGTGACGTATGGCAGTTGCCTCTGAGGCAGAGACCCGGTGAGACGCGCGAAAATGGCGCTGCGTATGCATCTCTTCTAATCAGCTTCGTGTGCCGAGCTGTTATTTTGGACTAATACAGCTGTTGTGGTCTGCCCTTTTGTCTCAAATACTGTGGAATTCTATAATTCAGGAGGTGTTTAAGTGAGTACTCTCTCTCTTACAAAAGTAGAATGTCTAAGTCTAAACGTAAGGGAGCACATGCTGCTAACTCCATTAGCTCTAGAGATTTTCCTTAGCTTTGATTGTATATCTCACAATTTTGTAATTTATCATTGTTTATTAAACTCTGAAAGCTGAGTGGCTTTGTTAATATTCTGTCCTAGAATGCGGTTAGATGTGCCCCCCCCCTTTTGTTTTTTGAGCACCTGCCTCTTTAGTGGTCTCTGCACGGCCCTGGTTTTTTATGCCTGAGGCCCCAGAACCTTTAGTTGTCATTAATGGGTTCAGTCCCATGAGTCCCTGGTTGTTGTCATTCACAAGAAGCTGACATTCACCAAACATTCTGATAAGGTTGATCAAAACGTTAATAACAAGTTTAACTTCATTTGCAAATTAAATCAGTTTGGATTATGTTAAAAGTTGGTTATTTACAATAATTCTCTGGTAGAACATGTCCCATCCATAGGAGACAAAATCGAAACAAATCCGAAAAGTGACCAGTGAAATTCTTAGTGTTAAATTAGCTGAATTTACAGAAACACTTAAAAAGTCACACAGAATACATGCAGTGCTGCCCTGAAGAACTCTTCAGGGTGGATTTGAGATCTTACCATAAACTAACATTTTAACTAATTACAAAAGTTACTGATGCAATTCCCATCACACCAAATGTGATTTTCAGATTTTTTTAGACTCAGTCTCATAGTTGAAGTGTGAAAATTACAGATCACTACATGAGGGAAACTTATGAAATCTGTGGCATGTCAAATACTTATTTTCCTGACTGGATGAATGCTTTTTTGTTGTTTTTCTAACAGATTATTGAAAAGGATGTGAACTCTTAATCATTTTCCATTTTTTACACGTTTCCATGGTATTTTGACAATGAACTCCAGTGTTGGAGGTTGGAAGGCCTCCATGCCATCATCCACAGACAATGTGAATAACGTTCTCCTCGGAGATTTAAAGTAATATTTATTATTACTTCATCATCCGTCAATCAGCTGAGGGTATGATTAAAGGCATAAATATGTATATACTTGCTGTGGTTAGGTTTGTCTTTAGTTTTGTATGCCATTTTTACCAGAGCTGTCAAGACTTGACATGTCAAATAAGAAAGGTTAATTCATTCATAAAAATTTCTACCCATAAAGTTCTATGATAATTAAAGAGTTTACATAAGAACACCACAAAACAGCTGAAAAAGAGAGCTCTTTATATCCTGAAATAACTTCTTAGAAGGTTTTGGACATTCCACTTTTACAAAAACAACTCTGGATTTTTAACACCAAACGTAGGCAACAAATATCTTTAAAAAATTTGATAAATGTTGAAGAAAAAAAAAAAAAGACGTGATCCTTTTTGCTGAACCATCAGGTGAGTTTATGCCTCATGTAGGGATGCGGCTGCGCAGGTACTCCAACACTGCATCCGTTCCCTTGGCAACAATGGCTGCTCTGGGTGTGCGGAAAGGATTCCCTTCCAGACTCAGGCATCTGAGGTTCAAACAAAGTTCCAGTCGACAAAGAGTAGCATTTTATTACGTTTATTCTTTTAGCTAAAAATGTAAACATTTATCCCAATAATGCTGCTTACCTGAGGCTGGTACACAAGCCCAGTTCAGGAGGGACATTGAGCAGGTCGTTGTTGGACAGATCCAGGGTGGACAGACTGAACAGCTGCATCAGACGGCTGGGATCTACCCCACCCACCTGGTTGTTCCCCAGCATCACCGTCTCCAAGGTTACAATCTGATACAGAGCTTCAGGGAAGGAGCTGAACCTGCATGACAAGTTAATATCCCCCACTTTAATTTTTACTTTCATGAGATAGAGATCTATGTTAAATTATTTTAGTAATAATTCTATCAAGTCCATTACACAGAAACCCCCAATAGATGTTTAGTTGCTTCAAAACAAAAGCTCATGTTTACTTGTTATTTATCTCTGGAAACAAAAGTGATTTAGTGGTTCATCTATGTTAAACATAGATGAACATTTCTAGACATACTTCCACCTCTAGAGCTATCAGCTCAGTCTTGCCACCTGGCTGGGAGCTGATGGAAGAGACTCTAGATACACCCTTTCCTCTCACTCAAATTTTGACAGTTAGTGACACGGTGGGTGGTCTTGGGGGGAGGGGAGGGGGGGCGAGTTTGGCGAGCACCCTTTCGTCAAAATTTTGACAGGTAGTGGTTTAGAGAGAAAACAGGTGTTTGAGGTTGGCGAGCACCCTTATGTCACTTGAATTTAGTCGAAATTTGCATTAATTTCGCGATCTCACTGCTTTTGCAGCTGCTCCGTTCGCGCCGCTACTCCTTTCCGCTTCTCCGTTCCGCTTCTCTTTCACGGTTACTTGCGCAACTTTACTTCGTTTCTCAGCAACAAAATACAGCCCATCTATTTATTGAAGATTTTACATTTCCAAAAACACAGGAATCTAATGTTTTGTTTCGTTTTGTATGTTTGGAAGCTCATTCCCTCTCACATAATCGGAAAAGCCGGGAAATGGCGGCGCTTTTGACATTTCTCTGACATTCGGAAAAATATGGTTTACTAATTTTAGCATAACTCCGGTTATACTTGGCCTATTAACACAATTTAAAAACTGGTGTATAGTTTATAATGTGCACTTTAAGCTCAAGTTGAAAGTGAGATTGAGGGAGGCGGAGTCTTGCTGCTGCGCCGTAACAAACTAGACGTTAAAAAGAGCTTAAGGCTATGGACCCTTATTGTTTAACGGATCGATACTCGCGGATGAAAAATCGATACTTTCCAAGGGCGGAAAATATCGATATATATCGCTGAATCAATTTATTTATACAGCCCTAATTCACACCACAGCATGTCAATGAGATCAAGACTAGGGCTTTGACTAGGCCCAAGCCCTTTGTTAATCCTCAATAAGTCTTTGGTGGGTTCACTGGTATGTTTTGGGTCATTGTCAGGTTTCTGGGTCCAGTTTTGCTTCCACTTTTTATTTTGTCCAAGCACCCTATGAAACACCATACAAGTGTATCCAAGGGTCACTCTCATGACTCAAACAGTCCCTGACCAATCAGTGACCAGGTCTTCTGTCGACTGGGATCGGTTCAGATGGGAGAAACGGGGCTGGTACCGGTAGCTAACCGAAGCGCTGACAGTCAGGTGCAGTTGAGTTTTAAAATGGGGACCACTCTCGTTTCAACTGGTGGCCCTGATGTCACTCTCACACTCACACACACACATTTCTGCACTGCACAAACAGAGTATGGTGGCAGTCTGCTGCTGCTAATTGGCTGTAATAAAAAAGAAAAAGAAAACAGATCCAGGTGGAGCTACCTGTTGTGGTTTAGTACAATGCATCGTAGTTTGGGAAGGTTCTTCATTTCAGAGGGTAAATCAGTCAGCAGGTTGTTCCTGAAATAAGGAAGGCACAGACTGTTGCTGGAATGGACACAATACATCACTTCATTATACATGAGCTTCACTGCAAATTCCAAAGATTTATTTTATTGTTCTGCTGCTTGTTCAGAATCTCTAGATGTGAGGCTGACCTCAGTACCAGCAGGGAACTACAGTGGCTTTGGAGCTAATCAAACTGCTCCCTGATTCGCTCCCTGCTCTTCCAACTCATCGCCATGGTCACAGTCATCACGCCCGCATTAGGTAGCTTCCTCACCATCTGCTGCTAAAAGGGTGCCAAACTGACAAGTCACCTTAAAGGGCCACATAGTGCCATTTTATAACATAATCAACTGTTATCTTCAGTTGTTATGAAAATGCCGTATTTATAGCAAACATACAAGACATGTGACGTCACAGTTTAATGCTTTAAAATTGGCCGTTTACAAACGTTCTCAGGAAAGAAACAAAAGGAAAGCCAAGAGCACCACTTTGGTTTATTTGTATTTATATTTAGGTAGAATATGAGCTAGGAGAACACTTTGGATAAATATCAAAATTAATTACTCCAAAATGTTTTAGAAAAGTGGGAAGGAACAACAGCTCTAAATGTGTCATACATAAACCAATAAGAATCAAAAATTAAGGACAAAATAAATTCATGAATGTGCAGACCTGAATCTGAGTGGACTGTGTCACTATTGTCGTTTCATTTCCTGGTAGCTGAACAGAACCACGATGTGAGCGTACCTGAGGTCTATGTGTGTGAGCTGCTGGAGGGAGCAGATGTCAGCAGAACAGCAGCTCAGTCTGTTAAAGCCTAGGTTGATATCTGATAGCGAGGAGTGGAGCTCCAGCAGTCTGCACACAGCGCACAGCAGGAGGGGGTGTGACTTTATTACATCAGGTAGTTTACCCACAATTCTCTGGTGCAGTGATACACACCGGGGTGGGAAAGCTGTCAGTTGGTTCCTGCTGAAGTTAACAGAGGTGATGGCCTGATGCGCTGCAGCATCAAATATCTCGTCTGGAACACTGGCTGCCTGCTTGTTACTGAACACACACATTAACACACACTGGGATAAAACAAAAATATTAATAAATTCTGCAGTAAAAACTGTGGTCAACTAGAAAATTAGAACTAAAACAAGATTAAACGCATTAGACAAGCATCAATTTTATTTTAAATCATTTCTGAAACCTTTACCTTGGTGTCAACTCATTTATTATTTCACTCCTCCAGAAGTTCAGACCAGACTGGGCAGAATCTTTATCAATTCATTTTTACATTTAATAATACTTTTTGCCCTGTTTTGAAGTAGAGCTACTTCACTTATTTCTCACTGTTTGCTTTGAAAACTGTTTCCTATGAACTGTTCCAGAAAACACTCCAACTCTGGTCTCTGCTATGCATTCCATGTAGAAGGAAAGATGTTTGCCTTTATATACCAGGAAAATCAATTGAGATTAAAAACTTCTTTTCAAGGGAGTTCTGGTCAACAGGCAGCAAACATACAAGAAAAAAAAGAAAGCAAAGGAGAGCAAAGAGCTGAAGAGTTCAGGTCAGATTGACAACATGTTGGACCAGTTCCAGTCAGCTGCATCAGAATTCAAGCACATACCTGAACAGAACCTCCCGCAGCTCTGATCAGGCCTTCAGCCTGGACTGCCTTAGCAACAGTAACGAGGAAACACACCAACAGGACAAGACCAGCTTTCATTGTCAGTGAGTGAAAATACAGGTCCTTCTCAAAAAATTAGCATATTGTGATAAAGTTAATTATTTTCCATAATGTCATGATAAAAATTAAACTGTCATATTTTAAATTCATTGCACATCAACTGAAATATTTCAGGTCTTTTATTGTTTTAATACTGATGATTTTGGCATACAGCTCATGAAAACCCAAAATCCCTGTCTCAAAAAATTTGCATATCATGAAAAGGTTCTCTGAATAAGTAATTAACCTGATCATCTGAATCAACAAAGTAACTCTAAACACCTGCAAAAGATTCCTGAGGCTTTTAAAAACTCCCAGCCTGGTTCATTACTCAAAACCGCAATCAAGGGTCAGACTGCTGTCCTGACTGCTGTCCAGAAGGTCATCATTGACACCCTCAAGCAAGAGGGTAAGACACAGAAAGAAATTTCTGACTGAATAGGCTGTTCCCAGAGTGCTGAATCAAGGCACCTCAGTGGGAAGGAAAAAGTGTGGCAGAAAACGCTGCACAACGAGAAGAGGTGACCGGACCCTGAGGAAGATTGTGGAGAAGGACCGATTCCAGACCTTGGGGGACCTGAGGAAGCAGTGGACTGAGTCTGGAGTAGAAACATCCAGAGTCACCGTGCACAGGCGTGAGCAGGAAATGGGCTACAGGTGCCACATTCCCCAGGTCAAAGGTCAAGCCACTTTTGAACCAGAAACAACAGCAGAAGCGCCTGACCTGGGCTACAGAGAAGCAGCACTGGACTGTTGCTCAGTGATCCAAGGTACTTTTTTCGGATGAAAGCAAATTTTGCATGTCATTCGGAAATCAAGGTGCCAGAGTCTGGAGGAAGACTGGGGAGAAGGAAATGCCAAAATGCCAGAAGTCCAGTGTCAAGTACCCACAGTCAGTGATGGTCTGGGGAGCCATGTCAGCTGCTGGTGTTGGTCCACTGTGTTTTATCAAGGGCAGGTCAATGCAGCAGCTATCAGGAGATTTTGGAGCATTTCATGCTTCCATCCACTGAAAAGCTTTATGGAGATGAAGATTTCATTTTCAGCACAACCTGGCACCTGCTCACAGTGCTAAAACCACTGGTATTACTGACCATGGTGTTACTGTGCTCAGTTGGCCTGCCAACTCTCCTGACCTGAACCCCATAGAGAATCTGTGGGATATTGTGAAGAGAAAGTTGAGAGACCAAGACCCAAAACTCTGGATGAGCTTAAGGCTATCGAAGCATCCTGGCCTCCATAACACCTCAGCAGAGCCACAGGCTGATTGCGTCCATGGATTCCTGACCAAGTATTGAGTGCATAACTGAACATAATTATTTGAAGGTTGACTTTGGCATTAAAACAGACTTCTTTTATTGGTCGGATGTAATATGCTCATTTTTTTAGATGTATTTTGGGTTTTCATGAGCTGTATGCCAAAAATCATCAGTATTAAAACAATAAAATACCTGAAATATTTCAGTTGGTGTGCAATGAATCTAAAATATATGACAGTTAAATTTTTATCACTACATTATGGAAAATAATGAACTTTATCACAATATGCTAATTTTTTGAGAAGGACTTGTAGACTCACATGTATTCCAACATCTTCAGAGTTTTGATGTTATGCGTGTTGACCAGACTTTCAGATGGTAACGTCATGGCAGTGGGCCCAGCTGCTCCCTCAGCCTCCTCTGAACATTGATGGACAAAACAACAGGTGACTGGAAGAAACTTGAATATATTCCATAAAAGAACAAAAATCATTTACATGCATGATTTATTAAATCAAATAGTTCATAGATGAAAACCACATAATTATTATAGTAGTTTTATTTCTAACAGGAGTTTGACTAGCCATACTAAATAGGTTGTTGCTCCTGTTATCAGAGACTCTAAAGAAACTGAAACTTATATATTCTCTGTTTTTACTGAACTCAGCTGTTCTTTATTGAAGCGATTGTCTTCTGGCCTCCATGTGTGTCTGGACTAACAGCTGTTTGTAGAACTGATTGGACATTTGAAGCTCATTGCAGCAGGATGAAATGAGTCTTTAGTTTTAAATATTTCTGAAGTTAAAAACATAAACTTCACCTTTAATTCTTCCTCTTAGATATTTCAGCAGGTCACCGGTTCCTTTCTGTGGTGAAACGACACTGTAAGTTAGTATTGAGTTAATTAAGAACATGCATATTAGAAACAATGATGAGTAATAGTTGTGAGGTATTGACGGTGTTAGACAGTATACACCGAGTATTCTAGCAGTAGTAGTCTTTATTTCATGCGTCATACACCCTTACAGGTGCCCAGCCCACATGGGCTTACAAGACACAATAAAACATACAGGTCCTTCTCAAAAAATTAGCATATTGTGATAAAGTTCATTATTTTATATAATGTAATGATAAAAATTAAACTGTCATATTTTAAATTCATTGCACATCAACTGAAATATTTCAGGTCTTTTATTGTTTTAATACTGATGATTTTGGCATACAGCTCATGAAAACCCAAAATACATCTAAAAAAATTAGCATATCATGAAAAGGTTCTCTGAACGAGTAATTAACCTCATCATCTGAATCAATGAAATAAATCTAAACACCTGCAAAAGATTCCTGAGGCTTTTAAAAACGCCCAGCCTGGTTCATTACTCAAAACCGCAATCAAGGGTCAGACTGCTGACCTGACTGCTGTCCAGAAGGTCATCATTGACACCCTCAAGCAAGAGGGTAAGACACAGAAAGAAATTTCTGAACGAATAGGCTGTTCCCAGAGTGCTGAATCAAGGCACCTCAGTGGGAAGGAAAAAGTGTGGCAGAAAACGCTGCACAACGAGAAGAGGTGACCGGACCCTGAGGAAGATTGTGGAGAAGGACCGATTCCAGACCTTGGGGGACCTGAGGAAGCAGTGGACTGAGTCTGGAGTAGAAACATTTAGAGTCACCGTGCACAGGCGTGAGCAGGAATTGGGCTACAGGTGCCACATTCCCCAGGTCAAAGGTCAAGCCACTTTTGAACCAGAAACAACAGCAGAAGCGTCTGACCTGGGCTACAGAGAAGCAGCACTGGACTGTTGCTCAGTGATCCAAGGTACTTTTTTCGGATGAAAGCAAATTTTGCATGTCATTCGGAAATCAAGGTGCCAGAGTCTGGAGGAAGACTGGGGAGAAGGAAATGCCAAAATGCCAGAAGTCCAGTGTCAAGTACCCACAGTCAGTGATGGTCTGGGGAGCCATGTCAGCTGCTGGTGTTGGTCCACTGTGTTTTATCAAGGGCAGGTCAATGCTGCAGCTATCAGGAGATTTTGGAGCACTTCATGCTTCCATCTGCTGAAAAGCTTTATGGAGATGAAGATTTCATTTTTCAGCACAACCTGGCACCTGCTCACAGTGCCAAAACCACTGGTATTACTGACCATGGTGTTACTGTGCTCAGTTGGCCTGCCAACTCTCCTGACCTGAACCCCATAGAGAATCTGTGGGATATTGTGAAGAGAAAGTTGAGAGACCAAGACCCAAAACTCTGGATGAGCTTAAGGCTATCGAAGCATCCTGGCCTCCATAACACCTCAGCAGAGCCACAGGCTGATTGCGTCCATGCAGTCTGTAAAATTGAAGGCTGTAAAATGATTCCTGACCAAGTATTGAGTGCATAGCTGAACATAATTATTTGAAGGTTCACATTTTTGGTATTAAAACACACTTCTTTTATTGGTCGGATGAAATACGCTAATTTCTTTAGATGTATTTTGGGTTTTCATGAGCTGTATGCCAAAAATCATCAGTATTAAAACAATAAAAGACTTGAAATATTATAGTTGGTGTGCAATGAATCTAAAATATATGACAGTTTAATTTTTATCATTACATTATGGAAAATAATGAACTTTATCACAATATGCTAATTTTTTAAGAAGGGCCTGTATACAAACAAGTGGACAAGCTTCTATGAATATTCGTTAACACTTTATTTGAAGGGATGTGCATAAGACTGACATGACATCTGTCATGAACATGAAGGAGTCTTTATGAATGTTTATGACAGTTGTCATAAGTGTCATTCGGTAAATAATGACACTTTTAATGCAAAGTTGCTCTAAAGGTTGCATTGAAAGTTCATTAAAAGTGCCAACGTTGCATTAAAGTGTCTTTTTTTTTACAAAATCATGCAAAGTTGGCACTTTTAATGGGCTTTTAATGCAACTTAGCATTAAAAGTTGCATTAATGTTATGTCATGTTTATGACAGTGTTATGTCAGTATTATGCATACCCCTTCAAATAACTGAATATTCTTTAATCAAAAAGCATCCTTTTTCTAAGATGCCATAATAAACTGTGCCAACTGAAACAAAATATACTTCAATAAATAACACATTTTATCCTCATCCGTTAAATAAAAGAAATCTGGATAAACAAAGTATTTTAGTAAATCATTTCTCAAAGTCAGGTACAAAGTCATATTGTCCTTTGGGACAATAAAACAAAAAGTGTACTTCACTCTCAATTTCCCCCAAATCACACAATAAACATCTTCGGTCTTCCTCTGGGACTGAACGAAAACGTCCGGTTTCTGGCAAAGTGCTTCTTCAAATAACTACAATAACATTAATAATGTGTGACTATTATTAATTATTGAATTATTTTTTCATATTCAACTTGGACTCTTTCTACACAGCATGAAGCTGTTCTCATGTTGGCTCCTTTAACACCAATGTGAGTCATTTATTGATTCCAAAGTTTCTACTGAATAAACTTTGGTTGAGTATGGTAGTAACCACAACATCTTTATAGTGTTATTGGCATATGAACAGATGTAAACATGTCCCTCCAGGAGGACACGCAGAGGAAGCCCAGGACAGGCTGGAAGGACAGAGTCCCTCAAATTAACCAAAGACTCAGAGAAGTCACTGTGAGCTACCAGTTTAGTACAATTATTAATCAAATTAATATACATTTACCCATTTTTTTGGATTAGAAAGGTAAACCATACCAACACAAAAATAAGCATAAATAACCTCCTCATATTTGCTATAATGAGGGAAAGTTTAGCAGTTTTAGATTTATTAAGATAAAACAGTCATTTATGAATTTTCTTGGATTTTCCTGAAAGCTTCTATGAACATTTTTTCACTCTCATCTGACTGCTTTCTGATCTGATCCCAGAAGAAATGGAGGGACAGCAGGGCAGTACAGTGATGCCTCGTGTCCATGGAGACATCCAGGTGTCTCTTCCTGTCCCTGTGAAGATGACAGGTCTGGACTTCCTGTAGCTAGCAGCCTGGTTCTGCTGAGCACTGAGCGGAGGCAACCGCCATCTGGAACGACCAAGACTACAGCTGGAGTCGTATTGAAAAGTAAAAGCTGATAAATATAAAGTTACTGCGTGGATCGAGTCTCAGGAGATTCCATCTGACAATAAGAAACACTTTCTGTTTAGGAGTCTCACAGAAAGACCTGTGCTCTACTCAGCTTGTAGGAAGAACTGCTTTTAGTGTTGCAGCATGTGATGTTGATTAAAACAATACAAAGGTATGAAACAGTCCCACTGCCCAGGTCACCAGACTGGACCGGGTCACATTCTGTACTGGCTGCCAACAGATCTGGAAAAGTCAAAATTTAGAAAGGATGGAGAAAATCTTTCCAGGTTGTTAAACTCACTGAAACACAGACTTAAATCAAGGACGTTGACTCAGGATAATGTGTGTTTACTGAAGTAAAAGTATGACAACAGCATTTAAATTCAATTTTAATTTAACTATTGAGATATTAATCATGTTGTATGTATTCACAGCTTATCTAGGCAAAAAAGGAACAAATCTGGGTGCTGAAAACTGATAATGAAGTCAGGAATGATTATGTTCCCTTACGGTCAGCTACCAGCTTCAGCATCTCAGAAACTAAAATCTGGCTGAAGTGTGAGCATCATGAGCTGTTTGAGTCCATCTGATTGGTCAAACATAATATCCATATGCAGACTGTAAACATCTGCCTGCACTTACAAGATACTGAATTAAAACAGAGCTTTGTGATTGGGACACACTGTTATTGTAATAATAATTGGAATTCAATATGTTGTGCTGCTCTTAGCACTGAAGTATAAAACATTCTGTAAAGGACTGAAAATTAAACATCCCAGCACACCGCAGCCTGACTCCACACACAAAACCTAAACATGAGCATCTTCAGACGTCCAGACGGAGTCAGTGAGAACTCAACACAGTCAGCTGAACATGAATGAGCCCCACGCTTTAGGAATGCTGTGATGTCAGCTTTCAGACCCAATAGACACAGTGTGTGTGTTTTTGAGATGTGACCTACAGCCAGAAGTTCCCTCCTGATTCCACGGAGAGGGTTTCCCTCCAGCAGCAACACCTTCAGATTGGGCAGCAGGCTCAGAGAGGCGGGAAGACTGCCAAACACACCACAGTTCCAATGCAGATGGAAAACACAGCGGCCTGCATGCTCAGAGTGGAGTGTGTGTGTGTGTTTAAATGCCTACGTGCTGATGTCATTGTTAGAGAGGTCCAGCCGGGTCAGAGTGAGCAGCAGCGCGAGTTCTTCAGGAAGATTTCTGATCTTGTTGTCTCTTAGTTCTAGAAGAGTCACAGCAGAGAGACAGGACAGCTGCTCGGCCTCCAGCAGCTCCACCTGGTTGTTCCCAACAAACACTTCCTACACACACACGCACGCACGCACGCACACATGCACACACACCATAGTTTATTGCAACCTTTGCCAATACACAGCTGGACTGGGTCACGGCTCATACACTAGAACCAATAGTTATGGACTGATTGCCATGGTTACCCTGAGAACGGGTGCAGGCAGCTGCGGCAGCCGGCGCAACTTGTTGTATTGCAGGTAGAGCTGCTCCAGAGCCAGCATCCCGGCCAGGCTGACCGGAACGTCAGTCAGCTGATTGTGGCTGCAGTCCAGGAGCTTCACGTCTGCCCGGTCGGGTCAGAACACAAAACGCTTCAAACATCTACATGATACCTGGCAGCTACTTATATTTAACAAAGCAAAAAAGGTTTGCTACATTTGTGCTTTCTGTATCTCACAGAAAGCACAGGTCTTTCTGTGAGACTCCTAAACAGAAAGTGTTTCTTATTGCCAGATGGAATCTCCTGAGACTCGATCCACGCAGTAACTTTATATTTATATTAAAACTGTTGACAGAAATTTCCAAATAGTTCTGTATCATTGCTTACATGATTAAATAAACTTCATTTAGACAACTGAACATGAAAACTAATAAAAGCCAATTGCATACGTTAATTTTCATCAAACAAGTGTTCATGTTTAAAAATCACAAACTATTCTATGACAACATCAGAGTGAACTATGCAGGCTAAACGTGTAGCCTGCTTGTGGCCTCAGAGGTGCTCTTACTTGCCAGCTGGCCCAGGCCGTCAGGCAGACTGCTCAGCTTGTTGTGACAAAGGGAGACTTTCTGCAGAGCTGAGAGACGGCCAACACTGGAGGGCAGATGCTTCAGAAGGTTGTTGGACAGATCCTTCAAGCAATCACAAAAAGAACACAGGCATCAGTAAATGACAAAACACAGCAGAGCACACAGTGAAGGGTGCATCAATTATGTGAGCTGTAGCTGCCATTATGAAGCAACCTGGTTAACAAGTGGTTTTGTTTGAAGAACAAATGCTGTGAAGAAGTGGTTTGTTTCAGTCTGAGTGGAATGACAGATCCCCCTTTCAGCCAACAGAGGGAGGTCATTCCTATAGCTTCTAGCTGCTTTCAGGGATTTAGTTTATGACAATACACTCTATGGTCACCTATATGCTCACCTGATCACAATCAAATATTGGACTGAATCTTTGATCCATGTTGTCCATCTCTGTGAGGTGAAGGTAAAGCATGACGGCTGGTCCATCCTGACTCAAAACCAGCAACAACCATAAGGAATTCAGAAAGCACTTCACACATGGTTCACACACTTCTGTGTGACTGATACAGACTGAGTTCTCAAACATAACTCAATATTTATAGAAATATTGAGCTATGTTTGAGAACCCACACACAAAATCTAAACATGAGCCACACACAAATGTGATTGGCTGAAGGCACAGAGCTGCTTGAATCAGGGAGCTGGGAGAGCAGCACCTCATTAGATACCATGACTCTGCTGGCACTGACCTGCAGCTTACAGGAAATTATGTTTATACACTCTTAAAAAGTATTACATACACCTACTAATAACCTCATTTTGTTCAAGGTTCTAATATTGGAAAATAAATTGTTGCTGTCCATCAATGTGGGAAAGATACTGAGGCTATTTCCAAACAATCTACATTTCATCACTCCGTTTTCTTTTCCACTTACATCATTTACTTTAATAAAGAAGCCATGATTAGTGAAACTGCCACAACTTTCCTTTAGGACTGATGATCCTGCTGGCTGCTGAAGGAGGAACAGCTTATTCTGCTCTCTCTCTCGTCCTTACTGATAACTTTGCCTGTGAATTATTTTTAAAGTCACAATTTTTATAGTGATATTTACATCATCACTATCACATAACTGGATTACTTCAAACCTAAGGACTGGGAGATTTTCTCACTTTTATTTTTACCTTACTTTTCTTCACCTCCAAGTTGAAGTAAGGCAAAATGCCCCCGCCCAACCCCAAGGACATTAGCAGTATTCTACAACAACTTCAGTTTTTAGAAACGAAGATTCAACGGCTGGAGGTGAACTTTGAGATCAACGCTACCTGTGGATATGAAACAACTCTTCCTCAAATCAGCGGAGAGGTTCGCTCAGGGCGCCAAGCCGTAACAAAAGTCTCACACTGCAGATCCCATGAGACGACTAACGGGGAGAACCCCTCACCTGGACGAATCAGCGTGGCCGGCTCTGAGCCGAAACCCACCTTCAACTTCAACACCTGCTCCACCAAAGAATAGCAAATAAGCAGCTGGAACCAAAACGGCTCCACCGATCCCGCTCCCAAGGACAAAGCGACCAGCTCAAGCCTCAAAACATTCCGATTCCGTGGGAATCCCAATGAAAAACAGATTTTCTGCACTCCAACCTGAGTTGAGTGAAAACCCACCTTCAAACATCAACAATGAGGCAAGAACAACACATCCACCCCCCCAAAGCTCCGAAGGACAAAGTGACCACCAGGAAAACGAAAGGTATGTCAAGAGTGCTTATTGTTGGAGATGAGGCAGTAAATGGAATCAGTCATGTTTGCAATCCCAAGAAAACAAGAGTGGTTTCTTTTCTTGGTGACACTGTATCTGATTTGACTCACAAAGTGTTCTCTCTAACCACTGATCAGCCAAACATGGATACTTTAGTTGTGCATGTTGGAGCCAACGATCTGGCAAAGCAAAAATCGGAGATTCTGAAAAAGGACTTTAATATTCTTCTGGACCAGTGGTTCTTAACCTTTTTTGAGGTACCGAACCCAACAGTTTCATATGTGGATTCACTGAACCAGGGTTTCCCCCAGTGTATTATAAGCCTGGCGGCCCGCCATGCCGCACCTCAGTGGGATCGCGCGCGTCTCCTTTCACTCAAACTGGACACAGGCTGACCTGTATGGATATTTACATAAACCTACTGTGAGAAATTATGAACCTTTGGAGAACTTTACGTTAGAGTTTAAAGCCCGCCGCGTTAGCTCTGGTTGCGCAGCTCTATGTGAACCGTAGGAATAACTCATAGCGAATTCAGAGGTCGCATTGTGGAGTGGTGAGAATGATTTATCTTTGTAAATGAACAATTATATGCAGCGTTTACATCTCAACACGCTGCCTAGCGTGTTGCTCTGTGTCTGTCTTCCCTGTAAAGTTTATGTCTGTGGTCCCTGTTGGCCAGAGAGTTTGTGGATAACGAGCAGCACTAACCACTATCATGCAGGTTCAGCCCGGTGAGGAGCTTTCGTGCTCTCCTTGGAGTCATGCATCATGCTGATTTTATATTATTTTTAGTATTATTTTTCCGGTTACACGCATCAAATCATATCAAATGCGTTGTCTACTTAGAGTTAATGCGCGCGGCCGCACGGAGATATGAGAAACTCGTCCCATAAACTCGACCAACCAAAATAGTTTCTGTGACGATTAAAAACCTCAACAGACACAAAATGAAAGAGTTACTAAAACCACATTTGCAGCATTGAATTAAATCTCCCGTTTGCAAACGGGAATTAAATCTCCCGTTTGCTGCACTGTGCAGCAATGGGTACGCGTGATGAGGGCCCTGCATGATGAGGCCCTCATCATGCAGGGCCGGCTCCAAGGCTGTATTAGGCCTTGAGCAGACTTTGACTTAGGGGCGCCTCTTGCTGCTAAAACATCAGCACCTCTAACAACTTTTGTGTTAGATTTAGTGAAATATGGGAGAAGGGAGTAGTTTAATTGGCCAGCCTAAAAAGCAATAAATTATAATCGCAGTTTACTAATTTGTAATTGTAAATTCAAAGATTAAACTCACAGCAACAGATTGTTGCTATGGTAACAAAACAATCTAACTATGAATATTGTTCTTTGAAGTTCTACAAAGTAACCTTGCCAGCTCGAACCCAGGTTAATATATATATATATATATATATATATATATATATATATATATATATATATATATATATATATATAAATAAAAAACTATTTAAAATTAAAACAAGCAACGTTCAGACTGGTGGTGGGACAGGTAAAGCCTGCCAGGTTTATAATACACCGGGGGAAACCCTGATTTTGCTTACCTGAGAAAAGTAGAGACTATTTCTTTCAACAATACTGGGTAAAATTTTTTCATAACTTGATAACCTGCAGCAACTGAATTTTTTGGCTTGTTGCATCTTATGCTCCAATTTTTCACAAAATTAATGTCTTTTAATTAGAGGTGTGCCGATCGATGGGCCACCGATCATAATCGGCCGATTTCCGGGAGAAAAGTGTATGATCGATGATTGCCGATCATGGTTTCTTGTTGCCGATCACATTTGTCTCACTTCGCAGCCTTCGTGTTCAGCTGTTCTCTCCTCTTTCCTTCACTCTGCGCAAGCGCGCGGCAACAAGTCCTGTCACATGAGAGTGTGTTACGCCGGAAAAGTACCTCGGGGTTGAAGCACGTTGCTAATGATCTGATCCAAATGGTAAATTTATTGCTCTCTTCAGGTGTTCTCCCCCAGGCTTTGAAAACAGCAGTTATCAAACCACTGATAAAAAAGAACAATCTGGACAAATCACAACTGCAGAATTACAGGCCGATCTCTAACCTCCCATTCATCAGCAACATTATTGAAAAAGCAGTTTTTAAACAATTAAATAACTTCCTAACAATAATGAATCGCTTTGACTCCTTCCAGTCTGGTTTCCGGTCTCACCACAGCACAGAGACGGCCCTTGTAAGTGTTCAATGATATCCATATAAATACAGACTGTGGGAGAACTACAGTGCTTGTTCTGTTGTACTTCAGTGCAGCATTTGACACTGTTGACCATGACATTTTACGGAATCGACTGGAGAGTTGGGTCGGACTCTCCGGTCCAGTGCTCAACTGGTTTGAATCTTACATAAAGAACAGGGATTTCTTTGTTTCAATCAGAAACTTCTCATCAAATACGTCAAAGGTCACATGTTGGGTACCCTAAGGTTCAATCCTAGGACCCCTTCTTTTCAATATTTATATGCTCCCACTGGCTCAGGTTATAACAGGAAATAAGATCAGCTACCATTACTATGCGGATGATACACAGCTCTACATCACGATGTCACCAGGTGACTCTGAACCCATCCAATCACTGAATAGATGCTTAGAACAGATCAATGTGTGGATGTGCCAAAACTTTCTAAAGCTGAACAGAAACAAAACTGAAGTTATTATCTTTGGACCTAAAGAGGAGTGAACTAGAATCAATGCACAGCTTCAGTTATTACAACTGAAAACCAGCGATCAGCCTGAAACCTGGGAGTAGTGATGGACTCTGACCTGAACCTTCAGAGCCACATTAAGACAGTCACAAAGTCGGCCTTCTATCACCTGAAGAACATCTCCAGGATTAGAGGACTTATGTCTCAGCACGATCTAGAGAAACTCATCCATGCGTTTATCTTTAGCCACATTGATTATTGCAACAGCGTCTTCACAGGTCTGACTAATGAATCAATCAAACAGCTGCAGCTGATCCAGAAGCTGCTGCTCACGTTCTCATTAAACCAGGAAGATAGAGACATAATACCAATTTTAAAGTCCCTACACTGGCTGCCTGTAGCTCAGAGAATAGACTTTAAAATACTGTTAGTTTATAAATCACTGAACGGTTTAGCACCACAATACTTTAAAGATCTGTTATTGCTGTACCAACCATCTAGATCCCTCAGATCTTCTGGTTCTGGTCTGCTCTGCATCCCCAGAACAAGAACCAAACGAAGAGAAGCAGCATTCAGTTTCTATGCACCACAAATTTGGAACAAACTTCCAGAAAACTGTAAAACAGTGAAACACTGGGTGCCTTTAAATCTCAACTTAAAACCCACCTGTTTAGAGTTGCTTATGGCTAAATTAGGGTTAGGGTGCGGGTTTTGATGTCTTCGATGTTTTTATCTATTTATTAATTTCTTTTTATTCCTCTTTCTAATGATGTAAAAGTGGCGAGTGACTGAGGGTCATTGCACGCACAGAAAAACTCTGTAAATTCTAGACTAAGGTAAAAATAGTGCACAAAAATCTGTGTAGGACGGCGAAGTCCTAGCGCAAAAATTCACGTGACAGGTGGACGTGACAAAGTCTCCAACCTTGGGTGTTTTCATGTGTTGCCTAACAGGCGACGGAGCCTGGATAATACCCGTGTTAAACAGACGGCAGAGTCCGGCGACGACAGGCGCTTAAATTCCGTAACAAAAGTGTGTTTTTCTCTTAAATTTTTTTTTTCAAAATCTTCTCTTTCTTACTGTTTATTCAATGTCACATGCTGTATTTTTTATTATGTAAAGCACCTTGTAATGACTTGCTGCTGAAATGTGCTATACAAATAAAATTTTATGGATTGATTGATGAGGAAAGCTTGTTAAGATATCAGTAGCAACCAACCCATGAGGTGACTCACTGAAGATCATGAAGAACAGAGTCATCCCTTCATTTGGTTCTGTCACTTTTCCACTGAACTGCAGAGGACCAGACCAACTGGGTCCAGTCATGCCTATGTCCCACACAGGCCCATACATCCCTACTAGATAGAACAGACTTCCCTCGTTTCCATTGCTCCCTCTGATCTGAACCAGAATGTGGATGAGCTGCCCTAACAAATGAAGAGGCTGGGTTAGTCCGGTCTGTTGACAGCAGAACAAACAGCTCCGTCACAAGATCCTCTCTCACATCAAAGACAGACGTGAGTGTGTGGTAAGTTACCAGCTCTGTCAGGTTCCCCAGCTCTCCTATTTCCTCTGGCACAGTTTCCAGGAGATTCTGCTGCAGTGTGAGGGAACGAAGCTTGTATAGGGAACACACCTCTGTTGGCAGCGATGACAGCTTATTATGGCTGTAACAAAAACGCAAAGTTAATTTTGATTTGAAACCCCTCAGGGGATAGTTTTACTCAGAGATGAATCTCAAGAATAAAGCGGTGATCACGTCAGTCAGCTTCAGGCTCAGTGAAAAGAAGAGTTTCATCTATACACCTGCTGTGTTCTCTCATGCAGAGAGGACACATCAAGTTTCTGTGATTCTTTTCCTTTATTTTGTCCAAACACATGAAAACACACAAATTATTCAGAGATAATGTCCTGCTTCTCTTTGTGCTTCTCAAAAGGTCTGACTGTGAAAAGAAGTTAGACTGGTGACTGATGTCTCCACAGAAAACTCACCATGAAACTGACTAACTGTACCTTAGTCGCAGCTGCTGAAGCTCCTGCAGCTCTCCAAGAGCACTGGGTAAACTGCTCAGCTGGTTGTCATGGAGCTGCAAGAACAACTTGGTGAATAACAGCTTGGTTAAACCTAAAGAAAATCAATTTATCCCAATAAAATACATCAGACAAAGTTTGTACCGATTTAAAATGTCAAATTGACAGTCCAGAGGAGACTCCAGAATGGTCGTCATGGGAGATTCAAGGATTCCTCAAATATGCATGAATGAATTAAATCAACTCTCCAGGAATGTTTTTGATGAGGGAATAACGTTATAAAATGATGGAAGGCTCAAAGAAACGTCATTTCAAAGCACCTTCCATCCATTAACAAGTTTTTTTTTTTACTTTTACCTTGATGAAAAATTCTCCACAGAAACACAGGGGGTTCATACAAATGCTGATGTATGTGAAGCTTCTCAGTAAATCGTCCAGTGAGAGCTTCAGAGATGCTGCTGCTACAGCGCATGAGGCAGCCAATGCACAGTGGCCGGTCTGTGGTTGGTGCTCATCTGCAGCTTCCTGCCCTCCTCAAATATAAATCTGTCTTTCAGGAAGGACTCCGCTCCACCGGTGCACAGTGGAGTGGACCGCAGCAAAGACACTAGTACAGTGGTTCTTAACCTTTTTTAGGTACCGAGCCCACCAGTTTCATATGCGTATTCACTGAACCCTTCTGTAGTGATAAAAAGATTTTTTCCCCCAAAATTCAAGACATAGGGATGACCCAACTAGAGTCTAGTTGGGTCATCCCAAGATCATTAAGTGCATCAACACAACAATTCTAATATGGCATGTAAAAAACAAACACCTGACGGAGTTTGACTACATCGAGGCTCACTGCAGGAACAAAAGGACATCCGGAGCGGCCAGTAAAGCAGGTAAAGCAGCGCTAAACTACCAACACTGACCCGGATTAGCATCACGGTCAGAAAGCTAAACAAATAACCCAAAAAATAATTCAAGTCTTCGAGCTGGGGGTGTAAGTCGCTGGCTCTGCTCTCGCTCTTGGACCGCCGCTACGCGCTACTGGTGGTAATATTTCACAGACGGAGCGCATTTCTGTTCCACCAGCGAACTCTCACACCGAACAGCTACTTAAAGCTGCAGCATGCAACATAAAAAAAAAGAAAAAAAAAAAAAAGATTTTAACTATGTATTAAAACTTTTGCTGTCCTAACCTACGACAGACAATCTCTGAAAATAATTGATCTCCTCTGCCTCCTTCCTGTGTTCTGCAGAATTTGGTCAGAAACAACAAATCAGAGCATCCTTAATCAGCTAGCCATGCTCTCAGTAAGTTTTGATTTGGCGACTTAAGATTGTTTATTTTTATGCAACCTGCATTTGACTTTGAATGTCTCCTTAATTACTTGACATTATTTGATATAGGCAGATTTATTTGACTAATTTATGAAACTGAGTGCCTGAATGTTAAATATTATTTTACTGATTTCAGGTTTTTCAGTTGTCCTTTTTACTGAGTAGTTCCTGTATTGTTCCTGCAAGTATTTTGCATGTTTATGTCTAAGTTAAGTGAATTTATTGCCAGATCGTTTAGTATCATTTATACCTAAAGCGAAAAATTAGCAATTAATCCAAGCGATCGGCAAAGATCTGTGATCCGCAGAGATTGGCCTCATGGGTGATCGGTATCGGAAGCAAAAAACCTGATCGGAGCATCCCAGCTCTTAATCTCTTCAGTTGGTGCTGGAGTTGATTGTACTTACATCCAATATAGTTAGTGCAGGTAAGAGTTTGATGTCTTCAGACAGCTGTGTTAGTTGATTGGACGACAGCAGAAGTTTGATGAGGTCGGTCTGTTCCCACCAGCGATCTGGTCCTCCAAACGATACGTTCTCCTGGGCTTCCGCTGAGTCATCAATGTTAAGCCGATACACATTCTGAGGGACTGGGACACATGATGACTCAAATCGCTGAAGATACAAACATAATTCACTTAAAACACCACAGTAGTACATGCTGACTGACTAGTTTAATCGATGTTAAAGAAGATAGGATGAGGGCTTAGGTGGATTATTGAGTCTCATCTGTGTAGTTTAGTGATTTGTGGATAGGAAGAATAGAAACATAGAATGGATGAATCCTTTATTGTCCCATGGTGGGGGAATTCAGGAGTAGCATTAAAGTATGTAGGTTCAGAAGGACACTTGTTGGGTCTTGCAGGACTTGTATCTCAAACCAGGGCTCTATTTAGAATTTTATGTCTAATATGCCTTTGAAAACATTTAAAGTTATATATAACACATGAATCAAAGCATGTTGGACTTCCTCAATAGACCACAGAAGAGGAAAAAGAGGGACCTTATCTGTCGCAGATATGAAGAGATATACTTATACATAAAGCAGCAAAATGACCAAAAATTATGTGGCTAATAATAAAACAAAGAAATGGTAAGCTTTGGAACCTGACTTGACCTGTTTATGTTCAAACTGGTAAAAAGTTTTCTTCCTATGTAAACAAACCCTGCAAATTGCATGGAGTCAGTGACTCTATGGAGTCAGTGACTAAACTAGAGCTGGTCCGATCATAATAGGTTGATTTCCGTAAAAAAGTGTATTATCGGTGATAGCCGATCACCGTCTCTCGTTGCCGATCACCAAAATCTCACTTCACAGCTACGTGTGCAGCTGATCTCCTCTTTGTTTCACACTGCAACAATTCCTGTCGTGTGGAACTTTAACGCTGTGAGAGTGAGTGGGGACATTTGCGTGTTGCAGTGGAAAATTACCTCGGGAGTGAAACACATCAAAATGCATGAACACAACAAATTTAATATGGCATTTAAAAAAACAAGCACATGGTGGAGTTTGGCTACATCGAGCTCAGTGCAGGAAAATAAGGACATTCGGAGCAGCCAGATAGCAGGTAAAGCAGCGCTAAACTACCAACACTCACCCGGATTAGGATCACGGTCAGAAAGCTGAACAAATAACCCAAAAAATAATTCAAGTCTGGCGGTGTACAACACTGGTTCTGGTCTTGTTCTTGGACTGCCGCTACGCGCTACTGGTGGTAATATTTCACAAAAATCTCCACCAAACCGCTCAATCTCCACCAGACAGTGAACTCTCACACCTCAACTCTCACAGTTGCTTAAAGCCGCAGAATGTAACTTAAAAAAAGAAATAAGATTTTAGATATATATTAAAATATGTCTATTATGTCTAAATTAGATGAATTTATTGCCAGACAATTTTTTCCATTTTACCACATAACAGTATCATTTATACCTAAAGCAAAAAAAAACAAAAAAAACAGCCATCCAGGTGATCGGCAAAGATCAGCCAATAGGAATCGGCAACAAAAAACCTGATCGAAGCATCCTTAGCATAAACATATAGCAATAGTGGACAGTCACTAGCATTGTTAGAAAACAATAAAATGTGGTTTACTGACCATCAGATTTCACTCTTCAAAGACTTTATTAATGACTTTACTTGTGATAATCAGATTCATTTATTTTGTCTCACAGAAACCTGACTGCAGCAAGAAGATTTTGTTCATATCAATGAGTCAACTAATTATTCAAAATTTCACATTCCTTAAAGTACTCATTAGGAAGAGGAATAGCTACTCTTTCAGACATATTTATTCACTAACCCAGGCTTAATTGTAGTTGTTAGTTGTTTTGAATATCTAATCCTCGGCTTTTCCTCATCCAAATTGCAATTACTTCTAAACTCAATTAGCTCAACCTACAGGAGCTTTCTGTGGTACATATTATCCACATATGGAACAGAGTGTGAAGAAATAATAGTACTTCTCTATTACCCTTGCCTGTCTGGTCATGTTTTAATAATATTTGTGATTAATGTAACCGAGTCCTCCAAACCTGAGAAAATTTAATTCAAAGACTGATCTTTAACAGATTTTAAAGTATTGTTCAGAGAATCAGCCCTTCACAAACTGACATTTGTGATCATAGTGATACTTCCTAATTGCATGTGGCACTAGACAATGTAGTCCCCTTGAAAAACAAGGTAATTTATATTCATACATGGTTGGCTCCCTGGTTTATTTCTATTTTGCTGATCTTTATTAGAAAGGACCCTATGCCTTCAAAAAAAATTCATCATTGCATTGAGTTGACATTTTTGTATCATGAAAACTCCATCGCATACATTACAATTAAATATTAGTTATACTAGAATGCATTCAAATCCAGCTTATAATACGAACAGGTAAGTTATTTTATGGCAAACCTCCCTCCTGAACAAGCAATGCATTAATTCACTAATTAGACATTAAAACAAGAAAATAATCAAAAGATGGTTTCAGGCACAGGTTTGAATGGACGTTGTGAAATATCTACTTGCATCTGAACAGTTTAGATCAGAAATTTCTGTATTAGCTGTGCTCATTTAAAATAAGGTCAAATATACATAATTGGGTGTAATCATAATCACAGCAAATGAGTTTGCAATCACGGTGCCTAATTCTATGGCCACTGATTACTACTACTTGACATAGTTTATAAAGTCATGTACAGGTCCTTCTCTAAAAATTAGCATATTGTGATAAAGTTCATTATTTTCCATAATGTAATAATAAAAATTAAACTGTCATTTTAGATTCATTGCACACCAACTGAAATATTTCAGGTCTTTTATTGTTTTAATACTGATGATTTTGGCATACAGCTCATGAAAACCCAAAATCCATCTAAAAAAATTAGCATATCATGAAAAGGTTCTCTGAACGAGTAATTAACCTGATCATCTGAATCAATTAAATAAATCTAAACACCTGCAAAAGATTCCTGAGGCATTTAAAAACTCCCAGCCTGGTTCATTACTCAAAACCGCAATCAAGGGTCAGACTGCTGACCTGACTGCTGTCCAGAAGGTCATCATTGACACCCTCAAGCAAGAGGGTAAGACACAGAAAGAAATTTCTGAACGAATAGGCTGTTCCCAGAGTGCTGAATCAAGGCACCTCAGTGGGAAGGAAAAAGTGTGGCAGAAAACGCTGCACAACGAGAAGAGGTGACCGGACCCTGAGGAAGATTGTGGAGAAGGACCGATTCCAGACCTTGGGGGACCTGAGGAAGCAGTGGACTGAGTCTGGAGTAGAAACATCCAGAGTCACCGTGCACAGGCGTGAGCAGGAAATGGGCTACAGGTGCCACATTCCCCAGGTCAAAGGTCAAGCCACTTTTGAACCAGAAACAGTGGCAGAAGCGCCTGACCTGGGCTACAGAGAAGCAGCACTGGACTGTTGCTCAGTGATCCAAGGTACTTTTTTCGGATGAAAGCAAATTTTGCATGTCATTCGGAAATCAAGGTGCCAGAGTCTGGAGGAAGACTGGGGAGAAGGAAATGCCAGTGATGGGTAAATGAGGCGTCATGAGGCGTTTCGACTCATAGCAACACTGTATTGACACTGTGTCGATACTGTGTTCCTCAATGCTGACACCTGCTGGACATTAAAAATTCCTACAGGCAACATAGTGATTTGATGACCAAGTCTATACAATAAGATTTAAGTCTTTGTATTTTATTGAATATTATATGTTGTATTATGTCATATCTTCAGTTACAATTAAAATATATTTGATATAGAGTCAATAAAGAATGTGAACATGTACCATAAAGTAAAAATTTAAGTTAATGTATTTGGAATGAGGATGCATGGACTGTTTTTTCCCACACATTATTTAAAAAAAAGTTCTTACAACCTTTTGAAATTAAGCCTGTTAAGCTTTTTTGACAAAACTTCTGTAGAAAAAAATTAAGTAAACACTACATTTACAGAGAACCCTTGTTTTTCTTAGGGGTTGCGTTCCGAAAATAACCCGTGAGGCGAAATCCGTGAAGTAGTTACCTTTATTTTTTTAC